>NC_064619.1:644980737-645605737 GCF_023898315.1 Schistocerca nitens | reverse complement strand
TGACCTCAGCAGTTTGGTCCCATAAGACCGTACGACAAATTTCCAATTTTCATCTGTACACTGAATATTGCCTAAACTTGCCTTACTTTCATCATTTGAAAAAAATTGTGCTCTTATTGCAACGAAACTATGTTCCTACAGTCATACGCATATAGTATTCTTGCTTTTACAATACAGTTAACTTATCTTAATTGACTCCAACCTGCAAGCAAATATGCGAAGCACCATGCAGACACTTTTTCACACGCAGCACTGCACGACAAGTACTTCACTTGTGCATTTCCAAGTTGAGGGAGACAAAAGCGTTCCACTTGGCAGATGGCAGAACTAAATTGTTACCATTCACCGCCAGCGGTTCGAAACAAGAACATGAGATGTGTGAGAGACTTAAGAAGCTGGATAAGCTTTTGCGACGGGGAGGGAAGAGCGTCTTGTCAGCTGTCTGGCCTTGTTAATGAGGTGCCGCTACCGTACATCAGTCTCACGGGGAAGTAGATCAACGACGCGGCAAAATCATTTCCGGGAAAGGGACTCAAGTTCGCACCAACGCCGACTACTGTATCTCTTCCAGATTTCATGGGTGGTGCAAAACAAGTAATTTCCACGCTCCTCAGCGTCGATGCGGAAGAGAGAAGCTGGGAAACGTGTCACGTCCCCTCCAGATCTGTCCCACTGAAAGCAAACATCCCGAAAGCGAAAAGAGCTGCTATTGAGAACTATGATCCCCAAATAGTAATTTAACCTGCGAACAAAGAAAACACACTGTACTACTTCCGCTATTAGAGTACAGTTGCAAAATGTTAAAACTAACTCAAGCATCCAGCATACAGGAAATTACAAGGAGACCCGAGTGACAGAGTAAAATAGTACGACAATAGACCTTCTACGCCAGTCCTTGCCGAACGAAAGCATTAAAAAGTGTTTACCTGCTGACGCAGCGTGGAGACCTAACGGCTCAACCAAAAATTCACAAACAAGAACTTTCTCTACAGCCTATTGTAAACTACATGTATGCACCTAAGTACCATCCACCCAAACATCGGCATTATCAAACCCCTACATCCTTAATTTCCAGAACCACTTTCGGAACTCTATACGTTTCATTCAACGGCTCTAAGTACATTGGTGTCCAAAATTAAAGCAACAAACTATGTCTAAATCACGATATATTCAAACAAAACTGTCAACAGATGTCGTTACGATCATGTTCTGCACGGAAGATGGCACTCCGATCAACGGACAACCGCGTCAGCAATGAGATCAGGGCACCTAACAAGCGGGGTAATGATTGCAGGGTAGTCCCACATCCACAATCGCTTAATGGTTCAAATGGCTCTGAGCACTATGGGACTTAACTTCTGTGGTCATCAGTCCCCTAGAACTTAGGTTAGTTAGGTTTAAGTAGTTCTAAGGACATCACAAACATCCATGCCAGAGGCAGGATTCGAACCTACTACCGTAGCGGTCGTGCGGCTCCAGACTGTAGCACCTAGAACCGCTCGGCCACTCCGGCCGGCACAATCGCTTAATGTGAACCGTTCTGTTATTTCTCGGATGAGGCGACAGGTCATAGAGACCGAAACTGTATCCCGGAGACCAGGACAGAGCTGACCACGTGTGACATCAGAAAGATGATGATGAGGAGGAGGAGGAGGACCCAGACTCCGAGGAGCGTAGGGGACGATGCGGGAAACCCGCACAGCCGTACTAGGCAAGGTCCTAGCGGAGGTGGTTTGCCATTGCTTTCCTCCGACCGTAATGAGGATGAATGATGATGATGAAGACGACATAACAACACCCAGTCATCTCGAGGCAGGGAATATCCCTGACCCCGCCGGGAATCGAACCCGGGACCCCGTGCGCGAGAAACGAGAACTCTACCGGAAGACCACGAGCTGCGGACGACATCAGAAAGAGTGGACCGTTATTTGGCCATAAGGGCGCGACGGTACCGCATTAGTACTGCCTTAGTGCTGTTATTTCTTGGACGAGGCGACAGTTTATAGAGACCGAAACTGTATCGCGGAGACCAGAACAGGGCCGACCACGTGTGACATCAGAAAGAGTGGACCGTTATTTGGCCGTAAGGGCACCACGGTACCGCCTTAGTGTCGCACTGCAACTGGCATCTGATCGCGCTGCATTCCCTGGACGTGTTGTATCGAGGCAAACGGTGCATAGAAGGCTTCGGCAGAGTGGTCTTCACTGTTGGAGACCTGCTGTCTGTTTGAGATCTGGGGACCTCATCTGCGGTTGTTGCGAGGTGCTGCGGACCCAGACTTCGTATTTCTGGACGATAATGCTCGGCCTCATAGAGCACGGGTGGTTGATGTTGTTGTTGTTTTTCTTGAAACGGAAGATATTGGAGGCATGGTGTGGCCTACTCGCTCTCCCGATTTGAATCCCATAGAGCATGTCTGAGATGGACTAGGGAGACGGGTTGCATCACGTCAGCATCCACCAACCACTCTCCAAGACTTGTCAGCTCTGCAGTAAGAATAGGCGGTATTGCCTCACCATGAGATTGATGACATCATTCACATGATGACCCGTCGTTGTCAGGCCTGTATTGGTGGCAGAGGTGGTCACAACCCATACTGAGCACATTAACCAGTTGTCAGATTGTGTGTGCAAGTCCGTTAAGTTGGAAAAAAAACGGAGAACATTTTTGTCTATCGTTATGCATGTTGCAGTTGATTACGTTCTGTATTCTTTACATTGTTTCTACTTAACTGCCACCTGTTTATAATGTTTTGTGGCAAAATAAACGCAACTTGGCAAAATTTCCGTTTGTTGCTTTAATTTTGGACACCAGTGTATTTCGCCTTCGTAACCAGGATTTTATGCTGATGTGGTTTCCCTTCTCTACAGAGTGCCTCTCGCTGTTTCCGTCAAGCTGATACCACCACACTGATTTGTATCTCCACAAAAGGAAACGAAAGAAGAAATAAAAACTTTGAGGTTCGCCAATGACATTGTAATTCTGTCAGAGACAGCAAAGGACTTGGAAGAGCAGTTGAACGGAATGGACAGTGTCTTGAAAGGAGGGTATAAGATGAACATCAACAAAAGCAAAACGAGAATAATGGAATGTAGTCTAATTAAATCGGGTGATGCTGAGGGAATTAGATTAGGAAATGAGACACTTAAAGTAGTAAAGGAGTTTTGCTATTTGGGGAACAAAATAACTGATGATGGTCGAAGTAGAGAGGATATAAAATGTAGACTGGCAATGGCAAGGAAAGCATTTCTGAAGAAGAGAAATTTGTTAACATCGAGTATTGATTTAAGTGTCAGGAAGTCGTTTCTGAAAGTATTTGTATGGAGTGTAGCCATGTATGGAAGTGAAACACGGACGATAAATAGTTTGGACAAGAAGAGAATAGAAGCTTTCGAAATGTGGTGCTACAGAAGAATGCTGAAGATTAGATGGGTAGATCACATAACTAATGAGGAGGTATTGAATAGAATTGGGGAGAAGAGGAGTTAGTGGCACAACTTGACTAGAAGAAGGGATCGGTTGGTAGGACATGTTCTGAGGCATCAAGGGATCACCAATTTAGTACGGGAGGGCAGCATGGACGGTAAAAATCGTAGAGGGAGACCAAGAGATGAATACACTAAGCAGATTCAAAAGGATGTAGGCTGCAGTAGGTACTGGGAGATGAAGAGGCTTGCACAGGATAGAGTAGCATGGAGAGCTGCATCAAACCAGTCTCAGGACTGAAGACCACAACAACAACAACAACAACAACAACAACAACACTTACACCTGTCATCATCCTTCACGGCGTGAGGATTCCACAGGGCCCGTGCGATATCGGACGAAAAAAGCTTACCAACATACCTCAACTACCTTAAGGACGTACTAAAGAAGGAAGGATACGGCGAGACAAGTCCGACGTGCTTTGAGAGAAGACGTACAGAAACAGCAAATAGAACACCACGTGGAAAATAAGACAATGATGTACATGTCGTACGCCGGCGAAATATCGGACAAATTCGGCGGAATCTTGACTCGACCTAACATTAAATGTGTTGTTTTGTCCACCTCCGAAAACATGTGCACTATTAGGTACGGTGAAACTTGACTTGGGGCTCCGTAAACCAGATGTCTAGCGCCCTACAGGCCCAGTCGCTCCCTATGCGATGATCACGCCTTAGGTCCCTTAAAAAAGGCCTCGAAGGGACGACGATTCCTCTCGGACGAGGATGTGCAGCAGGCAGTTCCAGACTTCTTCTCGCAACAGGAGGCTGCGTTTTACCAGCCGGGTGTCATCTACCTGGAGCGACGGTGAGATGATTGCCACAATGCTCACGGCGGTTTTGACTGATTAGCGCACCAATTCTGTAATGTACTGCCTCTGAAAGGAAACTTTTTGATCTATTTATCTTACATCTATTTATCTGAACAAAGCTGCCATTCGTTGCACCAACAGGAAATTTTGTCGAAGTATTTCCGCAATTCCTTACGTTCGTCTAACAGTGAGTTTACTGTACGAACAGCACCCTCAGCGAATTTTTACTGATCGAATACGATAAATGGTTTGAATGTAGGTTCTGTCTGTCAGAAGTGTGGGACGAAAAATATACAGTATAGGCCTCACCATCCGACAAACGACTCATGAGCCTTTGCTGGCAGCTCAACAGAATGTTCAACGGTTGGCACGGGACCATAAAACAGTGGCCATGTGTAACATGGTCCTTTGATTCCCAGTATCGAGCTGTCGGGCGCGTGACTGTGCGGCGTATGCCCTGTGAAGCTATGTATCCTGCCTGCCAACAAGGATGTGTTCACAAGATATCAATTAGTCCTGGATTGTTTGGTTACAGGGACCGGTGATAGATGCATGTTATGTTGACAGTTTTTCAGACTATCTGCGCCTCTTTCTGATAGTAGAGTACCCTGATGAAGATGCTGTGTTTCAACAGGTAAATACGACATATCACCGCATCTTGCTAGCACGTAGGAGCCCGCATCTCGTGGTCGTGCGGTAGCGTTCTCGCTTCCCACGCCCGGGTTCCCAGGTTCGATTCCTGGCGGGGTCAGGGATTTTCTCTGCCTCGTGATGGCTGGGTGTTGTGTGCTGTCCTTAGGTTAGTTAGGTTTCAGTAGTTCTAAGTTCTAGGGGACTGATGACCATAGATGTTAAGTCCTGCAGTGCTCAGAGCCATTTGAACCATTTTTTTTTTTTTTTTTTTTTTTGCTAGCACGTAAGTGGCATGATAGGTACTCCAGTGATTTCACGACCGTGCCCTGATCACCAGATCATAACACAAATGAGCATTTATAGAATGCTGTCGATTCTCGTGCACGCTCGATGAACCAGAACCAACTGCACAAGAGCATTGTGGATAGTACTCCAAGAAGCATGGAGCGCCCTGTCTTTCCAGAACGGTTCCAACCCCTTGCAGAGTTCACACCTCGACATGTTACTACAGTTCTGAGGGCTTGCGGAAATTTATTTTGGTTTTTTTACAAAGACATCTTAAACCTTTACGATCCACTCTCGTGCGTAAGAAATCTATGGAAATATAATTGTTGATAGCATGATAGCCATTTTCTCTGTAAGGAACAGAAGCACTGATGTAACATAATGTTCCGTAGTATGTTGCTGTGATCTTCAGTATTACTCTGGTCCAGTGGCCCAACCTTTCCTGCCCAGTGCCTCCCATTGCAGCCCCAGATTATCTCATGCCTCCCCACCAAAGTTTATTTGTTTTATTTATTTATTATTATGCTACTATCGAAAAAATTAACTTGGTAATAGTCCACACTATAATAAAAGTTGGTTATCACATATAGAGTAATACAGAGCTATAGTGTTTCAGAGGATTTGGTAGCCGAATTAGAAACGTCACTATGTCGTACTTAAATGTCTAATGATATTATTTTCACTTGAACAACACTTTTTACATCTAATATGTTTTTATGAAAGTTACAAGAAAAAAGCACAACATGAATGAGACGGTTGAAATTGATTTTTTTTAAACAGCTCCTGACGAATTTCAAACTAGTTAAAGCACATCTAAGGTCATTCTCCACGTTCGGATGACAGCGGCGTTTGTTTTCCTAATGTCTAGTCTCGAGAATCCGGTCTCACATAGGTGAGTAGATGAGAACTGTACGAGAACTTTTAAGGCTTCCTTAGCCATTCAGTCTTGGATAAACAGGTAGGAAAATGACCCACAATTCTTCCAGCCCCATTTATTGAAACTGTTCTTTAGCACTCGAATCACGTTTCGGTTCAATTGCATCCTCTTGTGTTTTTCGTCGGGAATTTCATGCATATCAATTTTGAAGGGTGACTTGCTGATTTCGACTGCCGGTCTTCAGAAGATAAATGAGGGAAATAAAGTTTTTTTTTTAATTTCTTTATTTTGGCTTTGGGCTACAAGAACCATACATCCAACAACGGCTATGGCTCTGAGCACTATGGGACTTAACCAACAACGGTTATAAAGTGCCAAAGAAACATAATCGCAAAAACAGCAGAATAGTACAAAATTACGAAGTTAGCATATAAACACACTCTTAAAGCAAAATAAAAGCTTAGTTAGACAAACACCAGACAGCCGACGACGACGATGACAATGACACTGGAGCAGAATTACACACTACTATACTACAATATTATGACACACACACACATATGCTCTTAAAGAAACGACAAAGTATTAAAGGGCAAACACAATACATCATACAATAAGTACAACAATGGCTGAAAAACAGAACTGCAGATAACATCATACAACAATTTGAGAATTGTAGCATACAGACAGACGTACCTAAAATAAAAGAAAAATCCAAAATAACAAACACAATTCCACCGACGGTATGTCAGGAGTGTCAGTAGAACAGTGACATACAATGCACAAGAGGATAATAATGAAAATGTAATGCACAAATAGAGATTCATAAGCAAGTTAAAACACAAAATTAGGCACCCGATTACGAACCGGGCTGATGCCATTTGAAAATGAAGACCACGGCAACTCATGAATTTATTTTGGATCCCGGTGGCCTTCAAATAATCTGTGAGCAAGTTATATTTATCAAAAGGTGAAGTAAAACAGAAACACTGGTAGGGACGGGGTAACCTTTCTTGTACAAATCTGATTGTGCAGTCGTGTACTTGAAACATGCCAATATGATGTGGCTAAGATCCGTCGTTACCGTTGTGTCCTGATCGCAGTGTCCAGACGTGATAATCTTCAACCGATATAGGTGCGCGGGGAAGTACCCGTCACCCAGCCTCAAGGGAGTGAATGATAAAAGTCACACGACGTCTACGAAGCTGCACCGGGACGAACCGTGGTCGAGAAGAGATGTTCGGTTGGGTGGCCGCCCTTAGAATGCTGAGAGACATCTCATTCACAGTTCCAAGTGTGATAAGCAGCCTTCCGTACCGTCGATGTGAGATCCGTGTAAGGTTCAAAAATGGCTCTGAGCACTATGGGACTCAACTTCTGAGGTCATTAGTCCCCTAGAACTTAGAACTAGTTAGACCTAACTAACCTAAGGACACCACACACATCCATGCCCGAGGCAGGATTCGAACCTGGCGTTCGGCGTAACTGGCCTTCTGTAATACTGCTCTTGGGAAGGGGTTCAACGGTTTCATTATGAAGAATGCCACGATGTCCTTTAATACAGAGTAATTGAACTGTAAGCCCAAGGTCTGCGCGTCTCTTATAGTCGCCAAGACGTCCACAACATACCTGTTGGTCTTTTTATCAAACGCGGGATGTTGTAATTTCTGCAGCACACTTTGAGATTCTGAAAGTCTCAGGACGAACTTGAATGTCCGGGTACCATAATAAATAACTTCCCTGAAGGCCAGTACCTCCGCCATGTAGGTAGAAGATTCAATTGGAAGCGCAATGATTTGGTAGGCGCTACTAGAAGGGCAAAAAAAAAAAAAAAAGGCATATCCCATACCCGCTTCAGATTTAGAACCGTCCGATCAGATGGGAGCGTACTGCGGCTACTGGATGCTGAGAAAATGCTCCAGATCGCGAGTGATGTTGGTCTCCGTTTGGAAATCGCACAGCAGATATGTCGCTGTGGCTGGAGTGAAGAATAGACTAAGCGGGAAACGAAAAGAGGGAAGTTTTGTGTCCTGTAGAACGAAAGAGTTGGCGCCATTTCTCGTAGCTGAGAACTAGTAAAGGAGTTCTGGTCAGTCGAGGTGCCTGTGTGAGTCTTCAGAATCGAACCATCACTTTAAGAGAGGCACAACAGGATATCGAAGATCGATTGAGGAGAAAAATATCAGACAACATCTGCCGTCTTGTAGACAACGGCATGACGGATGCTTCCACTAGCAGGGCGTTGGTAGGGAAATAAAGGTTTGAACTCTTCTTGAACTAGTTGCAAGTGTTCACTGATGATAATTGTCCACTCGTTGACGCGCGAGGCAAAGCTGATTCTGCCAACTCTACAAAAAATGCACTCGCTAACTGTAATAAGAATATAAAATTTTTGACTTGTCTTCTTTTTTTCGGAGCTGTCAGTGACCCCTTTAAATCTCTCAGCTCCTTCCCCCCACCCTCCCACCCAAGCAAGTGAAGCGCCCCCAGGTTGGGAATGACTGCTCTACTCAAGCCATCGTGTTAATAAATTCTCCTCCCACCCCTTTCCTGCCCCCCAACAGACGCACACTTGATGCCTCAGAATGTATCCCATAGCCGTCCGCTTCTTTTTGTTTAGTTGTGCCATAAATTTATTTTCTCTCCGATTATATTCAGTATCTCTTCATCAGCAATTTTATCTATTACTCTAATTTTCAGCATTCCTCTGTAAAACCACACTTAAATAGTTTCCATTCTCTTCTTGTCTGAAATGTTTGTCGTGCAAGTATCACTTCTGTATAAGGCTACACAGCAAACAGTAATTTCCAGAAAAATATTTCCTTGTTATTGTAAGTCTGCACTTTTTATCTTCTCAATATCTGCCATCTCAGCTATTTCGCTCCCCAAGTAGCATAACTCGGCTAGTGCACAACATACACATCCTGAATAGCAGACTCTGACGTAAAAGGATGCTCTTTGCTTGCAACTACTTAGAGTAATGAAAGGACATTTTACGACATTCGTAATCATTTTACTCCAAAGATGTAATGCAGGCAGAGGGCGAGTTTGTCTTTGCAACCACTTAAAGTAATGAAAGACCATCTTAAGACATTCGTATTCATTTTACGGCAAATAAGTAATGCTGACAGAGAGAGAATTTGTAGTTTGGGAGTGCTGTAACGAAATTACGGAACATGTAGCAACTCCTGCGAGAGCTAAACACACACGCCATGGGAGGTTACGCAGTGAAGTGCTGCAGAAGTGAGGAGCGACTGCGCGTGGGGCTGGAATGTGTATCGACGCCTCGCTTCGTTTAGCCTATTTGGCGCATTCCGTTTGAAATTCAAATTAAAATTAATTTAAATCTCTCGCTTCGCCTCTAAATCGTCATCTTGCCATTATTATGCATTCGGCATCATGAATTTTAATGGCGTGTCGGGAGTTTTCTGCAAGTCTTTGGTTACGTCTCGGCGTTCCCTGAGCCATCTTCTCCATTTCAATCAAACTTCTGTGAGTGCTCGACAAACGAAGTTCTCAGAGAGACGGTTGTTCCTTTGGTGAGAGGACGGAGGAGAAAAGTACGAAATTGTTTCGGTGCAAGCAAATACGGTCGATTTAGGCGCGAAGTATGAAATACGATTTGGCGCGGAAGGAGCAGCTATAAATTAGCGCCGGTGTATGTGTGTATAGCCGCGCCGTGTACTCCCCACGCGATGCTCTGCGACGGCGACGCCAGCGCTCCTGGCGGGGCCATAACTCAACTCGCTGCCAGCTACAGCGTCACTACTAGTATAATTAACAGAAACCCGAAGCGCCACTCACAGCGCGTGTGCGTTGACCTACGCCGGCCGCAGTCCTCTCTTCTGCGGAGCAAGGAGGCAGCTGTCACCTCGCTCTATACCATAGTTCGCTTTCGCTTTGAAATTAACTTCAGGCTGAAATTAAGGAACACTTACAATGACTGTTGAATGGAATGGCAGCCATTAGTGCAGAATGAACAAATCGAAGACGAAAGTGATGATAACAAGTAGTAGAAACGTTACCAGAAACTTGCTAAACAGTGGTATCTGCCGTAACGTGCAGCAATAAACAAACATTTTTACAGTCACAGTAATTACTGACATTAATACAATTTCATCTCCGGATCCTTGTATCTGAAATTGTAATAATAATAATCAATGGCCGTTCGTGCCAGTCTCTTCTGTACCTAAGGTCCATCACCGTTCCCTTTGGATCCCTACGTAATTCGGTGCTCTCCGATACACACGATCGAACAGCGGAGGAGTGGTACTTAAGCGTCAAATTCAGGTTACAATATCTCCGGATGTAATTAACATTTTACAATGGAACAAACGGCACTGATTACGTATTTGATTATATGTTCAGATGTGCTAACAAAACTAACAAGGTTCCATTTAAAAAAACGTAGGTTTGTGTTAAAAAACATACTTCCGTGCATTTTTGTATGGTTTGTATTAACCAATTACACTAGCCCCTCTCCCCACGTTCGGTCTGTGGAATCGATTCGTCAGTATTTGATGTGGTTTACGAAATATATCCAGCGGTAACGTTAGGTGACTCACCCTGTATAAAGAAAGTTTTTCAGCAGCGCAGGAAATGACGCAACTTTCAGTTTTCTGCTTTCCTTGATTCAAACGTAATTGCGAACACGATTCTTTATGTGGAGGGACGAAAGATATTACTTGTTTACACTTTCAAATTATTCAGAAGTCTGGTAAACGAATCACCTCTGGCTGCAGAGAGATTTGGGCTTTTGAAAGATCTTAAAGGCATAGGCACGAACATCTTGAATGGAATTAAGAAATTTCTTGCGGATGAATACGGAAGATTTCGAAATAATGCTACAGATGGTTGAAGGACGCATTTCCGGAAATTCGAAGACCATATCATAATCCCTACAGACGTTCCTCAGACTATGACAGGGAGCTCCAGTTTATATATGCATATAGAAAGAGAAAATTTGATAAAACATTTTTATTTACTTACTAAAACTTACCTACAACTTACACTTTATGCTTCCATTTTATGCTTTTGACGGATGATGAGTGCAGTGTATGTTCAAATGGCAAAAAGATATTTTTTATGTGATATGATCTGTATTTATCAAGCTTCAGATTTTTATTTTACATGTACTGCGAAACCTTCCTTCTTGCAGCATTTCATGATTCTAGATCACCGGGAGCTACGGCATAGGTTTTGAGCAGTGAGTTTACGAATATCAAAATACGTGACGTAAATGACAGAATCTTTCGATTGCGTTGACTTAGGAGCTTAATTATTTTACACCGCGAAGGAACCACAGACTTTACCATGTGACACAAATTTGAACTTGATACGCCAATCGGTTCCATAGAAAAAAAAGGGGGGTCTTAACAGACGAACAGACAGGCAGATGGATAAAAAAATGCCAAAAAATATTTTTTCGTGTCATATAACCTCAAATTGCAATTTTCAAACATTTTCCCTTTACTAGTACTGCGAAATCTTCCTTTTTGCCAAAGTTTATGATTGTAGGTCAAATGGAATTGCCCTACGGGTTTTGACGGGTGAGTTTTCGAGTATCAAAATATGTTCATAAATGGCCGTATCCTTTGATTTAGTTGGCCTAGAAGCTTAAAAATTTTACTCTGGTAAGAGTCCATCGGTCTTAATATGTGATATAAATTTGAACTTGACCCGTCTACCCGTTCCTGAGGGAAAAAGGTGCTTAACAGTCGGGGAGACGGACACAGACAGAAGTGCAGCAAGCCGTCTTATAAGGGTTCCGTTTTCATATATTGAGGCACGGAACCCTAACTCTAAATACATGCGAATCCAAAATATGTGGTGTTTTATTTTTTATGTTACAAGTAAAACGTTTTCTGAGGAGCTATTTCAGCAACTTTGCTCTGTTTACGTAGAATAAGTTCATTCACCAGCGCAGCCGATGACTCAGCTTTCTGCTTTCTTTGCATCAACACGATTCTTTGCGTGGCACTGCGAAGAAGTGACTGCCGGCCGCTGTGGACGAGCGGTTCTAGGCGCTTCAGTCCGAAACCGCGCTGATGCTACGGTCGCAGGCTCGAATCCTGCCTCGGCCATGGATGTGTGTGACGTCCTTAGGTTAGTTAGGTTTAAGTAGTTCTAAGTCTAGGGGACTGATGACCTCAGATGTTAAGTCCCATAGTGCTCAGAGCCATTTGAACCATTTGAAGAACTGACTGATCACATTAGTCAGACCTTGTTACTTGACTCTCTGGGGATGTTGGTCTTTCAGCTGTATTTGGTTGGTTGGTTTGTGACGGGGGACCGAACACCGAGGTCATCGGTTCCATCGGATTAGGGAAGGATGGTGAAGAAAGTCGGCCGTGTCCTTTCAAAGGAACCACCTCGGCATTTACCTGAAGCAATTTAGGGAAATCACGGAAGCGGGTTTGAACCGTCGTCCTCCCGCAGGCGAGTCCAGTGTGCTAACCACTGTGCTAAGCTGGCGCGATTGGTGACTACGATTTGCAAAGTATAGTTAGCACCGATTGTGTTCCGGGGCCTTCCAGCAGCAAACACACACTGTGGCTGCGGAAAGAGAATAGATTGCGCATTCATTCTTTGCTCGCACCCCACAACAGCCGCCCGCCTTAATGACGTAAACCTCAATGTGCTTATTCGGGCGCTTTCCTCTTTCCTGACAAAGCTATAATCAAGTATGTAAAGTCCAGCAGCCGCTCTAGGTAAACGAGGGTAATACTTATTTACTGTAGCGAGGGTGCACTTGCTACTGGAGCTGCTGACGCCATCACCCACAGATAATGCTTCTTCGACCACTGGCCGATCGTTTACGCATCTCATCTGCAGCACACCGTGTTCAGAATGCCACTGTTTACAGCTCGCCCAGTATACTCGGTGGTTATAATTAAAGCTCAGCTACTCACGGACATCTATTATGGGATTATGGGGTGTAGCTATCGTATGACAACAAAACGTGGTAGATACTCTAATGAGTTGATGCGGAACCGAGTTACGCTGGAAAAAAAATTAGTTCCAAATTTTGCCACCAGATGCAAATTTGGCTCTTTACACTGTTTGTATAACGGTATGACATCCACCCTGCCATTTGACAAGCCGTGACGCCAGTGAACAATGCGAGAAAGAGAGATCGTGCGCTGTTAGTGAAGCTGTATTATGTAAACGGCAGTAATTACAAATTGGAACTATTTTTTTTTCAGCGGGAATCGGTTCCACATTAACGCATTGCCATATCTATCAAGTTTCGCTCCCATACAATAATTACAGCCCATACTGGATCTCTGTGAGTAGCTCCACTTTAAATTACACACATCAAATAAAGTTTTGCATCACCCCGGCCCCCCAACTCCTGAAGATACACATTGACTGTGGATATTGTACCACAGACATAGTCCCTTTGACTGCTCAGAGATGTCACTAAACCCACCCAAAGATGTAAACACTATGCATGAGCAGCGCCTATTAGACGGAGGGGGTTCGATAGCCGAACAGTTCCAGTCATTCCACCAGGAAGGAGGTACACGGCTCGTGTTGTCTGTAGTTCAGCCATGCCTAGACGGTCAATACCGAGGTTCGATAGCGTCCGCTTTGTTACCTTGTGCCAGGAAGGGCTCTAAACAAGGAAAGTGTTTAGGCGTCTCCGAGTGAACCAAAGCGATGTTGTTCGGACATGGAGGAGATACAGACAGGCAGGAACCGTCGATGACATGCCTCGCTCAGGCCGCCGAAGGGCTACTAATGCAGTGGATGACCGCTACGTGCGGATTATGGCTCGGAAGAACGCTGACAGCAACGCGACCATGTTGAATAATGCTTTTCGTGAAGCCACAGGACGTCGTGTTACGACTTAAACTGTGCGCAATAGGCTGCATGATGCGCAACCTCACTCCCGACGTCCATGGCGAGGTCCAGCTTTCCAACCACGATACCATGCAGCGCAGTACAGATGGGCCCATCAACATGCCGAATGGACCGCTCAAGATTGGCATCAGCTTCTCTTCACCGACGAGTGTCGCAAATGCCTTCAGACAATCGTCGGAGACACGTTTGAGACAACCCGGCCAGGCTGAACGCTTTGACACACTGTCCAGCGAGTGCAGCAAGGTGGAGGTTCCCTGCTGTTTTGGGTTGGCATTATTTGGGGCCAACGTACGCCGCTGGTGTTCATGGAAGGCGCCGTAACGGCTGTACGATACGTGAGTTCCATCCTCCGAAAGATAGTGCAACCATATCGGCAGCATATTGGCGAGGCTTTCGTCTTCATGGACGATAATTCGCGCCCCCATCGTGCACATCTTGTGAATGACTTCCGTCAGGATAACGACATCGCTCGACTAAAGTGACCAGCATGTTCTCCAAACATTAACCCTATCGAACATGCCTGGATAGATTGAAAAGGGCTGTTTATGGACGACGTGACCCACCAACCACTCTGAGGGAGCTACGCCGATTCGCCGTTGAGGAGTGGGACAATCTGGAGCAACAGTGCCTTGATGAACTTGAGGATAGTATGCCACGTCGATTACAGGCATGCTTCCATGCAAGAGGACGTGCTACTGGGTATTAGAGGTACCGGTGTGCACAGTAATCTGGACCATCAGCTCTGAAGGTCTCGCTGTATGGTGGTACAACATGCAATGTGTGGTTTTCATGAGTAATAAAAAGAGCGGAAATGATATTTATGTTGGTCTCTATTCCAATTTTCTGTACAGTTTCCGGAACTCTCGGAACCGAGGTGTTGCAAAACTTGTGTGTATAACCATGCAATATCTGTACAACAGGTATTCCATCTTCTTGTCTGCAGTGTGAAAGCTTTACTCACAAGACTATAGTTAAATCAAACCATATAGTCGCAGAGACTTTTTCAAATGTCCTACATCTATGACGTATATATCCAGACTGAAGCGACGAATTAAAATTTGTAGCAAGAATTCGAATCCCGGCCTTGGTACAAATTTTCATTCATCGTTTCGGTCCGCATATACAGGGTGTTTCACAATTCATGTTACGCCGTTCTAGAGGTTGTATAGGGGACTTTGTGGATCAAGTTTTACATAGGAACCCATGTCCAGAAACGTCATCCAAAGACGCTACAGAGCGTCAAAGTTACAGGCGCCGGCGCCTTTAAATGTATGTATATACCGTGATGATGTTACAAACTTTCTAGGATGAAGGATAAATGTACCAATTTGAGGTGTCGGTCTCTGTACAGGAAATGAACAACTCGACCGTTATAAGCAAAACCGATCTGATACCTCCGACAGTGGAATACATGTACTGGGCTGTTGTTGCTAACACTGTGGGGTAGGCAACTTTCAGAGGTTAAAAAAAGAAAAAGTATGCAGTAAACTTGTGTTCTAAAATGCATATCTGAGGAGCTGTGAGCACTTGTTCATCTTTGCTACTGTGAAACACATCTCCTCTATTGAACAAGAACTCATTGCTCTTAAGGTATAAATTTTAGAGCACATGTTTGTCACACATTTTTTCTTTCTTTAGTCCATACTACCACATATGAAAGTTGTCTACGTTACAATACTAGCAACAACAGTACCAGTACATGTACTCGACTGTCAAAGGTATCAGAACTGTTTTCGCTGATACCTTTCGACTCGTTCGTTTCCGGTACAGGGACTTTTGTCTCAGACTGATAATTTATCCTTCTCCATCATCCTAGAAAGTCTTTAACATCATCACGGAATCACCCTGTATATACATAAATTTACAAGCGCTGGCGCCTCTAACGTTGATGCTCTTTAGCTTCGTTGGACGACTTTTCCGGACATGGGTTCCTATATAAAACTTGATCTACTAAGTCCCCTCTTTAATCTGTAGAAGTGTGTAACATGAATTGTGAAAGACCCCGTAAACATTATAGTTAATTGTTACTGATAGTAAAATATTATAAGCAATTTAAAGAAAGAGTAATTTAAAAGACAAAACTGAATGTTTCCTTTATCAGCGTCGTTCACGTAGGATGCTGGAATAGAAATTTAAAGTGACGTAAGAAATGGCCACCTTCTTTAAGCTATGGATTCACTATCGTATTCTGTTTTCCATGTGGTTAAAGAGATTCTGAATCGAAGCAAGATAATCTCAAGTTATTCTGAAGTAGATATAAAGCAGCTATCAACATAAACCTGAGGCGTGGACATACGTTTTTAGTACTGACATCTTTTCAAATTTATGTCATACATTTACGAAGTCTGCATCATTAATTGATAATCTTTTAAGTGTGGCACTGCTGTTTGTGGTCGCTGAGAGACTAAATAGATTATTTCGATCCACTTACTGATTCTATATAAGGCCAAAATTTCTTAGAATATGTGGGTGGCAAAATGTTACTTTAGGGTCCACTGCCACGTGTGGGCGCCGAGAGCACAGTCATGCACTGCCAGTGCAGATGGCTTCTCCCTGGTGTAAATCCCAGAAATGCAAAGCAGTGGGCAACCGAGCTGCTGATCCGTTGCGCGACAAATCAGACGGCGCTGCCGTATAATTTTGTCCGGCGAAGTGGGACAGTTATTCCAGGTGGGGGAAGAATAAGTTGCTTAGCCCGCAGCCAATGATGGAAATGAATTTCCGTCGCCAGCTGTAAATTTTTCAGCGGCTGGTATCCGGCACACGGGCGTAACGGACCATACCGAGGCACAGAGCTGAAGAGAAAGGATCCAACTTCTGCCGAGAACTGCAAATGCCAAAGGCAGGCGGCGCCAAGACGCGAATTAATATATTTTCGGTACTGCCTACTGCATATGCAATCAAACTTGCATATCTGATGTGCCGCATGAATATTCAGCGGGTTCGGAAAAGTGTTGGAAGTTGTAGGCGGAAGAGATCGTTCCCACCTTCTGGTCTGTGACGCTTTCAGCAGGGGACGCGGCGAAAGGAGCGGAGCTGTCAGCGTTGGCAACACTCGGCAGCTGACATTCCTCATCCAGTGTACGTTTTCGCAGGAATATCTACATCTACATCTATACGCTGCAAAAGACCGTGCTGTGTCAGCCCGGATAGCCGCGCGTGGTAACGCTACCACTTCCGGGACGGGGAGGTACGCCGACAAGGGTTTGGCGAGCTGGCCAGCCTGAATGTGGGTTTTAGGTGGTTTCCCACATTCCACTGGTGAATATCAGGCTGGTATACATGTTACGGCCCAGGTACACGCTACGCAAAAATTTCCTACATTTTCTCACAACTGCACAAATAATTTAGTCTATACACAGACAGACAGGGGTACACTGCTCCTGTTTTAGGGGTGAATAGGAGAATGGTGACCTTCCATGTTTGGTCTCCTTAAATATTTAAGCATCACCAGCACAGCATTGTGAAGTACATGGCGGAGCAGAGGGTATTTCACATTGTACCGCGTATTAGGTAGGTCAGTATGGGTGCGATATGCTGGGAACTGTATATTCCAGCTTCCATACATAATACTGGTTCTTGAACTTTTGTAAGCTTTCGCGAAGTAGTTGTCTATTTACATTCGTGCACCAGCTTATGTTCTTCAGCATTCCAGTTACACTCCCGTGTGTCAAGCAAACATACGACTATTTGAAGGGGCGGCGGAAGAAAGTGCTACACCATGTGATCAAAAGTATCTGAACCCCTGGCTGAAAATGACTAACAAGTTCGTGGCGCCCTCCATCGGAAATGTTGGAATTCAATGTGGTGTTAGCAGACCGTTAGCCTTGATGACAGCTTCCACTCTCGCAGGCATACGTTCAGTCAGGTGCTGGAAGGTTTCGTGGGGAATGGCAGCCCATTCTTCACGGAGTGCTACTCCTAGGAGAGGTATCGATGTCGGTCGGTGAGGCCTGGCACGAAGGCGGCGTTCCAAAACATCCCAAAGGTGTTCTATAGGATTCAGGTCAGTATTCTGTGCAAAAAAAAAAAAAATGGTTCAAATGGCTCTGAGCACTATGGGACTCAACTGCTGTGGTCATCAGTCCCCTAGAACTTAGAACTACTTAAACCTAACTAACCTAAGGACATCACACACATCCATGCCCGAGGCAGGATTAGAACCTGCGACCGTAGCGGTCGCTCGGTTCCAGACTGTAGCGCCTAGAACCGCTCGGCCACAGCGGCCGGCTTACCGGCGTTATTTGTGGCTTATGAGAAGCCGTTCGACCATGAAAACCAAGTTTTCTCACCTCCCGCGTAACTGTCAAAGTACTTGCAGTGGATCCTGATGCAGTTTGGAATTCCTGTGTGATGGTCTGGATAGATGTCTGCCTCTTACATATTACGACCTTTTTCAACTATCGGCGCTCTCTGTCAGTCAACAGACGAGGTCGGCCAGTACGCTTTTGTGCTGTACGTGTCCCTTCAGGTTTCCACTTCACTATCACATCGGAAACAGTGGACCTAGGGATGTTTAGGAGTGTGGAAATCTCGCGTATAGACGTATGAGACAAGTGACACCCGATCACCTGACCACGTTCGAAGTCCGTGAGTTCCGCGGAGCGCCCCATTCTGCTCTCTCGCGATGTCTAATGACTACCGAGGTCGCTGATATGGAGTATCTGTCAGTAGGTGACAGCACAATGCACCTTATATGAAAAACGTAGTTTTTGGGTGTGTCGGGACACTTTTGATCACTCAGTGTAACTCTCAGTTTTAATAAGGATTAGTCTGATCAAGTCATCTGTTGTATATTCGAATGCACCAAAAGCTGCTAATTACTGATACGACATGTGGCACTAGAAAGAGCCCTTTTGTATATTATTTGTATTTTACGTTCAAATTTAGTCTTTAGACACGTCGTTGCGTTGGGATACCAGTATAACTTCGTAACTTTATTTTCTTGTCTTTGAAATTAATCAGATATATAACATCTTAATTGATTTTGATTCTTCTGGTTGCTTCCTGGTAGAACAACATAATTATAAATGAAAAGCACAATAAATGATCTACATGACTAATTTATTTGGTTTACCGGTTTTCCGCTTACAAGGCCATCATCAGACTTTAACTGTCTATCATCGACAAAGATGTTAACAGTATTTGTAAACAGCATTCGAAAAGATGTTTCTCATCTGTAGACTGAGACAAGAACACACATAGCAAGTGTCATCTGTGACAGTGCGTTGGTAGCCTAATTAAAAAGGTAAAAAGTTGATCAGTAAATAAATATAAAGAGAGCAAACGATAAGAAACATTTAACACTAAACTCGATGGATATTAGCTACACAATAATTTAAATTAACTACCCCAATAAAATAATATTGTATTTGACAAGAGTACTGAAAAAAGCTTTTTATCTCTATTATTTCATCTTTTTATCTTTATTATTTCATTAGTAATGCACTGTCAAATATGGCCTATACTTTGTGTTTGTGCCTCAGTCTAGATGAGTCTTTCCCAATGCTGTTTACACGTACTATCCTTTGATGACGGTAGGAAAATTCTGATAGTGGCCTTGTAAACCGAAAACTGGTTAACCTGAATAAATTAATCCTGTGCAACGTATACAATATTGTGCTTTTCATTTATAACAAGCAATAACTCAAAATGCACATTCGTGGGTTAGCACTTTCTTCAGCCGACCTATCCATTTGTGCTGTCCTCTTTGTACGTTCAGTAACCTTTCTTAGCCTTGTTTGGTATGCGTCCCATAGAGTTGAGCTAAACTTCTAGTGATGACGCACAAGTGATTTTTAAACATTCTCCTTTGCAGATTGACTGTATTTTCACAGTATCCACCGAGTGATCCGATGTCTGCAATTGGCTTTACTGTACTTAAGATAGAGCCTGTGTGACCATCCCATTTCATATCCCTACAAATTATTGCACGCAGGTACTTTGTATTAATTCAAAGGTTCCAATCGTAACTCATTGATATTGTAGTCAGATGATACCAAGTTTTTGTGTTGTTTGAAGTGCAGAATTTTACATTTCTGAAGATATGAAGCAAGTTACCAATCTTAGCACCATTTTGAATTCGTATCATCATCTGGCTGAAAATTTGCATAGCTTTATTGAGTAGGAGATTATGTCGTGCCTTGGAACATTTTTCAGGCTTTTGCCTCTAGCCAGCTCCGTAATAGAAGTTTGATATATTTCCTTATCTCATTTTTATGTAATGGCATTCACTTTTTGTGTGCTGAAGTCTTTGTCAGAAATTTAAAAAAAAAATACTCCGGAAAAATAAAGCTTTTTCCCAAATATGAAAAAAATGTTCCATCGTACAACATGGTCATGTTCCTAGGAACAAATATTCTGTGGAAATTTAAAAGTGTTGAAATCCAGAAAATTTTGCCAGTAGCGTATTTAATAGTCTATCTGTTACATTATTATTCTACTACCCATCAATAATCAGTAAGTAAAATCTACGAGTAGTTGAGAAGAATTATTATCAAAAACCATTTGCAGGGTAAATAATTTTTGAAATAGAAGCTATTGAAAACTAACACAATTTTCAAATTGTTAAAACATTAAGGAAACTTATTTAATTCGCATATGCGTATAACATATTCCATTGTAGAATACCTCCGTCTGTTTCAAGGTACAAGATGATGCACGTAATATAGCTTAACCGTCCACACGTTTTGTTAGCTATTTTAAAAAATATTTAGAATTTTGCTCATCGTAAAATTCTATAACTGAAGATGCAACGATTTATTCCAGATAGCTTTAATATATTATACGTTACGTAAATGAGTAGGTCTGAAAACTTTTACAGATGCTATACTAAACACTGTCTCATGACTCTCAACAACAGAAACAGTACAAAATGCTAGAAACTGGTTATGGCCTCTAACGCACATTCCTTCGTGTCGTGCTAACATCAGTCACGAGACTAAAGCAGCAGCCAGGAAATACATGTGCTCCTAGGTACAACGTTCTCCCATATTACAGTGTTTCATTGAAAATATGACACAGCCACGCTGACCGTAGAGTGAAGTCACTCGCTGGATTCCCAAACTGGTCAGTAGCGGGTAATATATTATTTTACTTGTTGCCGCGTCTCTGTTCTTAACTTTCACCTTGTCCTGCCATCCCAATCTCCTTTTTGGGATTTTCTGGCGGCCAGTGCTCTACGACTGTTTTTGTGTCAGCACCGAGCGAGGTGGCAGACTGCACTCCCAATAGAGAGGCGCGGGGTTCAAATGCCGATGAGGCTACCATGATTTGGATTGTCGCTGATTACCGTAAATCGACTGAGGCGAATGCCACGAGGATAGATGTTTGAACACTAACGTTTGTGTGGTCCAGATGACTGTAAACTCAGAGTATGTGTAGAAAAGTATCCAGCAGTTAGTAGTTAAGATCGTTGCAGGAATATTGCATTAGCGACGCGCTGACTTCCCCTTCTCCCCTCCCAATTGCCACAAATTCCTTCATGAGCAACCGGAAAGGTCAAAGACCAAACTTAAACAGTGCAGAACCGTTACAGGAAGTGCACATGCCAAAATGCCTCTTCCCCGTCAAAGGGTACTATATAAGCATGCAAGTGACATAGCTGGAAGCGAGAGGATCGGTGCTCATAAAATGGGATTTTTACGCCATGACATTTCAGCTCAAATGGGACATTCGACTTCCATCTAGTCCGCGTAGTAATAAAGGACCATAAACCTTCGCCCACAGTGCTGACTCGACGAGGAAGCGCAGAACGAAAGAGGAAATGTCGGCATCTCGGCAAAGTCTGCTGCAGGTTAGACTAGCGGCACGTTCCATTGTCCAGAAAGGACAAACACCTTAGATAGCAATTCGCAGCTGAATGATGCTGCTGACATGCTGACTAGTGAAATGTACTTCTTCCGCACAAGTCTCTCTCTCTCTCTCTCTCTCTCTCTCTCTCTCTCTCTCTCTCACACACACACACACACACACACACACACACACACACATACAAACAATCACGAATATAAGAGGTACTTTTTTTTCTATAAGTGCCGTTTCTATATTAAACAAAAACAACTGCATTTTCAAAACAATTCTTGTTTTTAGAGGGAACCTTATTTTTCAGCACCAAGGAACCCATGTGAAACTTTCGCACTTTCATAGTTTTACATAGTGATAGTCTTTGAAATACGTGTAGTTCTTGGGACAAGGATTGGGTTCTTGGGTTGGGTTGTTTGGGGAGGAGACCAAACAGTGAGATCATCGGTCTCATCAGATTAGGGAAGGAAGTCGGCCGTGCCCTTTCAAAGGAACCATCCCGGCATATTCAAGGGAGGTGACAATAACAAAAATGTTTGTCGTTTCGGAAAGAACATTCGTTTAGAAAAGTCAACTTGTACGACGGGCAGAGATAATGAACTACTGCTGTGGTCACGGTTATTATATATGACAATGCTGTATACAAATTATGCAGTTACTAAGTACTTTAAAACAAATTAAATGGTATTTGTGGCAAGACAATATGAGAAGGGAGCCTCTTATTCGTGAATAATAATTTAGCTTCGTAAAATATAGGTATGAAGCTGGGCGTCCATGATGTCCTTTTGCCTGTGATAGCTAGAAGTCTGTTTTATGTTAAAATTTCCCAAAAATAATAAGTTTAAGCGCAAAATCGGTATGTAATGTCCTAAGCTGGTTAAAAAATCTTTCTAACGATACCTCATCATTCATCCTTATACAACCAGTATGTGTTGACGAAAAGGAATGTTCACTTGAGAAATAATATATGTGATAAATTAAGCAGTATTAAGGCACTTAATAATGAACATCCAACTTCCACTCTTATAAAAATCTGCCACCTGATTTGCCAACCCCTACTGAACGAAGTTTTAACGTCATCGAGGCTCTGAGCACCTGAATGTACTCGTATCTCCTTTTTTCACGTGCAGGAACAATTGGTAATTACTGGGTGCTACATCAGGACTTGGAAGAAAGGACATTTTTGACACAGCTTGACTAAAAGAAGGGATCTGCTGATAGGACACATTCTGAGGCATAAAGGAATGGTTATTTTGACGGAGGGAGCTGGGGTAAGCAAGAAATAGACGCAAATCAGGGTTTGGGTACAGTAAACAGGTTGCAGTAGATATGTACATCAGTTCGACTTTCCAGGGACTGTGGCATGCTGCACCATATATTAAATGTACGTCCACATGTTCCTGTAACGAATAATGCTTTACGTGCTACCAGTAACAACCTACATCGCCCCCTCCTTTAAAGAATTTGACACTCATACGTAAAACAGCTTCATATACCTGATTACTTTGCAAATGCGCTAATCTGTTAAATATTTGGCGTTAAGCATGTAATGCCATTATGGTTGAAATCGCAAAACTTTAAGTGTGTTGGTTTTGTTAGTTTCTGAGTATTCGTTCGCCCATAGGCTACTGAAATAGTGAAAACCAAAAATGAAAAAGCTTAGAAAAAGTTTGAAATTATGTTTAAAGTTTGTTGTAATTCGGTAAGTGCTCTCATTATAAAACACTGGCTGAGTATATTCTGGGTAATTTGCGCTCCGTTTTAAGCAAAAGCTAGTTTTCTAACACTTCTCAATGTTTATGACGTAACATCCTGAACTATGTGTCGTACAATTATATATATTTGATGGTAAATTCCATGTGGTATGTGGATACTTTGTGTAAATGTATTCCGAAAAGAATTAGTGGTAAAGAAGTAATAAATAAAAACTTTATGCCAGAGTCTTAAGTTTTACTGCATGAAAAGCGAAAATGTAGTAAGCCATAAACTTTTTTCCATTCATCATTTAGGGTGTGAGTTGTGGGGTAGTCAGAAGTTTCGTAAAGGTTTGACGTAATATATATAGTTTGTTAGAAGCTGCCAAGTGCTCTCATTCTCAAGTATTGGATGAATAGAGTTTGGATATTTGTGCGCCATAAGTTGCGCTGCCTCAAGTTATCTACACAGTTTCTAACTTCACTACTTGACTTATTGTGTTAAACCTTTAACGTAATTTATACCTCTTAATGAGTAGATTATTTTAAACTTTTATATTCGCTTAATAATTGCATAAAATGCAGAAAGTCATATTTTTGCACCGGTCAAAACTGTTAGATAGGCAACCTGCAACAGTGACCGGATGACGATTTTAGTCGTTTAATAATATAACCAGTGCTGAACTATAAACAGTGATATACTCAACTGTAGACACTATGCAGGCGATTGCTTATTGTTTCTCAAGACAGCACCACCAATGTCGATGAGGCAAGGAATGGTTTGCTATGAAAGATGAGCAGTTTCCAAGACTGTACCCATGCACACTGTTACAAAATACCTCGGCTGCCTAACATATCCATTTCCTGGCAAAAACAAGCAGACGCCGTCAGAACATGCGATGAAGGCCCAACGGTACCACCGACCGGACGCCGTGTCATCCTCCGCCCTTCGGCGTCACAAGGGGCGTACACAGAGGAACATGTCAGTTTTGGTGACCGGTGCTGCTACTTCTCAATCAAGTACCTCCTCAATTGGCCTCACGAGGGCTGAGTGTACCCCGCTTGCCAACAGATCCAACAGCACTCAGCAGACCTGAACGTTGACCCATCCAAATGCTAGCCAAGCCCGACAGTGCTCAACTTCGGTGACCTGAATGGGAACTGTGTTACCACTGCGGCAAGGCCGCTGGTTTCCATTTGCTGGCAGTGGTTCCTTATACCAAGGTACTTAGTTTAGAACCAGTACGGTGTGTATAATTTGGACTCTGAATGTTGGCAAATACAGAAAAGATTTTCCCTTTGACTGTTCAGAGGTGTCACTAAACCAGCCCAAATATGTAAATAACCATGCATAAGCAGCGCCTATTAGACGGAGAGGGTCCGACAGTCGATCAGTTCCAGACATTCCACCAGGAAGAAGGTACACGGCTCGTGCTGTCTGTAGTTCAACAATGTCTAGACGGTCAATACCGCGGTTCGATCGAGTCCGTATTGTTACTTTGTGCCAGGAAGGGCTCTCAACAAGGAAAGTGTCCAGGCGTCTCGGAGTGAACCAAAGCGATGTTGTTCAGACATGTAGGAGATACAGAAAGACAGGAACTGTCGATGACAAGCCTCGCTCAGGCCGCCGAAAGGCTACTACTGCAGTGGATGACCGCTACCTACGGTTTACGGCTCGGAGGAGCTCTGACAGCAACGCCACCATGTTGAATAATGCTTTTCGTGCAGCCACTGGACGTCGTGTTACGACTCAAACTGTGCGCAATAGGCTGCATGATGCGTCCATGGCGACGTCCATCTTTGCAACCACGACACCATGCAGCGCGGTACAGATGGGCCCAACAACATGCCGAATGGACCGCTCAGGATTGGCATCACTTTCTCTTCACCCATGAGTGTCGCATATGCCTTCAACCAGACAATCGTCGGAGATGTGTTTGGAGGCAACCTGGTCAGGCTGAACGCCTTAGACATACTGTCCAGCGAGTGCAGCAAGGTGGAGGTTCCCTGCTGTTTTGGGGTGGCACTATGTGGGGCCGATGTACGGCGCTGGTGTTCATGGAAGGCGCCGTGACTGCTGTTCGATACTTCTTGAATGCCATCCTCCGACCGATAGTGCAACCACATCGACAGCATATTGGCGAGGCATTCGTCTTCATGGACGACAATTCGCGCCCCCATCGTGCACATCTTTTGAATGACTTCCTTCAAGATAACGACATCGCTCGACTAGAATAGCCAACACGTTCTCCAGACATGAAACTATGGAACATGCCTGGGATACATTGAAAAGGGCGGGAACGCCAGCTCTGAAGGTCTCGCTGTATGATGGTACAACATGCAATATGTGGTTTTCATGAGCAATAAAAAGGTTGGAAATGATGTTTATGTTGACCTCTATTCCAGTTTTCTGTACAGGTTCCGGGATCTCGGAACCGAGATGATGCAAAACTTTTTTGATGTGTGTAAGTCGTCAGAGTAGCCTTCGTCCATGCGCCTTTGTTAATAGTCAGTAAAGAGAAGTGTTTCTTTTTTGGTGACTGAAAGTAACATATACCGAGCGAAGTGGCGCAGCGATTCACACACTGGACTGGCATCGGTATGACGAAGGTTCAAACCCGCGTCTGGACGTCCAGATTTAGTGTTTCCCTGATTCTCCTAAATCGCCCCAGGTAAATGCCGGGATGGTTCCTTTGAAAGGGCACGACCAATTTCCTTCCCCATCCTTGACATAGTCCGAGTTGTGCTCCGTCTCTAATGACCTCGACGTAGACGGTATGTTAAACCCGCCGGCCGGAGTGGCCGTGCGGTTCTAGGCGCTACAGTCCGGAACCGCGTACGGTCGCAGGTTCGAATCCTGCCTCGGGCATGGATTTGTGTGATGTCCTTAGGTTAGTTAGTTTTAAGTAGTTCTAAGTTCTAGGGGACTGATGACCACAGCAGTTAAGTCCCATAGTGCTCAGAACCATTTGAACCATTTTGAACGTTAAACCCAATCTTCCTTCGTTCCTTAAAAATGTCATAGATATTTACTGTCAGTAACCAGTCGACAAGTTTTAGGAAGAACATACTGTAGAGTTGTGGCAGTGAACGTTGTATTTGCTTGGTAGTGCTGTGCCTGATGATGAGAATGGGGCTTGGTGTTGTGCGCAGGTACCGGGACAAGCAACTGGTAGTGCTGAACGCCGACCACTACGAGGGCGGCACCACCGACCAGACGACGCTGCTCATCAAGAACGCGACGCGATTCGACCAGGGCGTCTACGAGTGCGGCCTGGAGAACGACGTGGGCGCCGAGAACTCCACCAACAGTGTCAACGTTTCCGTCTACTGTGAGTTCCATAGGGCATGCAAGCGCAGGCTGGGGTACTTCACTATAGTCGATATTTCCAGATGGGTCATGTGTTCTATCATATAATTTACTACAGAAATTCTTTATATGCTTTAAAATTTCTACCTTTTCCGTTATGCGCCCATTATCACCGTCAATTGCTATGATTTGGTCTGACAATTGACATACTCAAGCTTACAGGGGAGGAAACAGAGAAACATCGGGCTAAAGTCTTTACTTCGTGTATACAGAACGGCAGCATCCCAACCTGCTTGAACAAAGCAAACGTAATCTCACTACATAAGAAGGGAAGTATTCTCGATCTGAAGAACTACCGCCCCATTAACTTACTTTCTGCTATATATGAAGCTGTTGTGTACAAAGTTCCGCGTAGTCAGCGCGTACACTACTTTCCCACTAGAGCGCGCCCCGCTAAGCACAACAGCGCAGGCGCAGCGCTCGTCCGCCTCCGCACTACGAGATGGCGCTGCCATAGAGACGGACCAAATTCTGCTTCCACAGATCCGCGTATTAATATGTAACACAGCCAATGAGATTGCTGCTAATGTAGAACCTTTTCTTCTTGTGGATCACACTCGCGCAGTGATACATGAACGCGTGAGGTATTATAACGAGTGTACAGACCTCCAATTAGTCAGTCTGTACCAGTCTGCATTAGTCTGTACGAGTTCTACATTTGTCTGTACCAGTCTATAGTCAAGTTTCAGTCTGCGCCTAATAAGATTACCATATTCCTGTACATAGCCATGAAGATAAATGTATAGACACTTTTGTCAAGTATCAGAGATACATGTGAGAATAAGATTAACGTACCAATACCAAAGGAACTTCAGACTGTCAATTGTAAATAGCATCCAGAACCAAGTTAAATAATTTTATGCTTGTTATTATTTTAATAAATGTGTGTGAAAATTAATCAAGTTCTATTTAAAGTTGGTCACCGTCAATCTGCTACTCTAAGCGTGCAAGTGGCATTTCCATCGTCTGACTTAACGGCAGAAGATAAACACGCCACGATAAGTCCACGAGACATATTGCTGACACTCGCTACTACGTTAGAGCGACAAATCAAATAATCTGATGGTGTGTGCACGGAAGGTCTTACAGTATGCACACCACAGAAATGTTCACTAAAGTCCTGATAAAACGCATTAAAATGGTAGTAGAGACTGCACAGCCCATAGAACAAGCTGGATTCCGCAGTGGTTTCAGTACAATAGACCATATAAACACACTGCGTGAGGTAATTAGTCGAGCAAATGAGTATGAAATGCCACTATGCAGAGCCTTCATTGACTTCGAAAAAGCCTTTGATTCTGTCAGCCAAACTGCAGTCATACAAGCACTGGCCGAGCAAGGAGTGGAAACAAAATATATGAACATATTGTGCAGCGTTTGTGACATGTCTGTAGCATCTATCAACATAAGAAAAAACAAGTGCGAATTTCCCATTGGAAAAGGTGTTAAGCAGGGCGATCCTATGTCCCTGAAGTTATTTATAGCAGTTCTCGAGATGGCTATGTCCAAAATTATTTGGAACAACAAAGGATAAATGGTAAAAGGCTCGCCAACCTGAGATTTGCAGACGATATAGTGGTCTTAGCTAACAGTAAGATGGAAATGCCGTCCTCTATAAAAGACTTAACAGATCGTTGTCAGGAAGTTGGATTTGAAATAAATCACTCTAAAACTAAGGTTATACATAAGAAGTGGGCAGCTGCAGGACAATAACACTGAACGGCAACATCCTAAATAATGTCACAGAATACGTTTATCTGGGGCAATTAATTGACACAAAAGGGGATTTGAAACCTAAAATTTTTCTTCGAATTAAGCTGGCTTGGAGGGCTTACGGAAGGAATGCAACACTTTTCAAATCTAACATGCCAGTCTAATTAAAGAAGACAGTTTTTGATCAGTGTGTCCTATCGGTTTTAACGTACGGGTGTGAAACTTGAACTTTAAATGAATTTTTCAAAAGGAAATTTAGAACTGCTCAGAGAGCTATGGAAAGATCAGTGTTAGGTCTCACTAAGAAAGATCGACAGAAAAGTGAAGACATACGAGCAATAACAATAGTAAAAGATATTATAGAGCGAGTTAAGACTCTAAAATAGCAGTGTGCAGGACATATTGCACGAACAAAGGATGGAAGATGGACAAAATAAGTTTTAAAGTGGAGTCCCAGAGAAAAACGAAGACCACCAGGGAGACCACCTGATCGCTGGGATAAGGAACTCAGTAAAGTTGGCTTCAACTGGCAGAAGACAGCAGCGGACAGGAATGAATGGAAACACCTCTTAAAATGTATTTGATAACATAAAGAGGCTAGATCTTGTGTAGATTGAATTAGGTGAACAATAAATATATGCCTGACAAAGAAAGTGAAGCATCCAGAAGACATGGCCACATGTCAGTGTAACTTCGTACACATACACACGATCAGCGAGTGTGTACATCATTAGAGTTGTAATTCTGTGTGACAGGTACAATGATCATCAGAGTGTACTGGTGGCGTTCGTGCTTTGTGATGTTACCAGGCCTGGTAGAGTATATATAAATGGTGTGAACAGTGCCATGTTTTCTGTCCACATCCTGTGCCTAGGTGCAAACCACAAACAGAGCAGTAGTTGTCAAAAGCTGGGCACTGAACGTAAACCAGTAGTGAAGCCAAGACAGTCTAGAAACTAAGCTGGGTCGCAGTCGCAACGGTATGCTGATAAACTAAGAGCTTCATACGGCACATCACAATAGAAGACAGGCTGGCCGGCTGCCTCTCAAGGGGAGCGTGCGAACATCCCCTCACCGATTTGATTCATACTGACAGGATTTGTAGGGGATGAATAGGACTTCAACATACAGGGTTACAATTATTGGACCCTATTAGAATAAAAAATGAAAATTAGTTACAAACTACGGCGTGCACATTATATTCAACATATAAACGTCACTACAGATGCTCCGGTTTAGGTTATGGCATGTTCGATATGCCTAACAGCGGCGATGATGTGGCGCAGACGAATAACGAAATTCTGCATGACCCGCTGAAGTGTCGGGACATCGATGCTGTCTATGACCTCCTGAATCGCTGATTTCAGCTCAGCAACAGTTCCGGGGTTATTGCTATACATCTTGTGTTTAACGCCACAAGCCAGCCGGGTGGCCGAGCGGTTCTAGGCGCTACAGTCTGGAACCGTTCGACCGCTACGGTCGCAGGTTCGAATCCTGCCTCGGGCATGGATATGTGTGATGTCCTTAGGTTAGTTAGGTTTAGGTGTTTCTATGTTCTAGGGGACTAATGACCTCAGAAGTTAAGTCCCATAGTGCTCAGAGTCATTTGAACCATTTAACTCCGCAAAAACGAGTAGCATGCGTTCACATCTGGAGAATCTGCCCGTTTACATATATCTCTGTATTTGAATATGCATGCTTTGGCGCTTCAGTGTAGATCCCTAGCTTACGCGCGTGTTCGCTCACTGCCCACAGTCAAGCCCGTAGTGCGGTTGTCGATGGAGCCGGAGACACCGGTGAGCGAGGTGTCGCGACTGAACATCACACTGCTGTGCGAGGTGCTGGCGGGCAACCCGGCCACGCTGACCGCGGTGCGCTGGTACCTGGACGGCGAGCTTCTCAAGCAGCTGCCCGACTGCAACGGCACAGACGACGCGGCAGCCACCTTCTGCGACGTAGACCCCAGCCGGCTCATGCTGGAGGACGTGGGCCGTGGCTTCCACGCCAACTACTCGTGCGAGGGCATGAACGACGCCGGCTGGGGGCCCACCTCGCCGGACCGCGAGCTCGTCGTCTTCTGTGAGTCTCATTCTTTCACCTTTACTTGTAGACTTCCGTTAAAACACGTTTCACACAAACGGCTTTCTGGCCAAAATCCACTACAGGGTATGGGTTTGCGTCACATGCTTGCCTGTAAATTTGTCGCCAACCGCATCGCGAGAGGATCAGTGTAGTCAGTGACTGTGCACAGTATGGTGTTCTAAAGTTACATGTGCTGGATAGATATAATCGTAAGAAAAGAGGAAGCAGTAATTTTCTTGACATCTTCCACACGGCATAAACGCCGCATTTTTATCCCTAAGTTTTCCTTACAATCCCTTCTTGGGAGCCGGCCGCGGTCGCCGAGCGGCTCTAGGCGCTTCAGTCTTCAGTCCGGAACCGCGCGACTGCTAAAGTCGCAGGTTCGAATCCTGCCTCGGGCATGGATGTGTGTGATGTCCTTAGTTAGGTTTAAGTAGTTCTAAGTTCTAGGGGACTGATGACCTGAGATGTTCAGTTCCATAGTGCTCAGAGCCATTTATTCACCCGTTCGGGTTCATTCGGCTCAGCTCGTCTAGCTCCGTCCCCTTTTATTCTGCGGAAAGATTTTTATTTCTAGATGCGACGGGAATTCCCCTGACAGAGACATCATGTACACCGCGCACGTATTAAAAAATCAGATTCGTTTAGAAATCAGCTTCTAATGGGCTCAAAATATTCAAAAGGTAACTGACATGCGTTTCAAAACCATATGAATAAACAATGGACCAACATGCGCTGGATACAAGGCACTTTGTGAAACAAGATTTTCTTCTTTAAGAAAATGAATTTGGCGCCCCCTGGATACCCCAGTATGCCGCCTCCTCATAGATCTGGGCCTAGTACCTAGCAAGCTGTTTGCCAATACATTTTCATCGCTAATTGTTGAAAATAGTTGTTTCAGCTATAACAAAAAGATGCAATCATAGCATGTTTAATTGTGGTCTCGTGTTTGTCATTTATTGCACCAAGAAGGGAACAGTACCGTCACTACCAGCATGTTTCGATTCTTCTGGTGCCTCTGGCCAATGGCGCCAGCCAACCTGCCTGTCCCATGCTGTAGAGATCCTATAATGGAGCCTTACCATGCTGAGCTTCGTCACAGTATCCGCCCAGCCTACATATGAAGCTGCAAGCTTCACAAGCATGAAGGATCAATCGGTTTGTACAAGCATCCTTGATCTTCTGTAGGATAACTTTGTGAAACATTTGTATTGTTCAAGCTGCTTGAGGCTTGATCGATTTTCAGTCATGCAAAATTGTGCAAGGATACTGAAGTGCATGTGCTTTAGTGCGTGTACCAACAATATAATTATAAGGTTGTATTTAATTGGTACATAAGGTTGTAGCGGTTTTGTTTTCCATGTTGGCATTCCAGTTTCAACACTTTTATTTATCGATTGTCGAGTTTTATTTGTTAATTCATGTTGTTATCTGTGTTTATGTATAGTAATTTTGTGATTTGGAGGATGTGAGTGGACCTGTGGACGCTAGAAAATGGAGTGCCAAGTGGAGAAATCGTAACATTTCCGACATATCCTTCTGTCTGAGTTCAGCTAAGGGGTGACAGCAGGCAGGAACATTTGTCCTATGTATGGGGTTAATAACATAGGACAGAGGATGTCAAACAAATAGTTTTCTCGTTTTAACATTAGTGACTCTCCACGGTCAGAAAGTCCTTCGCGGTTTGATGGAAATCATTTAAATCAATTAATCCACATCGTTCCATGTTAGTGTATGGTACTCGACAACTGGCAATTGTGATGGAACTGTGATCATTCCAACATCATGCAACATTTGCATCCAATGAGGAAACTTCAAAAACTGGGTGTAACGGTTCCGCATGTCCTAAGCTAAAATCACAATATCAGCGGATGTGCATCTATGCTTGCCCATCATCAGTTGGTTTGTGAACATCATCAACCATTCCTATCCTGTATCATTACTGGTGATGAGAAATGGTGTCTTTATGCTAGCATAAGGAAAAGAAAGGAATGATTGAGCCCAAATAAAGTAGCAACTGCCTGTACAAAGACGTAAATGCATCCGAAAAAGATAATGTTGCGCATGTGGTGAGAAAGGACAGTGGTTTGGTGTACTATAAATTTTTCCCCCGTGTGGAACCATCACTCCTGACGTTTGTTGTCAACAATTGAAACTTCTTGCAGGTGCAATCCAAGAACAATAACCAAGAAGACTGCGTGAAGTGATGCTACTCCATTATAATGCCCATCCGCATTCTGCTAAGACTGACCAAAAAAAAAAAACTATACCGGAGTTGGGTTGGGAAGTCATTCTACATCCACCTTATTCATCTGATCTTGCACCCTCGATTTGTACCTTTACTTTTACCTATCGAACAGCCTTCGAGGAACTTCCTTTCCTTCGCGCCTCAAAACCATGTGATTTCTACAGTTGCGGCATCCAAAAGTTACCCATCATTGACAGACTGTTGCAAATAATGAAGGAGAATATATGATTTATGACTAAAGTCTCTGTTATGCTACGAACTTATGCACCCAATACCTATCCAGTTGTATTATATTTTCAAAAATGGGTTAGTATCATTGATATAATACCTTATGCTGGTAAGTTTTACATGCGAAGTTACAGATTTATCACATACTTCCTTTGGCGGTATAAAGAGCTCTCTTTTTCTTCAAGCAGCTGTTCTTTCACCTGTCTATGCTTCAAATTATCTGTATGAAAACTGCACATGAAATCTTGTTTTCTTATTTCACATAAAAGAGTGCAAAAAGTTTCCAAAGATGCCTTAGTTTGTTTGTTTCAAGAAAATATCGCCAGAGATATTATGTCCCAAAGTTGCTGAAAACTCAGGGGTATATGGTAGATAGCAATACTACAGATTCAAACAAATGGCTGTGTGAGTACTTCACATGAAATTTCATCAAAATCCTTGAGGTCTTGCTGGAATCAATAGACCATTTGGCGTGTAATGAGTAATGACCCATAATCAAAAGGGTTGAGAATCCATGTACTGGCAACAGAGAGGTGCAGTTCTGTTTTGAATTGTGTTGGTACTGTAGTCAGCTACATGGAAACCTTTATACGTAATTGTTGAAAATACAAAAAATTAATGTTTGATAATTTTTAGTACCATATACTGGTTTAACAATTTTCTGTTCTAGATAGTGATGCAATATATAACAATTGTTAATCTTTACAATTATTTTGATTAAATGTTCAGTACCAGAAATAATAAATAATTTATAAGAATGAGCTGTAATTATATTATAAATTGCACAAAAACTTTATGGAATAAAACATACAAGTGGACAGTTTGTAGAGTATGGATAGATAGGTATGTAAATTGATAGATAGATTGTTCACAGATTGAGTGGGAAAATAAGAATATATCAACAAAAAATGTTGTATGTGCTTTTATTTTTAGAGAAGTGAGCAACTGTTTTATATTTATACTCATTTGTCTTCTAGAACACAAGCATTTCAGATATGACCACAGAGTAACAATATTCAGAATATCATTCTAAAATGAAAATGTATTCCACAGAGCTAACCACAAAATTATACTGAACACTTTTACATTAACTTAAGGGGTCTTCGTGGACTGTTTTGGGGCAGTACAGATTGCACACACTACACCTGTAAAGCCATTGGTGTCAAAACACAAAGTAGACTTAATGTATACATTTCATGTGACTCAATAAATCAACTTGTGAAACAGAGAAAATACAAATTATTGCTTGTAAAAAGTGTAGTATTCAGGATTTTAGAAATGCCTGACTTTGAGAATTATGGTTACGTTATCAGTGACCATTCTGAACATGTTGTCTACAGAAATCACATATTAATGCTTTTTGAAGAAAAATATTAAGAATCTCATGTTTTCATAACAGATCCTCCTGGACCTGCAACATTGGTGTATGAGCCTAGTCGAGTTGTGAAGAAAGGCACAGTGACGTTAACGTGCAGTGTGGAGGATCCAGGAAGACCAGAAACAACCAAATTCCGCTGGATCAGAGGATCTCATAACATATCAGCAGTAACATCAGCTAACTGGACAATTGACCCTGTATCATTAGAAACAGAATCAAATTTCACATGCCTTGCCTACAATGAAGGAGGAGAAGGAGAGCCAGCAACTGTTTTTATTGAAGTACTAGGTGAGTACTATTAATTGCAAGGATAAACCAATATCCCAATTAACCATTTCACCTGTTTGTTCAATTATTTCTAAATATGATAAATGTAGTTTGAGTGTAATAAATGCTTGATATAATGTTATTGTTAGTCTGTCTGGTTGTCTTTCTGTATGGTGTGAGATTCAGATTTTCTATATGAATTGCCATTTGTGCAATGACAGACAATATATGTTTTCTCTCTTCAGGCAATATATGTTAGAGCATTATATGTTTAAGAAATAATGAACATTTGAGTTGTGCATAACGGAACCACTCTTCAGCTTTATATGTCTGAAGAAAGGAACAAGATAGAAAAAGAGTACACAATCTTATCTAGTATATTGTATTTTTGTACTGTTATTAAGATGACACACATTCTTTTTCAATTCTGCTTCTTCAGAAACTGCCCAAAGATTTCTTAGAAGGAACCTACATAAATTTCCTCATACCAGTCTCTTAAACATGAACCTACTGGCATCATCACATCCATGTATATGTATTGTAAGAAAACATGAATCTGTCACACTTTTTATTTACCATCAGCGCTGGAATTATATCTGAATTACTACTTGCTCCATAATAAAGAAGCACACCAAATATTGCATTAACCAGCAAGGGAGCCCAAAATCAACTCAGGGATTACCATGTGCTTCCATAAAAAAAATTTTCATGTTGTTTACATCTTTTCATATTGACTACAAACCTAATTGGTATATGTTACTACAAGATGACTGATTTCTACCTGAAGATGACTGCATTAAGTGGTTGAAATTGAGTCACATTTTAATAACTATAACAGTCTACACAGATTAAAAACTTTTTTGCATTATATGGAAATTGTTTTTTATTTAATTTAACCATGTTAAATTTCATGGAAGGAGTAACAGGCTAGTTTTCTTCCCCCCCCCTCCCTCTCTCTCTCTCACTCTCTCCTGTATATAGATGCATTAAAAAGTAATAAACTAAACTAGAACACCACTTGCAGTTTCTTCACTAGGAAACTTAAGCTGTCAATCAGCTTATATTTGAGGGGCCCAGTGGAATAGGGGTACATGCCACCTGTGCAGTGATTTTGGTACAGGAAGACAGCTGATGCCATGTAATATTGTCGGTGGGAACTTCTAGCACAGTGGCATGTGCCCATTCCTTTAAAGAGAGTGGATTACATTTGCTGTTATTCAGGACTGACACATTCCCAGTGGAAAAGAGGCCCATACCAGTAATATCTCTGTGTCTCATGAGTCGATTCATCTCATTGGTTGACTTTTTTGGTTTCGGAAAGCCAATCAGAAAGCGTTTCTCAAATGTTGTTCATATGTTTTCAAGATGGTGGCAATAGGTGTTGCTATTAATGTTACGAAGAAAATGCAACATTACATGTAAAAAAAAAAAAAATCCTAAAGAAAATGAGTGGAAACATAATGAAAGGAAAAGATTAAGAAAGAATGGAAAAAAAATTTAAATCCCGAAAAAATAAGATTGTGCCTGAGAATGTGTTTTGTAGGCCCAGTGATCCATGCTGCAAAACTGTTTCTGCAAATACTCAAAATTGAATGAAGAACAGAAGGATGCAATATTTATTGAGTTTTATTTGTTGGGAGATTATAATGAGCAAAATTCTTATTTATTTGGATTAGTGCGGCCTAATAAGAGCAAAAACTTGTACCCAAAGAAGAGGAAGGTTCCAACAGTAAGCTTTCACGTATTTTATTCAAAACCCTCCAACTGCTGAGGTTGAAGTGTGTAAGACTGCAGTTTTAGCTGTTCATGTCGTTTCTGTTAAATGTTTGAGGACTGTCTGTAGCAATGAAGAATATGACTCTGAGAGTCATGAATCGACAACACATGTATCTGTACATACACCTAGACAAGGTGGAAGAGGTAAGCATTCTATCAGACCTCATGCCATTGATAATGAGAGAAAAAAATAAGGTTAGAAATCACATCGAAATGTTTCCAAGATACACATCACATTATAGTAGAATGCAGAATCTGAACAACTCCTACATAGCCTCTGTTCACTCGATTGCTGGAATGTATCATCTGTTCTGTGAAGATCTTCAAAATACAGCTGAAGTCCCAGTGAAAGAACATGTGTATGAAACCATTTTCAACACAGAATATAATATTGGTTTTAAATTGCCATTGATTGATACATGTCGTATTTGTTATTCTGCTAAGGCATGCCACAAACCGAATCCACAGACATCAAACTACACCTTGAGAAAGCTGAAGTTGCATTTAGTGCTCTGAAAAGTGACTCAAATGAGTCGAAACAGGATGGTAGTGATGCACAAGAGTGTCATTGAAGGCTCATCATTTATTCTGATTCGTGTGTTGGATAAAATAAAAACTATATTATCCTAGGTCTGTATTTGTACCTCTTAGATAAAAAATGTTTTGATGTTTTTGAGCACAAATTTCCCTTTCTTGGACGCACATTCCTCCCATGTGACAGGGTTGTTGGAGTTATTGAGAAGCTGAAAAGGTAGACACAGGCTGTATAAACTCCAGCAAAATGGGTTGAACTTATAAGAAAGAGGAAGCAAAAGAACCTATTCATTGTGGTTGAAATGAAGAAAGACGACTATGTGTCTTTGCCATCTATAATGAACAGTATTGTCAAACATAACGTTACTGTTGACAAAAGCCCGCAGACATCAGAAACACAATGGTGTTTAGATTAGTGAGCGCTGAACATTCTGTATGTATCAAATATTCACGCAATCAAACTGAGAAACCTGTGCGAGTTAGTTTACAGAAGTGCGTGGATGGTTTACGAAGCTTGCAGACTGCCAGTTAGTTCCTAATCATCCAAATGGATGTCAAATTTAGGCAGCAAAGTTCACGGATCTTCAAAGCTTACTGCAATTTGTGCCTCCAGTATATTCAAGTTTTTATCAGTCATTGATAAGTGATGGTAGTGACGATACAATGCAACAAGAAAACACTGATGAGGAGTTTGACTGTTAATCGTATTTGCAAAACACCATCTAGTTACTGTAACAACTGTTGGTATCACAGCAGGAGTTCACATTACTATACAAAATCATATTTCCTTACTTCCCATTCCCTGACACAACATACCCTGGTGGTATGTGGCCATTATCCACTGGGCCTCTCATTTGTATACATTGGAAAATTGCAATTGTAAAAATCATGCTGAATAGTTTGACAGTAGTGCTGCTTAACATTTCTCAATCAGTTAACTTTGACCCCCTCCTTTCCACATCCCATCAGTTTCATATTTACCAATTATTAACTATGTTTTTATTTTTACATAGCTGTCTTACATCAGGGGAATGTCCATGGAAACAAGATAACTTCTTCCTTTGTGACATTTTATGTGAGTTATTCATGGAGTGCTTTCCTTTCATTGACTGATAATCAAACCCATTGTCACATTAAACAGTACACTGATGATATTTCTGCTGTTGTAAACCTGGACTGCAGTAATGTATGAAAGTCAAAGCCTGCATATTGAGATTGGATTAATTTGGAATTACTTTGAACCTCTGATGAAGTTAGTTCTGTTCAGCCATCCTGATTTAGATTTCTCATGGTTTTCCGAGATCATTTCAGGCACAGCTGCTTTCTTCAGCAGGGTCATGACCAATCACCTGTTGTACCCGATAAAAATAATCTTATGTACTATATGTGCCTATATACTTGAGCTATTGATTTTCATTGTACCATCATTAAAAATCCTATATCATTATTGGGTGATCCCCGCTGTACCCCATAAAAATAATCTTACACATTTTATATGCCTATATACTTGAGCTATTTATTTTCATTGTACCATCATAAAAAATTCCTATACCATTATTGGATGATCCCCAGATGAATTAGTAACTAAATAAAAATAATAAAACTATACAGCATTGTTAACATTTCATTAGATCAGTTAAATTTTAACAATTTAATTTTCTTGTCTGTGATACTTAGGACACTTCTGGATTAGGCATATGTCCGTATCAAAGGTTATGTTCATCAGGCTAAAAAAAGCTTCCCATACATTTTAACAATATTATGAAAGGCATAGTTGCTACTCACCATATAGTGGAGGTGCTGAGTCGCAGATAGACACAACAAAAAGACTGTCAGAAAGTGAGTATTTGGACAAAAAGGCCTTCACCAGAAATAGACAACACACACACACTCAAATGCAATTGTAATTGCATTTGCATGAGTGCATCTGTGTATGTTGTCTATTTCCAATGAAGGCCTTGATTGGCCAAAAGCTCACTTTCTGACAATATTTATGTTGTGCCTATCTGCGACTCAGCATCTCCAGTATATGGTGAGTAGCAACTATCCTTTTCATGATATTGATGTGTTCTATACTGGATTTTACATTGTGTGATTTTCCCATACATTGCACATTTAACTATAATATTGATAGAGATTAGTAAATGTACTGGCCATTTCTTTATACAGTACTAATAAAAACTGATTCATTGTATGGAGATGTTGATGAGCTACACAGTATTATGGGCTAACATTCAGATTCTAGTCCATTATTTCCACCACACAAGTTGTTCACGCATACTTCGTGGTTCAATTAAACTCATGGTACTTCAAGTGCTGCAGTGCGGACTGTGTACATTGCAGGATGCTGAAACATTGTAGGTATGTTCATTAATCGATGTACTAATGGAGTATGCTGAAAAGATAGTAATTCCACTTTCTGCCATCAGCTGAAAATATGGCAGTGTAATCAGTCAGAATGTGAAATGGTCTCTGTTTTGATGTCTATATGCTGTTTGCTGCTTGGCATCAATTGTTGATTTCTTTTGTAAAGTAACTGTTTTAAGAAATTAAAGAGGCTGAAGTTCTAAATGTGAAATTCAGTGGCTGTTAAGACCAGGCACTGCTGATAAAGTTATTTTATCAGAATGGCAGCAATAGCAGCACTGCATTGCAGGAATATCGCCCACACAAACAGTTGTAAGAGACCCCTTGCCTGTAAATGGGCTAAAGAATGTGATCAAGAAAGTTGAAGAAAAAGGTGAATTAGGTGGTACCACAGGGAGGAGAAGGGAGCCCATTCCCATGACAGTCATTGATGATGTTGCTATAGCTATAACCGATCATACATAACATGCCTCATATTCTGCAGACAGTGGTCGGTGGGGATCCTGGTCAACAGTTCAAAAGATTTTATGATGCATTTTACATTGGTATCCCTACAAGATTCAGAATGTGCATCAAATGGAACTCAAAGATAGGCTACAACACCATGACTTTGACTCGAACAGAATAGATGACGTGTGGTTGGCGAATGTTCTTTGGTTGGAGGACGCACATTTTACTCTGCATGGTGTTGAGAATGCACAGAACAGTTGCATTTGGGGTTCTTTTCCACCACATGTTGTGCATGAACATACACTGCACTCATCTTAATGTAACTCTGTGGTGCAGTTTCACAAGCTCCTTCATTCTCAGTCCTTTTTTCTTTTAGGAGATGACACTTCACAGACCTGTTATGTGCACAGTAACATCTGCATGTTATAAAGACCTTCCTGTGCAACAAATGATTCCGGCTTTACAAGAATGCAATGATGTCCACACCACTATGTAAAATGGGTTGACACCACATGTCACTTGCCAGGTGAAAGATTTGCTTTGAGAAACCTTTGGTAATGGCCAGTTCAACTCTAGGTAGTTTTAAGATGAGATCCCACAACCTAAATCCATGTGACTTCTAATTGTGGGAGACGATATTGAACACATGTTGTAACTTGTGACCATACCCTAATAAACATGCCAGAAACACTGTTATCATGTTTTTGATCATTCCCGCCCTTTTTCTGCACCCACACCCCATTCTGACTGCTTGCACTGCCATGTTTTCACCCGGTGGCAGAAATTTGAACTATTACTTTTTTCAGCATACTCCAGGAACGCACCAATTAATGAACATACCTACAATGTTATAGTGTCCTGCGATGTATACAGCCAACACTGCAGCACTCAGATCAGTGTCAGTGTAATTGTAGCCACCCGGAAGTTCTAACTGGCTCAAAATGCCTGGTGCACGAATTAATATACCCATTTCCTTCAAGCCAAGTGCTTCAGAATTGTGCAACAGTGCGTCCCACATTGTGAATTTATTTACATACAAATATTCTTTGTAACATTCAAGGCCATTTTTTATGCCTCTTCAATGTATGCTTGCTAGTTTCATATCCACACTTTGTTCATTAACTGTGTATGCTCACAGCAACCTACAAGCTCACCTGATCAATGTATTTCCCCTGGCTTTTGTTATTCAACCTCACATTGTATTTGCATTTATATCTATTGATATCTATCTTACTTTTTGAACATGAACCAGTTATGGTATATTAGTTACACACAGCACTCATGAAACAACAAATGTTTACGTACTCCATATAATTTATACAATATACACTCCTGGAAATTGAAATAAGAACACCGTGAATTCATTGTCCCAGGAAGGGGAAACTTTATTGACACATTCCTGGGGTCAGATACATCACATGATCACACTGACAGAACCACAGGCACATAGACACAGGCAACAGAGCATGCACAATGTCGGCACTAGTACAGTGTATATCCACCTTTCGCAGCAATGCAGGCTGCTATTCTCCCATGGAGACGATCGTAGAGATGCTGGATGTAGTCCTGTGGAACGGCTTGCCATGCCATTTCCACCTGGCGCCTCAGTTGGACCAGCGTTCGTGCTGGACGTGCAGACCGCGTGAGACGACGCTTCATCCAGTCCCAAACATGCTCAATGGGGGACAGATCCGGAGATCTTGCTGGCCAGGGTAGTTGACTTACACCTTCTAGAGCACGTTGGGTGGCACAGGATACATGCGGACGTGCATTGTCCTGTTGGAACAGCAAGTTCCCTTGCCGGTCTAGGAATGGTAGAACGATGGGTTCGATGACGGTTTGGATGTACCGTGCACTATTCAGTGTCCCCTCGATGATCACCAGTGGTGTACGGCCAGTGTAGGAGATCGCTCCCCACACCATGATGCCGGATGTTGGCCCTGTGTGCCTCGGTCATATGCAGTCCTGATTGTGGCGCTCACCTGCACGGAGCCAAACACGCATACGACCATCATTGGCACCAAGGCAGAAGAGACTCTCATCGCTGAAGACGACACGTCTCCATTCGTCCCTCCATTCACGCCTGTCGCGACACCACTGGAGGCGGGCTGCACGATGTTGGGGCGTGAGCGGAAGACGGCCTAACGGTGTGCGGGACCATAGCCCAGCTTCATGGAGACGGTTGCGAATGGTCCTCGCCGATACCCCAGGAGCAACAGTGTCCCTAATTTGCTGGGAAGTGGCGGTGCGGTCCCCTACGGCACTGCGTAGGATCCTACGGTCTTGGCGTGCATCCGTGCATCGCTGCGGTCCGGTCCCAGGTCGACGGGCACGTGCACCTTCCGCCGAAAACTGGCGACAACATCGATGTACTGTGGAGACCTCACGCCCCACGTGTTGAGCAATTCGGCGGTACGTCCACCCGGCCTCCCGCATGCCCACTATACGCCCTCGCTCAAAGTCCGTCAACTGCACATACGGTTCACGTCCACGCTGTCGCAGCATGCTACCAGTGTTAAAGACTGCGATGGAGCTCCGTATGCCACGGCAAACTGGCTGACACTGACGGCGGCGGTGCACAAATGCTGCGCAGCTAGCGCCATTCGACGGCCAACACCGCGGTTCCTGGTGTGTCCGCTGTGCCGTGCGTGTGATCATTGCTTGTACAGCCCTCCCGCAGTGTCCGGAGCAAGTATGGTGGGTCTGACACACCGGTATCAATGTGTTCTTTTTTCCATTTCCAGGAGTGTATGTACAGTAAGCAAAAACTTAATCATCGACATTTTCAATGACAATACAGAATAAATCTGTTTCAAAGCAAAATAATGAAAATCATATGTTTTGTGTATTTAAAATATTGTATTGTTTTACATGTTTAGGGAAGCTTTATGCTTAATTCCAAATCATTGATTCCCATGGGAATCACTCTGCACGGTTTCACCTTTACACAAATCTTCATAATACCCCTCGACATAGCCACTATATTTTCAATATTGTATGTTCTGATACAATTGTGTCTCATTGTGATGATGTGCACATCCATATGTGCATTGTAACTTGTGTCTCAGTGATCCCAAGAATTTATCATGTTGCATTTTTAAACTTCATTTCCAATAATTTAGAACTTTGAAGACTGAAGGTTCCTTTCTACATTTTTTTGGATCTTCCTATAATACAAACTACATTTGCGTGCATGTTATTATTTAATCATAGAAACATCTTTTTCACAGTGATTTGTAAAAAAAAATATTGACTCATCTTTTCTTTTATAGCACCACCAGCATTCATTAACACATCACCACCATATTATGGAGCAGCAGTAAACACTCAAAACTTAAACATTTCCTGCCGTGTTGAGTGTTCGCCAATCTGTGAAGTGAATTGGTTGAAGAATAATGTTCTCATTGATACAAGCAATGGGTCAGCTTCGCCATACACTGTAATTAATAAGCGTCTACCTGCTGACACAGCTGCTAATGATTTCCAGTCCATACTGTCAACACTGCTGTGGAATATGGATGCATGGCCTGGGAAGCAGTTTGATATACTGCATGATAGTGCAAATTACACATGTCTTAGCACAAGCAACTCTGTGGGGCCTGGTGTTAACAGTACCACAGTGTTCAGGGTAGAATGTAAGTAATACTTTATACTTTACAAAAATAACACAAATTAAAACAGCAAAAAAGTATGTTATTTACTGAAATTTATCTTTGAGACATAAAACAGATATTTTATGGTGCAAATAACTATATAAAATTTTAAAAGTATTTTCCCATTTCATTCCTACGTAAAAAGGACATGCATCACTTCTAATACTTATAAATACCATAATAATGTGCTGCTGTAGTTGGAACTATCATAAGTTGCAAATTCTTATCCAGAAGTAATTGTAAAAGGTGAGGAAAGCATCAGGTCATTAGTGTGCTTCCAAAAAATCTTCTATACTAGTAATAAAATTGTAAAACTGATGTGGTTGTCTGTTTGAACACGCTAATTTCTAAAATTTTCATGGGATTTTCACAAATAACTTGAGCATAACTTGAAGCAATGTATAGGCTCTATTTCATCAAAAATTTTATCTAAAATTATCTGCTCAGCTCAGTAGTTCAGATGTTTAATCATCATGGTGTAGTACACTAAAGAACCAGTAGATGGTGCTCCTATTTGCACAATCTTATCTTTATGAGTACAAACTAACAGCACATTTGTTTGACTAAGATATACAGATTTACTGATGTTGCTTCATATATTATTAACTTAACAACATTGTTTTGCTTCTTGCAATAGATTTTATTTATATTTGACTTCTTTCATAGAAAAGGTTTTTTACCCCAGTGACAGAAGAATTTTCGGAAGTTTATGTCAGTGGCTTGAACACTGCAGTCTTGTTTTTACAAATACAAACTAGGCCAGGATATTTGGATTTACTGATTTTGCTTTGTGTATTAAAAGCTTAACAACATTGCTTTGCTTCTTTAGATTTTTTTATTTGCCGAAAAAAATGAGTTTATTAAGTTGGCTCTGTAATTTGGGTGCATGCTCATAACATTTTGATTTAATTTTGTTTATGAATAAAAACGCCTAGAAAATGGTCAAATCTCTCTGAATACACCAGAATGACTAAAGGACTGAAAATTATGTGGTGTCAAGAATCCAACAAAGATTATGAAACAAGACTTGTTGCACTTAGACAACATCATGCTGTAACTCACTCTTTGAAAACTTCTTGTGAAAGCGAGGTGCAGTTGAATTCTTATTGAGAGCATCATGCACTATTTTACTCCAAAGAACCTTTCATTTATAGAGGCTTAAAGTTACTTCTCTTCAGTGCAACATCATAGACATGGAAATTTTGACCAGAAGTTGTGCAGACGGGAAAGTTTTTATACTGTGAATCCCAGTTATTCCTAAAAATTTAATATTTTGCTTTAAGTGTGTACAGTTTCATGAGTTTATGTTATGAAATGACTATAAACTGCATGTTGTAAGCTGTTAGTTGCTTTCCTCATGGCCAGCTCTACATGACTCTACTGTGGTCATGAAGCAAATAAGCTCTTCAATCATATCCCCAATCATACAATTTCAAACATTGTATGCATAGAAGCTTTATAAGTCAAAACAAAAGCCTTAAGGACAGCTATGAATAAGTACCCAAGCAATGCCAGTGTTATCAGCTAGTGCAACAATATTTTTAGTAGTTTTTAACCACTTTGTTGTAGATTGAGATAGAATTTCACAAATGTTCTGAAAGCTGCAACTACCAAGAGCAATTTATTCATAAACTAATCTGTGAAGAAAATGTATAACACTCATTGGTGAAAAACACAGCATATCCCTTTGAGGATGTTTAGATGAAGTCTGGGTAAATGAAAAAGATGGTTTCAGAACATGGAAAGTTTACTTATCCAGCAAAGTTCACAAATAGGTGATTGTATCACATTTCACATAAGAAATGGTTCACTTAATTGAAACAAAGAACACATTTCAGAATTGTACGACAAATTAGGCAAATAGTTGATTAAGTGCAAGAGTGCGTTTATAGCAGAAAAGGTCAAGATGACAGAGAGGCAGTTTTGCCTTACTGCCTACTTTTTTGGTATACAATCGGTATTTGCAGAAATTCTGGTAATAATAATAATAATAATAATAAACAGAGTGTGTAACAGTCAGTGAAAAAAGACCCCTGACAACTGCCAGCTGTGAAGTGCAAATAACTGCAGGGAAGAAAAGTAGTCATGTATAGAGCTGTAAAACAGTGAGGCATTTCTGTAGGGATGTATACAAAATTGTGTCACATCATTGGCTGAGGTGGGTGTATGAAGCAGCCATGCCAAGCCCACTTCAAATACCAGGGATCTGCTTTCACCAACTCAACTGTAGCACACAATAAATATAAAACAGACAGTGAAACATTGAGTGGAAGACATTAATCAAAATACATTTGTCCACGAGAGTAGCACTGTTAAAAACCATTGACAACTGCTGTAGGAAAATTGTATTGGAGAATTTTCCCAAAACTGCTTCAAATTGTCATATGTAAATGGTGGCATTGACATAAAAATTATTTCCAGGTGCTTGTTGATGAAAAGATCCAATATCGCAGCAGCAAAATTCTGAATTGTATTTTCAAGGGTATCCCAACAAAGGAAAATCAGAGAATTCTGCCACCATTTGTTATTATTATTATTATTATTATTATTATTATTATTATATCCCTTGGTTTTGAACAACTAGAAATCATGTAATAATTTCAGTTCCTTTTTTTCTTTCAGTATTCTTTCATTCTTTCACCATGTTTTCTTTTCCTTTCTTTAGGCCACTTCACATTTTTTTTACTGCTTCGGCCATGGAATCTTTTCTTTCACAATTTAATACTTCCCTTCTGAAAATATCACTTTCTGAGATAAATTTACAAATTCTCTCCAGATGTCAGTAAAACAAGATAAATTGTAGGACCAAGTGAAATAGAAATGATGATTCAACAATGCTGTCGAGACCAGTTGCAGTCAATGAAGCTTGCAGTGTAGTTCTGATTCAAATGAACCTACACTTCCAGTTCGAAAAACATATTTGTGTCTCTTCACAGCTGTAGTATTCCAGCTCTGATAAATGTCATGGTACTTCTAAACATATTTTAAGTTATTACCAATCCCTGATAAGAAAAATCTGTGCACAGTATTTTCGTTTAGTATGTTTGAGCATGAGCAAACAGTGTACGTTACACTCCTTCTAAGGTACTGAAACTGTTGGAAATAGCCATAATACTTCTTCAATATCAAGTGAACTTGAACACTACTAGGCTGAAAACAAGTCAAAGAAAGCCACTGGATGAACTACAATTAACTGCCTCGCTATGGCACCAATAGAAAAAAAGGGATTAGAAACATTGCAAGACATGGTGGGAAAATGATCACTAGGATCACCCCATGGAATTCATCTACAAATAGACAAGCTACATATTAGGTTGGTGCGTAAGTTCATAGCATTTTTGTTCTGCGTGTTGGTATTCCAGTTGCTATGGGTTTATTTATTGATTGTCATTTTTTTTATCTGTAGTTCACACATTTTCGTTGGAGATAGTGAATGAAGCTGTGGGCACTACAAGATGGAGTGCCCGGGGTAGGAATCACTCCATCATATTCTTCTGGGGTGACACAGTGGAGGTAGCCAGAAACTGTGCTATGTATGGAATAATGTCATTGGATAAAATGGTTTTCTCATGTTAGAAAGCATCATTTTGACGTTAGTGACTCTATACATTCAGGAAGACCTTCCAGGTTTGATGAATATCATTTAAACCCTTAATCCACAATGATCCACATCAGTGTACCTGAGAACTGACAAAGTGGTGAACTGTGATCATCCCACTATCATGCAACATTTATATGCAGTGAGGAATATTCAAAAATCAGGTGCATGGGTACCATGTGCTCTAATCCAAAATCACAAAAATCAGCAGATGGCCCTATGTGCATCTAGCCTTGCTCATCATCAGTTGGTTTGTAAACAACACTGACTATTTCTATCCCGTATCATTACTGGCAACGAGAAATGATAGCTTTATGCAAGCGTAAGGAAAAGAAAGGAAAGGTTGAGCCCAAACAAAGCAACAACTCTCTGTACAAAGACCTGAATGCGTTCACAAAATATAATGTTATGCGTCTAGTGGGATGTGGCAATGGTGTGGTGTACTATGAATTTTTTCCCCAGTGCGTAACCGTCACTACTGACATTTCTTGTCAACAACTGAAATGTCTTACAGGTGCAGTCCAAGAACAACAACCAGGATGACTGTGTGTCGTGATGCTACTCTATTATAATGCCCATTTGCATTCTGCTAGACTGACAAAAAAAATTGTACTGGAGTTGGGTTGGGAAGTCATTCCACATTCACCTTATTCACCTGATCTTGCACCCTCAGATTTTCACATTTTATGCTCTCTGCCAAACAACCTGGGAACTTGCTTTCTGTGAATTTGTCCTCTGAACATGGCTTGTGATTTCTACAGTCACAGAATTGCAATGTTATCGCAGCATTGGCAGACTGTTGTAAATTATGAAGGAGAATAGATTATTGATGAATAAAGCCTCTGTTGTTTTTATTGAACTTACAGAAAAGCACTACAAACTTATGCATCAGCCTAATACCTGTGCAGCCCTCCTATGTAGAAATCGCATGGGCCACTTCTGGGTAGTAGTTGGTTTATTTATAAACTAGCAACACATTCTGGCTTCACATATGTAGCACTAAGTATTTATGGTTGGATGCCTTGTTTATAATAGTATGAAAAGGATAGTTGCCACTTGCAATATAGCAGAGATGTGGATGTCGTGTGACTTAGGCCTCCCGTCAGGTAGACCATTCGCCAGGTTCAAGTCTTTTGATTTGATGCCACTTCAGTGACTTGCACATCGATGTGGATGAAATGATGATGATTAGGACAACACACATCCAGTCCCAGCAAGGAATTGAACCCGGGCCCTTAGGATTGCATTCTGTCGCACTGACCATTCAGCTACCAGGGGCGGACATAGCATATTGTAACATCCCATCCTGGATTTTCCATTGCTTGACTTGTTATAATATTTTTAAATGAAATAATTCCACTTTAGGCTGTTAAAACATTATTTATTGCAATTGCAGTTTCAACACACGATCGTTTTCAAGCACTGTGGGAGTTGTAACCCACTCAGTAATATAAAGCTGTGACATGCTGTGTAAGAGCAGTTTAATGTGGTTGTGTGAATTTATCTGCTGTTCCATATACCAGACACGTTAGAAATCTGGTGAAATAATGATATAAACTCTTAAGTTTAAATTTTGTGTAGCAGGTGTGGTTATTTATTTAATTAACATGTTGCTAGCATCACATCACACAAGGAAAATTTTTATATGTGCAGTTATTTAACACATAGCAAAGAAAGGTGTGATTATAAGTTGATGCGTTAGCCGCTAATAGGAACTACTCTGGATCGCCAGGAAAGGATTAATTTGGACACGTACATGCAATATGCTGAAAGTTTGTTGTTCTGCACCACTGTTACAGCTGGTTGATGTTGTTACTCCCCATTTGTATACTGAGTCATTTACCATGCTTGCTACAAGAAATTTAAACTTACATGTTTGTCATTATTTCGCTAGCTTTCTAACATGTACCAGTTCCCATCAGATAATCGAAGTTAAGCGCTTTTGGGCGTGGCTAGCGCTTGGATGGCTGACCATCCGGGCCGCCGTGCACTGTTGCCATTTTTCGGGGTGCACTCAGCCTCGTAATTCCAACTGAGGAGCTACTCGACTGATTAGTAGTGGCTCAGGCTAAAGAAAACCATCATAACGACCGGGAGAGCGACGTGCTGACCACACGCCCCTCCTATCTGCATTCTCGGCTGAGGATGACGTGGCGGTCAGATGGTCCCGATGGGCTACTTGTGGCTTGAAGATGGAGTGCTTTTCTAACATGTATGGTACATTGAACAACATATAAATTCACATCATCGTATGCAACTTCTCTCACACAGCATATCACAACTTCATATTATTTAGTGGGTTACAACATCCCACAATAATTGAAAATGACCATGTGTCAAAACTGCAGATGCAATAAACAATGTTTTGATGGCCTAAAATGGAATGATTTCATTTAAAAATTTCACAAAGGCTGTGTAGCCAGTCTCCGTCAAAATTCTTATTTATAATATGTAGTGATATACACAAACCTTCCTCAGGAATCAGTCTGTTTGTTAGTGAAAACTCTATAAAAATCCCTACAATATTCCCTGAGACACCTTCACATACAGACATAATAATGTGGCAAGGAACTTTAATTTATAATGTATGTATACGTACACAAATCTTCCATGTGAATCAGTCTATGTATCAGTGAAAACTATATCAAAATCCCTGCAGAAGTTCCTGGGATTAGCCATAACATAAAGACAGAAAAATGGAGTTGGTGACTTTAATTTATAATATGTATAGAAGTTTGCATTTATAAACTTAGATTTTTTTTAATATTATTAGCACTCACTCATCTTGTACACATTTCTTTTCTATTAGAGATTCTTTAATGTTATCAATCAACAATTTATTTTCATTGTTTCCATATTTAATATGTTGGGTATGTTGTCAAGTGTCCTCCTGTCAGGTACCAAAGTGAGTAGTATAATATCAGCTGAAACCACTAAAACTCAGCATAGCCCTGCTGCCCAACAGAACTCCTGATAATTTCTATATGGACTTCTAAACTGAGTAAATCCTATTTTTAATTAGCCACCTGGATAGCTGAGCACTTTGAAGTACCCGCTTCTGGGCCACAGGGAGGCACAGAGGACCTGGACTGAATCCCCAGAAGTAGACTAATGACCAGGACTGGTGTGCTGGTCAGCCCGGATGTGGTTTTTAGATAGTTTTGTATATCCACTCAGGTAAACAATGGGCTGGTTCCCACATCCCACATCAGATACATGATTCACAAACATTTTTTACATCTACATCTGCGTCTGTACTCTGTACACTGCTGTGAAGTGCATGACAGACAGTACAGCCTATTGTACCAATTATTAGGGCTTTGTACCATTCCATTCACATGTGGATCTTTGGAAGAATAATTGCATAAATGATTCTGTGTGTGCTGTAATTAGTTAATCTTGCCTTTACAATTCTTAGGGGATGATACATGGTGTGCTGTAATACATTTCTATATTCATCACTTTAAGCCGGTTTTTGAAACTTTCTACGTAGGTTCTGATGGGGAACTGTTTGTCTATCTTTAAGCGTCTGTCAGTTCAGTTCTTTGAGCATCTCCATAACATTCTCCCATAGGTTATATAGACCTCTAGCCATTCATGTTGTCCTTTTTTTGTATCCGTTCAATATCCTATATTATTGCTATTTGGTACAGTCCCCACACGCATGAGCAGCAGTATTCGAGGATGGGTCGCAGAAGTGTTTTTACACAGTCCCTTTTGTAGCCTGATTGCTTTTCCCTATATTCTGCCAATGAATCATGGTGTGGCATCTGCTTTACCTACACTTGAAATTAGTTTTAAAATGCCTTTGGGTGTGATGACCCCATTGTAATTATTGCATATGTGAAGGTATAGTTGAATCTCTGTGTAATTGGAAGTGTACTGCACTAGTCCCCGACCCACCACTGACTGGATAGAGGGCACTAGAATAGATGGGTCAACCCTATTTTGAATTATAACAAACAACAGATCCCTTAAATGGAGAAAAGTACCTGTTGAGAGGCCGAGAGAGATTAAGTGACATTGATATAGATGCAATATCTTTCTTTTAAAAGAACAGAAAAAGGGACATTCTTCTCTACCTGTATTAAAATTCTAGAACTTACTATGTGTTCAATCCAAAAATCATCACTTGTGCGGGTACCAACTTCTTCTTGTCATGCATGATGTCCTAAAAGCCATGTATAGAGATAACCAAATTGATGCTGTGTTTCTTGACTTTCAAAGAACACCCTCCTACTATGGAAGATATTTTGGTATGTGATATTTAGAGAGATTTATGACCAGATGGAAGCATTCGTGAAAAGCAGAATGCAGCGCACTATGCCAAGTAGAGTGTCGTCTGCATACTCGAAACTAATTTCGAGGTCTGCATCAACGAGGTGTAATGGGTTGACTGCAAACCAGTTTATATATTAATGTGGTATGGAAAGGAACGTGAGGTATTCAGCCATAAAAATCTCCAGCCATCTACCTGCTGGTATAAAGAATTTAATGGATAGTAAAATTAACTTCAAACATAAACTGAACTCATATCTCCTTGACTACTTGTACTCCATATTGAATTCCTGTATGTATAGCAGTATGATTTTGTGTGTGTGTGTGTGTGTGTGTGTAATTCTTCCTTGTTGGTTCTATACATGTCACGTTTGTGTCACACTAAAAACAGCATGGTCATATAAGTCTGCTGAAGGCATTCTTGATGTGACCTCATAGCTCTAAAAGTCTGCTAATATGGGTGATAACTGAATAAATGCCTAAGTATTTCCTCCTTCACACGTAAGGGGTTGCACATTTCTATCATTACATGAATTTGGCAAAAATAAATAACAATTAATGAAACATACTGAAGTTGGGATCACTTTTGAGGAAATGGCTTAGTATTTCCTCCTTCATTCTTGAGGGCTTGAGCATTTCTAGGATTACACAAATTTGGCAAGAATAAATAACTTTAACGAAATGTACTGAAGGACGGACACATGTGAGCTGGTTTGTGTGATATTTATTCCTCAAGACTGGATATTTATTCCTCAAGACTAGATTCAACTACAAAAGACAATGAAATTTTGGAATTAGGAGGAGCCCTCACTCATGGCAGAGTCTTTTAAACTCATAGGTTACAGTGATTAGTGTGGCAACATCTGGCAGCTTAAATGAGCGACCACTGAAGAGGAGAAGATACCATAAGAACAATGTTCACACAGGTTAAACATGTGCACACAAAAAAGGGAGGGAATCATGACAAAGATTGGCTCACCTGGTGGTGAAGGGATGGTCAGGCAAAAGAAGCTCATTTCTGGGCATACTTGGCGGTAAAGTGACACCAAAGCAGCCAGGAATGACAGTAGTATAACTTGGCATGTACTTCTGGGACTCACTAGACTTTAATGCACTGATAAAAACATCACTGATCTTGGTAATCCAGCAGCTGATACTGGAGGGATGAACCAGACATCTGGCATAAGGCTTTAAAGAATTGCAACAAAAACGTTTCATGGAAACACAGCTTGAAAATGGGATGTGGGACACATGGTAGAACCTCTCGTGTTTGCTGGAGTGTGAGGAAACATGAAAACTGGATAAAGGCACTAAATTCTGGTGTTAACGCAAAGATGTTACCTCACTGAAGTAGGAACAGAGACTGGAGGGGTGACAGCTGGATGCGCATTGCTCCCAGAACTTTTTTTTTTTGGGGGGGGGGGGTGGTGGGTGGGGGTGGGGGGAATGCAGCACATCATCTGCTGCTGTCAGTGGAGGCAGATGAAAGGAATCACCACACAGTTCACCCTTTCTGAGAGCGAAATATTGGCACCAGCAAAGCAGAGGGGTGTTAAAATTTGACTCAGGATGCCTGCTGTTGGTAGTTAGATGGGACGAGTTGGCAGCTTATGGTGGCAATGTCTGTCAGGCATCGCAAAGTGTGTGGTATCTGGTGTGATGTTGAAGACCGGTCATGTGTGGCATCATGGCAGTGGCCCTGCTGAGGATGCACAAAATAGCCAGTGCGTGTTGTAGACCGCGAACTAAGGGGTACGCGCATGGGTTGCCATTGCTGGTCCCTTATGTGTGCTGTAGATTCCAGTCTGCAAAGACCATAAAGACACATCCCTCTACTGAAGACTGAAAATATCAAATGGCTTTGTTGCTCACACATGCCTTAGTGGTGTTGTGCATTGGAGAATTTGAAAAAAGAAAAGGTGAGCAGTTGCCAGACATTGTCCGCATGTTGCTGGTGGACAGCTCCAATAGCAGTTTGGCTCATGTCAGCAATTATCATGGGGGGGGGGGGGCAGTAGGATTGGGGTGAGCCAAAAGGGTAGCATTTGCGAGGCCTTGTTTTGTCTTTTCAAAGCTCTCGATCATAGGCTGTGTCCAAGGGACAGGATTGTTATCTTTAGTTTTATCGCCATGAAGTGCGGTAGTAAGGATTTCTTGGCTGGCGGTGATGTTCTTGAGATATCAATGGAAAAAGATGATCATGCCTTTGAAGGTGGTAGGCCATGGAATATATTCTATTGCCTGCACCCTCTCAAGGAAGGGTGAGATTCAGTGGTAGAGACTAGTACAAGAAATTCCACTTTTCTTGCCTGAAAAACACATTTTGTGGCATTGAGGGTCGCACAAGCTTTCTGTAGGCGGGAAAAAATTCCTTGAAGGTGTTGGTGATGTTCATTAGGGTGACCAGATGAGTATATCAGCTAAATAGGCATAATTGACACAGTATGCATAATTGGATTGTGAGAAACCCACATTGGTTATGTAAAGTTTGAACATTAGCTTCCGTGGAATGTGAATGTTTGGTATGGAATAATTGGTGACAAACTCATTTGACTAGTCTTTGTTGATGGCACCTTAAATGGTGATAAAAGTCAAACATTCAGTGAGGACACACTCCAATATTTCTTGCTGAACTTAACTTGGACTTGGTGACAACCGGTGCAGTTTCAACATTATGGTTGTCCAGTATGTTATTCTGTAGCAACACGTGAGATATTATACTGCATGTAAAATTTTGGTGGATCGGAAGAGGCAGTGCAGTGTCTTGGCATGCAAGATTGCCAGATCTTACTTCACATGACTTGGGTGTGGGCTTACTTGAAGAGTGAAGTTTATAATAAAGTGCAACAATGTGCAATAACATGATTCAGGGTATCATCAACGTGCGTCAATAGATGACATAGGAAATACTTTCAGCTATGTCATATCATTCCATATGCAGATAAATAAGTGCATAGAAGTAGATGGCAACATTTTTGAGAACATACTGTGAAATACTTTTTGCAAACAAGCACCCTCTTGGTGAGATGTGAGAGGACACACCTGAAAGAAGCTTTTTCCAGAATTACAAAAAAGTCTGGTTTTCTTATTTTGATCCAAAGGACTTTTCTCAAGATACCTATTTTGGAACCCAATTGTGTTACTTTTTGATAATAGCACCATCCGTTGCACAATGCCAGAAGTGTTACATACAAAAGTTAACAACAATGCAGGAAAAGTCAGATTGCTACTTACCGTAAAGAAGACACATCAAGTTGCAGACAGGCACAGTTAAACGACATTCAAGTAAAGCTTTCAGCCACAGCCTTCATCAGTAGAAGAGAGAAACACACGCCACTCACATACACACAAACAAATACACCTCAACACACACATGACCACCAAATCCAGCATCTCAGGTCAGAATGCAACATCACGTGGGATGCAAGTAGCAATCTGGAGAGGGCAAGGAAGTGGAAGGGGTAGTAGTGTATAGATGGGGAGAGAGATGAACGCTGTCTGGTGGAGTGAGTGAGGACAGCCAGAGCGAGAGCACCAGCAGCAGCGAGTACTGTTTGTATAAAGCGTTTATTTTGCATTTTGTTTACGACCTTTCACTAAGGAAGGGATTCTATTAGTGTTTATCTGCTCTGCATAGTAACTAACAGTTCTTGATAAAACTTTACGTAGTTTTCGTGTTAGATTACTTAGTGTTTTCTTGATCGTTTAGAACAGAAAGCGCCCTGAAACCGTCTTTTGTTTGTTTCGCGGCCGTTAGCCACTAGTCACTTGAATCAGCAGTTGTCTTGTGACAGCCAGAGCGAGAGCACCAGCAGCAGCGAGTACTGTTTGTATAAAGCGTTTATTTTGCATTTTGTTTACGACCTTCCACTAAGGAAGGGATTCTATTAGTGTTTATCTGCTCTGCATAGTAACTAACAGTTCTTGATAAAACTTTACGTAGTTTTCGTGTTAGATTACTTAGTGTTTTCTTGATCGTTTAGAACAGAAAGCGCCCTAAAACCGTCTTTTGTTTGTTTCGCGGCCGTTAGCCACTAGTCACTTGAATCAGCAGTTGTCTTGTGACAGCCAGAGCGAGAGCACCAGCAGCAGCGAGTACTGTTTGTATAAAGCGTTTTTGTACTTATTTGCTGCGTTTAGCTTTTAAATAGTTTTTCTGGGAAAACCTAGCGTAGTTTTCGCGTCTCGTATTTCAGTGAGTGTTTCTTGATTATCAGAGTAGCTCATCAGAAGATTATCTTGGGAATTTGTCACCGTATAGAGTAGGGTAAACATAGTCATGTGTAGGGACTGTGGTTGTTGTGAGCGGACGCAAGGAGAATTGGCCACTCTCCGGGGACAGGTGGAGGCTTTGTCTGTTAGGCTCATCGAGCTCGAGGCGCAGGCGTCGGCTCGTAGTGGCGTTGGGGCAACTGTGGTGAGACCTATGCCTACTTCGGTGGCCTTGGAATCACATGGAACCCCTGATGTCGCTGCGTCTTCCGGCAGTGAGCATCTTACCGGTCAGCCATCACCCCAGGGTGAATGGTGGACAGTGGTGGGCTCGCGCGTGCCTGGCCGAAAGGCGAAGGTGGGATCTGGCCGCGTGGCAGCTGCCTTACCCCTTTCCAACAGGTACGGGGTGCTTCCTAGTGGTGATGACATCGTTTCCGAGCCACCACAGGATGCCTCGCCTGTTGGGCCAGTGGCCGATTCTCCGGCAAGGTCCCGACAGTCACAGAGGGCGGGCCTATTAGTTATAGGGAGCTCCAACGTTAGGCGGGTTATGGAGCCCCTCAGGAAAATAGCGGGTAGGTCGGGGAAGAATGCCAGTGTGCACTCGGTGTGCTTGCCGGGGGGTCTCGTCCGTAATGTGGAGGAGGCCCTTCCGGCAGCTATTGAACGCACTGGGTGTGACCGGCTGCAGATAGTAGCACATGTCGGAACGAATGACGCCTGCCGCTTGGGTTCTGAGGCCATCCTTGGTTCCTTCCGGCGGCTGGCTGATTTGGTGAAGACAACCAGCATCGCACGCGGAGTGCAAGCTGAGCTTAATATCTGCAGCATAGTGCCCAGAGTCGATCGCGGTCCTCTGGTGTGGAGCCGTGTGGAGGGTCTAAACCAGAGGCTCAGACGACTCTGCGACTATAATGGTTGCAAATTCATCGACCTCCGTTATTGGGTGGAGAACTGTAGGGCCCCCCTAGACAGGTCAGGCGTGCACTACACACCGGAAGCAGCTACTAGGGTAGCAGAGTACGTGTGGCGTGCACATGGGGGTTTTTTAGGTTAGAGGGACCCCCCCTTGGGCGAAACGATAAAATACCTGACGGCTTACCAGAGAGAACACTATCATCGTTGATAAAGAACGTCCGTCCTCAGAGACCAAAAACAGGAAAAGTTAACGTAATATTGGTAAACTGCAGGAGTATCCAGGGCAAGGTTCCTGAATTAGTATCTCTTATTGAAGGAAATAGTGCGCATATAGTATTAGGAACGGAAAGTTGGTTAAAACCGGAAGTGAACAGTAACGAAATCCTAGACACAGAATGGAATATATACCGCAAGGATAGGATAAACGCCAATGGTGGAGGAGTATTTATAGCAGTAAAGAATTCAATAATATCCAGTGAAGTTATTAGCGAATGCGAATGTGAAATAATCTGGGTTAAGTTAAGTATCAAAGGTGGGTCAGATATGATAGTCGGATGCTTCTATAGACCACCTGCATCAGCAACCGTAGTAGTTGAGCGCCTCAGAGAGAACCTGCAGAACGTCGTGAAGAAGTTTCGTGATCATACTATTGTAATAGGGGGAGACTTCAATCTACCAGGTATAGAATGGGATAGTCACACAATCAGAACTGGAGCCAGGGACAGAGACTCTTGTGACATTATCCTGACTGCCTTGTCCGAGAATTACTTCGAGCAGATAGTTAGAGAACCAACTCGTGAAGCTAACGTTTTAGACCTCATAGCAACAAATAGACCGGAACTTTTCGACTCCGTGAATGTAGAAGAGGGTATCAGTGATCATAAGTCAGTGGTTGCATCAATGACTACAAGTGTAATAAGAAATGCCAAGAAAGGAAGGAAAATATATGTGCTTAACAAGAGTGATAGGGCACAGATCGCAGAATATCTGAGTGACCACCATCAAACGTTCATTTCTGAGGAAGAGGATGTGGAACAAAAATGGAAAAAATTCAGAAACATCGTCCAGTACGCCTTAGATAAGTTCGTACTGACTAAGATCCAAAGCGAGGGGAAAGATCCACCGTGGTATAACAATCATGTACGAAAGGTACTACGGAAACAAAGAAAGCTTCACCATAGGTTTAAGAGTAGTCGAATCATAGCTGATAAGGAAAAGCTGAACGAAGCGAAAAAGAGCGTAAAGAGAGCAATGAGAGAAGCATTCAACGAATTCGAACATAAAACGTTGGCAAACAATCTAAACAAGAACCCTAAAAAGTTTTGGTCATACGTAAAATCGGTAAGCGGATCTAAATCCCCTATTCAGTCACTCGTTGACCACGATGGCACCGAAACAGAGGACGACCGAAGAAAGGCAGAAATACTGAATTCAGTGTTCCGAAACTGTTTCACTGCGGAAAATCGTAACACGGTCCCTGACTTCAGCCGTCGCACGGACGCCAAAATGGAAAATATTGAAATAAACGATATCGGAATTGAAAAACAACTGCTATCACTTAGTAGCGGAAAAGCATCCGGACCAGACGAGATACCCTTAAGATTTTACAGTGATTATGCTAAAGAACTTGCCCCCTTTCTATCAGCAATTTATCGTAGATCTCTGGAAGAACGTAAAGTACCTAGCGACTGGAAGAAAGCACAGGTCGTTCCCATTTTCAAGAAGGGTCATAAATCAGATGCGAATAATTATAGGCCTATTTCACTTACGTCAATCTGTTGTAGAATAATGGAACATGTTTTGTGTTCTCGTATTATGACGTTCTTAGATAATACAAATCTCCTTCATCATAACCAACATGGATTCCGCAAACAGAGATCATGTGAAACTCAGCTCGCCCTATTTGCCCAAGAAATTCACAGTGCCGTAGACACTGGCGAGCAGATTGATGCCGTATTCCTGGACTTCAGGAAGGCATTTGATACGGTTCCGCACTTACGTTTAGTGAAAAAAATACGTGCTTACGGAATATCGGACCAGGTTTGTGATTGGATTCAGGATTTCCTAGAAGAAAGAACACAACATGTCATTCTTAACGGTTCAAAATCTGCAGATGTAGAGGTAATTTCGGGAGTACCGCAAGGAAGCGTGATAGGACCTTTATTGTTTACAATATACATAAATGACTTAGTTGACAACATCGGTAGCTCCGTGAGGCTATTTGCAGATGACACGGTTGTCTACAAGAAAGTAGCAACATCAGAAGACTCGTACGTACTCCAGGAAGACCTGCAGAGGATTAATGAATGGTGCGACAGCTGGCAGCTTTCCCTAAACGTAAATAAATGTAATATAATGCGCATACATAGGGGCAGAAATCCATTCCAGTACGATTATGCCATAGGTGGTAAATCATTGGAAGCGGTAACGACCGTAAAATACTTAGGAGTTACTATCCGGAGCGATCTGAAGTGGAATGATCACATAAAACAAATAGTGGGAAAAGCAGGCGCCAGGTTGAGATTCATAGGAAGAATTCTAAGAAAATGTGACTCATCGACGAAAGAAGTAGCTTACAAAACGCTTGTTCGTCCGATTCTTGAGTATTGCTCATCAGTATGGGACCCTTACCAGGTTGGATTAATAGAAGAGATAGACATGATCCAGCGAAAAGCAGCGCGATTCGTCATGGGGACATTTAGTCAGCGCGAGAGCGTTACGGAGATGCTGAACAAGCTCCAGTGGCGGACACTTCAAGAAAGGCGTTACGCAATACGGAGAGGTTTATTATCGAAATTACGAGAGAGCACATTCCGGGAAGAGATGGGCAACATATTACTACCGCCCACATATATCTCGCGTAATGATCACAACGAAAAGATCCGAGAAATTAGAGCAAATACGGAGACTTACAAGCAGTCGTTCTTCCCACGCACAATTCGTGAATGGAACAGGGAAGGGGGGATCAGATAGTGGTACAATAAGTACCCTCCGCCACACACCGTAAGGTGGCTCGCGGAGTATAGATGTAGATGTAGACTAGACTGCCAGCAGGCGGAGCATCGGGAAGTTGTGGGGTAGGGAGGTGTGGAAAAAAAAAGGAGCAAAAAATGAGATGAGTGGGAAAAGACTGGCAAATGCATTGACAGATAGCTGCAAATAGACAGTCACTGACACTGACGGTTATGGAAGATAAGAAGGGGGAGGAGATGATAGGAAAAAGGAGGTGGAAACTGTTGGATGGAGAGTGTGGGGAGAGTATGTTACCTTAGGGTAAGGCCGGGATAATTACAGGAGTGGAGAATGTGTTGTAAAGATGACTCCCATCTGAGCTCTTCAGAAAAGCTGGTGGTGGAGGGGAGGATCCAGATGGCTCGGTTAGTGAAGCAGCCATTGGAATCAAGTCTGTAATGTTCAGCTGCATGTTGTGACACAGGCTGCACTACTTTGCTCTTGGTCACAGTCTGGCCGTAGCTGTTCATCCTGGTGGACAACTGATTAGTAGTCATACCATTATAAAAATCTGTGCAATGATTGCAGCAGAGCTGGTAAGTGACATGGCTGCTTTCACAAGTGGCCCCTACTGGGTTAGGATAAATCTGTGACCGGACTGGAATAGGATGTGCTGGGTGGGTGGATTGGGCAGGTTTTGCACCTGGGTCCTTCCACAAGGATATGATCCTTGTGGCAAGGGGTTGGGATTGGCAGTGGCATAGAGAAGGACTAGAATGTTGTAGATGTTGGGTTGGCAACAGAACACAACTTTAGGAGGGGTGGGAACTATCTCGTGTAGGATGTCACTCATTTCAGGGCACAAAGCCCTGGCAAAGGATGTGGTTCAGTTGTTCCAGTCTGGGGTGGTACTGGGTGATGAAGGGGACATCCCTTTTTGGCTGATACTTAGAGATGGTGGAAAGATTGGGGTCTGAAGGGAAATGGCACAGGAGATCTGTTTGCTGACTAGTTCTGGGGGATAGTGCCTGTCTGTTAAGGCCTTCGTGAGGCCCTCAGCTTAACGAGCAAGGGAGTTTTTGTCACTGCAGATACACTGTTCCCAGGTGGCCCAGACTATATGGGAGGGATTTTATGCTGTTAAAGTGATGACAGCTGTCAAAATGCAGATACTGTTGGTGATTGATGGATTTAATGTGGACAGGGGTGTGCGATGAAACCATCAGAGAGGAGGAGGTCAACATCTAGGAAGATGGGATGCTGGGTTAAGGAGGACTACATGAAGCAGATGGGAGAGAAGGTGTTGAGGTTGTGATGGAAGAAAGATGGGGTGTCCTAGCCCTGAGTTCAGATCATGAAGATATCATCAATGAACCTGAACCAGACTAGGAGTTTGGTGTTTTGCGAGGCTAAGAAGGTCTGTTCTAGATGGCCCATAAAAAGGTTGGCATAGGGGGGTGTCATGTGGGTGCCCATGGCTGTGCAGCAGAATTTTTTGTATACCTTTCCTTCAAATGAGAAGTAGTAGAATGTGTATGAACAGTGAGGTAGTGGGTTTAGAGTCCGTAGGACATTGGGAGAGGTAGTGTTCAATAGTGGTAAGACAATAGTATGAGGGATGTTGATATAAAGGGAGGTGATGTCAACAGTGATGAGTAGGGATTCAGGAGGTAAAGAGATGGGGATGGTGGAGAACTGGTGAAGTGCATCCCTATGTCACTCGCAAACCCAACCCTTTGCCACAAGGATCATATCCCTGTGGAAGACCCAGGTGCCCAATCCACCTGCCCAGCACATCCTATTACCATCCATCACAGGTTTATCCTAACCCTTCAGGGACCAGGCCACTTGTGAAAGCAGCAATGTCATTTAGCAGCTCTGCTGCAATCATCGTGCAGCTTTTTATATTGGTGTGACTACCAACCAGTTGCTCATCAGCATGAATGACCACTGCCAAACTGTGGCCAAGAGCAAACTAGACCACCTTGTGTCACAACATGCTGCTGAACATTACAGACTTCACTAACTTAACCATCTGGATCCTCCCCTCCACCACCAGATTTTCTGAAGTGCACAGATGGGAATCTTTACAATGCATTCTCCACTCCTGTAATTATTCCGGCCTTAACCTAATGTGACAAACTCTCCCCATACTCTCCATCCAACAGTTTCCACCCCCTTTTTCCTATCATCTCCTCCCCATTCTTATCTTCAACCCTGTTTTTTTGCAGTGCTCTGCCAATGCTTTCGCCAGTCTTTTCCTACTCATCTCATTTTTTGCTCTTTTTTTTCCTCACCTCCCTGCCCCACAACCTCCTGATGCTATGCCTGTTGACAGTCTAGTGTTTGCACACTCCACCAGACAGCGTTCATCTCTCTCCCCATCTATACACTACTACCCTTTCCACTTCCCTGCCCCCTCCAGATTGCTACTTTCATCTCACATGATGTTGCATTCCGGCCTGAGATGCTGGATTTGGCAGTCGTGTGTGTGTGTGTGTGTGTGTGTGTGTGTGTGTGTGTGTGTGCGCGCGCGCGCAATTGTTTGTGTGTATGTTAGTGGTGTGTGTTTCTCTCTTTTATTGATGAAATCTGTAGCCGAAAGCTTTACTTGAGTGTCGTTTAATTGTACCTGTCTGCAACTTGATGGATCTTCTTTATGGTAAGTAGCAATCTGTCTTTTCCTATTTTATTGATATCCCTACCTGGGGTTTCTGTTCTTTGACATACAAAAGTTACGTTTTTTTCCAGTAGAATGTTAATTCTCAATAAAAATGGGGTGTTCCTATTTAAGATATTGAAGTTTTCCCCTTCCCCGCAGGGCATCAATATTACCATTGAAAGGTAGCATTTTTAAAAAGATGGAACACTTATTTTTCTGTTTTTTAATCTGGTGCATAGTTTTTGAGATATTTTAATGTCTCAAGATAAAAAAACTTTCCCTGTATATATGAGACTCCCACTTTCACAAAGACAAACACAATACTTTTTGAAGTCAGCTGGTTCTTACATCAGTATGCGATAAAAAATAGAGCAAGTTACATGTTACCTATCAACAGACTACAACTACATGAAAAAACTCTGAGATTATATAGGTAAGCAAATTAAAAATGGAATCATTTACGGGAAGTGTGATCCAGATCTAAGAAAAATAGTAAAGGGGACTTGGAAAAATACCTGAAAAATAATGTTACAATAGTGTAGAAGATTTCTTGAATGATGGTTGTGTAAAATAGTATCTTCCTAAAGAAGTAACAGTCTTTGTATTGTAACCATAGATTATATTTCATGATAACTGTGTCAAACAGTATCTGTCTGCAAAAATAACACAATATTTTTTTTTATAGCCTGGATAAATTTTGCTAGTCTATATAATATTTCCAATATTTTGGCAAGCATTAGTAGCTGTGGTTCACAAACAATTTCTGAAATAACAGTAAGATATGATTGACTTTTGAATATTAATCAGTTACTCATTCTTGATTATTGGGTTTTTCACCAACACAATAAGAAAAAAAATATTGATGGGGGAAACCAAGCTACAATTATGAATTGCAATTATGCAATTCAAAAATGTACTTACAAAGTAAGTTATTTTTACTTCTTCATTGGACTTGCTAACTACTTGTGTTGATGTATATTTCAGACCCACCAGGTAACATCACAGTTTCAAATAAAGTGGTTTATGTAACTGAAGGACATGTTCCAGAGAAAGTTCTGTGCAATGCAAAAGCATATCCGGAGGCTAGTTATCAGTGGTGGAAAGAAGGTGAAAAAGAACCAATAGTAAAAGGAAAAACACTCATGCTGAACTTTGCTGTACATCGTCGTAATAGTGGAAACTACATTTGTGAAGCTTCCAACCGGCATGGAAATACAACTCAAAAAACAACAATAAATGTTCTGTGTAAGTGTTCAAATCTTTCATGATTACTTATGTGTGAGATTAGGGATAATTACTTGTGTCCTAAACTGTCAGTACCTATGTTACATATGTATCCATCATTTGATTTGGCCTTTTCCTCCAAAATATTAGTTACCCTGCATGCAAAATACAGCAAACGTTTAAAGTACACTGTCACATTCTGATTTTCCAAGGATATATATTTACATTCTTTGATTTTTATTTACTCTTTAAGTATTTGCTGCTTATTACACCACATTTCACAGTGCTTTCACATGATTTTTTCTCTTTTAGGAAATAAATTAGTTTTTACACTTCTCTTTCAGAAGATGCATCTGTTCATTGTTTCAATTATTCATAAATCATATTGCATAGATAACATGATGAAGGAAAGCCCAGAGGGGTATTTAGTGAGACATGTTTTCATTACCATTGAGGCATAAATGTCATGAATTTTGTTGAGGCCAGGAGTTGATCCCGACTGTGGTGGAGGATTCAGCCACTAGTAGGTCAGGAAAAGGTGCTGCTTCCTTGCTTGGATGTAGGTTTTAGAGTTGGTGGTGACTGTAACTGCTTATCAAGTTTTTAATGAAACATAGCTATATGCAATTACAGAGTTTTACTCATTTTGATACAGAGGCAGGAATGCAGTGAGAAGGAATGCAGTGAGCAGAAGACTTTTGCCCCTCAGTGAGACTGGTGGCTGCCGGCACGCCAAATACCATGCTCAGCAACTGCCAGCCCACTAGCCACCACAGCACACATTATAAGTGATGGGTGGTGGCATCAGCGAAGCTACCATTGAAGTGCATCAGATGCAGCTTCTGGCAGCCTGACTAACCTGTGGTCACTGCATACCAAACCAATAAGGACAGTGTTAAACTGTAACATCCATCTTAGCCAAAGTTGAAGGTATATGCATATGCCTGCATGGGCAGTGGTCAGCAAAGATGATGGCTCTCAGAAACCAGTGTACAGCAACAGATACACTGGGTAGCCGTAACTCAGGCTTGGAGACAAGATCCACCAGGAAAGCAGTCACCAGCAGAAGATAGCCTCTGGCAGGTGATGCAGTAATGCGAAGGTGCTGTCTACATTCAGTCTCCAGGTCAAGCAGACACCTGCTGTTAGCGGGGACTGAAGTCCTTGGAAGGTGACTGGTTGCTTCATCTTGTACTGCAGTAGCCTTCACCTCGAAGTGAACAGCTGATGAAGAATGGTGGTGTTGGGCATCACCTACTCGCCTTGATATGGTCATGTACAAAGTATGTCAGCGAGCATCTGAGAACACCTGAGAGTGAGGACCAGATTTGGGGCAGTATTTATGAGAGTCTACTAGTCAGTTCTGCTCCGGGCAGCAGTACCCCCACAGAGACAGCAGGCTGTAGCAGCCGGGTGTTGCCACTGGGGCAATGACTTCATTTGTTCGGCTCTTCTTCTTTATCCAGCACCTGCAGGACCTTACCGATAGCTGTAACATTGCCCTTCTTCACCCTTCAGAAGTGTTAGCCAGCTTCTTCCACTTTGTCAGCTTCCAGAGTAAGTGCTCTTTTGTTCTGAATATACCTACTTGCAAAACAGTGTTGGGGCTTTAGGCTGATACTTGCTTGCCTCTGTATGACATTTGGCTGAGCATAACAGGAGAAGTTCATTACATCAGACCGAGTCATGGGAACACTCCTCTCTCCTAGAAGAAATTCAGTTTCTTGATTGTGACCTGTTTACATTTTTGGACAACAAATATGATAACATATGTTTTACAGTTTGGCATGATAATACAAGATTTTCCTCTTCTTCTTATTGTTAGCATAAAGCACGTGGTTCATTGGCTTTTCCTTAATTCTAAATGGTTAGCCCAATCTGTTGGCAACTGATACTTAGGTAGTTTTTCACCCAAAGTAGACATGGTTACACAAAACAAAGTCAAATCCACAGTGGTACCAGCAACTGAGAGTCTCATAGTCATAATTCTATTATGCTGCTCATTGTGGTACTGCTAAACATGCTGGAACATTGCTCAGTGGTAAAGTGACTGCTCTAAATGGTTTTTCCAGCCAGTGCTGTGAGGTGTGTGTCAGAGTCATTATAGTTGCCCCTGTGGTAGCACTGCTTGTAGCACGGAATCCATTTCTCTTCCCTCCTCATTTATGAAGGATGGATGTATGTGGTTTATAATCTCACAGTGCATCCCATTACCACAGAAAATCCCTACTCGAATTACACACTGTACTGTCTACCAATCCTATTACAAGAAATCATAAGCACAAATTTAAACTGTACCCATATCATGTTTTATGACAAAGCTGTTCAATATATCTTGTACAGCTGAATACTCACTGACACAACGTGAGACTGCACTGCTCCTTGTGTACAACCTACACACTAGCTTCTGCCTCCTACCTTCTAGTTTTACCTCCCACTTCTTTGTAGGTAATGGCACTGATACCTGTGGTAACGTTTCTAGTATAACCTTAAAATGTGTAACGCATCCTGTGTGCATAATGTAAGTTCGTATTGGTGTTTGCAACGTCACATTCACAGATGATGTCATCTCTATGACTTATTATGGCCCTTTTCGATGCATATTAAATTTCTGCATTGTGCCGTTTGCTGTATAGGGACATGCAAGCATGACCCTTTGGCCAACGCCTTACTCAGGCAACTTAACATTACGTTGCATTCATCCCTTCCTGCTCCGCAAGGTCTTTGGCATTCCTCTTTGATACCCACTTCCAGACATCCTTCAATGTTTTCACAAATTTTGTATTTATTCCACACTTTTTCCACTCTTAGCTTTAATAAATTAAATTCTACCGTATAACGCCTTGTGTAGAGCCCAACACTGTTATGCAGTTTTGCACTGTATGTGTCTATGACATAGGGTAGATAAGCTTCCCAGTCCTTATGGCGAATATTCGCATTATAACTTTTCATTTTACTGATGATACAGTGAACACACTCAGTCCTTCCATTTGCCAGAGGGTGGAAGAGACAAGTTCTAAGCTTGCAGATTTGCAGTGGGTGGCATAGTTGCTTAATTAGTTCAGATATGAAGTTTTTGTCTTGGCCCATAGTTCTTGTGTCGAGGACACCAAGCTTCAGTGATTAGTTTTTCACCATTGCATGTGCTACTGCACTTGCTTGTTGTTTCAGGATGTGAATCATTGTAATGTAATGTGGACAGTGATTTACGATAGTTAATATATAGCAGTTACCCACTGGTATCCTGTTAAAGGGACCCATAATGTCCATGCCTCATTTCATATAGTTTAAACACCTCTGGCAATCTTTGACGTGGTATTCATCGACGGCTCAAATTGACATGTTGTGTACATGACATGCTATTCTTGACATATTGGTCAATGTCCTTGCTTCATATTCTTCACCAAAGCCATTCAGTTACTCTATGATCCATTGTCCCATGCCCTCCATGTCCTGCTAACATGTGATCACGAGCTTCTTTTAATATTTATTCCTTCAGTGCTCCAGGTACTATGACACAAGGCCCAGACTTTGTCATCCTACACAGTAGCCTGTCACAAACAATGATCTGTGCTTACATTTTGAATACGTGGCAGTCTGCATCAGCGAACTGCATCTTCTGCCACTCCACATGGCTTCAACCAAGTGCTTTTAACCCCAGTTTTCATGCTCAGACCATCTGAATTGCCATGCTTCCTGTCAGATTTGTGCATTACCTACAAATAAAATGTGAGTAATTTTAGTGCCCACCGAGTCAATCTACTTGAAGGATATTTCAGTCCTAATAGCCACTTTAATACTGCATAGATAATTACAACTTTGAATTTAGTGCCGTACAGCTGACAATGAAAGTAAGTAATATTGTAAATTAACATCAGTACCTCTTTCAGTAGTTGAGTAATTCTGCTGCAGTTCATTTAAGTGTTTTGCTTAACATGCTGCTGGGTGGTCATTACCATCTACTTCCTGATTTAGAACATATCCCACTGACTGGTTGCTCATACCAAAAGGCAGAATAAACTCTTTTCCGTAATTCAGAAATACTAACATAGGTCTAGCTGTTAGTGCCTATTTCAGCCCCTCAAATCAGATTGACAGTCAGCTGTTCACTGAAATTTTGCATCCTTTAACAAATTTGTTAATGGTCTACCAACATCAGCAAACACTTGACAAATTTTCTATAATAATTGTGTAACCTTAAAATGACTGCAAATGTTCACATTTTGCAGCAGCAAGAAATCTGAGACTGTACATACCAATCTTAGATTGGTGCTTACTCGGTCATGGCTAAATAAACAGATTAGACTTCTACCGTAGCAAAGTGACATTTTTTAATACTTAATGTTAAGCACCCTAAATGTACCTCTTAAACGCTCCTTCAAGCTGTAGCCTGTGCCCCTTCACGTACCTAGAAAAAACAATAATATCACCTACGTAGACCATACACTGACCTGTTTTTAATACCGCTGACATGCTGTCTCATAATCACTGAATGTGGCCAGTACATTCTTAAGTCCAAAAGATACCCACTAATATTAGTAATGACCACATGGTATGGTAAATGTGATCTTCAGCTGGTTCTCTAGCACTACTTCAAAGTGGTACTAATCATTTTTGAGATCCATTGTTGAAAAATACTTCCATTGACCCAAGTTCTCCAATCTTTCCTGAATATTTGGTATCGGATATGCATCCATCACAATTCTGGCATTTAAACAATGGTAGTCACAACAGAACCTGTATTTCCTCATCCCACATTGCTATTTTGGGCATGATGACAACAGGTGCTCCCCAGGGACTATCACACTCTTCAGTAAAGCCATCATTTAGTTGTTGATTGATGAACTCCTCCATTATTGGTTGCAGGAGAAAAGGTATTCTGTATGGGTTCTTATAGACAGGAGGATTATCCCCCCATCAGGATCCTGTGTTGCATCATTGGTGTTGCTAGTGAGGGTCCATAAGGACTGAACAAATCTGTGAACTGTGTCAATAGCATTTCTATAGCTACCCTACCTTACCATTCCATCTGATTCACTTTTTTGCATAATACAGGTGCATTAATTGTTTGCTTAAAGCAGAGGTCCACTTTACATGTCTAAATCATCCTCGTCCAGGTCATCTAGTATGGAAATTAATAATACTTTTGGCTAAACCACTCTGTCAGCGCCAAAATTATCCACACTAGCCGGAATCAAGTATTCTCCATTCACTCCCTGCACTTGTGCCACACTCCTGTGTATAAACCAGTGTGATCCATCCAAATTGCCACTGTGTTTCAATGGCTCTATAATGTGTAAGTATCACTCAGGAGGTGAGTACCTACATTTATCAAGAGCAATTTTCCTGTGCCTTTTAACAGTTTATAGTGCAAATGGGCCTTAATGATTCTGTATGCATTTTTATCAGTTCCAATTTCATGCTAAGAGAACCTTGTGTCAATATATCATTTGCAGCTGTCTCTTCCAGTGAGAGCAATGTTCCACCAAGTTCAACAATGTGCTAAGAAAAATCAATTTTTGCATGATGCTTATTCAAGAAACCAGCTACACGATTGTACAGTACCCCTCACTGACAAACGTCAACACTTTCATATGCTCTCAAAAATTTCTTGCCCCATATAAAAATTGAACAATATTGACCTCAATGATGCCACTTCATTGTCCCTTACTCCACATAATCTATATTGTAAGGAATTCACTCTTTCTGCCCAGGAGGGTAGGATAAATGAGCCTCTGTGTCCTACCTAAAAGGGTAGCATACATGGACTCCTGTGTCCATTAAAAATCAATGTTCTGTACCATTCACCATGCCAAATAAGCAACATTCTGCTTCTGCACATGTCTTTATAGCATGAATTTCACTGCAAAAGCCCCAGTTGCAGAATTCATCTTAATGTCTAATGAACTTCCACCCTGTTTCTTATTCCTACAATCCCACATGCGGTGTCCTACCACTACACCCTCACAGCACTTCTGTGGTTGGCAGTATTGCTTTCAAAAGTGCCTCACACATCCACACCTATAACATATTAGTTCTTAGGAGAAAACGCTCCATTTATTCTGCACCTGTGTTGCTATATCCATCTCTTCCAGCTGTATAGCAACAATAATAACAGCACCAAGATCCTTCAAGTTTTACGTATGATCTGTCCTTGTCATATCAGATGAAGTCAACCTCAAAAAAAAATCTAGCATTCTATGTTCTGCAACCTTGTTCTGCATTAACTCATAAGTTTGTGCATTGCTTTCCTGACCCTGTCCAAGAATGTTTCCACTTTTTCATTCCATTTTTAGGATATTTCATTGAGTTGCTCCCTAAAGAATATGGTACTGTTCCATTTATTGTAGTGATGAATGAGCCCATTTTTGAGTTGCCGAAATGTATGTGTTTCATTCAACCCTTCATGGTATGCTGTGTATGTCTTTGCCTCATCCATTAACTGTGGTATGTCCATGTGCAACTGTACTTCATGCATCCAATCACTCAGCCTCATGGCAGCATCCAAGTTATCAATAAATGCTACTACATCCTTAGTTGTTTCCTGAAAATGGTGTCGCCAGACTAGCAGTGGCTGAATTCAAGGTAAGCGTGGATATTCTGATTGAAGCTTTTGTTTCTACTACCCCAGCAAGTTCACTCTGTCTACCCATGTTGCTTACTGACAGAGCATCCACCTGCCTTTACGAAGTAGAATTACTTTCGTCCAGCTTAGCCACTTGTTTCACCAAAGATTCAGCTGCTTCATAATGATCAAAGCTTGTGTTTCTCATCCTAGCATTTGTGCAGATCCCATCCACTGAAACACAATACACTTGAAGTATGCAAAAATTCAATGATAACCAGTACAAGCATTCAGACATACAACAAAAGAAATACCTTCAATATTTATGACAAATAACCAAGCACATCAAATCAGTACAACAATGTGTCTCGTGCCCATTACATCGCCAAGTACTGTTTTTAGCTGGTACTGACTGTGTACAAGGAAACTTGTGGCCCACTAAATTACACTGCTGGCATCTCTCTGGCCAAAACTAGTGTTCCATATAGTTTTCCTTATACTAAGACACATCTACAGGTCCTTCCAGTTTCATACAATGCATCTGAAGATTTTTATGCACAAATCTCACCACCATTCCCATGCCCAAGAACATAGGAAACCCCAAAAATAGAAAAACATGTAGCACAGAGTTGGTGATTATGTCGCACTTGGTGCTTCCTCTTGATGAATGGCAGCAGTCGATGCTGCAGACACTTCTGACACCAGAAAGTTGGTGTGTCTGAAGTTGGTTGCTTTACCTGGATGGTGGTTGTCCACGCTGCAGCAAATACTTTTGGTAGCAAAATGTTTCGGCCAGTAGTTGACCCATGTATTAGCATAGGATTGGCCATTTGTACGTCAGGAAATGATGCTGCTTCCTTGCTTGGACATGGGTTGTATAAGTGGTGGTTACTGGAACTGCTTGCCAAGTCATCAATGAAACATTAATTTTTACAACTGTCTTTTATTCATTTTGATACAGAGACAGGATTGTGGCAGGTGGGAGGTTATTGCCTCTCAACGATATTGATGGCTGCCAGTGTGCCAAACACCCTGGTCAGCAACTGCCATCTTTCGGAGTCAGAACAACAAGCATAGCAATGATGGATGGTGGTATCAGTGAAACTGCTGCCAGAGTGTATCAGACATAGCATCTGGCAGCCTGACTGGCTCGTGGCACCCTTAACACACCAGAGACGATGGTGTTACACTGTAACATTCAACATGGATCAAGTCAAAGTCATATGCCCGCACTGGCAATGGTCAGCAGCAATAAAGGCCCTCAGAAGCTGCTGTGCAGCAACAGAGAGACTGGGAAGCCCTAGCCCAAGCTCTAAGATATGATCCACGAGGGAGGTGGTCACCAGCAGAAGATAGACACTGGCAGGTGATCCAGTGGTGAGAAAGAGCCAAGTTCCCATATATATGGTTCCCAGCTCAGGCAGACACCTGCTGCCACTGGAGATGACATCCTTGGAAGGTGATTGGATGCTTCATCTGGCACTGCAGTAGTCTTCACCTTGACATTAATGGCTGATGAAGAACAGTGGTTTTCGGCATCGTGTACGCATCATGATATGGTCAAGTATAAAGTATGCCAGCGAACATCTGAGAACATCTGATAGTGAGGGTCTGATTTGGGGTGGTGTTTATGAGAATCTACTAGCCAGCAGCTACTTTCCAACACCAGGATCTCCTCACCAGAAGAGACGACTGTCTGCAGAGGACAGGTGTCACCATTGGGTGCTGATGACTTCATTTGTTCTGCTCTTCTTGTTAAGTCAGCTCCTGCAGGAGTCTTCCCAGTATTCTACCAATGAACCAAAGTTTGCCACCTTCCTTACACATGACAGAGCCTATGTAATCATTTCATTTCATATTCCTACAAAGTGTTACACCCAGGTATTTGTATGAACTGTCCGATTGCAACTGACTCATTGATATTATAGTCAAAGGATACTACAGTTTTTCGTTTTGTGAAGTGCACAGTTTTACTTTTCTGAAAATTTAAAGCAAGTTGCCAAGCTTTGAAGATCTGACTGAATATTCATGCAGCTTCTTTCAGACAGTACTTCGTTATAGATAACTGCATCATCTGCAAAAAGTGTGAGGTTACTATTAATATTGTCCACAAGGTCATTAATATGCAGCATTAACTGAATGCTATCTCCAGGATGGTTAAATATATGAGTTCCAATGTTTCATCACTGTATTTGTTGGTTTTAAGCAAATACGTCAAATGGGCAGTTTTGTAGATACATAATTAAGACTCTAAATGTCCATCCTTGTTTCAAGAAATTTTGCAGAGAGATGCACTTAGCTTTAGGCCAACAACACTAATTACTACCTCTTGTGGAATTAAGGGAACACATTATATGCTCACATTTTATGGCCTGATATGAGACCAAAAATCTCCTCTGTTTGAATCAATGTAGGTTCCACATACTGAGATCTTGTGAAACTCACCTCCCTCTCAGCAAGATAAAGAAGATCCTAAGAGTCAGGCATCACAGAGAGGTTTACACTTAATAATTTGTGGGTGTACTTTCATAGAAGAGTGAAGCAACATATCACTTCCTCTCACTTATGCTTCACAGAATGACCATACAGTAAAATATGAGTATATGGAGAATTACTGACAGATATTCTTCTCACACACTATACACAAATGGAAAATGAAAGGGAGGAAATGCTAGCTATACTCAATGTACCTTCTGTGACAAACCTTGAATTGGAATGTGGAGCATAGATGCATATATAATATTCTACAGCCTTGCTTTTGCACAATAATGACAATAAACACTTATTAATCCTTTTGAAATGGGGCCCACATCTCACTCAGGCTCTTGCTGTAGGCTTGTGCCTGATTGAGACTCAGGCTCTGCCTCAAAAGAGTTAACATTAGACTATTGCAGAAGACAGTAGAGATTGGAAGGAAAAAAAAAATACTTAGCTACCTTGTCTAGAGGTGAAGACAGTGAGAGATACTTCTTAGCTCAAAACAGGTTGACTTGAGTTTTTTGACCAGTTTATTAATATGATGATTCTATTATAATTTGTTATTCACCTAAATTAAAATAAATTACACAAAAATGTTCTTGTTGTAATTGATCAACAATATATGTATGTATATATGCGTATAGTATAGTTATTGTCAATAATTGTCAGCGGCAGGAGATACGGCATAAATTGTTCCAACTGTTACATGTTTACTGGGTTAAATCTGTGAAGTAGAGCACCCTGATGTCAAGAAACTTAACAACATAATGTTTGTAAACACCACTTGATGACCAACGTCATGCCAGAATCATTTTATGTCAGTTTTTTTTCCACGAACATTTTTTCATAAAGTGTAAATCGTGGGAAAATTATAAATATGTTTACAAAAAACTGCGTGTGAATTTACATTGTGGACACAGGAAATTTGATGGGAGCTATAAAAAATGATGGAAATGGCAGGAAAATGTTAATTTTGGGAACATAAAAGCAGGGATATACTGTAGTTTGCAATTGCATTATACGCGTTTGTGTAGGATGAGGAGTTAAGCAGTTTGCTGTGAGCCAAGAGAGAAAATCACAATTGAAAGGTACTAAAAACTGAAGAAGTGATATGAAGAAATGTAGTTAGTCACAAAGAAGGAGAAATTGTGAATAAAGCATGAAATGAGAGCTTCTCTTCCTGGGTGTATGCTCATACTTGTAGATTCCCCCCTCCCCAGCCCCACCCCATTTCTCTCTAGCATTTCATTTTATTGATCTCTGTTCTATATATCAGTTTTTGTATTTTAACACTTTATGTATTCACTAGTCTGAAATACACTTTTTTTTTATTTTTACAGATAAGCCAGAATGTGCCATCACTCAAGCTGAAATGGATGGAAAATTGGTTTTAACATGTTCTACAAGTGCAAATCCACCAGAAGTTGATTTCACTTGGCGAATCAAGAATGAAAATGACACAATAGAAGAAAATGTGGAGAAAAAAGGGCAAAGCAGCATTCTCACTCTGGAATCTTATGTTGAAAATTTCCGCACATATTTGTGCTTTGCAAATAATAGTGTGGGAGTAGGAATTCCTTGTGAAAGAGACGTCACAGGTGAGAATGAAATATACCTTTTTCCTTCTTATATTGCAGAATCCATAGATCCTTAACGTATATGCAAAATATGAGCAATTTTATGTGCACTTCACATTTTATAGTCTTCTTCTTACATCTATAATACAGCTTCGGCACACCTGAAAGACAATATGAATGGGCAACAGTAAAAATTTTTATCAGGTAACTTTTATACATTGATGGAAAATTTGGGCAGAATGTAAATAATCTAGGAGTAAAGGCAACGTGTGTGTGTGTGTGTGTGTGTGTGTGTGTGTGCTTGTACTTTGTCCAAAAGCAAGTGAAATTTGAAGTGGTTGTGTAACAGTGAATCAATCAGTGCCTAACTACTCAGAAAGCTGTTATCCTTACTCCTAAAGTGTTTACACTTTTGTACATTGTCAGACATAGGTAAAAAAACATTTATAGTTGCAATATGCAGCTTGTGAGAGTTACGAACCAAAGACTCTTCATCTGACCACACAAAAGAATAATAATTTAAGTAAATATAGCTCTTCTAGGATTAAAGAATCTCAGGTCATGGAACACACAGCAAAGACATCATGGAAGGGAACTTAATTGTGAATGCTAATAAGAAACAAGATTTGAAATCCTGAGGATCTGCAAAAAGAAAGAAAAGCAGCAAATAAGTCAGAGATAGGGAAGGACAATTTGACAAACTTGCATAGACAAGACAAAATAGGGTAGAAACATAGAATAAGGTAAGAAGAAAAATTGTTGGAAGAGAAGCAGTGAAGGGAATGAAGAAACTAAAGAATATGGAGAATACAAATGGAATTCCAAAGAGGAAATGAGTTGATGAGGATGTGCAGTGAACAGTGTGAGTGAATAGATGGGGATATGTAGTGTAACAGTGTAACAATGGAAGAACTATGGTGGGAGGACACTGAATAAGGGAAAAGAAAATGGAGAACAAGTTGATGAAAATTGGGTGTTGTGGAACAGTCATATGATGTGAAGAAGTGTCCATGTGTGAACTTCTGATGTACTTGTGCATTGCCATGTAGTGAAGTGAATACAAACTGATTACATCTTTCATATTTTGTTGAAAAGAAATAATTTCCATATAAAAACTGCAGAAACAGCGATTACTAAGTATGTTCTTTCATTTCCTTATGCACTTAAGTTGTAACAAAGTAAGTAAACACAAAGAACATTAATCAACACTCTTTATTGATAGTAAAGACTCTCTGCCAAACCAGCAATTCATCTTCTATCTCTTGCTTTGGCTACTTGCACAGGACCTAATGTCATCTCAAGTCAGTTATATTGTGTGTAAAAACAATAGTAATTTTGACAAATTGCCTGTTGGCATCTGTTTTGAGTTCTTTGACCAACATTTTTTTGATAATTCTTCTAACGTTTCACAAGCACGAGTGGATAGCATTGTCAAAGCATCACCCTCAATTGCAGTCAATTGGAGTCAAGCTCACAGCTGCAGATTATATGTGGCATGTCAACATCCAAGAGTTTTTCTGTGCTCATTTCTGCTGTGGTTCTGCCCTTGCTACCTGCAACAGTTTTTTTTCTACAGCACAGGAATCCAGGATCTGTTCATCTGGAGGCTTTCTTCTTTCTTGTTGAGCTATTGTCTTGTTTGTATATTTCTATATCTTCCCTAAACAAGCAGTTGTAATAGCTCTTCTCTACAGCAGGAACTACAGTGTCAGCAAATTTCATTATATATAATAACATATATGTTCAGTCTCACCCAATGTATGCTCCATCATGGCCAATTTATCTGCCTGTCCCAACCTGCAGTGCCAGTTGTGTTTGGTGATACTGATGTTGACTGATCCTACAGTCATTCCAACATATGCTTTTCCACATGTACGTGGTATTCAGAATATTCCCAACATTGCAAGTGAGTTCCTATTATCCTTTTCCAATCTGAGGCACTCTTTGACCTTCTTTGTCAATTTATAAATAGTCTTGTTTGCGTAATATATGGCCGATTCTGCCTGCCACTCTAGGAGTGTATGGTGGAAAGTCTGTACAGCTAAACATCTACATCTACATTCAGACTTAAGAGCCTAGCAGAGGGTTCATTGAACCATTTTCATACTACTTCTGTACCGTTCCTCTCTCGAATGGTGTGTGGGAAAAATGAACACCTAAATCTTTCCATTCGAGCCCTGATTTCCCTTATTTTATTGTGATTATCATTTCTCCCTATGTAGGTGGGTGTCAACAAAATATTTTTGGATTCGGAAGAGAAAGTTGGTGATTGAAATTTCATAAATAGATCTCGCCGCAAAGAAAACTGCCTTTGTTTCAGTGACTGCCACCCCAACTCGCGTATCATGTTAGTGACACTCTTACCCCTATTCCACGATAACACGAATGGAGCTGCCCTTCTTTGCATTTTTCGATGTCCTCCGTCAATCCTACCTGGCAAGGATCCCATACCGCGCACCAATATTCCAGCAGAGGACGGACAAGTGTAAAGTAGGCTGTCTCTTTAGTGGGTTTGTCGTATCTTCTAAGTGTTCTGCCAACAAAGGGAAATCTTTGTTTCGCCTTCTCCACAATATTGTCTATGTGGTCTTTCCAATTTAAGTTGCTCGTAATAGTAATTCCTAGTTATTTAGTCGAATTGACAGCCCTTAGATTTGTGTGATTAATCGTATACCCAAAATTTATTGGATTTCTTTTAGTACCTATGTGGTGACCTCACACTTTTCTTTGTTTAGTAACAATTGCCATTTTCGCACCATACAGAAAATCTCTGTAGACAATTTTGTAATTGGAATTGAACGTCTGATGATTTTACTAGACAGTAAATTACAGCGTCATCTGAAAACAATCTAAAGGCGTTGCTCAGATTATCACCTAGATCATTTATGTAAATCAGGAATAGCAGAGGGCCTATAACACTACCTTGCAGAACACCAGATATCACTTCTGTTCTGCTCGATGGTTTACCATCTATCACTATGAACTGTGACCTCTCTGAGAGGAAATCATGAATCCAGTCATACAACTGAGATGATACTCCATATGCAATCAATTTGATTAATAATTGCTTGTGAGGAACAGTATCAAAAGCCTTCTGGAAATCTAGGAATATGGAATCGATTTGAGATCCTTTGTCGCCAGCACTCATTACTTCATGGGAATAAAGAGCTAGTTGTGTTGCAGAAGAATGATATTTTCTGAATACGTGTTGGTTATGTATCAATAAGTCATTTTCTTCAATGTGATTCATAATGTTCGAGTACAGTATATGCTCCAAAATCCTACTGCAAATTGAGGTCAGTGATATGGGTCTGTAATTCAATGGGTTACTCCTATTTCCTTTCTTGAATATTGGTCTGACCTGTGTTACTTCCCAGTCTTTAGGAACAGATCTTTTGTCAAGTGAGTGGTTGTATATGATTGCTAAGAAAGGCACTATTGTGTCTGCATACTCTGAAAGGAACCTGATTGGCATACCATCTGGAACTTTCTTAAGTGATTTGAGTTGTTTCGCAACACCTAAATATCTACTTTTATGTCACTCATGCTAACAGCTGTTCTGGTTTTGAATTCTGGAATATTTACTTCATCTTCTTTGATGAAGGAATTACAGAAAACTGTATTTTATAACTCCGCTTTAGTGACACCATCATTGGTAACATTTCCATCACTATCGAGCAGTGACAATGTTGACTGTTTTTTGCCACTGGTGTATTTTACATACAACCAGAATCTCTTTGGGTTTTCTACCATATTTTGAGGCAATGTTTCATTGTGAAAACTATTAAAAGCATCTCACACCGACGTCCGCACTAAATTTCAAGCTTCCGTGAAACTTAGCCAATCTTGGGGATTTTGCATTCTTCTGAATTTGGCATGCTTTTTTCGTTGCTTCTGTAACATTGTTCTGACGTGTTTTATGTACCATGGTGGATCAGTCCCGTCTCTTATTAACTTACGCAGTGTGAATCTGCCTGTTGCTGTCGATACTGTATCTTTGAATTTGAGCCATATCTGGTCTACACTTACATAATTTGCTTGGAAGGAATGGAGACTCTCTTAGGAAGGCATCAAGCGAATTTTTATCTGCTGTTTTAAATAGATATATTTTGTGTTTATTTTTAGTGGTTTTGATTGATATGGTTTTAAGCCTCCCTACAATGACCTTGTGTTCACTAATCCCTGTATCCCTCATGACACTCTTTATTATATCAGGATTATTTGTGGCTAAGAGGTCAAGTGTGTTTTCGCAAGCGTTTACAATTTGTGTGGGCTCATGAACTAACTGTTCAAAGTAATTCTCAGAGAAAGCATTTAGTACAATTTCGGAAGATGTTTACTGTCTTCCACCGGCTTCGAACATGTATTTTCGCCAACAAATCGAGGGTAGATTGAAGTCTCCATCAAATATAAGTGTATGAGTGGGGTACTTATTTGTAATGAGATTCAAGTTTTCTTTGAACCGTTCAGCTATTATGTCATCTGAGTCGGGGGGTCGGTAGAAGGAGTCAGTTATTATTTTGGTACAGCTGTTGAGTATAACCCCTACCCATAGTAATTCGCAGGAACTATCTATTTCAGCTTCACTACAAGATAAACTACTACTGACAGACACAAACACACCACCACATACTTTATTTAATCTATCCTTTCTGTACACGGTTTGCGCCTCTGTAAAAATTTCGGCAGAATTTATCTCCAGCTTTAGCCAGATTTCTGTTCCTATAACGATTTCAGCTTCAGTTCTTTCTATCAGTGCTTGAAGCTCTGGTACTTTTCCAGCACATCTATGATAATTTACAACTGCAATACCGACTGTTGCTTGGTCGATGCTCATCTACTGACAGACACAAACACACTACCACCTACTTTATTTAATCTATCCTTTCTGAAGACAGTTTGCGCCTCTGTAAAAATTTCGGCAGAATTTATCTCCAGCTTTAGCCAGATTTCTGTTCCTATAACGATTTCAGCTTCAGTTCTTTCTATCAGTGCTTGAGGCTCTGGTACTTTTCCAGCACAGCTACGATAATTTACAACTGCAATACCGACTGTTGCTTGGTCGATGCTCATCGTTTCTTTGCGCTGTGCCCTTTGAGACTGGAGCCCTTTTTGATATTTCTCGAGACTGTCTAACCTAAAAAACCGCCCAGTCCACGCCACACAGCCCCTGTTATCCATGTAGCTGCCTCCTGTGTGTAGTGGACACCTGACCTATTTAGCGGAACCCAAAACCCCACCACCCTATGGTGCAAGTCGAGGAATCTGCAGCCTAAATGGTCGCAGAACCATCTGAGCTTCTGATTCAGACCCTCCACTTGGTTATGTACCAAAGGTCCACAATCGGTCCTGTCAATGATGCTGTAGATGGTGAGCTCTGCCTTCATCTCGCTAGCAAGACTGGCAATCTTCACCAACTCAGATAGCTGCCGGAAACCAGAGAGGATCTCTTCCAATCCATAGCGACACACATCATTAGTGCCAACATGAGCCACCACCTGCAGTTGGCTGCACCCTGTGCCCTTCATGGCATCCAGAAGGATCCTTTCCACATCTTGGATGACTCCCCCCCCCCCCCCCCTCCAGTGTGCACACGGAGTACACATTGCTTTTCTTCCTGTCCTTAGCTGCCATATCCCAAAGGGGCTCCATCATGTGCCTAACATTGGAGCTCCCAATGACAAGCAATCTGAATTTGGCATGCTTTTTTTTTTTTTTTGCAATTCTTGAATTTTATTTACTGCACAATTCAAATTCATTGAATGTGACCGAACACAAGAATGATATATGAATAGTCAATGTTGTATCAATCATGCATTTCTTTTCTGCAATTCATCTGGCAGTATCAAGCATTCAGAACTGACAAATAACTTGTTCACCCCTTCAATGCCTACTATACAGGGTAATGAAAAGTCTGGTTAAATGTAAATAATGTAAGGTATAAAGGTAACAACTCACTGAATAGTAGAGGTGCTGAGTCACCTAAAGCCAAGCAAACAAGATTGGGAACTTAGGGATTAGCCTACACTACCTGCACTTGCTCATGAACATGAAAAGGGTCAGTTTGGGGCAGTGTTGGAAAAGTCTGCTCTAAAAGTTCTCGATGTTGTTCATGTGCCTTTCAACAGCTCTGCATCATATTTGATGTTTTTAAGAAAAAGAAGAAAACGGTTGGATGAGAACAGTCTGTCAGCAGATATTCTAAATTGAACACCATTTCACGTTACTAAAAGTAAAAGAAAAAATTGCTAACTGTAGAAATATAGAAATAATTTATAAATTATAAAGTGCAGCAATCAGTTGTCTTTTTTGTTTTTTTTTTGTTTTTTTTTTCAGGTTTTCTTTGGCAAATCCAGATTTCGGCTAGTGCCTGCCATTATCAATGCACTATTTTCTAGTCTGAATGCGTCAGTTCCTTGTTGTTCAGGCGTCAGTTCACAGATCTTTGGATACTACTGAGTAGTATTCAAAGAACTGTGACTGACGCCTGAACAACAAGGAACTGAAATGCATTGAGACTTGATAATAGTGCAGTGATAGTGGCAAGGCACTAGCCGAAATCTCGATTTGACAAAAAAAAAAAAACAAAAAAAAGGGGAGGGGGACGACTGATTGCTGCGCTTTATAATTTATAAATCATATCACAGTCGCTGAGTGCACCCACATTCCTAATGGAAGGTAACCTGATAGAAATAATTATTTGTAATGTTGTGTGACATTACTGCACCCGTTTAAGTTCTGCTGTTATCTTGATAACCACCATATAATTCTCTTCATTTGCTTCATACCTTAAATTCTTTAACACTTATAGGACCTACAATGCATACTTTGCTTGAATCATTTATAGCAGCTTGTTTATACTTCCATTTGTGAAGAAAGTGCGAGCACTACCCTAACACTTGGTTGCTATTCATTCATTGGATACAGTATTGCCACCTTTCATCCTGTATACCCATGTCGAAAATAAAATTTTCTTTTTGTGACTTGCTTGTAAGTTTTGATTATTTTGCACAACCTGTTAGGTGTGGCATGCACACTTTATTCATTATCTCATGCAGCTTAATGAATTTGTTTTAGTTATATTTGTTCATTTTCTTCCTTTGTATTGAAAAAAGGCATGGCTTTGATGCATTTATCAGAGTTAGTCCATGTCAAAATGTCAAACTTAGTGTCTGGGAGACCTTCTTTGTAAAATAGTAGAGACTATAATTTGTTATTTAGACATTTTACTTTTTTAATCATGCTATCATCATTGTCAGCAGGTGGATCCAAGTGAATTTGTCAAAAACTTTATTTTCATTCTAATTATATTTAGCAAAACTTTCATTTTAAATTTGACTCACACTTCCTTGTGTAATGTACAGTGCCAGACTTCTCACTTCGTTTAAAAGCTGATCTCTCTTCTTCCAAAACTGAGGAGTCAGTGGTGCACTACACACTAGAGGCATCTATTAATGTGAATGACTGTGTGCGGAATGCACAAATGTTTTTTCAGCTGAAGTTACTTTCTGTTCAGTCCAGATAATGAAAGCTGTAGGAGATGTAGAATATTAGTATAAGACCGAAAGATATGGTCATGAAGTGTCTGTAATCCTAGTGATAATTGCTGAAGCATTTGCAACAATGTCCAAGAGTTTGAAGCAGTCTTAAAAAGCAGTGGAGCTGGTATAATACAAAATACAAAAAGCTGGCATAAATAGAAATAGACAACAGTGAGATTTTTGGGGTGCATCTAAGTGATATAAAAAAGATATGTAACCTTCAAATGGAGGTTATGTATTCGCTGCAATAGGCAAAAAAGTCAAATCCAACAAGATCGAAATTAAAGCTGCATTCTTGATTGTTTAGGCAAATACTGAGCAAGTCTTTTTCAACACTTTTGGCCTCTAATGACAACATTAAACTTGTAATTTTTTATTCGTTTACCCATTTCAGGCATAGCCCATCATCAGAACATTAGAGAAAATAAGCTAATATAGTCATACGGTTTCAATCATAATGTTGATGTGCTCAACGGACTGCATATTGCACCAGTGTTATGATTGTAATCATATGACCCATTACTCTGTATTAAGTTATTTTGTTTGATGTTCTGATGATGGTCTGTGCACCAAATGCATAAATAAATAAAATTTTAACAAGAAGTGGACTGTTGTGATTAGTGGACGGAAAGCCATGGAAAAAGATGTGCTCAGTATTTACACAATGGTCGCCAGGCTCCCATGTAATTTTATGTTGCAAATTAAACTTATTTGTACAGGAGTCAAAAAATGGCTCTGAGCACTATGGGACTCAACTGCTGAGGTTATTAGTCCCCTAGAACTTAGAACTAGTTAAACCTAACTAACCTAAGGACATCACAAACATCCATGCCCGAGGCAGGATTCGAACCTGCGACCGTAGCAGTCTTGCGGTTCCAGACTGCAGCGCCTTTAACCGCACGGCCACTTCGGCCGGCGGACAGGAGTCACAAAGGGTGAGCATCACCTTTTAGTGGAGTCTTCCCATTGACCACCCTATTCATCCCTAGATGTAACTGAAAACTTTAGAGAAACCCTCAACATGCTAATACATATGTTTCCTGCTCATGTTTTCTTTATTGGAGGAGATTTTAACCATCTAATTATTGTAAGTCTGCAGGCTTGCATGGCCGTTGTCACTGAAGTTAAAAATCTTCTGGGTTATTAGGTTGCGTCATGTTTCTTCTAAAATGTTCGACGTTTCGACCTCTCTGCAGGGATCTTCCTCAGGATCTTTTAGTGTCCACTACTGCTAGAACACTTTTCTGTGTTTCCATGGTACTCTCTCATGAGTCAAACAAAGCTGTGCCAATTTATATTGCCATTCTTTGTATGCATTCAATATCTATTGTCAGTCCTATTTGATATGTTGGAATGGCTTCCACACACTAGAGAAGTACTCTAAGGTAGGACACACAGGAGATTTTTTAAGAAATCTCTTTTTATGCTGTCTGCACATTTTGTAGGATCCTGCTAATGAACTAAAGTCTGCCAACTGCTTTACCTAAAATGAACGTATGTGATGATTCCATTTCATATCCCTTAAAATTGTTACACCCTGGCATTTCTATGAGTCGAATGATTCCAGATGTGTGACACTGATTTTGTAGTCATTGTATACATTTCTGAATATTGAAAAAAGTTGCTAATTGTTGCACCACTTTAAAATATTATCAATATCTGACTGGATATTTGTGCAGCTTCTTCAGATAGTATTTCGTTATAGATACTTGCATTATCTGCTAAAAAGTCTGAGATCATTATCAGTATTGTCTGCCTAGATCCCAGCATTCTTCTCTTGGGCACACCTGAAGTTACTTCTACTTCTGTTGATGATTCTCCATCAAAGATACATGGTGTGTCCTCCCTACGAATAAATCCAAATTTCAGTCACAAATTTTGTTTGATACCCCATACATCATACTTTTGTTAATAAACTTCTAAATGGCACTGATTTTCAGAAGTCAAGAAATAATTCATGTGATTGCAGGCTTTCTTGGTGTATTCCAATGATAAAATCTTTTCAGGTGATCAGCAGTGTGGTGGCATCATCTCTCCACAACATTTCAATAAATTTCATACCCGTCATCTTCAGGCAAAGATGATGGGTAGGAAACTCACTGAAACATTGAATAAGGCAATGCCATGCCTTGGGTGATCATCTGAGAAGATCTTATCACTTAATAAATAATGCTTCTACCTGACTGCCTTGATCTATGGCTCTCAGGATGTCATGTAAGGCAAGTGCAGTTTGGGTCTCACATGATCAGTGTCCTTGGAACCCATGCTGGTTGGCACAGAGGACATCATTCTGTTTGAAATATCTCATTATGTTGAGCTCAGAATATGTTTTAGGTTTCTGCAACAGACATCATCATTATTGGATGTTAGTTTTGTGGTCACTTCTGCTAACCTTCTTGTAGATAGGCGTGATCTGTGCTTTCTTGCAATCAGTGGGCACAGTTCATAGTTCAAAGGTTCTGTGTTATATTTTAATAAATGTAAGAGCTTACTTAGCTCAAAATTCTGTATAGATTCTGACAGAAGTTCCATTACACCTTGAAATATTGTTTGATTTTAGTGCTTTTCACAGTTTCTGTATACCACTGCACTAATACATCACTCAGCTTTACATTGGTGTGAGAAGTAAGTTGGCATAGTACTTATGTGTTCCTTAGTAAAGGAACATTTGAAAACTTAGTTCAGTGCTTCTGTTTTTGATTTGCTAACCTTGATTTCAGTTCCTTTGTCATCCGTGAATGTTAGACTCTAACTTTGGTGCCATGACAGCTTTTACTTTTACCAATAATCTCTTTGGCTTTTCCAAGAGGTATTGTCACAGTAGTCATTGAAAGTTTCACAGATTGTCTTCTTCACAGCTAAATGTGTTTCAGTCAACATCTCTCTATCTCTAGTGCTGTGCTATGATGAGAAGAGGTGTGTTTTGAGATTGAATGTTTTTTGAACAACCAAAATGCAGACTTCTATAACTAGAGTCTCTTTCAAGTCATCAGTTGTGAAGAAATGGGCTAACACCGTCTTCAGGTTCCATTGTCACAGCTTTATTTTCTCTAGTTGATTATTAAAAATCTGTAAGTACTCCTCATATTCCTCCTACTATGCTGCATACGCACATTAGATTAAATTTCATTATTTGACCATTCTTCTTGGTGTTGCAATTTTAATGGGTATCAGCGTATTTTGTGAACGTAGATTTGATATACTGCATTCTGTCATTGCTGTGAGTAAACGCAGGCAGACTCCTACCTTAATATGGTGAACAGATCACCAGAGGTTCCACAACACAAATATAAAGAGTGTTACTATTACTACTACTACAACTACACTACTACACTGTTCTGTTTTGTGTGTCCTCTGAAGAAGGTTGAAAATTCATAAGCTGAGATACCATTTTCCATTCCTTCAGCTACACATCTACCATTCATCTAATCCACTGTACTATGAGTGGGTATCTTACTTGTTGCAAAATGTTACATCTGCACTGAAATCCTGACTTGGATTGACTGTGCTGTGTTGTGGTAACAGGAAGATTTTGACAACATAATTTTTCACTAAAAAATTAGAGAATTGAGGGATTCCAAATTACTAAATCCTATAATCACCCAAAATTGGAGTAATGGATGCCAAATTACTAAAGCCTGTAGTCCATGCATCATTGTGCATTCTGGAGGTATAGAAATAAATAAAACTATCAATTGTTGGGGGGATTGTCACTGAGTGTCAGGTATCGACATTGAATGAGGTCTGTTGCATTTACCGAGTGAGGTGGTACAGTGGTTAGCACACTGGACTCATGTTCAGGAGGATGATGGTTCAAACTCGTATCTGATCATTGTGGTCTAGGTTTTCTGTAATTTCTCTAAATTGCTTAAGGTAGATGCTGGGATGGTTCCTTTGGAAGCACATGACTGATTTCCTTTTCCATCTTTCCCTAATCTGAGTTTGTGCTCCATCTCTAATGACTGCACAGTCAGCGGGATGTTAAACATCGATCTCTTCATTCTCCTCCTCCTCCTCTGTTGAATGCATCAGTTGAGATAGCACTAGGCTGTTTCGTGATGGTTTGTGGCTTAAACATAACATGCTGCAATATAATTTCTGTGAGATCAACCTCAGAAACATGGTTTTGATAACAAAAAGAACAGGGGTAACCTTACACAGAATAGTTCAAGAATTGAATGATTGATAAGTACATAAACGAGATTGATTATGGAAGAGAGAAGGTCTTGCAAGAGGTTAGCTATGTTGGTATGCACTGAAAAAAGTATAAATTGTACTTTGTTTGTTTAAATGTACTGTAAATGATATGCAGACTGCTGTAATCACATTTAAGAAGAGAGAAACAATATGTACTGAATATATTGGCAAATTTGGTGGTCCACGTATACAGTATGATTCATCACAAAATTTGACAATATTTTGTGTGTTAATTAGCTCTTTCTTCTTTAATTTGATGATGAAAGTATGCATATATGTACAACTTCCAGTTGATGTGTATAAACAAAGTGCAATTTAGACAGTTCTTTCATTGTATGAATACACAAAATTGAAAATGTTGCTAAGCTTTCAGACAATGCCTTTTCTAAGAGCCACAAAACAAACATATATATTCTGTGCTCAAGAAGATGAATGCATTCCAAGGGGCATGGAGGGAACAGAGGTAGCAAGCTCTGCCCGCTGACTCCGAGCATCTACGTTGTCGATGGATGTGGGATGGTGCATGGCTGTGTATTAGCGTTGCTCAACGCTGCGCAAGGTGGGTGACCTTGAAGCGAGTTCCACTCGCTGCCACTAGGGCTCGGAGGATCGCGCACAGTTTTAACTATGCGCGATCCGCTGCTAAAGAGCGTTTCCGGTGCGGCGACGCCCATCCGGTCGGGCGCTGATTGGCTGCCGCCGCTCTTATCAGGAGCCACAACCACTGGTGGGGGCCCAGTCTCGCTCGTGAGGCAACAGCATGCTCATTCTACTCGAGGCTGCCGCAGAGTACACATCTTTAGTACTGGCGGTAGTGACGTATAGTACAGCTGTTATTTGTACTATTATCATTTCGTTATCTCTCGTGAGGCAACAGCATGTTTATTATACTCGAAGCAGCTGCACATTACACACAGCCACTACACTTGTACACATATCAATTTATGCTCCAAATGACATTGGTAGTGCCATTTACTGCCCACTGTATCAGTTGTCATATGCTATATATGGTGTGTCTATGAAATTAAAAGCTCAGACAGGAGTGTAACACATGCTTACAAGATTTGTGAAACTAAAATAAATTGTTTTGTGTTGAATGATGGTGTTTGTTGCTACTAATTCTATATCAGCTCTCATTCACAATTCAAAATTAATAGGAGCCAGTAGTAAAACTTACATTGTGGAAGTAAAAATAATTATTAATATTTTGAACATTAACATAACACTGAATTGTAAGCACCCATGAATCACTCAGAATCAGTCTCACTATATTCCGTGCCTGTGCATAATGAGTTATCATCATTACTACTATCTGATTCAGCAGTACCAATAACTGATCAATAAATGATTTTGTATACTGAAAATTTGATGGCACCATCACATCTCCTATAGTCTTCCAGTTGTCTAACCTTCCTGCAGTACCTTTCCCAGTCATCAGCAGTTACTAACAATAGGGATTCACTCATAATCTTAAATAGATTGTCATTGGACATGTCCTGCAAAATGTTGCACTCCATGTACAGTCTTTCCAATTTGGCTATTGCCGGTTCCAATGCAATTAAATCACACTGAACAACATATGGCTTTCTAGTAGGTCTGTGTCCGTGAGTTAAAGGAAACAAAGCCTGCGTCCTCATGCCCTCACTGCAGGTAACACACCTCTTCCGCAGCCATTTCTCATCCTTGCTTTGTGATTATATCAGGTTGTCCACCTGTCTGACATAGTATGGAGCATTGCCTGCCACAGTGACTCCCTTTGGAGAAAGATTTGGGAGGGCCATATTCACAATGCATCCACAATTAATAGAATAAAAATAATGATGACAGCCATTTCTATACAAAAAAAAAAAAAAAAAAAAAAACTGGCTTGTGACAGGACTCATTCACACTACTTTCAGCATACCAGCAAGGTAGTTTAACCATGACACTACAGTGTTGGTTCAGTTGCAGTTTTAGTCATCTAGTGGGTCACAAGAAATTAATTTTTATTGATTACTTGCAAATGAGGGCCCACCATTGGAAATGATTCCAGGGTATGATATTGCCAGGAGTTCCTACAACAAGTAATGATTCTTTTACACACACAAACAAAATGGCTATTTTATAGCAATTCAGACAAAGGGGAGGGTAGTATCCGGTCACTGTAAAAAAAAAAATTGAATTACAATTTACCTCTTTTTGCCAGCCACTTCTGATGATTTCCCAGGATTGTTGTTGTTGTTGTTGTTGTGGTCTTCAGTCCAGAGATTCGTTTGATGCAGCTCTCCATGCTACTCTATCCTGTGAAAGCTTCCTCATCTTCCTGTACCTACTGCAACCTACATCCTTCTGAATCTGCTTAGTGTATTCATCTCTTGGTCTCCCTCTATGATTTTTACCCACTACGCTGCCCTGCAATACTAAATTGGTGATCCTTTGATGCCTCAGAACATTTCCTACCAACCAACCCCTTCTTCTGGTCAAAGTGTGCCGGAAATTCTCCCTAATTCTGTTCAATACCTCCTCATTAGTTAAGTGATCTACTCATCTAATATTCAGCAGTCTTCTGTAGCACCACATTTCGAAAGCTTCTGCTCTCTTCTGTCCAAACTATTTATCGTCCATGTTTCACTACCATACATGGCTACACTCCATACAAATACTTTCAGAAACGACTTCCTGACACTTAAATCTATACTTGATGTCAACAAATTTCTCTTCTTCAGAAATGCTTTCCTTGCCATTGCCAGTCTACATTTTACATTCACTCTACTTCGACCATCATCAGTTAGTTTGCTTCCTTAATATCAAAACTCATTTCCTGCTTTAAGTGTCTCATTTCCTAATCTAATTCCCTCAGCATCACCCGACTTAATTCGACTACATTCCATTATCCTCGTTTTGCTTTTGTTGATGTTCATCTTATATCCTCCTTTCAAGACACTGTCCATTCTGTTCAACTGCTCTTCCAGGTTCTTTGCTGTCTTTGACAGAATTACAATGCCATCAGCGAACCTCAAATCTTTTATTTGTTCTCCATGGATGTTAATACCTACTCCAAATGTTTCTTTTGTTTCCCTTACTGCTTGTCCAATATACAGATTGAATAACATCAGGGATAGGCTACAACCCTGTCTCACTCCCTTCCCAACCACTGCTTCCCTTTCATGCCCCTCAACTCTTATAACTGCCATCTGGTTTCTGTACAAATTGTAAATAGCCTTTTGCTCCCTGTATTTTACGCATGCCACCTTCACAGTTTGAAAGAGAGTATTCCAGTCAACATTGTCAAAAGATTTCTCTAAGTCTACAACTGCTATAAACACAGGTTTGCTTTTCCTTAATCTATTTTCTAAGATAAGTCTTAGGGTCAGAATTACCTCACGTGTTCCAACATTTCTATGGAATCCAAACTGATCTTCCCCAAGGTCGGCTTCTACCAGTTTTACCATTCGTCTGTAAAGAATTCGTGTTAGTATTATGCAGCCGTGGCTTATTAAACTGATAGTTCGGTAATTTTCACATCTGTCAACAACTGCTTTCTTTGGGATTGGAATTAGTATATTCTTCTTGAAGTCTGAGGGTATTTCGCCTCTCTCATACATCTTGCTCACCAGATAGTAGAGTTTTGTCAGGGCGGCTCTCCCAACGCTATCTGTAGTTCTAATGGAATGTTGTCTTTTCCCAGGGCCTTGTTTCGGCTTAATTCTTTCAGTGCTCTGTCAAACTCTTCATGCAGTTTCATATCTCCCATTTCATCTTCATCTACATCTTCTTCCATTTCCATAATTGTCCTCAAGTACATCACCCTTGTGCAGACCGTGAGTATACTCCTTCCAGCTTTCTGCTTTCCCTTCTTTGCTTAGAACTGGGTTTCCATCTGAGCTCTTGATATTCATGCAAGTGGTTCTCTTTTCTCCAAAAGTGTCTTTAATTTTCCTGTAGGCAGTATCTATCTTACCACTAGTGAGATAAGTCTCTATATCCCTACATTTGTCCTCTAGCCACCCCTGATTAGCCATTTTGCACTTCCTGTCGATCTCATTTTTGAGACCAGTGTATACCTTTTTGCCTGCTTCATTTACTGCATTTTTATATTTTCTCCTTTCATCAATTAAATTCAATCTCTCTTCTGTTACCCAAGGATTTCTACTAGCCCTCGTCTTTGTACCTACTTGATCCTCTGCTGCCTTCACTCCTTCATCCCTCAAAGCTACCCATTCTTCTTCTACTGTATTTCTTTCGCCCATTCCTGTCAAGTGTTCCCATATCCTCCCCCTGAAACTCTCTATAACCTGTGGTTTAGTCAGTTTATCCAGGTCCCATCTCCTTAAATTCCCACCTTTTTGCAGTTTCTTCAGTTTTAATCTAAAGTTCGTAACCAATAGATTGTGGTCAGAGTCCACATCTGCCCCTGGAAATGTCTTACAATTTAAAACCTGGTTCCTAAACCTCTGTCTTACCATTATATAATCTATCTGATACCTTCTAGTATCTCCAGGCTTCTTCCATGTATACAACCTTCTTTTATGTTCCTTGAACCAAGTGTTAGCTATGACTAAGTTATGCTCAGTCCAAAATTCTACCAGGTGGCTTCCTCTTTCATTTCTTACCCCCATTCCATATTCACCTACTATTTTTCCTGCTTTTCCTTTTCCTACTATCGAATTCCAGTCACCCATGACTATTAAATTTTCATCTCCCTCCACTATCTGAATAATTTCTTTTATCTCATCATACATTTCATCAATCTCTTCATCATCTGTGGAGCTAGTTGGCATATAAACTTGTACTACTGTGGTAGGCATGGGCTTCGTGTCTATCTTGGCCACAATAATGTGTTCACTATGCTGTTTGTAGTAGCTTACCCACACTCCTATGTTTTTATTCATTATTATACTTACCACTGCATTACCCCTATTTGATTTTGTATTTATAACCCTGTATTCACCTGACCAAAAGTCTTGTTCCTCCTGCCACCAAACTTCACTAATTCCCACTATATCTAACTTTAACCTATCCATTTCCCTTTTTAAATTTTCAAGCCTACCTGCCTGATTAAGGGATCTGACATTCCACGCTCCGATCCGTAGAACTCCAGTTTTCTTTCTCCTGATAACAATGTACTGAGTAGTCCTTGCCCGGAGATCCGAATGGGGGACTATTTTACCTCCGGAATATTTTACCCAATTGGATGCCATCATCATTTAACCATACAGTAAAGCTGCATGCCTTCGGGATAAATTACAGCTGTAGTTTCCCCTTTGCTTTCAGCCGTTCTCAGTACCAGCACAGAAAGGCGGTTTTGGTTACTGTTACAAGGCCAGATCAGTCAATCATCCAGACTGTTGCCCCTGCAACTACTGAAAAGGCTGCTGCCCCTATTCAGGAACCACACGTTTGTCTGGCCTCTCAACAGATACCCCTCTGTTGTGGTTGCGCCTACGGTACGGCTATCTGTATCACTGAGGCATGCAAGCCTCCCCACCAACGGCAAGGTCCATGGTTCATGAGGGGGTTACCTTTTCAAAAATTCCAAATTATTCTCATGTAGCTGAAGCCTTGCCCATGTGTATATCAATGTTCGTCCCATTGGCTCATCAAGAAATCTATTAATTTGTGACACAACACAACACAATAATCACTTCACAAAGGCTACATACCCAAGGTTCTGTAGTAGATCACATAGGGTGGCAGTGGCCAGACACAAAATATGAGCAGGCTGAAGTCAACCGACATTTACAGACCTAGAACTAAGAAGCCCTCATTCACCTCTTAGTGAGCAAACTATACTCACGGTACACCTATATTGCCTTGGCTCTGCAGCCCACTTGCGGTGAGTTATTTCTCTTATACTTTCTTTATTAATTTATTTATTGTTCTTTTTCTTCACTTGCACTATCTCACTATTTGTCAAGTACTGTGCTCTCTTCATTCCTACATGATCCACACATGAGATATAGTACACATATGAATTGGATCAGGAGAAAGAAAACTGGTGTTCTACGGATCGGAGCGTGGAATGTCAGATCCCTTAATCGGGCTTGTAGGTTAGAAAATTTAAAAAGGGAAATGGATAGGTTAAAGTTAGATATAGTGGGAATTAGTGAAGTTCGGTGGAAGGAGGAACAAGACTTCTGGTCAGGTGACTACAGGGTTATAAACACAAAATCAAATAGGGGTAATGCAGGAGTAGGTTTAATAATGAATAGGAAAGTAGGAATGCGGGTTAGCTACTACAAACAGCATAGTGAATGCATTACTGTGGCCAAGATAGATACGAAGCCCATGCCTACTACAGTAGTACAAGTTTATATGCCAACTAGCTCTGCAGATGACGAAGAAATTGAAGAAATGTATGATGAAATAAAAGAAATTATTCAGGTGGTGAAGGGAGACGAAAATTTAATAGTCATGGGTGACTGGAATTCGAGTGTTGGAAAAGGGAGAGAAGGAAACGTAGTAGGTGAATATGGATTGGGGGTAAGAAACGAAAGAGGAAGCCGCCTGGTAGAATTTTGCACAGAGCACAACTTAATCATAGCTAACACTTGGTTCAAGAATCATGAAAGAAGGTTGTATACATGGAAGAAGCCTGGAGATACTGAAAGGTTTCAGATAGATTATATAATGGGAAGACAGAGATTTAGGAACCAGGTTTTAAATTGTAAGACATTTCCAGGGGCAGATGTGGATTCGGACCACAATCTATTGGTTATGACCTGTAGGTTAAAACTGAAGAAACTGCAAAAAGGTGGGAATTTAAGGAGATGGGACCTGGATAAATTGACTAAACCAGAGGTTGTACAAAGTTTCAGGGAGAGCATAAGGGAACAATTGACAGGAATGGGGGAGAGAAATACAGTAGAAGAAGAATGGGTAGCTTTGAGGGATGAAGTACTGAAGGCAGCCGAGGATCAAGTAGGTAAAAAGACAAGGGCTAGTAGAAATCCTTGGGTGACAGAAGAAATACTGAATTTAATTGATGAAAGGAGAAAATATAAAAATGCAGTAAATGAAGCAGGCAAAAGGGAATACAAACGTCTCAAAAATGAGGTCGACAGGTAGGGCAAAATGGCTAAGCAGGGATGGCTAGAGGACAAATGTAAGGCTGTAGAGGCTTATCTCATTAGGGGTAAGATAGATACTGCCTACAGGAAAATTAATGAGACATTTCAAGAGAAGAGAACCACTTGTATGAATATCAAGAGCTCAGATGGAAACCTAGATCTAAGCAAAGAATGGAAAGCAGAAAGGTGGAAGGAGTATATAGAGGGTCTATACAAGGGCGATGTACTTGAGGACAATATCATGGAAATGGAAGAGGATGTAGATGAAGATGAAATGGGAGATACGATACTGCGTGAAGAGTTCGACAGAGCACTGAAAGACCTGAGTCCAAACAAGGCCCCGGGAGTAGACAACATTCCATTAGAACTACTGACGGCCTTGAGAGAGCCAGTCCTGACAAACCTCTACCATCTGGTGAGTAAGATGTATGAAACAGGCGAAATACCCTCAGACTTCAAGAAGAATATAATAATTCCAATCCCAAAGAAAGTAGGTGTTGACAAATGTGAAAATTACCGAACTATCAGTTTAATAAATCATGGATGCAAAATACTAACGCGGATTCTTTACAGACGAATGGAAAAACTAGTAGAAGCCGACCTCGGGGAAGATCAGTTTGGATTCCGTAGAAATGTTGGGACATGTGAGGCAATACTGACCCTACGACTTATCTTAGAAGCTAGATTAAGGAAAGGCAAACCTACGTTTCTAGCATTTGCAGACTTAGAGAAAGCTTTTGACAATGTTGACTGGAATACGCTCTTTCAAATTCTGAAGGTGGCAGGGGTAAAGTACAGGGAGCGAAAGGCTATTTATAATTTGTACAGAAATCAGATGGCAGTTATAAGAGTCGAGGGAGATGAAAGGGAAGCAGTGGTTGGGAAGGGAGTGATACAGGGTTGTAGTCTCTCCCTGATGTGATTCAATTTGTATATTGAGCAAGCAGTGAAGGAAATAAAAGAAAAATCCAGGGTAGGTATTAAAATCCATGGAGAAGAAATAAAAACTTTGAGGTTCGCCGATGACATTGTAATTCTGTCAGAGACAGCAAAGGACTTGGAAAAGCAGTTGAATGGAATGGATAGTGTCTTGAAAGGAAGATATAAGATGAACATCAACAAAAGCAAAACGAGGATAATGGAATGTAGTCAAATTAAGTCGGGTGATGTTGAGGGTATTAGATTAGGAAATGAGACGCTTAAAGCAGTAAAGGAGTTTTGCTATTTGGGGAGCAAAATAACTGATGATGGTCGAAGTAGAGAGGATATAAAATGTAGACTGGCAATGGCAAGGAAAGTGTTTCTGAAGAAGAGAAATTTGTTAACATTGAGTATAGATTTAAGTGTCAGGAAGTCATTTCTGAAAGTATTTGTATGGAGTGTAGCCATGTATGGAAGTGAAACATGGGCGATAAACAGTTTGGACAAGAAGAGAATAGAAGCTTTTGAAATGTGGTGCTACAGAAGAATGCTGAAGTTTAGATGGGTAGATCACATAACTAATGAGGAAGTATTGAATAGGATTGGGGAGAAGAGGAGTATGTGGCACAACTTGACAAAAAGAAGGGACCGGTTAGTAGGACATGTTCTGAGGCATCAAGGGATCACAAATTTAGCATTGGAGGGCAGCATGGAGGGTAAAAATCGTAGAGGGAGACCAAGAGATGAATACACTAAGCAGACTCAGAAGGATGTAGGTTGCATTAGGTACTGGGAGATGAAGAAGCTTGCACAGGATAGAGTAGCATGGAGAGCTGCATCAAACCAGTCTCAGGACTGAAGACCACAACAACAATATGAATTGGATTTCAAACATAAATCATAGTTATTGATTGGCGACTCCATAGTGTCCTGTGCACTACGACCAGATAATGGGTATACTTGGAAGGATAGACAGCATTGGTCATATATTTTTGTTTATTATCGCAAAATCAATTTTCGGTCACTTAGTGACCATCTTCAGTGCTGTAATATATAAGTTAAATTAGTAAGCACTGGTGTCAATAAGCTTACGGCGATCACATAGACTCTATGTGATCACCGTAAGCTTATTGACACCAGTGCTTACTAATTTAAGTTATATATTACAGCACTGAAGATGGTCACTAAGTGACCGAAAATCGATTTTGCGATAATAAACAAAAATATACGACCAATGCTGTCCATCCTTCCAAGTATAAATCATAGTTGAAATGTTTAAATAACTGTAGCATAATTAATAACTAAGGACCCTAAAGTTGTGGCAAATCTTTCCAGGATAAGGGAGGGTCTTTGATTCAGTGATGTTTGATTGTGATAAAACAATGGACAAGTCGAGTAACTTGACACAAAAGCTTCTGCTGCTTTGAACTGCAACAATGGCAACTTAACTTGTATTTTGTAAACTTTGATGGCTTAGTGGCTCCAGTAATTTGTGCTGATGTGCTGGGGAAGTTTAGCTGCAGTTTATGAGTTACAAATACTTTCCCATCTGTAACCATCAATGAACATTCTCTAGAGGTAGTAGACAGCTTCAGATACTCTGGATCCACCATATTCAGTAATCTGTTGTTGGGTGCTGAGATCATGATAAGAACAGTAAGAGCAGCAGCTGAAATACCCAGGTTCTGGTAAAATATGTAGGACAACAGTTTCATAACAGGAACTGCCAAGCTTCAAGCATATGAGCCCAATGTAATCAGCACACCTTTCTACAGCAGCAAAGCCTGGACATTTTATACAAGGCAATATGGGTTGAACTTTTTTCATCTCCACTGTGTTAATAGTGCCCTCCCCATCTCGTGGAGAGACAGTGTCCCAGACACTTAAAAGGGAGGTTTTTTATTTTTGTAGTGATGAAATAGGGGAAATCCAGTCACAAAATGTAATACAATGCTATTAGAACAAAATAAATTGTCTAGAATTGCACATTATATGTTAATATAATGTAACTGGATCGATTAAAAAATCTACTCCCCAACCAAATGGTGGCTGGGGAACAAACATATGTAAAGGTTAAGCAAGTATTAAGCTTTTGGATTCAGTGGCTCCTTCTTCTGGCAGAAGGGTTGAAGGGGTAGGAAGAGGCATGAAGAAAGAGGACTGGTTAGGTTTATGAAATTTCTGACAGAAGAAGGAGCCACTGACTCCAAAAGTTTGCAAATTTCCTTTATCTTTGCATGTGTGTGTTCTCTTGCTGCCTCTTGGGGAGTAGATTTTTGTTATCCATCCAGTTACATGATATTTTCAGAAATTGATTAGTTTCACTGATACATTATATGTTGATATTTATGTGGCCTGTTGAAACAGACAGGCAACCAAATTACCATCTCCAACCTAAAAAAAATAGCCAAAAATATTTTCTCTACCTCACAACCCACCATATCTTTGAGAAAACTTGATAACTTGATGACTATCTGAAGCTCTGCTAATTATGAAAATATCTGTACTTCGTTAAGATGTTCATATCTTTGAAACACACTGTTAGACATTCTTCTGGTGCTCTAGGTGAGAAAATGCTCACCTTTCCATGCTAGTTTATCAAAAGTTTTAAGCAAGTAAACAGGTGATGTGTTCATAAGATTGTGATTTCATTCTTATTTACTACACACACATGAGGAACTTCACTTTTGAAGTAAGCAGAGGATGAATAGCTATGCATGCACATTAACTGTGTCATGTAAGACTAATTGTGCAGTTCTGGCTACTTCTGTATGGCATATTTGTGTACTTTCTTTGTATGTCTTCTTCAAAGCATGGTTTGATCATTATGTAAAATATATTGTTTATGGTGATATTTTTCATAAAAAGGAGAAAAAGATCATCATATTTGTTATTAAGTTTCAATTTTCTGGTTGCCTAGTTCCCACATTAAATAATTTCATTTCCACCGGATGTAGAGCTTTTCTTTTCCTATAAAGCTTGTACAAATTACTCAGCTTGAAAGTGAAACAAATTTTTCTTCTCTTTTACATTTAAAATATGATCATTTGCTCCTTTACAAGCTGTGATCACTTACTCATTTTTAAAATGTTATCATTGCCTCTCTTAGGATTATTATATTACTTTTATCATGTATGTATGTGCTGTGCTTATAGCTGCAAATAAGAATAAAATGTATGTAAAAAAATGCCGTATTATCACTGATTTATCATTTTGTTCTGGATTGGTGCAGTTGTATTTATATATTTTCCTGCAGAAATTTGAATATAGTTTTGAAAAATAAAGTACTGAATTAAATATGCTATACTTTTAGCATACCAGGAGAAAAGTAGTAAGTTCAGAGACACAGGTATGATTATTTCCAGTAGTGAACACAGCTTATAATACTTATGGTTGCCTGCTGCATGCTTACACACATGCGGCTTCTCTTCACTTTGTCTGCTTGTTAAAATAAATAATACAAAGAAACCAAAAGCCCTGTATGTCCTAGTGTCCTGTAGAGTACTGTAGGTTGCTGCAGTTACACACTGCTCACTACATTAATCTTATAACAGTAGGAAATCATTTCCAGAGTTTCAGTATATAGCCCAAACAATATTAATAAATCCAAAATTGTGGTTTAATACTTTCTCTTAAATACAGATTATTACAAAAACTTTGGAAATTTGGAAATCATCATTACAAACATATTCTGGCTTAGTACTTCTCTCCTGCTGGTTTCCCCCACCAGACACATTGTTTGATGATAATTTACTGTGATGCTTTTGGTTCAGTTTTTGTATGGGTGTGTAGTAAATTTTAATTCAGTAGTTTAGTTATTTCTTGTTCTGAATGCTAAATTCTGTGAATACATAAAAATTATGATGATGTAATATTTACTGTGCATGCATGAACTTTGAATGTTGAAGTTTTAAAATACTGATATTTATTTTGTTCTGTAAGAGAATCTACAGGCATGTAAAAACAAAAATACATGTTGTATATGTGTTTTTTAAACATTTTATGTTTGCTTGAATTCAAATAATGATACAATTATCAATAGAAGCAGATCATCAATTTGCACTGGTTTCTTTGCATGGAATTGTTTTGCATTGTTGTCGCAGCCCACATTGGAAATACAATAGTGACAATAGCAGTAAAAGTACTGCCACTACTGCTACTAATAACAGTAATAATAATAAACACTGAATTATATTTTTGGTACTGATATGCTCTGAAGAAACTAGTATACCATAAATAGAATCTGGACCTCTACTTATTTATTTTGTCCTGGTGAGTTAACTGGAATTAAATATTTACTTGACAGTAAATATTATGATTATAAAAAAATCACTTGCTAAACATAATGAAAAAGCTAAAAAGCTATATTAACTCAAAAAATGACAGTAGGATATCCTCAGGCTAGCAAGGGAACATTAAATTTGTTCATGAGAAACTGCAAGAATATAGGAAAAATTTTAATGTGGCTTCTGTGCTCTCAGCCTCAGAAAAAAAGACAGGAAACGAGTAACTTGAAGTGTTAGATAGATGTGTCTAACAAAGAACGACTTGAGTGCGAAGGCACAAATTCAGTCTTTAGTAAGGCTCATTTAAAAGTGTTATGTAACAATTATGACAGGGAAAATGTTAACTGCTAATGGCCCACTATGTGCATCAGGAGGACAACAGAAAATGAGTGCCTGGGAGGTGCAGAGCTCAACCTTCTATGAGGTGTATGTATTACACATCACTAAATGGACGTTGTTGACATTCAAGTAACGTTCAAACCAAACCATTAACTTGCACCGTGAACACAAAATGAAAAATGGCACACCTCAGTGATCACAAAAGTTTGCACCATTGAAATCGAAGACAAACTCCTTGGAAGCTTCAAACTGTGCAGGACATTCAGCTAGGAATCCACTCAAAGAATGCGTACGGAATCATATTGGTGTAACAGGATGATGGGATTAGGAATCTGATGGCATGCAAGTGAATGTGAAACAGTCTGTCGTGGAGCTTATCGTGAAACTGGCTATCCTTTAAGGCATAGCTGCAGGTAGTGTGATAATATGTTTTATAGACATGGAAAAAACAAACATCCAGTAGTTCCAAGTGGCATGAATGCCAATTGCACACACTTTTCAGGAGGGATAGTTTGCTCTAAAGGAGTATGGTTTTTACACACAGACCAAGAATCAAGGAGGAGCAAGTTACTTTGAATAGCTATTGGCCAAAAGTAGTGCTCATGCTGCAGTTGTAGTTCTCTTATGTCCATTTTCCCATTCTTTCTCGCTGTGACATAAATGTTCCCTACTGCCCTTGCAAGATCACACACATGAGAAATATTTGTAGGGGCAGAGCATCTCCAACTTCTCACAGCAAAATATATAACTATCCAGCCAATTTACCACCAAGATTAACGGTCTACATAATTGTACATGAATACATTAGGTCATTGATGTTAGTTGATCTTGGTACAACTCTCTTGGTACCTTTAATTTGCAGGGTCCCTTTTCAGACGCATTTCTTCTTCAGATCCAGATTGGCCTGAGTTGAAAACAAATTCTTTATTGAATGATGGGATAAGTTTATGTATCTCATTTACAAATTTTTGGGTCGATTACACAGTTTGCTGTGCATAGTCAAGTTGATGCTTGGTTTGAAATTTCGTTATCTTATGTCTTCCAATTCTGTAGCACTATTTGAAGCTATGCAGCCTGCAACCATCCACAGCTTCGCTTGAAATCACAGTACTCTATGTTGTGTACAATTTGATGTGCATAACATAATGAGTTACTTTCATGCTCATGGAAATCATATCTAGCATCCTTGAAACACGCCAACAGCAGTTTTTGTAGCAAATGCACCTTGTCCACCCTTGAAGGAACATAGTTTTTCTCATGCACTACAATTAGATGACCTTCCATGTACGTAATTATGTTTAGTACCTGCTCCTTGGACAGTGATCGTCCTTTAGTACATTTCACTTGAGACAGGATTTGTGGCTCCCTGTCTGACAAGAACGATGAACTACATGGCTCAATACCTGTTTCAGTATTGCTTTCACTTCTTAAGCACATATCATCATCATTGTACTCCTCATGTACATTGTCCACACAGTCGAGCATGTATGACACCACATATTCCACTGACTCACCTTGAAGAAATCAATCTTTCATCTGCCACTGCTTTCTCACTCTGTGAAATTCCTTGGGTTTCTTTCTGATGCAATGTAAACTTTGGCAACTGTTTTCATGGACATAATTTTTGCTTTATTTATCATTGCCATTGCTTTGCTTTGGTACTGCTTTGGTACAGTTGTGAATTATTCGGTGACTAAGCGGTTCAGCTGCACCCTGTAGCCGCATGCCATGCTCACAATTGGATATCTCCAGTCCCACCCCCTGTTGCTGTTAGCAGCCAATATTGTGGTTGCATGGTAGACAATATGTGGGGCATCAGATGCCATAAACATCATTGGCCTTTTGTGATCTCGCACGCAAGGGGTTCCTTGTAAGAAGAATGGAGACAGTAAGATATTCTGTACTTTTTATGAATGTCTACATTTGCTCTTGAACAGTGTCAGGTAAAAATATCATATCAACAAATAACAGAAGTTCTGTGTGTATACAGATTTAAACAAAGTTGAAAATCGTAGAAAGAAATACATTAGTACATTGGAACCACACAAGGATTAAGCTGAACTGTAAGTTCTCTACTTTTTATGAGCATCTACATTTGCTACTGAACACTGTCAAGCAAAAATGTCGTATCAACAAATAACAGAAGTTCTGTGTGTGTACTGATTTAAACAGAGCTGAGAAGCATAGAAAGAAATTCATTAGAGCATTGGAACCACACAAGGATTAAGGTGAACTGTAGGTTCTCTCACATCAACAAACATTCACATATATGGGTGCTGACAGGATTTGTTACCTTGCTAACTGTTTCAAAAGGAAAATTTGTTTGAGGAAACTATAAAATTACAGCCTGGCAGAATTTTTGACCATTACATAAATCTTCAGGAGGTGAAATTCTAAGTACTACTGTTATACACAGTGTGAAAATGATAACTATTTACAACATACCACATCGGTTCATGAGAAGCTGAGATATACAGTTTGATATAGGACATTTGTAATTTATCAAACCAGATAACAACCTCAAATTCACCTACAAAAGCCACCTAAGCTACAGTGCTGCATGCCCCACAAAATTATCTTCTCCTCCTCTTACACCATCAGCTTAGCTGGGCTCAACTATTTGTAGCTCTTTTTTTTCACTAACACCACATATCAAGTGCTTTCATAAAAAAATTACCAAATTCAAAGTAATTCTGAAAGAGTACCTAACAGATAAATCTTTTTATATGGTTGGTGAATTTATGAGAGAAAATGAGTACCACCACTAAACTTAACAATTGTTTTACAAATATATTTAATTAATTTTATTTTGAACACTATCATAAACATTCAAAAATTTTTATTTATTGATTGTACTGTTTAGCTTAACTTTGCTTCCTGTATGTGTTTCTGATCTGTCCTCAGCATATCATAATTTTCTTTTAATTGGATATATGTTCTGAATTTGATACCTCATTTATATGGAATATTTTATTAGATTTATGTAAGTTACATTTAAACTATGTGCAATCTCACACATTCAGTATCATTGTGATTTACTTGCTACCTGGATCCATGTATCACGAAATAAATAAATAAAAATCAGACCAAAATCATCCTCGAATATTAAACATACCTTTTTCTTGCACATATAAATTGTAGATTTCATGTTTGTCTAAATTTTGCCTCCAAATTTTGTGAATTTAAAAGCTTAATCATTTCAAATAAAGCAGTCTCATAGTTAGAGGGCCAGAGGAAAACATGACTTAATTGTTAAAGTTGATATTTTTAGTCAAAATTTATACAAATGTCAGTTTCATATTGTAAGTGCAAGAAAAGGTGTGTTTAATATTCAAGGAGAATTTTAGTGAGAAAAAGAAATGAGCTTCAGACAGTCGAGAGTGACTAAGCCGATGACATAAGAGGGAAAGAGGTATTCAAAATCTCAAGTGTCATGTAAGTGCTGCAACTTAGATGGATTTTGTCTACTGATTTGGGGTGTTACCCTGGATTGACAGACCAATAGTGTCCTATACCAAACTATGTATAATAACTTCTCCTACACCAATGTGATACATTATAAGTAGTTATCGTTTACACCTTGTGTAATAAACTACCCTAGCTTTTGGAACCGTTGGTTTCTTCTTAAGGGAGGAAAAGGAGAATGTTAGGTAAGACTGACAGGTCACTGAGATCCCAGTATGAGAGGGACTCACCTGTTGTGAGGGTGACAAAAGACACAGATGAAGGCAAAGACATCAGAGAGTGAGTAGGAGGTCAAAGGTAGTATATTAGTGCTGAAAACTGTCACCACACTTCAGCATTCATGATGAGGAATGATGATGAAACATTGTGTGACTTGAGGAACAACGGTTTTGGCTTTAGCACCTGGATGGCAAGTATGGGACTGATTTCCATAAAAAGCCCTCAATCTCAAAAATATTTACTGTGTGTCATTAGTTTGAAGTGAAGCAGCCTCTGATGCACTTACTGCACCCCAGTTGTATTAGGCTTATGTCTCTATCTGGATCAGTTGTTACTTCCATAGCTGCCTGTGAGAAGAAAGGAAGATTAGGGTCTAATGTTACATTGACAGCAGGGTCATTACAGTTAGCTACTCATAGGAACAGCATGTTTCTTATTTCTCAAATTTCACAAACTCCTGACATAAAGGATGGATTACCAAGTAGTACTAATGCCCAACTTACATATAGTTCCAAGTACGCAGTCCACATGCAAAAACGAGAAACACGTCACAGTCACCATAATTCATTTACGAGGTACTACCCAAAATTTTCAGGACTGGTGCTGCCATCTGTTGAACACCTTACCTTTGGACTAATGGTCACCATCACCTTCAAAGTAGTTCCCATCTGCACGTTCACACCGGACCCAACGCTTCTGCCACTGGTCAAACATTTTCTGGAAGTCCTGTTCTTTGAGGGTGTTTATTACCGCCAGTGATGCTTCTCAAATCCTCTCTAGAGTGTGAACCAATGGCTTTTCAACTTGAGTTTGTTTTGGGAATAGTGCAAAGCCGTAAGGTGCCAAATCTGGCAAGTACAGTGGGTGGGGTACAACCGCCATGTTGTTTTTTGCCAAAAAGAGCCAGGTGAGCAAGGACATATGACAGGGTGCGTTGTCATGATGCAGTAGCCAGTTCCCATGGTGCCAAAGTTCGAGCCGTCGTTGCTGCACATTTTGATGGAGCCATCACAAAACATCACAGTAGTATGCGGAATTCACAATTTGTTTGGGTGGGACAAATTCTTTGTGCACAATTCCCTTGGTATCAACGAAAATGATGATCATGCTCTTCACTTTGCTCTTCACCTGTCTTACTTTTTTGGGTCTTGGTGAGCTCCGGCTCTTCCACTGGGACAATCGTTGCTTTGTCTCTGGGTCATAACCATAAATCCAGCTCTCGTTGCTGGTGATAACCCGTGACAAGAAGATTGGATCACCAGATGTGGTCTGATAAAGGTCTGTGCACACTTCAACACGCGCTGTTCTGTTCGTGGATCCATCGTAAAATTGCCACACACCAAACACAGAGTATTACAGAAAACACTATGGACACACAACACATCCTCCCAGCTGAATGCCACTCTGCACACTGACTCACCAGATATGCAGACCTCGTCACCTAGTGGTGCAAAGATCTACTACCCCTACTTTCCAGATGGCAGCACCAGTCCTGAAAATTTTGGATTCCACCTCGTATAGTGACCTAGAAAGAAGAGGAATTTTTAAAAAAGATGTCCCTTTATTATATTCAAAAATATTGGAAGTAATTGCTGATCTTAGGGAGTCTAACGATTCTGAAATGGTACTGTAAAACCTTTAATTTTCAATTACCAGGAAATAATGGTTATTATTCCTGAATAATTATGGGTATAATGGTCTAATATGTTTGGGACACAGTAGATGATTCATTTATTTTAAAGTTTAGCTCCGCCATATTACCTGAAAATGGTAAATCAGGTTTTTCCATCTCAAAGTTAGAACATATATGACAACTCTACAAAGTTCGTGATATGTCAAAAGTTTGAGTGTACAACAATTGCTAGCATGGCAATGTGGAGTAAGTGTCACCCAAGGATCATGAAGTGGAAAAATTGCATCATGGTGCAGAGATTGGCAACTTGCTCTAGATGTTCACTAATATAAAATTTTTCGCTTCACAAAGCAAAAGAATGTAGTAGCCTATGACTATAATATCAATGAGTCACTGTTTTAATCAGTCAACTCATACAAATACCTGGGTGTTACCCTTTGTAGGAATATGAAATGGAATGATCGCATAGGTTCAGTCATGGATAGAGCAGGTGGTAGACTTCGTTTTATTGGTAGAATACGGGGGAAGAGCAGTCAATCTACAAAAGAAATTGCTTACAAATCACTCATGTGACTAGTTCTAGAATACTGCTTAAGTGTGTGGGACCTGTACCAGATAGGACTAACAGGGGATATTGAACATATACAGAGAAGGGCAGCTTGAATGGTCACAGGTTTGTTTAATCTGTGGGAGAGTGACACAGAGACACTGAAGGAATTGAGCTGAAAGACTCTTGAAGATAGACGTAAACTATCCTGAGAAAATTCATTAATGGAGTTTCAAGAATCGGCTTTAAATGATGACTCTAGAAATATGCTACAAACCACTGTGCATTGTTCACAGTGGGATCATGAGGGTAAAATTAGAATAAATGCTGAATACTCACAGGCATTCAAACAGTCATTCTTCTCAAGCTTCATACATCAATGAAACGGGAAGAAACTCTAATAACTGGTACAATTGGACGTACCCTGTGCCATGTACCTCATGGTAGTTTGGTGGTCACAGTTAGTTAGTGTGTTTTTTATGGTGTTTCTAATACCATTTAACAGTACTAATGATTTCAACATTGAGCTCCTTAAAATTAAAATCCATCCATCCACCTTATAAAGCCACATTTGTGTGCAACAAGCTAGATTTTTGTTTTCTCTCAAACAATAAATCATGCCATACATTAAAACTGCAGTGAGCAAGGATATTATTTTAGCTTTGGATAAGATTTAAGAATCCTTTCAAACCAAAACTGTAAAAAATAAGTCAAGATGTGTAATACTGACGTTAAGGACATCACTGTTAAAAAAGAAAGATACTTGCAGGTATCACCAGACAAATTATCAAGTACTGTGGACAGGCATCCAAAAGGTAAGAAAGAAAAAGAAGTCTGCTATCATGTGCTGCCATTGGAAACTAAATAACTGCCTTACTTATATAGAATTGTCTGTTTCAAAAAAAGGATGCAAAGTAATTATAGAATTAGAAACAAATTATTTTATTCAGTGTCACTTCTTAAATATATGCGTACATCATGTGCAAATATTGTTTGTTGAATTTTAGATACTGCCTCACTTTGAGTAAGGAGATTTGGGGCCAGACAGTACACCTGAGTCAGATATGTATGAAAATATGTGCAAGTTCCCATATTACTTCTTGACTATGTAAATCATGCAACTCAGGATACTGTAGGACTAGATAACAGTCTAAAATCTGATATATTACACTGGTTTGTAGTATAAGATTGACTTGAAAAATGTGAATATAGACAGTAGTTTCTTTTAACACACTTGTGTTTGATTAGGCATCAAGACTTGCTACCACCTCACTATGAATGTCTTCTATATCCACAGAAAGACAGTTTGCCGAAAATAACTACAGAAAGACAAATCTAAAGAAAAGAATATTTTCTTTAATTTGCCAATTGTGTATATGCAGCTGCTACTCAGATGGTTGATACTTATTGTTTAGAAAAGACCAATCTTCATATGGTGAATCTTGAGCCTAAACATATGGATTCTTCAGGTTACACTAAACAAACATTGATTAGTTATCCTGCAGGCACAAAGTCGAAATAAATTACTGTAATACCAATATACAAGAATATTAGTTTATATACCCTTTTCAACTTGAGACTAAATCATTTATCATTTTATTTTTCTGATGAGATTAATTAATTGCTTTAGTGTGGGTAGAATCTGGACGCTCATTATTAAGGCAGTTTTATTCTCCCAAGAGTGGAACTTCCAATCGTGTGCTTTTGAGACACATGTGGATGACAGAAATAAATATCACCATATTGGCCTCAGCTGTAGATTCATGGGTTTAAAATTGATTTTAATGTGCATTTTCTGCAAGTGATTGATGATAACAGTGTAAAGCTGAAACCCTAATTATCAGTTACTGATAATTTTGTATTCAGTTTCTGTATTTTAAAGTTCAATCATCCGTTTTGGTTTACTTGTATCACGTTATATATGACATTGGTGGAAGTACCAAATAGAAGACATACAGGCAGCTAATAATTTGGACTAAATTTTAATGCACAGTGGAAAGATAAATGACAGAAGAGTCAATTAGCCGGCCGCGGTGGTCTCGCGGTTCTAGGCGCTCAGTCCGGAACTGCGCGACTGCTACGGTCGCAGGTTCGAATCCTGCCTCGGGCATGGATGTGTGTGATGTCCTTAGGTTAGTTAGGTTTAAGTAGTTCTAAGTTCTAGGGACTGATGACCACAGATGTTAAGTCCCTTAGTGCTCAGAGCCATTTCATTTCAAGAGTCAATTTTGCCTAAAGTGAAATTTAAGTCTGATATCTTCCACAGATCGTAACCTCTACATCTACTTGTCCTAATTAATGAACAGTGTGGCAACACATCTTAAAAATTAAGAATTCTGAGGTAAATTAAATTTACTAGAATAATCAGGGTAATCTCAGGAAGTGCTGAAAACTGTAATGAATCCTGAGAGATTCAGTGGGAGTTGTTCATTGGCAGAAATAAATGTTCTGAGGCATTTTGATACACTCTGAGATTCTGATTTGGAAACAATCAATCATTCTATCATGTAAGGAAGGGTGCAGAAGGACATTGAATTGTTGTAACTGTCCATTGCTACACCTTGTGTGCTCACTAGCTTTGGGATTCTTCAATATTGTCCATGAATTCTTGAGCCCAGGTTCACTTACCACTGTATGATTGTGAGTAGCTGGAGTGTAATGTACACATGAGAATTTGTTACCTAGCTGTGTACACATGAAAATCTGTTACATAGCTGTGACTTTGTCACTTGCACAAACACAAACATAGTGTTGTTTACACACACACACACACACACACACACGGATCCAATTGTGTTTCATTTTACATATGCACATTTATACAACTTTGTTTTGTAAAGTAGTTTCTTTGCAAAGACTGTATACCGCAGTGGATGCGTCCCATTATGAAGTGTACTACTAAGTACTGTGCAAGGTCAATTATTATTCTAAAATTTTGCCAGTTCCTTTACATTCTCTTGTCTGGAGATATGCTCTTTGTACTTTGGTAATCATTGTTGCTACAGATAACTTCAGTCACTGGTACCAGTTCCAACATGCACACTCTCAAGTAGGTCATGTCTATTTCTGTCATGAGTAGACATTAGAACTATTTATTCTAATTAGTTTCCAGAGAAAGCATTTAGTATAGCATCCTAGGATGTCTTGTCACTCATACCACTTCCAGAGCTGTAATTATCCCAATTGATGTTGGATGATTAAAGTATCTACCATGGATGCCAGTATGATTGGGAAACTTCTGTAACATTTGGGGCTGATTCTGGTGGTTAGTAGAAGGACCTAGTTACCAGTTTATGCCAATGCTTGATATGGAGTTTTGTCCAAATAATCTTGTACATTGCTTCAGTTTCTATCTCAGTGGATTTGAATTTCTTGTCTGCTATGATGAAAATATCACCTCGAGTTCTCAATAGCATGTCCTTTCAATATGTATTTAGATGTACCTCAAGAATTTCACTGTTGACAATTTCCCCTGCCCTTTCTGTATGTACTATTATATAAGCTTGTTTGCTTTTTAGGACTGATTCAAACTCTGAAACATTCTTGCGTAATCTTCAGCAATGCTATGGTTTTAATTATTTTGTTTGTGGAGGTGATATTAATTTTTTTATCGGGAGGGGGGTCACTGACAACTATTATTTACTGAATTGGATGGAGAATAGCCTAAGTTAAAAAAATAAAAAAGCCTTGTGTGCACTTCACACAAACAAAGCCACTGGTGTGGCAGTCTGGTGTGCAGTACACACCTTACCTATTTAGAGGGATGCTATGGATCTCAACCCTATAGGACAACTCTAGGAAGTCATAGTCTAAATTGCCATAGAAGTTTTAAAGTCTCTGATTCATACCATCCATTCAACTCAGAACCCGGTGTCCATGATCAGTTCTGGATGCAATGCTGCAGACTGATATCTTGCTTGAATGTCTTCTTGATATCTCACATGAAGGTCTTCTTAACCCTCTCTGCCAAATGTGGAATGATTCAAGTATGACTTCAGAGCCCAAATGACAGGCATTGTTTGTTCCAACATGTGCTGTGCCACAATCTGCAGTTGTTTGCTCCCTATTCTCTCAGTGGCTGTTCATGTTAAATGAGGCCTCCAGGCATAGACACTGAGTGCACGAAGTGATTGTTCCTATCCTGTGCTGCCATTTCACTAAGGAGAATCATTATTTACCATACTTTAAAACTGCCAAGGATTAACAGACCTGTACACTTATGTGCCTACTTTGTACTGGCACAAAACACAGCAGGATTCCAAACCGCTGAAGTTAGTCCCATTGGTTCAGTTTGAATATCAGTGGGAGACAGCATTTCAGACTTGTTGATTAGGGAGAAAAGTATAATAGCCGAATTTCTCCATGGCCACTAATTCCCCTGTACAGTGCATTGAGACTTACTACTGACCAATCACCCACAGTCAAGTGAACAAATGATGATAGACCCTGCCATTCCTAAAGAGGAGACAGTATTTGTGGGAGATGATAGCACTTGTGATACATTTCTTGTGTCTCAACACTCCCATTCGCAGCTACTTCCAATCACTTGACAGAAGTCAGGGTGGTTTCCAGCTGCTTACATACTGCAACTAACTCACAAGAACAGAATTCAGAATTGGACTACATTGTGCTTGCTTCAGCATTTTTCAGAACAGCAAAGAAATAACTTTAAACTAAGCATGCTGTCTGCATTCAAGTATCAATTTCAGGTTTTAGTCAGCTTTCTGTATCTAGTGTTATGTGATCTAAAATTAATAATGCTGAAGCATTTCTGCACTCACTTCATTGATCAGGATAGAACATGTTTTTGATTGGAAAATTGGAAATTTGTAGTAAGTACTATGGGACCAAACTGCTGACATCATCGGTCCCTAGGCTTACACGCTACTTAATCTAACTTAAACTTACTTACACTAAGAACAACACACACACCCATGCCTGATGGAGGACTCGAACTCCCGACGGGGGGATGTTTTTAATTCCTACATATGTTATAAAAGTGACAAATTGGAACTTTTTGTTACTATTATTTCGCCTTGCTTTCTGTTTTGTAAGGTATGTGTTACTGAAGGAAACATACAGGTCAAAATGGGAAACATATTTAAATGATCAAATTTAAGCAATTACAGCACTGCTGGCACATGGAAAATTCTTTAACTTTCAAAATAGACTGTTCTTCCACAGCTAGTGTAGGAATGGAAACAAGCATTTAAAACCATGTTTCCATTGGGGCATATGCCACTTAAAAGGAATTATGTGTCCCTGATAGCTCTGACAGGATTGGTTCAGTTTCACTGAATGGTTAGTAATATTGTGTTCTGCAGGTTGCCATACTTTATTTTCATATAGTTGCAGACTCGTATTTAGATGTATGTGCATAATATAAAACTTGGTGAAACTTACTTAATGTACACAAAGATTACACTGGATTGTACATTTCAAATGCCGAGTACAACTTCTATTGTGCAAATGAAGTTTGCTGTGTATATTGAAAAGAAATATAGAGCTGAACAATTGATATCTGAAATTCATAGCAAACTGGTGCTCAGAATAGTATTTTACTATAAATGACAGTGTAGGAAAACAAAAAAAGTGTTTCTGTTAGATCAATACATTAAAAATTAATACGGAGTATAATAATACTGATTTGGTTGTGACTGTAGCAGTATGATACCCATAGACATTCTAACTCATATGGCAGTAAGTCTTGCACTGTGAAATTACTTCAGTTTCATTTGATGGCCTTAGAAACTCATGATATACTTTGTAAAAGGTAAATTGGATTTATGCAGATTTTACTTTTGTGAAATTTGTGTATCATTATGGGACGAGTTTCTTCACATGTAATCATGTACAGCTGCTTTCTGGACCTGAGAAAGTATTTGTCTTTGTTTCAAAGGAAAATTCAGTTGAGAAAACTAATAAATTACAAGAAAGAATTCCTGGCAAATACTTAAATTCAGGAGCTGAAATGTGTAGTACCACTTATAAGAGACATACAAAAGTAAAAGTGGCACACTATCGTAGGTTTTTGAGCTATTAGTTCCTTCCTCGCTATAGGTGGGTCCCTCTCATTCTGGGATCCTGAGTGACTTGCCCTTCCTTTTAACCTTCCTCAAAGTGTTTGTCTGCTGATGAATATTTCCTTTTTTTTTCCCCTTATCTATCCTTCTCATGAAACTTTGGCCTTAATTAGAAAGTAACACTATCATTTTGAGTTGTTAAAAACAGTTATTCACCAAGCGGAGCAAGAGAAAACACGTATAAAAGCTAAGGAATTGTGCAAGATTTCAGAGTAAGTAACTCCTTCTTCTGGCAGAAGGGTTGAGGGGGAGGGAAGAGGAATGAAAGAAAAGGACAGGCGATGTCAGGGGAGACTTACTGAACAGGATGAGAAAAAAGGACTGATTGTGGGGACTGCGTTGGAAGAGATTTTAAAACCTGAGAGCCTAAAGGCACAAAATATGGTAATAAGCTAGGCAGAAATTACAGATAAAACATTGTGCAAGACTTGATAAGAGCAGAAAGCTAAGTACATTATACATGGTAGAAATGGGGAGCAAAACTAGGCTGTTCAGAAAATAAAAGATATAGAAAACAAAATTTTGTATTTTCAGGACTTTAGTTTTGAAGAAGTACTGTCTGTGAATTCCAAACTATTGTATTTTCATTTTTTGTTGATATGTTAAAAATATTTTGTATTCATTACAATCCTAATCATCAGCTATTTGACATCTGCTGCAATATAAATGCTCTCAATGCACTACAGCCTGCTGCTATGCATCTTTGCTACTCCTGCATTTTCTGTTACCAGCTATCCACTTCCCACTGGATCACTGCCTAAGTCTTTCAGTATCTCTTGAGTGCCTACACATTACTGCTCTCATCCATTTCCAACAATTTGCCTAGCTAGCTACCTTGCTAACTTTTATTTCATTTTTATTACAGTCATTATTACATCTCCCTCCTTGGTTTGTCCCCAGATTAATTTCTTTAGGCTATAGTTTTGAAGAAGTAGTCTCTTGAATTCCAAGGTTTTTTTTTCTGAATATGTAGTCAAAATTCTAAAAAAAAATTAAGTTGAAATTTAATCTTTGTACAAGTTTAATCTTCGTACTGTCTCATGTATCCAGAGAGCCATCATTTGTCACCTGGATAAGTCAAAGTAAATTAGCAAGGCTAAATAACAGTATGAGAGAGCTACATATTATAAGTGTCAGCCTTTGAATATAGTGAAGGGAGACGAAAATTTAATAGTCATGGGTGACTGGAATTCGTCAGTAGGAAAAGGGAGAGAAGGAAACATAGTAGGTGAATATGGATTGGGGGGAAGAAATGAAAGAGGAAGCCGCCTTGTAGAATTTTGCACAGAGCATAACTTAATCATAGCTAACACTTGGTTCAAGAATCATAAAAGAAGGTTGTATACCTGGAAGAATCCTGAAGATACTAATAGGTATCAGATAGATTATATAATGGTAAGACAGAGATTTAGGAACCAGGTTTTAAATTGTAAGACATTTCCAGGGGCAGATGTGGATTCTGACCACAATCTATTGGTTATGAACTGCAGATTGAAACTGAAGAAACTGCAAAAAGGTGGGAATTTAAAGAGATGGGACCTGGATAAACTGAAAGAACCAGAAGTTGTAGAGAGTTTCAGGGAGAGCATAAGGAAACAATTGAGAGGAATGGGGGAAAGAAATACAGTAGAAGAAGAATGGGTAGCTCTGAGGGATGAAGTAGTGAAGGCAGCAGAGGATCAAGTAGGTCAAAAGACGAGGGATAATAGAAATCCTTGGGTAACAGAAGAAATATTGAATTTAATTGATGAAAGGAGAAAATATAAAAATGCAGTAAATGAAGCAGGCCAAAGGGAATACAAACGTCTCAAAAATGAGATCGACAGAAAGTGCAAAATGGCTAAGCAGGGATGGCTAGAGGACAAATGTAAGGATGTAGAGGCTTGTCTCACTAGGGGTAAGATAGATACTGCCTACAGGAAAATTAAAGAGACCTTTGGAGAGAAGAAAACCACTTGTATGAATATCAAGAGCTCAGATGGCAACCCAGTTCTAAGCAAAGAAGGGAAGGCAGAAAGGTGGAAGGAGTATATAGAGGGTTTATACAAGGGCGATGTACTTGAGGACAATATTATGGAAATGGAAGAGGATGTAGATGAAGATGAAATGGGAGATAAGATTCTGCGCGAAGAGTTTGACAGAGCACTGAAAGACCTGAGTTGAAACAAGGCCCCGGGAGTAGACAACATTCCATTAAAACTACTGATGGCCTTGGGAGAGCCAGTCATGACAAAATTCTACCATCTGGTGAGCAAGATGTATGAGGCAGGCAAAATACCCACAGACTTCAAGAAGAATATAATAATTCCAATACCAAAGAAAGCAGGTGTTGTCAGATGTGAAAATTACCGAACTATCGGTTTAATAAGTCACAGCTGCAAAATACTAACGCGAATTCTTTACAGACGAATGGAAAAACTGGTAGAAGCGGACCTCGGGGAAGATCAGTTTGGATTCCGTAGAAATGTTGGAACACGTGAGGCAATACTAACCTTACGATTTATCTTAGAAGAAAGATTAAGAAAAGGCAAACCTACGTTTCTAGCATTTGTAGACTTAGAGAAAGCTTTTGACAACGTTAACTGGAATACTCTCTTTCAAATTCTGAAGGTGGCAGGGGTAAAATACAGGGAGCGAAAGGCTATTTACAATTTGTACAGAAACCAGATGGCAGTTATAAGAGTCGAGGGGCATGAAAGGGAAGCAGTGGTTGGGAAAGGAGTGAGACAGGGTTGTAGTCTCTCCCCGATGTGATTCAATTTGTATATTGAGCAAGCAGTAAAGGAAACAAAAGAAAAATTCAGAGTAGGTATTAAAATTCATGGAGAAGAAGTAAAAACTTTGAGGTTCGCCGATGACATTGTAATTCTGTCAGAGACAGCAAAGGACTTGGAAGAGCAGTTGAACGGAATGGACAGTGTCTTGAGAGGAGGATATAAGATGAACATCAACAAAAGCAAATCGAGGATAATGGATTGTAGTCAAATTAAATCGGGTGATGCTGAGGGGATTAGATTAGGAAATGAGACACTTGAAGTAGTAAAGGAGTTTTGCTATTTAGGGAGTAAAATAACTGATGATGGTCGAAGTAGAGAGGATATAAAATGTAGACTGGCAATGGCAAGGAAATCGTTTCTGAAGAAGAGAAATTTGTTAACATCGAGTATAGATTTAAGTGTCAGGAAGTCGTTTCTGAAAGTATTTGTATGGAGTGTAGCCATGTATGGAAGTGAAACATGGACGATAACCAGTTTGGACAAGAAGAGAATAGAAGCTTTCGTAATGTGGTGCTACAGAAGAATGCTGAAGATAAGGTGGGTAGATCACATAACTAATGAGGAGGTATTGAATAGGATTGGGGAGAAGAGAAGTTTGTGGCACAACTTGACTAGAAGAAGGGATCGGTTGGTAGGACATGTTTTGAGGCATCAAGGGATCACAAATTTAGCATTGGAGGGCAGCGTGGAGGGTAAAAATCGTAGAGGGAGACCAAGAGATGAATACACTAAGCAGATTCAGAAGGATGTAGGTTGCAGTAGGTACTGGGAGGTGAAGAAGCTTGCACAGGATAGAGTAGCATGGAGAGCTGCATCAAACCAGTCTCAGGACTGAAGACCACAACAACCACAACAACATTTGAATATTTGTTTTCAGAGTGATAAAAAGGCAGTTTGGGACATCAAAATGGAGAATAAACAGTTAGTGTGATGATAAAGCATCACTTACTATTAAGATGGATCGGAGTAGTGGAGATGTTATCTTAGTTATTGAATCTGTGTTCTTCAGTGCTTCCAACAATCAGCACAAACAAATGCATACTTTTAATGTCAGAAGTCACTTGTTTCAACAGTGGTCTAAAATGGGGAAGTTGGAATAATGGAGCAACACAGCTAATTACTATCTGATGTGTTGGGTGGGGTGAATGGTGGGTCAGGGAGAAATATCAGAGTTTAATGTCCCATCAGTAACAAGATCATTAGAGACAGAACAAGCTTATATTGAGGAAGGCTGGGGGCAGGTATTTGGCTGTGTCCTTTTCAAAGGAACCATCCTGGCATTTGGCTTAAGTGACATAAAGCAACCACAAAAGCTTAAATTTGGATGGCCATATGGGGATTCTGAATGTATGGGTCAAGGGGAGAAACAGAAATGACTCTAAGAAGAGAAAATAGGGGAATAGCAAAGTCTTGTTCGGGAAGAGGAGGAGAAGTATCATAAAAATGAGCCCGCCTGGCTAGCTGCGTGCTCTAATGCGCTGCTTCCTGAGTGGGAAGGCATGCTGGTCCCCAGTCCCCAGCACGAATATGCCCGGCACTTTTGTGTTGAGATCCGGTGTGCTGGCCAGCCTGTGGATGGCTTTTAAGGCATTTTCCCATCTGCCTCGGCAAACGTGGGCTGGTTCCCCTTATTCCACCTCAGTTATACTATGGCGGTGATTTCTCCGCAAAACACTGTCTCCACGTACATGTACACCATAATTTCTCTACCACACAAACATTTGGGGTTAAACTCGTCTGGTATGAGACATTCCCATGGGGGGGTTTACTGGGTGCCAAACCACACAATAACCCTGGGTTTGGTGTGGGGCAGTGGTGGGGTGGATGGACTTCTGTGGCCTGTTGTGGGGTTGTGAACCACTGAGGGCTGTGGCGGCACGAAGCCTCTCCATTGGTTCTAGATCCCCAGTTCCATACACAATACACACACTATAAAAAGGAAGAACAAGTAGGTAGGAAAATTAGGCTAATAATGATAAGGAAACCAAAATAAATATAAAAATGTGTAAAGCAACTAAAAAATGGAAATTCACCCATACAGTCAATCCCTAAAACAAAGTACAGCTTATTTTTCACAGGTCATGATATTAATTTTCTTTACTGTATAAAGCTCCATACTTGAGTTCTTTGTCATATCTCACATTACAGTATCAGAACATTAGGAAGCAATTTGAAAGAAAAAGAAAAGGAATCTACCAAATTTCTTTTTCTGGTCACTCTAAAATGTCATGAGTAACAACAGATATACAACAGACCTCATTTTAGTCTACGTTATACTACAGGTGCTCTAGCTAAAAGAGAGATGCATTTATCTTTGTCATTGTGCAAAGATTTTTATTGGTTTCTACATCTACATCTACATCCATACTCCGCAAGCCACCTGACGGTGTGTGGCGGAGGGTACCCTGAGTACCTCTATCGGTTCTCCCTTCTATTCCAGTCTCGTATTGTTTGTGGAAAGAAGGATTGTCGGTATGCTTCTGTGTGGGCTCTAATCTCTCTGATTTTATCCTCATGGTCTCTTCGCGAGATATATGTAGGAGGGAGCAATATACTGCTTGACTCTTAGGTAAAGGTATGTTCTCGAAACTTTAACAAAAGCCCGTACCGAGCTACTGAGCATCTCTCCAGCAGAGTCTTCCACTGGAGTTCATCTATCATCTCCGTAACGCTTTTGCGATTACTAAATGATCCTGTAACGAAGCGCACTGCTCTCCATTGGATCTTCTCTATCTCTTCTATCAACCCTATCTGGTACGGATCCCACACTGCTGAGCCGTATTCAAGCAGTGGGCGAACAAGCGTACTGTAACCTACTTCCTTTATTTTCGGATTGCATTTCCTTAGGATTCTTCCAATGAATCTCAGTCTGGCTACCGCTTTACCGACGATCAACTTTATATGATCATTCCATTTTAAATCACTCCTAATGCGTACTCCCAGATGATTTATGGAATTAACTGCTATTTTGTAGCTAAATGATATGGGATCTATCTTTCTATGTATTCGCAGCACATTACACTTGTCTACATTGAGATTCAATTGCCATTCCCTGCACCATGCGTCAATTTGCTGCAGATCCTCCTGCATTTCAGTACAATTTTCCATTGTTACAACCTCTCGATACACCACAGCATCATCTGCAAAAAGCCTCAGTGAACTTCCGATGTCATCCACAAGGTCATTTATGTATATTGTGAATAGCAACGGTCCTATGACACTCCCCTGCGGCACACCTGAAATCACTCTTACTTCAGAAGACTTCTCTCCATTTAGAATGACATGCTGCGTTCTGTTATCTAGGAACTCTTCAATTCAATCACACAATCGGTCTGATTGTCCATATGCTCTTACTTTGTTCATTAAAGGACTTTGGGGAACTGTATCGAACGCCTTGCGGAAGTCGAGAAACACGACATCTACCTGTGAACCTGTGTCAATGGCCCTCTGAGTCTCGTGGACGAATAACGCTAGCTGGGCTTCACATGACCATCTTTTTCGAAACCCATGCTGATTCCTACAGAGTAGATTTCTAGTCTCCAGAAAAGTCATTATACTCGAACATAATACGTGTTCCAAAATTCTACAACTGATCGACGTTAGAGATATAGGTCTATAGTTCTGCACATCTGTTCGACATCCCTTCTTGAAAACGGGGATGACCTGTGCCCTTTTGCAATCCTTTGGAACGCTACGCTCTTCTAGAGACCTACGATACACCGCTGCAAGAAGGGGGGCAAGTTCCTTCATGTACTCTGTGTAAAATCGAACTGGTATCCCATCAGGTCCAGCGGCCTTTCCTCTTTTGAGCGATTTTAATTGTTTCTCTATCCCTCTGTCGTCTATTTCGATATCTACCATTTTGTCATCTGTGCAACAATCTAGAGAAGGAATTACAGTGCAGTCATCCTCTGTGAAACAGCTTTGGAAAAAGACATTTAGTATTTCGGCCTTTTGTCTGTCATCCTCTGTTTCAGTACCATTTTGGCCACAGAGTGTCTGGACATGTTGTTTTGATCCACCTACCACTTTGACATAAGACCAAAATTTCTTAGGATTTACTGCCAAGTCAGTACATAGAACTTTACTTTTGAATTCATTGAACGCCTCTCGCATAGCCCTCCTCACACTACATTTCGCTTCGCATAATTTTTGTTTGTCTGCAAGGCTTTGCTATGTTTAAGTTTGATGATTATTTTCAGTTTAAGTGGTTATGAAATGTGTTTTACTACTCATAATAATACATCATAATATCACAAAATCACTTGAAAATGGGTTGCATATTGAAATTGGTAATGGAATGAATTGTACCTTATACGCCAACAGCTATGCCATAGTGGTAACACCAGTTCCTGTCAGATCACCAGAGTTAAGCACTGTCGGGCTTGCCCAGCACTTGTCTGGGTAATGGTCCAAGCCTGCCAGTGCTGTTGGCAAGCTGGGTGCACTCAGCCCTTGTGAGGCTAACTGAGAAGCTACTTGATTCAGAAGTAGCTACTCCAGTCATGAAAACTGACAATGGCTGGAAGAGCAGTGTGCTGACCACATGCCCATCCATATCTGCATCCAGAGGCACCCGTTGGCTGAGGATGACATGGCGGTTGAGCAGTGCCATTGGACCTTCCTAGGCCTGTTCAGACAGAATCTGTACCTTACACTCATCTGTTGAAAATGTAGTCATTTTATAAATACAACACAACTGGGATGTTAACCAAAGTGAAAATATTGCAAAAAGTTAAAAATAATTTTCAGACGTAGAAGAAGTTTGAATAATCCACAAAATGTTGAGACAAATCCAAGTTACAGCTTGAGCTCATCCTTTGTTTGCATAATGTGTCCTTCATCTTCTCAAGTAAAAAATCTTCACTCAGATTTATGCTAATATATGAGGAAGATTCTTCCCATTTCCTCATAATAAAGGTGGTGCAAACACATATATGGACCTATCTACTTACTTTCAGTTAAATCTACAGTACAATTATAGTTTTATGTGAAATCTAAATTTAGCACCTGTGATGAAACACTGTGTTACATTGCTGTTGACTACTAAGTTGAAGCATTCATTAGAAGTGCCTGATGTGCCATATCATTATTCTGTGTACTGTTACCCCCCCCCCCCTCCTCCCCCCCCCAATTCATAGTAGAAGCTCCATTGAGTTCTGATATATGTAAGAAAAGGAAATGGTAAATTAATCTTTGAATCACACCCTGTAACAGATTCTTGTAACTTAATAATTGCCTATATGACCAAAGCAAGTCACTATTAACACTCACTTAAGCAACAGGTTACATTCCACCCAGAAATGTTCCATATAAACAAATTAATTTACCAAAGGGGATGCATGTTAGCAATAAATTAGATACCGGTAACAGTAGACACTGTGAAATTAAATTATGTTTTTTTTCTTATTTTCCACCAAAGTTGACGAAGGGAATGAGATATAAAAATGACTATATATAAACTCACATGGGAGACTTGTTTAAGCAGTCTACATATGTTAAATTGAAGATGGCCATCATCTCTGCACATTGTGGCTCAGTCACTGTTCGTACATGGATCACTTTTTCAAAAACCCATAATTCCCACCCATTGCAATGCTTAAGTGTGAAATTAGGCTCAAAGGCCCATACAACCTTCCTCTTAACAGTGCAAAAGCATGGTACTCCACAATGTCACCCTCGGGCTCGACAATGCTTCAAACACCAACGTCTTGACACATGTGAGAAAAAGGTCACAGCTCAGAAGTTCATGTGATCTCTAAGATGAGTTAATGATGTCACACTGACACCAAATTTCACCACAATTCTGCCCAGTGCCACTGAGGACATGTCACATGATTGGAAGGTCAGACACACCATCGCTCAGAATCGGCATGAAAATACTACAGAAAGTGGCTTAAAGGGCATCTGTGAAACCACCCCTTTTCCGGGGGCAATGATTCCGCAGTCGAAAACAACAGTTTGCAGTGTGATGAGCAACAAGAAGATGTTCTTGACAACTATTGTCACTGCTGGCACCCTCGGACATTCCAACCCTTCTCAAAGCACATTGTGCTGCTACATCCCCATCAAACATGATCGCTCCTGTTTGGAGCACACGTACAGATGGTGACCACTATAGACCATTCAAAACAATCTGACAGAATTTGAATGTGATCCGAAGCAGATGAGGGTGCTTATGTTTTATCAGTGCTCCTATTTTGTGTCCTCTTTTGACGTGATCCTTGGGGCTTGCAACATTGACAGAAGCATGAATAAAATGGCAAAGGGTTTCTTTGAGACCCCACCCCCTAAGTTCAGTAAAACCTTTGGTAGCATCCAACTACGTTTATTGAGAATTTTATAGTTGTACCTGTACAGACAGAATCCATGGCAAACTCAGGGGCAATTGCAGACCAGCAACCTCTTCAACACTCTTCAAGGCCCAAGAGCAGCAGTGTAGTGGTGAAAGAACAGCAGCGTATCCTGCCTGCAGGTGCCTGGACACTCATTCTGGGTTGTGTCTGTACAGGTACATTTTTAAGGTGCTCAACAAAGGCAGGTTAGTGGCACTGAGGGTTTGCAAAGGGGCGTTTTAGAAGGGCCCTTTGCCATTTTTTTTTTTTCATGCATGTGTGTATGTTGCAGGTGATCACTCCACAGGAGGCTATGAAATAGGAGGGGTTGAGAAAGCGTAAGTATCGTTTGCTGCTTCAGATCAGGTTCAGATTTCATCAAATGTTGTTGAACAGCCAACCTGTACATGAGAGCAAAAATTGAGGTCACACTGTGCTCCAACGGAGCCATATGATATTTTATGGGGATGCAGACCTACAGTGTCTATACAGAAGGGCTGAAATGCCTAAGATGTCATCAATGTCAAAAGCTGTGAAGAATGTCTTGCTCTTGCTCATTGCACCATGAACTGTCATTTTGACTGTGAAGTGTGTAGGAATCAATGCCTCAAGAAAAGGGGGTTGTTTCATTGTGGTCCTTTATGCCACCCTATGAGGCTCTTTTGTGCCAGTTCTGAGTGGCAGTGTACCCAGTATGTTTTTCTTGGACAATTATAAGAAAACTGCATGATTTCAACAATGGGCATCGCTGTTCTTAACTCCGCCACAAAGGCATCAAAAGAAGGGGTGAAATGTCGGTAAGGAAGGCTGTGATGAGCTTCCCATTGTGTGATATGTTCATGGTGGCACTGGGCAGAATTACGGTGAAGTTTGGTGCCAATGTGACATAATTAACTAATCTTACATGTCACATGACCTACTGAGCTGTGGCCATTTTTTTCACATGTGTTGACACCTTGGTGCTTGAAGTGTCATCAGTCCTGAGGGTGACATGGGAGGGCACCATGCTTTTGCACAATTACAGAGAAAGGTTGTATACACCTTTGAGCCAAATTTCAATTGCAGTGTATGGAAATTACAGTGTTTCAAAAAAATGTTTCCTTTATTTTGTTGCACAGTGTATTTTGGATGTCCACTGTTGATTTGGCCTTTCTTACAGTTATAAATCTTCTGTCATTTCAGGTGGTTAGTATCATTTAACTTTTCATCCATGTTAGACAACATTTAAATCCTTTCTTGAACATGTATTTACATTTTTCTTTTCTTTAAGTGATTTGTTGGTGAGCTGTACCTACGTGTTTGAATGCATGCAAGGTACCAGTGTGCTATTTTACATGGTATTTTATTTTTATGAGCTTAATATGGTAAAGGAGAATATCCTTTTTTGGAACATTGAATAAATTTGAAATTGTTAATACTGTAGCTATCCAATAGTGAACAATACAATGTCTCAATAAAAATGAATTTCTCAAATTCAACATGTATCAGAAATTGAGTATAAATACTTAAGTTATTTAAGGAATTTTCTGTAGTGTGTTCACATATGGATTATTTGCACTTACAACATCCTTCTGTATAATAAATAATGTTAGCTCTTGATGAATTTAAATGCTGGCCTTCAGGGGGCAAATTTTTATTGCTAATAAACACATATAAAAGAGAAAATTACACAGAACGATCCTAGCTTTCAGAACTAGTCCTTCTTAACCTGTATCCACATATCCCTCTTTGTTCCATGGGGAAGGAACTAATAGTTCTGAAAGTTAGGACATTTTCTTGTGCTTTTATGTTTTATATTTCCGTTATTGGCAGTACTAAAACTTTCCCTCCTGAAGGTAAGTACCGACCAGCAATTCTGTCCCATAATTTTATGATTTTCTCAAGTGGATTATTCTTTTGGACACATGACTAAAAACAGAATTTCACACAGCATGACAACCAGATAAAGTGAGGTAGAAATTTGACCATTATCATGAGAGATTGCACTAGGTCCACAGTGACAGACCGCTTGGTTGCTGTTAGTTGTTAGTTTGTTACATGTTTTATGGATCGTTTTGCATGATGGATTGTAATGATAATGGAATAACTCATACTCACATTGAAAAGTAACAGGCATTTTATATTACTGGATAAGTGATCAAAAATTTTTGTTGCAGCACTGTGGATCCATTTTTGTGTCAAAGGCAACCTTAATGTGCAGTAATAAATTTTTCCTTCTGGTATTGTAATTATGTTCTTGTTCCTTTGAACTGTAGCTGATTATTTACAACAAACTTTATGAGAGATTAGATATACTGTGAATCAGTAATCAGAATGCCCAACTTCTTAAACAAATGTCCACAAGATGATCATGATGAGCACCACATATGGTATTATTCTTACAGCATATTTTTGTGCAATGAGGACTTTCTTAAAGACGAGTTGCCCCAGAACATTATTCCATATGACATTATTGAATGAAAATATGCAAAATATATCAACTTCTGATTTGTCTCTTCTCAGGATTTGAAATGATTCTAAATGCAAATGTGGCTGAAGTAAGTTGTTTGAGGAGTTCAAACATTCTTGTCACTATGGGCACCTATGAATTTTGAAGTTGCCATGCTATTTCCTATTTCCTCACCTTGTATTACACTTATCATTGATGTAGTACACCTAGAAGTGCAAAACTGAATATGTTGTGTCTTTTTAAAACTGATGGTGAGACTATTCGTAAAGAACCAGTCGATGATACTTTTGAGAACTCTGTTCCCCATTCCTTCTGTTTCTGTGTGTATGCTTGGAATGATTACAGTACTAGTGTCATTGGCAAAAAGAACTAATTCTGCTTGTTGTATGTTAGACAGAAGATCATTTACATATAAGAGGAACAATAGTGGACCTAAGATTGAGCATTGGGAAACCCCATATGCGATTTCTCCCCAATCAGAATTATGTCCCTGTGCTACATTGGCTGGATTACTAAGTACAACTTTCTGCATTCTTTGAGTTATATTTGATATTATCCATTGGTTGGCTATACCATCAATCGCAGAAAAACTTCAGTTTATCTAGGTGAATACTGTGATTTACACAGTCTAATTTCTTATATGGGTCACAGAAAACATCAGCTGATGCTGTTTTATTATTTAATGCTTGTAAAATCTGGTGATCTGGTGAATGAACATGTAAATGGCATTCTCAGTAGAGCAATCCTTCTGAAACTCAAAACTGTGATTTGCTGAGGATATTATACTTTCTGGAATATATGACCTTCTCAGAAATTTTGAAAAATGAGGGGTTTAACAAGGGTATATTTCAGTCTCTCTGGAAAAATGCCTTAAGTTAGTGATGCATTACATATTTCAGATAAGACCAGGCCTATTACATGGGAACAAATCTTTAGTACTCTATTGGAAATATGATCAAAACCAGATGAACTTTTATTTTTGAGAGAATGTATAATGTAATGCTTAACGTGGTACTTGGTTGGTTTGGTAGAGCAGGGGTAGAAACTTTGAATAACACATTTTCTTCAGGACCATCTTCTCTCCTTCTCGAGAATTAGAAACCCATAATTTTGGAAGCATGAAACTGTTTCACCTTTTATTCAGGACTAGATGAGAAACCTGGCATTGCCCAACTATTTATTTATAGCCATGTGCGAGACTTCGTACACCTATAATTTATTTTTTACCTATAAAACTTCTTTGTGTAAAATGTTTGTAGTAGTATGATTGAGGATGTGAATGTAGAGCTTGTTTGGTTCACTAACATGGGAGAAAATCCATGTGGAAAGCAACTGACACTAAGTTCCATACTTGTAACACACAGTGTGTGGTCTTGTGCATGTCATAACATATACCCACCTGGGATTGTACACATTCAAAGCAAAATGGTAAATTGTTAGGAGTAACGGGGATTCAGGATATAAAAACTTGCTTGCCTGTACCATTTCCCATCAAAACTTCCACTTATATGGTGTTACTTTGGAGATAAGTAATTTCAAGCTTAAGCAAGTAAATGGTTCTGAGGAGTGAGATAACATACAACACTCTCAATCAGAGCTACATCACGTCTCACTTTCAGAAGGAGTTTCCAAAGAATGAGTTAAATCCTGATGTTCGCAAGCTGCAGCAAGTCTCACCTCAGGATCTTCATTGGATTCTTGAGACCACTTAGTCCTCATTCTTTTAACCATTCTGATGTATTCGGAAAGACATTTTTATTTGTAACCAAAACAAAATCAAAATGTACTGAGTAGGCACCCAAATCACAAAGAAACACAGTAAATTCATTAAATTTGTTTTCCCAGTCAAAGTACATAAATAAAACCTAATAAAAAAAGGCAAAGCAATGTTGTTAAGTTTTTAGTACATTAATCAAAATCCTTGCCAAGTAAGTTCACTGTTAGTTTGCATTCATAAAGATAAGGTTGCAGTGCTTAATTCTGTCACCAACATAAACTTCCAAAAGTATATCTGTCACTGAGCTAAAAAGCTACTAAACTGAGCAAACGATTTTAGATAAAACTTGAAGTTACAATATCTTTGCAGACTTATGCCGTATGTACTGTCCATTCATTACGTTTTCACAGTTCCAGATGCTTCATATTTCGTATTCGTGTAATTAGAATGCTGACTTTGAGGTTACAAGTATGTTTTATTTTAATAATGGCAACTACTTGCTTACAACTTATATCAAACAGACACATATTTCAAAGTTTTACTGTCCTTCAGAGTAGTCACCTACAGTGTATCATAAGCCATTGCCAGTGATGTGGAAGTCATAGGATATCCTTAGCAACATCAGTTGTGTTGATAATTTGAGTGGAACAGTCTGTTGCCTGGCAAATCTCTATAACAGTTCTGAAACGAATATCATGAAGTGCTTCCTTCAATTTAGGAATCATGTTGAAGTCACTAGAGCTTGAATCTAAGCTGTGTTTGAAAAATGAACAGCTTAGAGAAAGAAGCAGTGACACTTTTTGCTGGACCCACCCATTATTTACCAGGAGAATGCTCAGATGCATATAGCACAAGTTGTGACTGATTTGTTCGATCAGAGGAGCTGGAAAGTGTTGTATCACCCACTACAATCCCCAAATTTAAGCCCTGTGATTTCAGTTTGATTCCTAAACTTCAAAACTGTTATGGAGCTTCATCAGGAAATAGAGAGTTCCACTCAAACTATCAGCACAAATGACACTGCTGAGTCTATCCTCTATCCTATACCTTCCACATCACTGACAATGGGCTATACATAATGCTCTTTTTATTTTGAAAGACAGTGAAACTTTGAAACATGTATCTATTTTGTATAATTTGTAAAGAAATAGTATCAACTACTAAAGTTCCAACCTTGTATTTTATGTGGACTTATAATTTGTTACTTTTTATTTATGATAAGTGACATATATCAGAAAGTACAGAAGATAATATTGTAATGCCATCCTTGGGTCAATAAGTTCATTTGATGTAAGGTTAAACTGAAAGTCTGTATGCCTTGCTGTATAACATAAAGCATTTATCCCATTCAGTTAGAAAATATTTGGACAGAGCTCTCATTTTGTTATTTTAAGTGTTTACTGCATAGACTGTTCATGTTAGCTAATTAATTGAGGACATATTTCACAATGAGGGTGTAGTTCTGCTGCCAGCAGTAATGTGACTTTTATCCTCAGTGATATTGCAATGAGAGAAATCTTCTCCGTGTTTCTTAATTGTGAGGAAAGTTATTCCAGTAAGTCTGTGTGAATTGAGGAAAAGAATTTTTCACAAACCATTGCTAATGACACACTGTCAGTGGCCAGATGTTGTACCTCATTCAATTGAGGCTGATGCTGAGGTGTCCAAACAGCTAAGATCATCATTCTCCTCTTCAGCCTCAGGAAAAAAGCACTTTAGCCAGCTTGTCTGTGTGTAGAGTATGTTGCATGTGGAAGTGTGGGAAAGTGTTCTATTTGTTTGCGTAGCATTTTTCTGAGGCGAAACATGGGAACCAGCCTAGTGGAATGTGGGAAGCCACCTAGAAACAACATTCAGGCTGGCCAGCACACTGACCCACCATCATTAATACACTGGACGAATTTGATCCTGGGCCAGCATACTTCCCCATCTCAGAAACATGTGTGGCTACATGGGTCATCCCTTATTCAATTATTATTCTCAGAATGTCATTTTTGAGGCCTTAGACAGTTTTAGGCTTACCAGTTCTCGTTTGGTTCTTGGGATCAATTTGTTCCATTCTTTTAGAACTTATCGTGTGGTGAGAGTGGTTCACCCATCTATAGGAAGCTGTAATTTGAAAACAAATACAGATAAATCTGAAGAAAAGTATTTTTCACAAGATTGCTGGTCAGAGCCAAATTTCTAAAAATCCAAATTTCAAAACAAATGAGATAGAATTAAACTGTTTGAAAAGAAAATACACAATTCCCATAAATTTTTAATATGTTAGAGAACTCATTGAATTGCGTTGACAAGCTAAACTTCTAAACAATGATTGCTCAGATTATAAACCAAATACATGTTACTATGAAGATAAATGATGATGGATTCAGAATGGAATAGAGAAATATATATGAATATATCTAAAAACAAAGATGATGTGACTTACCGAACGAAAGTGCTGGCAGGTCGATAGACACACAAACAAACACAAACATACACACAAAATTCAAGCTTTCGCAACAAACGGTTGCTTCATCAGGAAAGCTTGAATTTTGTGTGTATGTTTGTGTGTCTATCAACCTGCCAGTACTTTCGTTCGGTAAGTCACATCATCTTTGTTTTTAGATATATTTTTCCCATGTGGAATGTTTCCCTCTATTATATAGAAATATATATGAAGATAGACCACTATTCATTTGATTAGAAGAGACAGTTTTTAAAAAGACATTGTGTTCACAATTGTTTGTACTATTTGTTACACATTCCATGATTGCAATTTCGATCTTAAGACATTTTGAACTGGTTACAATGCTTAAAACACAACAGGTGCCAACATTCATAAAATGAATAAGAAAATATGTGAGCCATTATAGGTCATGTCAGTGTTCATCACATACACCATCAGTATGTACCAGATGGATGAAACTAGATTCATGGTTTCTGCACATGTCAACAACATACACTGTACTGGTCAAAAACAACTTGTAATGATTGTGTATGTGGTGACTGCTGAAATGAGCCATAGAGGTTCACATGATTTTTACTTGTTTCATTAACGTCGGCAACTGCTTTGTGTTCAGCACTTAAAAAATTTTTAAGGCCAAGATTGCAATCATGGATATTATAATAAATAATATGGTTGATGATGAACATCATGTCATTTTAAAAAAGTCTGTGAGGCTATGGTCAAAAAAAATTTAATTCCATTTTTAGAAGTAGTGCTGAACTCCAGGCAGGCATGTAGGAAAGTACAATACCCAGGTGGAATGTCCTGTCTCTCCCTTGCCCCCTTCTACTTCTTTCTTCTTTTCTTGGTGCTGTCAGCTCCGGCCAGGCCTGATGTGACTTTAGTGCATTTTGTTCTCCTTGTCAGCTCCATTCAGATGTAGTTTAACAAAGAGCAGGTGACTACAAAATGAGCAAGCAGTCAATTGCATAAGTTATTCCTTTAATTACATTTAAAGAAAACAGGCAGTTGTGTCCCCTGTATAGTACTGCAACTTAACAAGAAATATTGAGGACATAAAATATTTGGAATGTGTCTGTGAGCACATCCAATGTCATATGGGGAAGGATATGTTGTATGTTGATGAACAACTATTACAGTTACATCCTAATATTTTACAGTATTTTATTACTTGTTCACATGTTTAAATTTATAATAATATTATTCTCTAATACTTTTGTGGAAATATTTGTTACAGGACATGCTGTGACATGGTGGGGAAGGTTTGAAAGTGACCATATCATTGTCATCATTGCAGTCATTGTTGGTGCTATATTAATGGTGATCATCGTTTGTGTCATCATTATCATTATCTGTAGAAGAAAGAGAGCTGATGATAAATGTAAGTGTGATGGGAATGCGTTTTAAAGAACTGCATGTTTATTAATGAAATTTTATTCATTTGTGTGCAAAGACAGCCTGACTCATAATATGCACTATGCATGGCTGTGTTAATTATTTATAATTTTTGATATGATGGTTAATAAAGTAACAAGATAATCATTTTCACTGATAGTACTCATAAGGGGGAGAAATACATTTGTAAGCACTTATTTGCTTCTTCTTTAAACTTAAAATGATGTAAGGTAAGCATATATTTAGGACCCTTTTAAGGTTCTCTAATGCCAGTAACATTAATGACGAGAAATTTCCAGATTCAGTACATTTACACTCTCTCTCTCTCTCTCTCTCTCTCTCTCTCTCACTCACTCACTCACTCTCACTCTCACTCACTATCTCCACACACACACACACACACACACACACACACACATGAAAAATGTATACATATTATGACATGTAAATTTTTAGTGTTTCTTCTTACGGGAAACATTTTATATTGTGAACATGGATGATTTTTCAGTTATTTGAGGCCATCAGAAAAAATTCTTCATTCATTCCTTATATTCCATAGATCATCTCGTGAAAGCATACTGTCATGGATGTGGAACAAGTTTTGCTATATGTTAATAGACCTCAAAAAACTAATTCTGTGGCTTACATTGCTAATTGACTATCATCAAACTACTATATTCTGTTTGCATTGACACAGTTTAGAAATTGATAAAATTGTAAGAGTAGCTGTTACAGCTGTTACTTTCAAAGAAAAATGCTGCTTTCTCAGTTCTTCAAAACAATTGTTATCTACACCAATGCTTGTTTAACAGTAAGACTACAATGTTAATTCTCAAAGAGAAAGGGTTATGCACATCTTCTCCAATTGGAGGCATGCTTGCAACATATATATACAGGTTTTTTTATAAAGTTTAGCACTGTAGCATAGTACTGTTTTCTCTTACATAATGAGAGCCAGCCTGAAAGTCTTTTAAATATTTTTCTGTGCTCACAAAGACAGGTATTGGTATAGTGTCTCAGCTAATTCACATTATCCATTAGAGACAGGCAGAGCATAGTAGTACACCACATAAGAATGTGAGGTCTTCGTTCTAGTCCAATTAGATTACACTTTTTTGTCACAAATATTCATGGTAACACTAAGATTTACATATTTTACTCATTTTTTGTTTCATATTACTATCATTTGTATGACAAATGTAGTATGATTTGAGATAACATATCTCTATAGCTTTTATATGCTACAAAATGTCAACTTCTCAGAGAAAGGAACAAAGGAAAATGGAAGACAAAATTAGTAAATTGAAACTATTACTGTGGAATGAGGGAAAGACAACCACTTACCTGCAGAAGACTGGTGTGTGGTACACAGAATCATATGGTAAAAAACAGATAACACCTGCTTTTGAGCTCTTGCTCTTTCTGTAGTAAGAGTACATACATTCATGGGTATTTGAATTTGGGTGTCTGTGTGGTTGTGTGTGTGAATGTGTACTCTTTAGAAAAAGCAAAAAAGCTCAAAAAGCTAGTGTTAACTGTTTCTATTACATGTTTCTGTGTGTCATGTACCAGTACTCTGTAGGTAAGTGGTTGCCTTTCCCTTATTTTTTGTATTTTTCCATCCAGGTATTTCCATTGATGTTAAATATTATTGTAAAAATTGCATGTTGATGTTGTGTAAGACACAGAAAAGCATTTCCTTCATATTTCACAAGAAAAGGAGCACCTTCTTAGTGCTTTCAGATACATTAAGCTGAGCTGTTACCTCGAGTGATAAAGACTTTAGAGAAAATTCTCCTTGTCCTGTCTGTACAGCTTTCTTATTTCTCATCTTCTCTTTTCCTACTACTGGAGATTCTGTTTAGAGTGTTGATAAATCTTGCTATGTAGTGTTCATTTTTCCTCAGATTTACATCTGTTAGCCTTCCTCCATTTGCTGAGTCAACAATTGTAGCAGACTCTTGTATATTTCTTTCGTGTAGTGTTAAAGTAAATAGATGAATTTCATGATGTAATAAAATGTTTTATAGAAATTTTGATACTTTGTTTAAATATAATACATAAGGCTGTTGCAACAGTATGAACTGTGGAGATCTAATGTTGCAATGAGTCCAGTAACTTTAATTTTGAAAATGGAAAGATGGAAAATTAAGTTTTAATGACACATCAGTGACAGGATCATTAGAGACAAGAGCGCAGTCACAAACTGTTGAAGAATGAAGGAGGACATCAGCTGTATAATTTTCAAAGGAACCATCCCAGTATTTGTCATAAGAGATGGAAATGGAGGTGGTGTATTTGTCACAGTAAACAAGAAATAGATGCTGCATGTGGGATCATTTGGGCAAGACTCACTACCAAGGGTGGGGTGATAACTGAACCTTTCTGTCACGCACCTTCTCATCTCCTGATGTAATCAAAAACTTTAGAGAAAACCTCAGTTCACTTATATGTAAGTTCCCTGATCACGCTGTAAGCATCAGTGGGTACTTCAATCATGCAACAATTAATTGGGAAAATTAGTTTTATATAAGACATCCTGTGAAACATTACAATGCCTTATTGGAAAACTACCTGGAACAGATAGTTAGGAACTCCACTCATGATGAAAATACATTGAATCTGATGGCAACAAATAGACCTGACATCTTTGAGGACATCCACATCTACACTGCTATCAGTGACCACGATGCGGTCATAGCAACAATGATTACCAAATTGCAAAGGACATCTAAAACAAGCGGAATATATATATGTTCAGTAAACTAGATAAAAAGTCAGTAGTGCCATATCTTAGTAAGGAACTTGAAACTTTCAGCACAGGGCAGGAACATGAAAAGGAAAGGATAGTTGACCATGCACTGAATAGATATGTACACAATAGAACAGTTCATAATGGAAAGAAATCTCCGTGGTATACAGTAAGTGTAAAGAAACTTCTAAAGAAACAGAGATTACTGCATAAAAGGTGCAAAATGAAATGTAGTGCTATATTGAGACAGATGCTGAATGAAATGCATTTGGCTGTCTAGAGGACAATGCGTGATGCCTCCAATGATTACCATAGCAGTATATTGTCAAGCGATCTGTCACAGAACCCAAAGAAATTCTGGTCGTATGTAAAAGCGGTTAGGGGCACCAAAGTTAGTGTCTAGTCCCTAGCAAATGAGAGAAGAATTGAAACTGAGTAGTAAAGCAAAAGCTGAAATGGTTAACTCAATTTTCAAATGTTCTTTTACAAAGAAAAACCCAGGAGAATTGCCCCAATTTAATCCTCATATTGCTGAAAATATGAATGAAATAAGTCTTAGTATCAGTGGTGTTGAGAAACAGCTGAAATTGTTAAAATTAATCAAAACTCCAGGGCCCAATGGAATTCCTACCAGATTCTGTACTAAATTTGCGGTTGAGTTAGCCCCTCTTCTTACTATAATCTATCATAGATCCCTCAAACAAAGTTCTTGGAAAAAAAGTGAAGTTCACAACCTTCTGCAGGAAGGGTTGTAGAAGCGTAGAAGTGATCCACAAAACTACTATCCGATATCTTTGACATCAATTATTTACAGAGTCTTAGAACTTACCCTGAACTCCAACATAATAATGAGGTGTCTTGAACAGAATAACCTCCTCAGTGCCAACCAGCATGGATTCTGAAAACACTGATCATATGAAACCCAACTCGCACTTTTCTCACATGGGATACTGAAAGCTTTGGATGAAGGCAGTAAGGTAGAAGAGGTATTTCTTGATTTCCAAAATGAGTTTGACTCAGTACCAGAGAAACACTACTGTTATTTTGCCTGCAACATCTTATTTTGACAAGATGATGGATTTACTGCAGGACTCAGCATATCATCATCTCCAGAAGGGTCTGACTGATGCAGCACAATGGAAGACATCAACGCTCCTCAAATTGATCCAGTTTTCTGAACATCTCAAAAATAGTTTGAGTACAAGCGCCTGCTTCACCGCAACTTTATGGGCTGTCTACGATCCATAAGAAAAGGGTTCATATTTGCCTCATTGTGAGCAATATTGGAACCTTAATATATTACCTGGCAAAACATCTGGCTTCTCTTCTAAGCCCACTGGTAGGAAAATGTGAACATCACATACAGAACTCAGAAAATTTTATACAGTGCCTGAAGAATTTGTGCCTCAAACCAGCTGACACATTAGTGAGTTTCAATGTGCTCTCTTTGTTCACACGAGTACCTTTGGTGGATTCATTGTAACTTATAGGAACTATGTTGGAGGAGGACATCTTACGTCTACTCAAACATGTGCTTACTTCAACTTACTGTTTACTTAGTGAACAATATTTTGAATACCTTTAGGGGATTCATTGCAACTTATAGGAACTAATTTGGAGGAGGACATCTTACATCTACTCAAACATGTGCTTACTTCGACTTACTTTTTATTTAAGGAACAATATTTTGAGCACACTAACAGTGTTGCTATGGGTACCCTTTTGTCTCCCATAGTAGCTAATCTTTTATGGAAGACTTTGAGGAAAAAGCACTTCAGTCAGTGATGTTGAAACCTGAATGTTTCTGGAGATATGTGGATGACACTTCTGTAGTTTGGCCATACAGAGGAGCAATGCTTCCTGCATTTCTGGTACACCAGAACTTGTTCCATCCCAACATTTGCTTCACCATGGAAGTGCAGAGAAATGGAGACCTCCCATTCCTAGATGTCTTGGTTGCCAGAAAAGAAGATGGTTTCATAAACTGACTCACACTGACCTATATCTACAAGTGAGCTGCCATCATCAATCTCAGCGCAGTGATGTGTTGTGGAATCTCATTCATAGGGCTAGAATTACCTGAGATCCAGGGAGCTGATCAGTGGAGCTTATCCACCTTTGCTTTGTGTTTGTACAAAACAGGTTCTCTGATAAATAGAGCCATAATGCATTTAAACAAAGCTCAAGAACAGCCAGAAGAAATGAAGAACTTCATGAGGATGGTTTTTCTACCATAGGTTGGTGGCATATTCTTTAAGTTTGGCTGGCTGTTCAAAATACATCAAATAAAATGTGTTTTCTGCCCTCCAGTGTGAATGCAAACTATGATGGGATCTGTTAAAGACAGCCTAAGTCTAAGGGGACCAGGGATATATAAAATCCCATGCGAGAATGGGAAATCATACATTGGCCAGACATGTCATACTGTTAAGGATAGATGCAGTGAACATAGACCAGGCTGGATCAGCCGGAAAAGTCTGATGTGGCTGAACACTGTCTTGACAAAGGATATAGCATGAATTATGGGAAGTCAAAAATCAATTTGTCCACTTCCACATACTGAGTCTCCAGCATTAAAGAAGCAGTCAAAATATGTATAAGTATAAGAAAACTGGCGTTCTATGGATCGGAGCGTGGAATGTCAGATCACTTAATCGGGCAGGTAGGTTAGAAAATTTGAAAAGGGAAATGGATAGGTTAAAGTTAGATATAGTGGGAATTAGTGAAGTTCGGTGGCAGGAGGAACAAGACTTTTGGTCAGGTGATTACAGGATTACAGGGTTATAAATACAAAATCAAATAGGGGTAATGCAGGAGTAGATTTAATAATTAATAAAAAAAAATAGGAGTGCAGGTAAGCTGCTACGAACAGCATAGTGAGCACATTATTGTAGCAAAGATAGACACGAAGCCCATGCCTACCACAGTAGGACAAGTTTATATGCTAACTAGCTTCTCAGATGATGAAGATATTGAAGAAATGTATGATGAGACAAAATAAATTTTACAGATAGTTAAAGGAGATGAATAGTCATGGGGGACAGGAATTTGATAGTAGGAAAAGGAAGAGAAGGAAAAATAGTAGGTGAATGTGGAATGGGGGTAAGGAATGAAAGAGGAAACCACCTGGTAGAATTTTGCACACAGCTTAACTTAAACATAACTAATGCTTGGTTTAAGAATCGTGAAAGAAGGTTGTATACGGAAGAGGCCTGCAGACACTGGAAGGTTTCAGATAGATTATGTAATGGTAAGACAGAGATTTAGGAACCATGTTTTAAATTGTAAGAAATTTCCAGGGGCAGATGTGAACTGTGACCACAATCTATTGGTTATGAACTGTAGATTAAAACTGACGAAACTGCCAAAAGGTGGGAATTTAAGGAGATGGGACCTGGATAAACTGAAAGAATCAGAGGTTGTAGAGGGTTTCAGAGAGAGCATTAAAGAATGATTGACATGGGGCAAAGAAATACAGTAGAAGAAGAATTGGTAGCTTATAGAGATGAAATAGTGAAGGCAGCAGAGGATCAAGTAGGTAAAAAGATGTGGGCTAGTAGAAATCCTTGTGTAACAGAAGAGATATTGAATTTAATTGATGAAAGGAGAAAATATAAAAAATTCAGTAAATGAAGCTGGCAAAAAAGAATACAAACAACTCAAAAATGAGATCGATAATGCTTGAAGAGTTTGACAGAGCACTGAAAGACCTAAGTAGAAACAAGGCCCCGGGAGAGGACAACATTCCATTAGAATTACTGATAGCGTTGGGAGATCCAGCACTGACAAAACTCTTGGCTCCAAAATACTAACACGAATTCTTTACAGATTAATGGAAAAACTAGTAGAAGCTGACCTTGGGGAAGATCAGTTTGGATTCCATAGAAATGTTGAAACACACAAGACAATACTGACCCTACGACTTATCTTATAAGAAAGATTAAGGAAAGGCAAACCTACGTTTCTAGCATTTGTAGACTTGAAGAAAGATTTTGACAATGTTGACTGGAATACTGTCTTTCAAATTCTGAAAGTGGCAGGGGTAAAATGCAGGGAGCAAAAGGCTGTTTACAATTTGTATAGAAACCAGATGGCAGTTATAAGAGTCGAGGGGCAAGAAATGGAAGCAGTGGTTTAGAAGGGAGTGAGACAGGGTTGTAGCCTACCTCCGATGTTATTTAATCTGTATATTGAGCAAGCAGTAAAAAAAAAATTTGGAGTAGGAATTAAAATCCATGGAGAAGAAATAAAAACTTCGAGGTTTGCCAGTGACATTGTAATTGTGTCAGAGACAGCAAAGGACCTGGAAGAGCAGTTGAACGGAATGGTCAGTGCCTTGAAAGCAGTATATAAGATGAACATAAACAAGGATAATGTAATGTAGTCAAATTAAATCAGGTGATGCTGAGGGAATTAGATTAGGAAATGAGCCACTTAAAGTAGTAGACGAGTTTTGCTATTTGGAGGGCAAAATAACTGATGATGGTGAAAGTAGAGAGGATATGACATGTAGACTGGCTATGGCAAGGAAAGTGCTTCTGAATAAGAGAAATTTGTTATTATTGAATATAGATTTAAGTGTCAGGAAGTCGCTTCTGGAAGTATTTGTGTGGAGTGTAGCCTTGTATGGAAGTTAAACATGGACGATAAATAGTTTGGACAAGAAGAGAATAGAAGCTCTTGAAATGTGGTGCTATAGAAGAATGCTGAAGATTAGATGGGTAGATCACATAACTAATGAAGCGGTATTGAATAGAATTGGGGAGAAGAGGAATTTGTGGCACAACTCGACTAGAAAAAGGGATCTGTTGGCAGGACACTTTCTGAGGCATCCAGGGATTATCAATTTAGTATTGGAGGCAAGTGTGTAGGATAAAAATTGTAGAGGGAGACCAAGAGATGAATACACTAAGCAGATTCAGAAGGATGTAGGTTGCAGTAGTTACTCAGAGATGAAGAAGCTTGCACAGGATAGAGTAGCATGGAGAGCTGCATCAAACCAGCCTCTGGACTGAAGACCACAACAACAACAACAACAACAACAACAACAATGACCTTATCAATAGAGACACGGGACTTCAACTCAACAAGGCATTGGAACCAGCATTGACAGTACTAGGGCATCATCAGCTGCAGATGAATGAATCTGAGCCAACACAGATGGAGAATCATAGCACGCACAGTTAAACTGGGTGCCAACGCTCTGCCCGAGCGTGCACTGGGCCACTATTTGTGGCTGCGCTTTTCCCGCATCGACAGTGCGAAGACTGTGGCCCATTTCTCTGGCAGGGAGCACAGGATGTTTCTGTAATCTATAATTCTTTTACAGTGATGTTATAGCCCCACCATTTGACAGTTTTCTAATGAGTCAGCATATATGTTGGTGAGCCACTGCAGCAACACGTCAGTAATCACCTGATGATGACAAGCAGCTGTTTCATAGAAATATTGTTCTGCTTCTGCAACATTATTCAAATCAATGCTAGTGAACCAATGAAGCAGTTACTACATCAGGAAAGTCTCAAACAGCAGAAATAGTTGCCCCAGTCTACATACGAGGATAGACATGAATACAGTAAATGATATGTGAGAGATAATTGACTAATGTCCATAATTCAAATGGGAGGTAAACATTGTGTAGATGACTGGGTGAAATGGAAAAAAAATAACAAGCTGAGTTAGTTTAGGAAAGCCAGGGGAGGGAGTGAAAATATAAAAGTATACTGGAGAAGTGGCTGATGGGTATTGGTAGAAAGGCAGAGAATGATAATATACGACACATTTTGGAAGTGGGAGGAAGGAATGCTGTGAAGAGAATTTTAAAGCTGCAAAGGAAGATGCTGGCAAAAATTCAGATGAAGTGTTATATTAATATTGTATTTAACCCTTCGTCAAAATAAGACTTGTTGTCATCTAATTTTAACGAAGGCCTTACAGGCCAAAAGCTATATTTGTTACAGTCTTTTTGTTGTGCCTATCTGTGACTCAGCATTTCCGCTAAATGGTGAAGAGCTACTTTACTTTTCACAGTGTTGTAAACTTCAACAGTTTGTTATATTGATGCAGAAACATTTAATGCTGTGGCGCACATTAGCAATATTGCAAGTGAACAAAATTGAGTGGATCCCATCTTGTGCCACTAGAGAGGAACATGATTCTAAAATCAGTGCACATTTCAGACATCGCATTATTTCTTTCATTGGTAATAATTGTTTCTGTGACCATGTAATGTTATCTGGCCAATTTCATTCACTAGTAATATCACTAATGTGCACCATGGCACTCAGTAAGTCTGCATGAAAAGGACAAATTGTTGAAATTGTAGTTGACAACCATAAATTGTATGTATAAGATTCAAAAACATACATTTTGATCTTATATTTCAAACAATGGAAAATCCAGAATGGAGTAATGACAATATTATGAAAAGAATAGATTGCTGCACAGCATATAGCAGAGATGCTGAGTCACAGATGGGCATAACAAAAAGAATGTCAAACAACTAAGCTTTTGGCCAAAAAGCCCTTCATTGGAATCGGACAGCATATACATGCACACACTCATGCAAATGCAGCTCTCTCTCTCTCACACACACACACACACACACACACACACACACACACACACACACACACACGACCAACACCTTCAGCCTATTACCCACAACCTACCCTCCTGTATAAAAGATACCACCCATTTCCTCCACCAACTCTCTACAGTTCCTGTCGGTTTGCCATGTGGTGCCCTGCTAATCACTACTGATGCAACCTCCATTTACACTAGCATCGGAAAGGCCCATGGCCTTGTTGCTCTTGAACACACCTTTCCCAATGCCCGATGGATTCCAGATCTACAACCTCCTTCCTAGTCACCATGACCAACTATATCCTCACCACAATTACTTCTCCTTTGAAGGCATCATCTACAGACAAATCCGGGATATGGGAATGGCCAACTCCAAGGCACCATCCTATGCCAACCTATTCGTGGGCCATCTAGAGGAAACCTTTCTAACCACCAAGAATCCCAAACCCCTCACCTGGCCCGATTGGTTGATGACATCTTCGTGATCTGGGATCAAGAGTGAGAACATTCTATCCACATTAATCTGGCAAGCTACCTTCCTTCATACTGACCTCCCCACAAAGATGACTACATCAGTCCACATCAAACCTACCAGCCACCAGCAGTACCTCTACTTCAACAGCTGCCACCTATTCCACACCACAAAGTTCCTTCTGTACAGCCTAGCGACTGGTGGCCATCATATCTGTAGTGATGGAGAGTCCCTCTCCAAATACACCAAGGGTTTCACTGAGGGCTTCAAAAGCCATAATCACCCTCCCAACCTTGTACAGTAACAGATTTCCCATGCCTTATCTCTCCAGTCATCCCTTATCCTCCATAGTACCACTGTCTGGCCACAGAGGAGCATTCCTCTCATGACTTAGTACTACCCAGGAATTGAGCAGCTGAATCACATTCTCCGTCAGGGTTTCGACTACCTCTTGTAGTGCCATGAAATGAGGAATGTCCTACCCACTGTCCTTACCACCTCTCCCACAGTAGTATTCCAATGTCCGCCAAACCTATACAATATCCTCATCAATCCATACACAACTACTGCTCCCAGCCCCTTGCTTCGTGACTCATACCTGTGTAATAGACCTAGATGCAAGACCTGTCCCATTCATCCCACCACCACATACTCCAGTCTGCTCACAAGCATCACCTATCCCATCACATACAGGGCTACCTGTAAAACCACTCATTTGGTCTGCAAGCTAAGCTACAACCACTGTACTGTGTTCTATGCATTCATGACAGCCAACTTGCTGTCTGTCTGCATGAATGGCCAGGGACAAACTGTGGCCAAGAAACAGCTGGACCACCCAGTTGCCATGCACACTGCCAACACAACATTAATAATTTTAATGACTGCATCACAGTGTGTTCCATCTGGATCTTTGCTACCAACACCATCTTTTCGGAATTGCACAGGTGGGAACTCACACTGCAACATATCCAACATTCTCATAACCATCTTGGCCTCGACCTCTGTTAGTCATTGTCATATACCCATCTATCTTCTTCCCTGTTCCCACTCCAGTACTAAACAGTCCTCTATTCCACCAATGCATCTACAGTCAATTTACTTCACTCTTTTTGTGCTGGCTGCTCGCCCCCCCCCCCCAAAAAAAAAAAAATCCCTGTATGCTCCTTATAGGAGAATTTTATCATCCCCCACCCTACCCTTCTATCTCCCCCCCTCCCTACCCCAGCCTCCTCCTTACTCTCACCACTCATGTTGCTTCTCCCCTCATACACTGCTACTCACAAAGCCTTTTTGGCCTAAAAGCTTACTTGTTTGACAGTCTTATTGTTGTGCCTGTCTGCAACTCAGAATCTTCACTATATGGTGAGTAGCAGTCTATCCTTTTCTTAATCTCATACTTATAATTTTCAGTGTGGACTCTCAGTATCTTTTTCTGTAATATATTTATCCAAATGCCTTGTGTTTGCTACAAAACCTGCATTTAATAAAGCTACAGATGAATGTTTTATTCTTACATATGAATTTTTGAAATTGCAATTGTGTATTCCACCTTATGGTCTCTTAGTGCAAATCTACCTTTCCTTCTCACTACAGCACTTATTAATGATTTATTACTTCATTTCTTGTTTTCTAGATGCTGGTTTCTACATTTCTCTCCTTACTCTTTACACTCTCTGTCTTTCCTTCAACACATTTACAGTTGTGGCCTTGTTGACCTTCTTTACCTTTATTTGTTCCTTGGCAACTAACTTAATTACTCCATAGTAGCTTCTGCTTGATGTATCTTATTGTTCTGTTCACAAATTTAGTCTCCCCTGCAGTTTCTTCACTGTATGCCTCTCCTCCCAGTCTTATAAATCAAATATGTATTGATTATTGAGGGAATGGTTCATATAACTTTCATTTTTTCTTTTGTTATTTACATGATTATAGGAAGTTTATTATTGACTCTAAGATCATGTATTCATAATATATTGATATTCTCTTTGTCATTTTGTTTACCTCTTTCTAGGAGCAATACTTTGAAATTGTGCATTTGTCGTACTTATCTCACTTCTAGCAACATTCTCTGATACCTCTTCATAATTCATTTCCAGTATTCTTGTGTGAGTATATCTGAAAGGCAGGTTCTCCCTTCTGGCAAATTGGATTCTTCTATGTTTTTGGTATCTATTAATGACTGGTTCTGCAGATCAGTGCACAGACGTCATCTGACTTTTGTGCGTACACTGTAGTTCATATAATGTTTTTACATCTTAATAATACTAACTAAAAACTCCACTGATTAGGTCATTTGAAAAATGGTTACCACAGCTGAAAGAGAGGTTGTAAAATTTGCACATTTGTTTTGTTTTCAAAACCTTCACAGCATTTTTTTCTCTGCTTTGTAACTATGTACAACGTTTTATCTTTTTTGTCACTTTTTCATCTGTGATAAGTTGTTGATGGTGTCAAAGTGTGAATGTGTGAGATATATTTACAAGTACAAAGTAAAAAGATGTTAAAAATTGACAACAAATGTTCTTACAAGGTCACTACTGCTTTTCATGCTTATTCTAATTGTGTTAAATGACCTAATAGATGATAAAACAATTTAAAGTCCAGGATGGAATAACAGCAACATGAAAAGGATAGACTCACCACATAGAGGATGTGCTGAGTTACAGACAGGCCCAATGAAAAGGACTGATAAATATTTCAGCTTTCAGACAAAGAAGTCCTTATTTCAAAATAGCAAATACACTTACATTCTCACAAGCACAACACAAACACTTTGGCCACTGTCCCTAGGCACTGGGGCCCGATTATGGACTCTGTCAACGCATTTTAATTTGTGCTTAATGTAATTGTACTCTCTTTCGTTCAGCACATATTTTGTTGTGTTGATGAAGTTGTCCATAACATTTTTCATTGTTTATTTATTTATTTTTGCCATGGCAAAGTGTTACATTTGAAATGAATATCATACATATTCGAACTGTGATACTTTCTTCTCCATTATCTATAAGTGGGAAATTTTGGAGTTGAAGTAGAATAGACAACTATTAAAATATATTGGTTATCAAAGGAGCTCTCTAAAATACTGCTTGAAAGAGAACAGAAAAGAAAGAAGTCAGAGGATATAATCTCATAATCAGCCTCTTAAGTACCTGCTTTTATAACGTTATTAGTGTGCCTTATCATGCTCCAGAAGCATCAGATTAGCCTTCTTGGACATTTATCTTCAGTTACAGCTGTAAGGCATCTGGCTTGGTTGTCAGTCATGTAAGACTTCTTTATAAAATGGCTTGTAACATACTACAGACTGCCTTTCACAATGCATCACAACAAGAAAACAGTGGGTACTTCAGAGTCCACAAGAAAGATAGTTCAAATCACTGTCCACTTTCCACCTGATCCTTGACCCCTATTAACTTCCTATGAGGTTTCAACTTCCGTTTGTCAGTTTCCTTTGTCAGTCAGTCAGCAACATTCTTCTCGCTTGTAGCGTATACCAAACTTATGTTATTGGTTTCTGCCTCCTATTCCAAAAAGAAAATCCTCATATCCATGTGCTTGATTCTTTCCAAAGCCTCTAAATTTTAGCAGGTTTCATCATGCCTTGATTATTGATTAAAATCTATATATGATTGGACAGAAAACAATCCTGACCAATCTCACTGAGAGAACTGTTCATCCACTTAGCGTCTTTTACAGATTCACTCAGTGCAACAAACTCTAATTCAGTGTACTTAGTAGAACATTATGTTGTTTTTTTGTGCTCCAACTAATGGTAGCTCTCCTAAAAACAAGTGAGTGCATCACTTATTGTACCTCACAAATAACATAGTGTGTGTTTGACAGCACACAAGTGCTCCTCACTTGAATTGCTGCTGAATTGGCTTATGAAGTTGCAGGATATGCTAAGTCTGGCCTTGAACCTGTGGTTAGGTATAAAAGTCTTCCAGTCATGGTTCTGTATTTTGATACATTTGCTGAGTTTGTCTTCATCTGTCACATTTTTTACCTGTAAATTCATGATGAGAAGTGTTTTCACAGCTTTGCAGGTTTCAATTAGGAATTCTTTTAAGATGTCTCTTGAATACACTGTTTCGACCCAAATCAATATTTCATATTCTCTCATAATTGGAACTCACTGTACATATCTTGTTACTCCAAGGTCTCTTACTTCAAATTCAGTGCTTAAGATATTTTTTGTTTCCTTAATTTTACTTTTGTTGCTATACATTATATCACCCACATATGCAGTTACTACGAATTCATGCTGTAGATCATAGTAAACACATGGATCAGCTACTGATTGCAGCATCCCTTGCTTGTGCAGGAACTTGTCAAGCATTTCATTCCATCTTCTGCCAGACTGATGAAACCTGTAAGATCCATTTTACAAGTTGCTGATCCACTCGCCATTGTTCAGTTCCTCTCGATCTGGTATGCCGATGTCACAGAACTACATGGTTGTTATAATGGGATGCATTGAGAGCCAGGGTTAACAGTTTAGTTGGTGTAAAAGAACCCAAACAGGAAATGGAGCACAGGCACTGTTGATGGATTGAACAGCCCTTGTACAGTCTGCAGACCATATGGATTTGGTGCCCTTCTTGTAATTCCAGTTACGAGAATGTTTGATTTGCACAGGCTTGGGAATGAACTTAGCATAATAAGAAATCTGGCCCAAAAAGGACTTGCACTCATTCAGCTTTTCAGGCACAGACAGGTTGATGACGGCTCTGATGTACTCATCCAGATGGATGAGGCCATCTTTTCTTAGCACATGTCCCAAAAAAAATACACATTTGGGGGGGGGGGGGGGGGGGAAGCTACATTTTCTCAGTTTTCAATGAAGGCTGTTTTCCAGAAGGTGTCAGAAAACTGCCTGCATGTTTTCTAAATGCTCCTCTGGCATGGAGCCTATGACCCAGATGTCATCAAGGTAGTTGACACACCAGGGAGTATCCTGAATCAACTGCTTGCAATATCTTTGATAAATTCCTGGTGCAGACTAAATTCCAAAAGGCAAGCGATTAAACTGGTAAAGCCCAAATGCGATGTTGAACATTAAGAAAGTCTAAGAAGCAGCATCCAGTGGCATTTGCAGGTATGCATCATGCAAAGTGATGCATGAAAAATACTGACACCCCTGACAACTTTTACCAACTCCTCTGCCCAAGGAAATGGATACTAGTTTGTGACACATTGCACATTGACACTCTATGTAAAATAGTCACAAATGTGCACAGTGCCATTTGGCTTTCAAACTACCACCAATGCAGTGGCTCACTGATTTTACAAAATAGGAGAAGTGACACCAGGGCTGGGCTCAGCCTTGACCTTGTTACACATGGCAGAGGGATGGGGCAGCAGTGACAAAATTTAGGTATTGCTGTTGGTATAAGGGAGACATATACCTTGAAATTTTCTTCCTGATCCAAGGCATTCTCAAACAGTAGTTGTACAATGCCATAAAAAGTCCAAATCTTGAAGAGAGGCTGATTGAGACACTAAATGTACTTGGTCAAAATGGAAGAGGCATTTAACACAAAAATGTTTTGTACCAGCTGTGAATTTACCACTAACAACATAAGTTGCTGTTCCACGTTCTTATAATATGCTGAGACAGAGAAATGCCCCCTCAAAGGAATAGACTGTTTACCATAAGACACAATTCGATGTGGCTGTAGCAGCACAGGGAGTCCAAGCGCCTGTACATATCTAAGTTAATTAGGCCTACTGTCACTGCCATGACTACCTAAAACTCAATCAGTCACCCATCCATTACCACTATTATCAGAATATGCTGGGGCAACCCTTGTGGAGCCTCTGGTTCCAGCAAAAATGTTGAGACCCTCCAATGACTGTCCCACTACTTGCCAACAGTTACAAATTGTTACCGAATGGCTTACTTTGTGGCATACCCTACACAAAGCGTCTGTGTATGGGCAATCCTGTTGAATATGCACCAAATGACGATAGGGGTAGGACTGCCAGCTTGTGCATTGACTGGAAACAGGTGTGGCAGGTGAGTAACACTGAGACTCAAAAAACGATGTAAGTGGGGGGTATGATGCTTCAACTGACTCATATTCTCTGAGCCCCATGCGAGCAAATACAGGCAGCACCATGACAACACTGCTCACGAGTTGTTAATGGCGTTGACACATGGCAGCTCAGTGGAAGACAAGGCTGCTTGGCTCATTGCACAGAGCACTGGGGGCTGTTTACCATACACATTTAACTTCACCACATGCCTGTTGTCAGACAGTGCATCCTTTGCCACCGCTGTAAGTTCATTTGATTCTGCAGTCTAAGTAACTTTGGCTACAGAGGGGTCAGACAAAGCTAGTGCCCTAGTTTGATCCTACAGGCTGGATGTTAAATGGGTGGCCACATCTGTAATAGCAAGCACACATACCAGGTATCATTCTGGACACACTCTAACTGACACTTGTGTGAGAGACCTTGCAGGTCTGCATTCACGTCTCATATGAGTGCCCAGGGTGCTTGTGATACTAGTAAAGCCTTAACCAGGCCACCACCACATGGGTTTCATGACCAAAATATTCCATGAGCAACTGACAAAGTTCCTTGAAGTTAAGTTTCTCAGTAGAGGACTCCAAATTCTGCACAGTTTTGTTCAGTCCTGCATTGCTGGAGAATAACAAGGGATCATTGTCAACTGTATCCACAATATACCTTTCCTGACAGTGCAGCAAAAACTTGCAGAGGTAATACTCCCACATTTCCTTAGACTTTTTGAAGCCAGCAAATGGGACCATGAGTAGTGAACGTGAAGGTTTACTGTGGGCACCTGGCCCACCACCAGCATGGCATGAGTACAAAACAATTCCAGTTTCTGTTTGAGCAGTTTCTGCATCTGCTCCTATTGCACCTTTTATTGCTGTTCGTGGATGCGCAACTGCTCCTGCCAGCATTGAAAAAATAATGGGCCCATGACACTCACAATTTAACACTATGAAAAAAGAAAAGCACCACACGCATAAGAATATGCTATTTCACAACCTTTGTATCGGCACGAGGTGTGACAATGCTGTGAAGAATCACTGGCATCACATAATGTAACTGAACCCTGGAAGAGGGTATGAAACTAGACATGAAATTCAGTGCACTTGGGAGCAAAAATCCAACCACCATGTAGAGACAAGCACAGAGGAAAACACATTCCGATCAGTGCAAGCAATCGAAACAACTCATCAGGCAGAACCCAAAGCATGATGCAAAGCAACAAAGTGAGATTCAGGTCCAAGTATGTTGATTTTAGCATGAAGACTTTCAGGCCAGGCTTACTGCCACCAGTAAGTAAACACCTGGATCAGTGGCCCTGCCCATACCAAACTCGGAACATGCCTTCTGTGACAGCATTCTGCACTGTTCTGCTGTGATACCCATACTAGCTCATCTACATCCATCTCTTTGTGTGCAGGTGGGGATACTAAACTTGCTAATGGAATACAAATTCAGTGATGGTAGATCAAGTACAAACCATCACATGCACTAACTCTGGAATTGAGTGATACATCTCTTAATGCATTAAAGTGTCCAGGCAGTCTTATGATGGGTGCTCTTTTTGTTGCATATGTCAAATTAAAACTTTGTGATGCCTGGGATTTGAACTTGGATCCCTGCATTTCATAGGCAATGCACTTACCAATTACATCATTTGAGCATGCCTTTCAGGCCTGCTCAAAGCTTCAACTTGAACAGGTTCCTCCCCTTTCCTTCCTAGGAAATATTTGTAAAAAGTTAATATTTTGAGTCTATCCCCAAAGCATGCTCAAGTAATGTAATTGGTAGTGTGGTACCCATGAAAGGCACAGATTCAAGTTTGAATTCCTATCCACTTGTATAATCAATGCAGTGTACACTCTGCAATATTTCTTTTTCCTCAGTGTTCTTCCATAACACTGCAAATTTTTCATATGATTTGGCATTCTTTAGAGTGACAGAAATACTTTCTTGTTTTGAATTTCTTAACAGTTCTGTGTCAGTAGAAGGTGCAGATCTTTAAATCTTCTGTGTTGCCACTATTATTTTTACTTGTATTGCCTTAGTAGATTGGAAATAACAGTTTTCTGTTATTTGATTCTGCTTCTTCTTCATCAGACAGATGAAATGTTCAACTCTGTATTATTACAGTGAAAACTGTGTGCAAATAATCCAAATAATGAATAGTAGATGACTGATGGTAAATAATTTGTATAAGTGCTTTGTAATGATTATGAACAGAAATACTGCAGACTTACATGTCAGCCTAATATAATTCAGATTCTGTACACACAATGAGAAGCTGCAGCTGAAATTCAACATTGTTTCCTTATTGAATTGAGAATATTGCAGCAACTGATCACTGAGGCGGTTACTTGAATGTGCACCTATAAATATGATCATTTACCCATCCTTTTGCATGTGAGCATTCTACACTGTCCAGATTCTCTTAGTAACAAACTTGAGTGAATTCTCTGTCTATTATTACAACAATAATTTCTTTCAAAAATGCTTTTTGTTATTGCTTCTCTCATTTTCAGTCCTACTTTTGCCACATTTTAACTTTGGTCAACCCCACCATTTACCCTTGCTCATTTTACATGCTCCTGTTCAGAAAAGCTAGTCTTTGCCCTAACCAAAATCCAGTCCCACATACTCTTTGCCCTAACCAAAATCGAGTCCCATATACTCTTCCTGGTATCATTCATTGCAATTGGTATCCACCAAAATAGACTTGCAATGAAAATTTCTGTCTTAGCTTCCACAAAAAGACTTTCATCTTTTCTCATTCCATCAGCATGTAAGCCTCAACAGTCTGGTCCTATGTAATTGTATTGCTTAAATGCAGACTATAATTAACTGCCTCTACTTCTTCCAAAAAGTTCTTTTATTATGTTATGAATATTTCCTGCACATTATCTCGGATAATCAGGACTATTGCCCTCTAACACCTTTAACAACATTCTTAATCCCAGCAGTGGAAACAACATCTAAACTTGCTTCCACCTGGGAGTACCCATATCCACCAAATAACCAGAAAAAACCACACACACACACACACACTTTAAAAGAAGTCCTCATCAGTCTCACAACACTTTTGTTGACCTATCCTCCAAGTACCTGGCCCCAGCAGAAGTCATGAGTGTCTCCAAACCCAGAATTAGCCATGTTGGACTTGTCATTGATTTTCCTTTACTTGAGCCCTTGTATTTATTCGGCACTTATCCTGGTGACACTTGCTAATCCTGCAAGAGTTCCTCAGTTCCAATGTTCCTTCACTCTCTGTCACCAAATCCCTTCCCAGTCAGTCAAACATTTGGATTAGGGAACGGTCAACTATTCATTACCCAGTAACTAATTCAGACCTTATCATTCTTTCTGTTTACAAGTACTCCCCCACTGTATTTGTCAACCAAGATCACTTTGTGTCTGAGGATCTCCAACAGGATTCCGGCTCCTCTGATTGTAAGCTTGCCACTGCAAACCCATCTCAGAAGCCCAACATGATATTCAACAGCCTTCCAAAACATAATGCCCATCCCAAAGCATGATATCTGAATCCCTCAGCATTCTCATATTGGCAATGCACTGTAAACCCACCTTTTACCTGCTCCCAAATGCAACTTCACTGATTTCCCACAAGACTTCCCATTGTAACTGGTTAGATTGCTCTCACAGGAAGACCCTCTGTACTGATTTACCGTCATAATCAACCAATTATCCACAATACCCTGATACACAACCAAGAAACTTATCATTTTCTTTGCAGCCTTTTCATAGTTCTTGTCCTATCACTTCTTATTTGACACTGTGGAGGCTATGTCCCTGTACACCAGCATCTTATATGTCCATAGTCTTGCTGGAATGAAACTGTATCTTTCCCAGCAATCCCTGATGCTAAACCCATTACCTTCTTCCTAATATTTTTGATCAGTCACAGCTTGACCGTCGATGTTTACTCCTTTTATGGCAACAAAAAAATCTCAGAGCTGTAATGGGTTCTTGCATTGCACCTTCACATGCTAACATGATAATGCACTCCTTAGACTAATATTTTCTATCTGTTCAGCATCTTAGGCCCTTTGACTGTTACTTATGCTTTGATCACATCTTTATGATCTGGACCCATGGCAAAGACAGCCTCTGCTGTTTCCTCCAATACTGCAGCATCTACTGCAGATCTTCTTCACCTGGTCCCCCTTATCCATTCTAACTAGATGTTGATTTCCATCTCTATAATGGCTTCATAAAAATGTTTGTGTCTATGTCAGACACAGCAGCCACAAACAGTACCTCTGTTTTTGACAGCTGTGATCCATTTCACATCAAAAAGCACCTTTCTTATACTCTTCATACCCTTGGATATTGCATCTGCAATGAGGACAAGTTACCAAAATATGCTGATAACATTGCCAGAGTCTTTGCTAAAACATAATATTTTACCCAGCTAGACCAGAAACTAATGTCCTACACTACCCCTTCCCATGAGAGCAACAAACCTGTTGCTGTTGTGAGGCAACTACCAATCAGTACTAACATTATTGTGTGACATCACTCAAGCCTTGAAAAACCACATCCTGCATCAGGGCTTCAACTACATCATTTTATGCACTGAGATGAGATGTATGCTACCCAGAATTTACCTTTGTCCATCAGAGCAGTAGTCCATTGCCCCACCACCCACACACAACCCTAGTCCATCTCTACACCACCCATGCTGTCAGTCTTTCACTCTAAGGGTTATGCCCCAGTCAGTGAGCTAGGTACAGTATGTGTCCCATGTATCCACCCATCATTAACTCCAACTGTAGTATTTACACTCCAGTCACAGATCACAAGTATAAATGGCCACATTATATGTCAGCTGTGCTGCATTGTACATGCATATGACAACTAACCAGGTGTCTGCTCATATGAATTGTCACTGCCAAACCGTGGGAATATGCAAATTTGATCATACAGTTGTTGCATGTATTGTCCTCTGCAATACCAGTGACTTCAACATCTATTTCAGTACCCAAGGCATTTGAATCCTCTCCCTGTATAAAATCTAAAATAAGAGCTCCTTTACAGCTGCTCTCTCTACATATTGTTTAAATTCTGAAGTTTTTCCACTAAAACAGTCTTCCATGTAGTATAAGTATAAACAAAGTAAAGTCAGTACCTATGAGTTAGTTCAATGTTTTTCCACTTGTAATCTATGTCCTCAAGTATTTGCTGGCTGTATTCCAATCTCTGTGTTCCATTACAGCTTTTATTCTCTCTCTCTACAGCTCCCTCTAGTATCATGGAAGTTATTCTCTCATCTTTTAACAGGTGTCCTATCACCCTGTCTCTTCTTGTCAGTGTTTTCCACATATTTCTTTCCTCACTGATTCTGCAGAGAACCTCCTCATTCCTTGCTTTATCAGTTCACTTACTTTTCAACATTCTTTAGTAGCATCACATCCCAAATGCTTCGATTCTCTTCTGTTCCAGTTTTCCCACAGTCCATGTTTCACTCCCACACAATGCTGCCCACCAAATGTACATTTTTAGAAATTTCTTCCTCAAATGAAGGCCTGTGTTTGTTACCAGTAGATTTCTCTTGAGCAGGAATGTCTTTTTTACCAATGCTAATCTACTGTCTATGTCCTCTTTGCTCTATTTATCATCTGTTATTTTGATGCCTAGATAGCAGAATTCTTTGACCTCATCGTCTTCATGATCCCCAATTCTGATGTTAAAAAAAAGTGTTTCACTGTTCTTATATCTGCTACTTCTCATTACTTATATCTTTCTTTGATTTACTCTCAATCTGTATTCTGTACCCATTAGACTGTTCGTTCCATTCAATAGATCCTGTAATTCTTCTTCACCTTCACTAAAGATAGCAATGTCATCAGTGAATCTTATGATTGATGTCCTTTCATTCTGAATTTTAATCCCGCAGAAGGAATTTGCAGTAATAGGTTTTCTCTACAAAAATATTGCTTGACTTGTTCCATGACCATGAAGGTTCTCCTTGATGCTGGAAACTACAAGGTACGGTGACTGAATGTGCATATAATAATAATAATAATTGCAAAGTGACTAATTATTCCTCTGGATTGGCCTTAGGCCATACTATTATTGACATAATGAGCAATGTTAAATGTAGTACTTGTGGGGCGACAAAAGAATATGCAACATATGAAAGGATGCAGTATAAATAATGGAGCAGAGTAAAACTGTTTCAACATAGATAGTACACCAGAAACTGGTGAGCTTTTCTCTCTTAATTTAGGTAAATTTACTCCCTCATCTTCGCAGCCCTGATACATCTTAATTGCATTTTCTGTACCTAATGTATCGTTTTAAACACACACTGCTTCTGAGAGATAAATTGTTCCACATAGTGTTTCATTATCACTTATTAGGTACTTTCTTCATGATAAGTGTTGTTTAGGATAATTCTAATAACTACATAATGCAAAGAAGAGAACACTGTCCATGAAGTCGTGCATTATTTGGAACTTACTATTACACTGCTGATGGGTCATCTTTTGCAATCATTTGGTACCCTATACTGGCCAGATAATGTTTCTAAGATAGTCTTGTGTAGTTAAAGCTGCTTCATGACCTTCGCTTAATTTCTTAGTATATTTAAGGATTATAACTACGCATATTCAAAGATGTCAGAGAGAAACTTGGCTTTCTCTTATTTTTATCCAACTCCTGTTGATCATTTATTTTAGTATCTTGTTGAAGTTTGACATCTTTCCTATTATGGTAAACAGTGATCATTTTCTTAATTTCATACACCATGCTTATTGAATAGGTATGGAAATTCTAGGGTTGGAAAAGCAAACATTAATTCATGTGAGGGGCTACCTTTCCTCGTGTCTTTGTTGTTGAACTGTCATGAGGATAGTGATTACTTTTATTTTGCAGTGGGTTTCCACTCTTAACATGTCATCTTCAGATCTGTTCTGCAGTCATCACATCTGCAACATATCAATCAATATCTGTTGATTAGTGTTGTTCACAGCACATACAATGCTGATCAACAGATATAAATTGTCCAGTCCCAGTTATAGTTACTATAAAAAAAGATTTGAAGATGGCTGAAACAAAAAAAACTGGTTGAAAAATAAAAACAGTCATTGCAATCAAGAGATTTCAATAAAACTGATAAAAATCAGTACACTGACATCACCAAGTAGACAAATTGATGTAAACAAAACTTAAACTGCTGCTCCACATATGCTAAAGTTCACATAAATTTACATGAAATTAGTGAAGTTTATGCTTATTTCCTTCCATTATCATTGTACAGTTTGAGCTCATGATCTCTCGTGATGAGCTTTAAATTTGAGCTCTCCCTCCCTTCACCTGAGGTTTGTGTTCAGTCACCATATACGAAAGGTATCTTGTTCCTCGTCCACATTGATACATTAACTTCACAAACTGTGGGCATTGTGCCATAAAAGTAACTGTATATGTCATAGAGGTGAGAGTGTGCACATTGTAGTGTCATGTTCGTGTTGTTGCCAATAAGAGAAGGGGGAGGGTCAAGCATGATATCAGAAAATAGCCTGCTGTCAAGTAACAACAACAGGGCAGCCTAACTTCATGTTCCCATTAGATGCACATACGGCCATCATCACCATCATGTGCTTTTGTATCATGAAATACCATGTCTTGTTTTGAATTTAAGCAAGGACTTTGACACACAGTGTGGCAATGTTGAAACTGTACTTCTTCCCATACCTCCCTGTTTGTCAACCAAATACTGGCACTGAAATTTATTTCCAACGCCAGAATTTGAATCAGTTACCACCTTGTGATTCTAGAAGTTTCATTTGTGAATAAGACATTCCATCATTTTTTGGAGATTCCTCTGAGACATCGTGTGTTCCTCTTGCAATATCTTGACTGTGAGCCTTTTGTCCTTTTCAAGAGAGTTAGTGGAAAGTTATCAGCCAAAATATCAGGAAAGGCAATCATGATTCCCAGACATATGCCCTCCCTGTTTTGTGTTGCAGCATTAGTTTATATTAACATCAGCAGTGGAGCTAGGAACTACAAATTTTGCTTAAGCTGCCTTGACAGTATGTGTTATTTCCTTTGAAAATCATTGGCTTCAGTGTTATTAGACTTATCAAAATATTCTGGGCCATTATTCGATGGTTGAATGATATCCTAGGGAAATCCAATAGTTTGTCCCCATCTGTGGAAGATGTCTCCAATGGGATTGTTCCTTCTGTGAGTGTTCATTTCATACCATGGCTCGCTATTTACTGCGGTAAAAGGCTGTTTCCCTTCTCAGTTGCTGTCTACTGCTATTGCTGTTGCCCTGCAGCAGAAGACAATGGCAGTAGCAAATAACAGCAACCAACAATAGCAAGTTGTGCTCAAGTTTTGAAAACATATGGTAACACACCCTGCATGGGATCACATAGGTATTAACTTTTACTGTAGTCAGTAGCAAGCCAGGTATGACTCATACAGTTGTACAAGCTACAACACCTCGAAGATGTCCTTGGCAGATGCGCACAATACCTGGGGTTTCTTCAAGGAATTCACTTAACCATGACATAATAACCCAGAACATTTTAATAAGTATGACAGTTCTGGCTATGAATGTCTTGCAGTTCAGTGTTATTGTCATTGGTACTGCCAAATATTGATATTGGGATGATGTAACATTGGTGAATGAATCCAGAAAATGATACAAGCCTGTGCCACACAGTTTCACACATTATTAGTGAATGTATAGGGCAGCTTGTTACAAATATTCTGTGCCATGCATAATTTTATCCTATTAATGTATTCTGCCAACATACAGCTGCTAATTATTTTGAGCATTAAACATATTTAGTATAAGTTTTGTCTTCATTTGGTAACTCTTCATTAACTATCTGCTCTCACATATTGTCAGAATCTATGTGACATATATTTCTTTAAAAATGTATTTCCTCTTAAATGTTACATTGGGCATATTGATGGATCTTGTTTTATCATTTCCTACACACTTCCAGATCAAGGTTTGGAAGAATAAAAGATGCATGTACAGTAGCACCAAAACTTAAAAGGGTTCTGAATAGAGTCATGGTATTAATGTCAATATGCAGCTTCCTCACTTCATGCAAAGAAGTATCAATTCTTCCTCACTTACTGTTTAGAATGAGAGATTTCTTATGTTTGTGTGTGTGTGTGTGTGTGTGTGTGTGTGTGTGTGTGTGTGTCTTTTATTTTGTTTTTAGTTCTATTTGTTGTGGCCTCGTATAATTTCTCACACGAAATGTCTCCATACTAAAATTTACTACAAAACAAAAAAGGAAAAACATTATGCGTGCTTCCTTTTTGTCTCTTTTTCTATCACAGGGTTACTAAGCTGTGGGTGCTCTTGCATGCATGTGGTTGTGGCAATAAATAAGCGAATTTCTACAGGACAGCGAATGACCTCACATGACAATCTCAAGAATATCAAGTAGCATCAATTGCTAGTGCTCAATGATTGTTAACTCATTAACAAGCAAGCTAACTAACATATGTTTTTACCTTTAATTTATAGACAATAATCCAGTGGAGCTCGAGGAGAGAGAAAAGTAAGTGTCCAGTATGCTTTATTAACTTTTTCTGCAAAAAAAAGGACCTTTAAATTTCTCATTAAAACATATAATTGTTGGAACTAGTCCACTACTCACATTAAGAGCAGGTGAAGGACTGAATATGCTATAGTTTGGAAAATGGATTTGTATCAGCCTTCTAAGGATTACTGTTTCTCACTGATGAAGTAGTTTTATCTTATAGAGAACATTTTAAATGAATTTGTAAATGTTCAGATTTGTTACTTTTCATCAGATGCACGCAAAAATCACATATACTTCCAGGTGCATTTTTTATAATTGCGGTTTGGAATACATTAAACATAAAAAGGGATTTTAGAAACATGGTCCTCCATATAACTAAAATTATAAATTACTCACTTCTTTATGTAACTTTATAACTGATATGGAATAAGCTTCTTAAGTTTTACATATATTTCACATTGGTGCTTAATCCTCTTACAAGATAGGCTCGAAAGACTTATGCTCATTAAGAGCAACTGGGACTCTCAAACTACATTTTACACTTCAATGCACTATTTCTCTGGTTGAATTCATTACTGTAACAATAATTATATGCAGAAAGCATGACTTTTTGAGGATTTAATTGGAACTAAACTAGCAGGGCAAGAGACTTGAAATATATGTATTCACATTTATTGTGCTATGAACCATGCACTGTAGTCTGCAACTCCCCTACCAACCAAGTTGACAGTTATTCATGACATGTATAATTAATACAGTAGGAAAGGTAAAGTATGGAGTTGCTTTGAACTGTTTAATTTATCTTTTTTTCCTATCAAACACAGAAAATTATTTGTGCAGGTTTTATGCAGATAAGTATCTTCTGTTTTATTTAAAGTAAGTATATATTGGTTTCAGATGTAAAATTTCCTTGTTCAGAGGTGGATTGGCTTTACTGTGTATTCTCTCTTTCTGCCAGCATAATGCAAATTTCAGAGAAAAATACATTATTCTTTCCGAAAAGCATATTGTAGTGGAGTAGTATGTCATGCATAATTGAAAGCATGGTGTCTTTTTTACAATTTGAGATTCAGCTTTATTTACCATATGCTGGTATTAATTTATTTCTGGTAGCTATCCATGTAGCCAGTCTGCCCCTGATTATTATTAACCAGAATGCAGTACATGCTTGTATCCTGTTTCATTTATTATACCTTTTCTCCTAAACTTCTGATTTAATTTTGCTGTTTGCTTGCTCCAGTACACATTTTGCCTTAAGTGAATTTATGACTGAATAAAAAAAATGAAACAAAATCCCACTCACAATACTGTTCTTTAACCATAATCCTGAGTTACTTACAGGAAGACAGGCAGTGATGAGATAACTTAATATTGTGAACTCCCTTGTATAATTCGTTTCAGTTTTGCACATGACCAGCTGTGTACTTCTCCTGGTTCATAGTGTAACTTACACATTTGTAATGCATCCACTATAACCATAAAGTGGTTTTTAATAATTTCATAGTTGTTAGTTAATTCTTCAGTTATTTAACATCACCACTTGAGAATATTCACATCAGGGCTAAAAATCAAGAGATGCAATGAAACAATTATCTTTTATATGAATTGCATATCTGATAATTCAGTTGTGTGCTACTGGTCAAATACATTTTTGATAGTGATGTTCACATATGTATTGCAGTTTTTGAGCTTGTATTGAAAATTTTGCTAACAAATTCAGACCTCTGGAAAGTAATGAATAAATTACTATTTGTTCCACTTTCTTACTTGAAATAGTTCTTATGACAGAAATAAAATTTCCTTGTTGTCTATAGTATATGAAAATTGAAATTCATGGTTAGTTTCTGTGTAGGCCTACTTGTAACTATCAAGCCAACTTCCATTAGGCAGTTAAGGGATTTGTCATAATAAGATATAAGCCATTGATGTATTCTAATATCAAATTATACAAAAAGAGATTCTTATTTGAAAGAAATATTCACGAAAGTGAATGTTCATCTGTTCAGAGACAAGATTTTATCACTCATTTGAGGTATGAAATAACAAATAATAGACTCTATTGAACATAAAACATTTATGAGGTTTTTGGACGTACCTGTTCTTGATCCTGCTGCTTGTAATTTTTTTCTATCATAAAATAACATTACATGTCAGGAAACAATCTGTCTGACATCACAAATTCTGTGTCTCAATACTTTGGGAATAGCGCACACTGACAGCTTTTCAGGATCTAGTCAGCTTCATAAGTTTATCTACATATCATACTCTAACAAACCATTATGGCAGGAGATAACTCTCCCTTGAATCATACACTAGTGCTCATTAATTTCAATACACCCCGGTATTTCAGATTTACAACATAAATCAAACATTATCTCACAAAATATAATTATAGTAACTTCCACATATATAATACAATCACAATCATGATATTTTACTTTCATGAAAGTATACTCCTCACAAACTCGAAGCATGTAGTCAGTCAGTTTTTGTAGGTATTGTGAACCGATATGATTCCACACATCCGTAACAATATTCCAGAGATGTCCCTTGCTGGTTATATTAACATCCCTGATATGTCTGTCCACTTCATCCTAGACCATTTCAATGGATTAAAATCTGGGCTTTGGGACGGCCATACCATATCATTCAGTATTTTATGTTTTTCTGTTGATGCAGTGTAGTTTGCACAGCATGCCGACCAATGTTTTGGGTCATTATCCTGTTTTAAGGTGAACCCTTTTCCTATTAAGAACAATCCACTTTGTATTGCATGATACTGAAGTGTGCAGTGCTACTGCTTCTGATCCATACATCCTTCTATTTTCACAATGTCGCCAATTCTATCTCCGGCAGAACATCCCCAAACCACAATAGAACCTCTACCATGTTTAACTGTAGGTAGGGCACACTGCTGGGCTACCCTTTCCCCTACAAATCAGTGAACAAATATTCTTCTTCTGGTTCCAGAAATCTCAAACTTCGATTATCGGTGAATAACACCTTCGTACACTCTTCCAGTGTCCAATTACACTGTTTTCTAGCCTATTCGATTCTCTTCTGTTTATTTATGGGCCTTAGAAGGGGTTTTCTTGCTGTGACACATTCTTTCAAGCCGGCTTCTGTCAGTCTCCTTTTTACTGTTGCAACAGATATTGTTGTCATGTTCATTTCTACCAATTATGCACGAATTTGGGGTGCTGTTTTTAATCTGTTTCTCTTACTGGTAGTTCTGATATATTTATCATCACTTTTAGTTGTTTTATGAGGTCATTCCGGTCGTGGTATGTCCTTATTGCTACCTGTTGCCTTCTCGGGTGAAGGGTGTATTGCACTACCCTTGTAGACACACTACACTGTTTCACAATTTTTGCTAATAGATAAACCTGCTTGGCTAAGTGCTACAATTGCAGCATGTTTTTCTATGGATATTGAAGTGTTGGCAGAAGAGCCAACACCGTGTTGCTAGAGGAGGCCGAAATGCACGCGTTTAATTACACGCAGACTGGCGAGAGGTCTGGAACAGGACAGTGTCTTGAGAATTGCAAATAAAGTACATAGATGATGTAATAGTTAACTTTAATCCATATTTGGTGTACAGCGCTCTTGACGGTACATGTTTTATATAATAAATATCAATTGAATACGGCGCCTTGCTAGGTCGTAGCAAATGACGTAGCTGAAGGCTATGCTAACTATCGTCTCGGCAAATGAGAGCGTGATTTGTCAGTGAACCACTGCTATGAACGTCGGCTGTACAACTGGGGCGAGTGCTAGTAAGTCTCTCTAGACCTGCCGTGTGGCGGCGCTCGGTCTGCGATCACTGACAGTGACGACACGCGGGTCCGACGTATACTAATGGACCGCGGCCGATTTAAAGGCTACCACCTAGGAAGTGTGGTGTCTGGCGGTGACACCACATTCCTCCCCCGCAAATCGGCGCATGGTTGTGTTATAAGGCTTCCGCCCGCTGTGAGGAGTACCCCATGTTGACGTATGCGACGAGGTGGGGAGCCTAACAACAGGCGAGGCTGTGCCACCCGCTCCCGGGGAGCTAGGAAATGCCTGAAAACCTAGTCCAGGGTGCACGCCAACATGCGGTGTATGCGCCCTTAGAGATACAGGAGGGGCCGAAGGGTCGACCTCCATCGCGTCGGGGTACCCGACGGGCGAAGACAACATCTGGTCCGGAGCGGGCAAGAGTTTCATGTCGGAGGACAGCTGGTCACGGGAAGCGATCGGCGGCACGTGACCCAGGGAGGCGCCCGGCGGCTGCAGCGAAGCGTCCACTGTGGGCGGCGCCGGCGGGAGGACCGGCGGCGGTGCGTCGCCTTGGGGCAAAATGGAAGGCATCGTCGGTAACACCTGGGGATGAGGCAAGCCAGTAGATGGGTCCCCAGGGCGCTGACCTGACGGCACCGTCGCTGAAAGCAGACGGGGAGCGGCAGAACCCGTGCGACGACAGAGGCGCAGCTGATTGAGATGCCGACGCACCTCACCAGAGGCCCCCAAAACCAGATACATAGCGCGGCCGAGGCAGCGAAGAATGCGCCCTGCGAGCCAACGCCGTGAACCACGATAGTTGCGATAGTATACAACGTCGCCTGGAGCAAAAGCAGGTGGCTGCTGCTGCACAGGAACCTGATGCGGCAGATGTAGCAAAGACATCAAGGTTCGATGAGGACGACCGTGGAGCAACTCAGCCGGCGAACGACCATCTCGGGGCTGAGAGCGATACGAGGACAAGAAGAGCAATAACGCGTCCTCCCAAGAATGCGACTCTTTTAACTTCAACATCTGTGACTTGAAAGTCCGGACCAGTCGTTCAGCGGCACCGTTTGACTGAGATGAAAACGGCGCGGATGTCAGATGTTGAATACCATTGGCCTTGCAGAATGACTGAAATTCTGCAGACATGAATTGTGGGCCATTGTCGGAAACAATAGTCTGTGGAAGACCTTCAATACAAAAGATAGCAGATAACGCTTGGATGGTGGCAGATGACATCGTGGAAGGCATCTTGACAACAAAAGGAAAATTACTGAACGAATCAACCAGAACCAACCATCTAGCATTCCAGAATGGACCAGCAAAATCAATGTGTAAGCGTTGCCAAGGGGAAGTGGCTTTCGGCCATGCAAAGAAGTTCCGCGGTGGTGCGGAATGTTGTTCGGCACACGCCATGCAAGAAGAGCACATATTCGTAATCGCAGCATTGATTCCGAACCAAGTACAGTGCTGACAAGCAAGTTGTTTCGTTCGCGCTATACCCCAATGACCTTGGTGGAGAAGCCATAAGACAGAGGACTGTAACGAACGTGGGACCACGACCCTGGAATGATCATTATCAGAACGCAACAGCAAAACACCACGTCGAACAAAAAGTCTCTCCTTATGAGCAAAAAATCGGCGAACCAACGGATCCTCGATCCGTGACTTTGACAACTGCCATTGCGTAGCAACAAAACGCAAAACGGTAGCAAGGACAACGTCAGAAGCTGTGGTAGTAGCTACACGACGAAAATCAATCGGAAACGATTCGACCACGTCATCGGTTTCCGCATCAATGAACATGCAAGTAAGTTCGGAAGAATCGAATGCTCTATCCTCAGCAACAGGCAAACGGGACAACGCATCGGCGTTTCTGTGCTTAGCAGTGGACCGATACAAAATATCGTAGCGGTACTGCGAGAGGAAAATAGACCAGCGAATGACTTTCTGCGCTGTACCTGGAGGTACAGGCTTGTTCGACTGAAAAAGCGACGTCAAAGGTTTGTGGTCTGTGATGATGGTAAAGTGACGACCATACAAGAAATCATGAAACTGAGTAACACCAAAGACGAGAGCCAAAGCTTCTTTCTCTATCTGTGAATAATTTCTTTGCGCAGACGAGAGCAATTTGGACGCAAAGGCAATAGGGCGATCATGCGATCCATCTTTGTGCACAAGCACAGCACTGATCCCAAACTCCGATGCATCTACCATCAACAAAAGGGGTTTCTGGGGATCAAATGGCATAAGGCAAGTATTTGAAAGCAACGCCGATTTCAACTGGCGAAAGGCGCATTCGCATTCCGTCGTCCAGACAAACGGAACACCTTTACGGTGTAAGCGATGAAGCGGAGCTGAAATGGAAGAGGCCTGGCGCACAAATTTGTTATAGTAATTTATTTTTCCCAGCACACTCTGTAGCTGCTTCAAATTCTGCGGCGAAGGCAAGTCCTGTATGGCACGGAGGTGCTCTGGACTGGGATGTATGCCTTGGGCATTGAGTACATGGCCCAGATAGGGTAAGTCACGAGCAAAAAACACACATTTGTCCTTCCGCAAGCGATGACCATTTTGCCGCAAGACCTGAAATAATGTTCTGAGATTGGCTAAATGTTCTTCTTCCGTCTTTCTGGAGATCACAATATCGTCCAGATAGTTTGTTGCAGTAGGGACCGACGCACAAACAGTTTGTAGATATTGCTGGAACAATGCAGGGGCGGATGCACACCCGAATGGCAGTCGTTTGAATCAATACAAACCAAGATGCGTGTTAACCACCAAGACGCGCTGGGATGCGTCGTCCACCGGTATTTGCAAGTACGCATCTGCGAGGTCCAACTTCGAAAAATATTTACCCGGGCACAGTTTGTCAAAAAGATCTTCCGGGCGGGGTAAAGGAAAAGTTGCAATCACTAGTTGTGGATTCACCGTTGCCTTGAACTCCACACAAAGTCTCAATTTTCCGGAAGGTTTGGGCAAAATTACTAAGGGTGATGCCCAGAGAGAAGCCTACACACGTTCAATCACACCTTGTGATTCCAAATCGTGTAATGTTTTTGCGACCTCATCACGCAATGCGTGGGGAACATTGCGCGCTCTGAAAAATTTCGGTTGCGCGTTGACTTTCAGTTCCAAATGTGCTTGATAGTTCTTAGCGCAACCAAGGCCCGGTGCAAAAATGTCTGCAAATTCTTCACATAGACGAGAAACACTGGCTGAAGGCACAGTCTGGTTCACTGATAGGTCCTGATTGACTATAGACAAGTTAAACAACTGAAATAAATCTAAACCAAACAAGTTCACTGCAGAAGAAGAACGAAGTACATAAAATGACACAAGTTTTGTTTGTCCCTTGTATGTTGCAAGAAGGCTGCACTGTCCTAACACAGGGATATTCTGACCGGAATAACTATTTAACTTAACATTTGCGGCACGCAACGGAGGTGTGCCCAGTTGTTTGTACGTGTCGTTATTGATCAAAGAAACTGCAGCTCCAGTATCAAGCTGGAACGGTATGACCTTGCCATGAAAGTCCAAATCTACCAAAAGTTTATTGTCCTGCTGACGACAAGAGCGACTGTCTCGTGCAACGTGAACAGACACTGGTACAGAATCACTTGCTAATTGACGTGATTTCCGGCGACATCGACGCACACTTTTTGTGGGACAAACAGTCACTGTTAGAAAGAGTGGCACTGGGCGGAGTGGAATTAACTACATGAATTTCCATGGGCGAAGGTTCACGAGCCTGAGCATTCTTGGTTCGATTCCGGCGCGAAGCAAAGGGCCTGGAACGGGTGTGAGTGTGCAATCTGAGCTTTTTCTGGCAAACACTCTGAACATGTCCTTTTTTATTACAGAAAAAGCAAACAGCTTGGCGTGACGGGCAATTCTCACGCAAATGTCTAGTAGCACACTGCGGGCATGACTTCACTGCATTTGCTTGCTGCCGCGTCAAACGTAGCGGAGAGCTTGGCGGCAGCTGCGCGGACGGGCGCGAGGGCTGTTTACTGTTCCGTGCCGGTTAATGTGACACACAGCTGGCGAAGTTTCAAATGATTCCTGAGCAAAGTCAAGTGTGTCTTGCCAATCCAATATGTCCATCACTTGTTGAAGGGAGGGATTGACTATTTTCAAAATCTGTTCCCGTATACGAACATCAGAAACGTTCTGTGCAATTGCATCACGCACCATAGTATCTGAATAAGGGAGTCCACATTCACACTCAAAAGCACAATCCTTAGTAAGGCCTTGCAAAGTTGCAACCCACTCCCGATTAGTTTGACCGGCCGTACGTTTGGTACGAAAGAAAGTATACCTTTTTACAACTACATTGACAGATTCTTTGAAATATGCATCTAATGCAGACAGAATTTCGTCGTAGGACAGAGTTGCTACATCGCGTCGGGGAAACAATTTCACTATCACTCGGTACGTGTGGACGCCTACAGCGGAAAGAAGAAATGGCTGCCGCTCATTACCTTGAATTCCGTAGGCGGCGAGATGGAATCCAAATTGGCGTGACCACTCCGTCCAGCTTTCCAGTGCCGCATCAAAAGGACAAAAAGGTGGTGCAACAGCGTGTTGTGGCTGCGGTAGCGGTGGAGCGGCGGCGGCCGCATCGTTTTGCATCGCACGTTGACCCTGGACGAGCTGTCCAAGGGCATCCAATAACGCCTGCATCTGCTGATTCTGCAAGCGATAAAATTCGGACAGTACATCTGGAGATTGTGGTGAAGCCATGACACACGTAAAGTAGAGCAATACGACCGTTAAATCTTCGTCGCCATATGAAGTGTTGGCAGAAGAGCCAACACCGTGTTGCTAGAGGAGGCCGAAATGCACGCGTTTAACTACACGCAGACTGGCGTGAGGTCTGGAACAGGACAATGTCTTGAGAATTGCAAATAAAGTACGTAGATGATGTAATACTTAACTTTAATCCATATTTGGTGTACAGCGCTCTTGACGGTACATGTTTTATATAATAAATATCAATTGAATATGGCGCCTTGCTAGGTCGTAGCAAATGACGTAGCTGAAGGCTATGCTAACTATCGTCTCGGCAAATGAGAGCGTGATTTGTCAGTGAACCACTGCTATGAACGTCGGCTGTACAACTGGGGCGAGTGCTAGTAAGTCTCTCTAGACCTGCCGTGTGGCGGTGCTCGGTCTGCGAACACTGACAGTGGCGACACACGGGTCCGACGTATACTAATGGACCGCGGCCAATTTAAAGGCTACCACCTAGCAAGTGTGGTGTCTGGCGGTGACACCACAGATATCTCCACTCATGGAGCCATACTAGTAATGTGCATAATTCAGTGTCATGAAGGAACTGACATGCAGGAACCACATGTTTTGTAACGCTGCAATGCTTGCCGTTTGCTGCAGACATCACATCACTACAGGGAACAACACAGGTGCACCAAATGCGGCGTCCATTGGCAAATAGATAACAAACATATCAGATAGATGCATAATGTTTATGTACACAACATTGTTTGTTGGATAGTATTGTATCTCGATGACCTCAACCGTACTCATGGTATTAGACCTTATCTACAGATAACTATAAGTCATTTATTGGGTGTATTGAAATTAATGAGCAGTATTGTACATTAGTGTTTCCTTTCATTCTATTCACATATGGACCATGGGAATAAATCTGCTTAAATGTGTCCGTGTCTGGCAGTTAATATAATCTTGTCTTTGACACCTTTGTGGGAGTGATATGTATATTCCTAGACTTCTCATTTTTAATACTGATTCTTGAAACTTTGTAGTGGGTTCTTACTGGATAGTGTTCATCGTGAAGCATCTGCCAGCTCAAGTTAATTAGAATCAGAACTTTTATTACCACATTATGTACACACACAAGTCATGATTTATGTATAGGAGACTAATCAGTACATCTCCATGATGATCTCCCATTGATTAAACTAATCTGTGACCATCTGTGCTGCCCTTATATGTATACATTCACTATGCCCTGTTTGTATTTGGTGCAAACCCACGCACTTGAGCAACATTCTAGAATGTGTTGTAAGAGTGTTTTGCAGTACTCACCTGTGTAGATTGACTGCATTTTCCCATTATACTGACAATGAACATTAGTACGTCATTTGCTGTACCTATGACAGAGCCTATAGTATCATCTCATTTCATATCTCTACAAATTGTTACTCTGAGGTATTTGTATGAGTTGACTTATTACAGTTGTGGCTCATTGGCGTTATAGAATTTCGTGTTTTTGTTTTTTCGGAAATGCTCTTTTTTTATCTATGAACTTTTAAGCAAATTGTCAATTTTTGCAACACTTTGAAAGCTTGTCAAGATCTAAGTGAATATTTGTGCAGCGTTTTGAGACTGTACTTCATTGTAGATAACTGCATCATCTGCAAAACATGTTGGTTTATTATTAATACGGCCTGACAAATCAGTACTATACAACATGAGCAGCAATAGTACCAAGATACTTTCAAAGGGGGGGGGGGGGGGGGGCTAATTTATTTATCCATCTGTCAGTGATTCCTTATCCAAGGTAACATGCTGCATACTGCCTAAAAAGGAGTCGCCAGGAGGCAAGCTGTATGCACCTAACTGATCATTATGTTCAAGAAATATCATTATGTTTGAACCTACAATGGGTTCTAAGACTGTGTAACACATGAATGTCAGCCATATTGGACACTAATTTTGTGGGTCACTTCTGTTATCCTTCTTGGAAACAGATGTTACCCTTCTTGGAAACTACTGGGTGTAGTTTTTGTTCAAGGAATGTGTGGTAGATTATGGTTAAATAAGGGGCTTACTCAGCACCAACTTTATATAGATTCCAAGAGGAGTTCCATCAAACCCTGGAGCATTGTTCAAATTAGCAATTTCAGCTGTTTCTCAATACCCCTGACATTAATATCCGTATCATTAATATTTGTAGTCGTATAAGAATTAAACAGGTGCAGTACACATGGATTTTCCATTTTAAAGTAATGTTTGAAAGCAGAGATCAGCATTTATGCTTTTTGTTTTGCTACCCTTGAACCCCATGAACCATGGACCTTGCCGTTGGTGGGGAGGCTTGCGTGCCTCAGCGATACAGATGGCCGTACCGTAGGTGCAACCACAACTGAGGGGTATCTGTTGAGAGGCCAGACAAACATGTGGTTCCTGAAGAGGGGCAGCAGCCTTTTCAGTAGTTGCAGGGGCAACAGTCTGGATGATTGACTGATCTGGCCTTGTAACATTAACCAAAACAGCCTTGCTGTGCTGGTACTGCGAACGGCTGAAAGCAAGGGGAAATTACAGACGTAATTTTTCCCGAGGACATGCAGCTTTACTGTATGATTAAATGATGATGGCGTCCTCTTGGGTAAAATATTCCGGAGGTAATAGTCCCCCATTCGGATCTCCGGGAGGGGACTACTCAAGAGGACGTCGTTATCAGGAGAAAGAAAACGCGTTCTACGGATCGGAGCGTGGAATGTCAGATCCCTTAATCGGGCAGGTAGGTTAGAAAATTTAAAAAGGGAAATAGATAGGTTAAAGTTAGATATAGTGGGAATTAGTGAAGTTCGGTGGCAGGAGGAACAAGACTTTTGGCCAGGTGATTACAGGGTTATAAATACAAAATCAAATAGGGGTAAGGCAGGAGTAGGTTTAATAATGAATAAAAAAATAGGAGTGCGGGTTAGCTACTACAAACAGCATAGTGAACGCATTATTGTGGCCAAGATAGACACAAAGCCCATGCCTACTACAGTAGTACAAGTTTATATGCCAACTAGCTCTGCAGATGATGAAGAAATTGATGAAATGTATGACGAGATAAAAGAAATTATTCAGGTAGTGAAGGGAGATGAAAATTTAATAGTCATGGGTGACTGGAATTCGAGTGTAGGAAAAGGGAGAGAAGGAAACATAGTAGGTGAATATGGATTGGGGCTAAGAAATGAAAGAGGAAGCCGCCTTGTAGAATTTTGCACAGAGCATAACTTAATCATAGCTAACACTTGGTTCAAGAATCATGAAAGAAGGTTGTATACCTGGAAGAATCCTGGAGATACTAAAAGGTATCAGATAGATTATATAATGGTAAGACAGAGATTTAGGAACCAGGTTTTAAATTGTAAGACATTTCCAGGGGCAGATGTGGATTCTGACCACAATATTTTGGTTATGAACTGCAGATTGAAACTGAAGAAACTGCAAAAAGGTGGGAATTTAAGGAGATGGGACCTGGATAAACTGATAGAACCAGAGGTTGTAGAGAGTTTCAGGGAGAGCATAAGGGAACAATTGACAGGAATGGGGGAAAGAAATACAGTAGAAGAAGAATGGGTAGCTCTGAGGGATGAAGTAGTGAAGGCAGCAGAGGATCAAGTAGGTAAAAAGACGAGGGCTAATAGAAATCCTTGGGTAACAGAAGAAATATTGAATTTAATTGATGAAAGGAGAAAATATAAAAATGCAGTAAATGAAGCAGGCAAAAAGGAATACAAACGTCTCAAAAATGAGATCGACAGGAAGTGCAAAATGGCTAATCAGGTGTGGCTAGAGGACAAATGTAAGGATGTAGAGGCTTGTCTCACTAGGGGTAAGATAGATACTACCTACAGGAAAATTAAAGAGACCTTTGGATAGAAGAGAACCACTTGTATGAATATCAAGAGCTCAGATGGCAACCCAGTTCTAAGCAAAGAAGGGAAGGCAGAAAGGTGGAAGGAGTATATAGAGGGTTTATACAAGGGCGATGTACTTGAGGACAATGTTATGGAAATGGAAGAGGATGTAGATGAAGATGAAATGGGAGATAAGATACTGCATGAAGAGTTTGACAGAGCACTGAAAGACCTGAGTCGAAACAACGCCCCGGGAGTAGACAACATTCCATTAGAACTACTGATGGCCTTGGGAGAGCCAGTCATGACAAAACTCTACCATCTGGTGAGCAAGATGTATGAGACAGGCGAAATACCCACAGACTTCAAGAAGAATATAATAATTCCAATCCCAAAGAAAGCAGGTGTTGACAGATGTGAAAATTACCGAACTATCAGTTTAATAAGTCACAGCTGCAAAATACTAACGCGAATTCTTTACAGACGAATGGAAAAACTGGTAGAAGCGGACCTCGGGGAAGATCAGTTTGGATTCCGTAGAAATGTTGGAACACATGAGGCAATACTAACCTTACGACTTATCTTAGAAGAAAGATTAAGAAAAGACAAACCTACGTTTCTAGCATTTGTAGACTTAGAGAAAGCTTTTGACAACATTAACTGGAATACTGTCTTTCAAGTTCTGAAGGTGGCAGGGGTAAAATACAAGGAGCGAAAGGCTATTTACAATTTGTACAGAAACCAGATGGCAGTTATAAGAGTCGAGGGGCATGAAATGGAAGCAGTGGTTGGGAAAGGAGTGAGACTGGGTTGTAGCCTCTCCCCGATGTTATTCAATCTGTATATTGAAGAAGCAGTAAAGGAAACAAAAGAAAAATTCGGAGTAGGTATTAAAATTCATGGAGAAGAAGTAAAAACTTTGAGGTTCGCCGATGACATTGTAATTCTGTCAGAGACAGCAAAGGACTTGGAAGAGCAGTTGAACGGAATGGATGGTGTCTTAAAGGGAGGATATAAGATGAACATCAACAAAAGCAAAACGAGGATAATGGAATGTAGTCAAATTAAGTCGGGTGATGTTGAGGGTATTAGATTAGGAAATGAGACGCTTAAAGCAGTAAAGGAGTTTTGCTATTTGGGGAGCAAAATAACTGATGATGGTCGAAGTAGAGAGGATATAAAATGTAGACTGGCAATGGCAAGGAAAGCATTTTTGAAGAAGAGAACTTTGTTAACATCGAGTGTAGATTTAAGTGTCAGGAAGATGTTTCTGAAAGTATTTGTATGGAGTGTAGCCATGTATGGAAGTGAAACATGGACGATAACCAGTTTGGACAAGAAGAGAATAGAAGCTTTCGAAATGTGGTGCTACAGAAGAATGCTGAAGATAAGGTGGGTAGATCACGTAACTAATGAGGAGGTATTGAATAGGATTGGGGAGAAGAGAAGTTTTTGGCACAACTTGACTAGAAGAAGGGATCGGTTGGTAGGACATGTTTTGAGGCATCAAGGGATCACAAATTTAGCATTGGAGGGCAGCGTGGAGGGTAAAAATCGTAGAGGGAGATCAAGAGATGAATACACTAAGCAGATTCAGAAGGATGTAGGTTGCAGTAGGTACTGGGAGATGAAGAAGCTTGCACAGGATAGAGTAGCATGGAGAGCTGCATCAAACCAGTCTCAGGACTGAAGACCACAACAACAACAACAACCCTTAATTTAATTTCTTGTGGTGTCATTCATGAATCTCAGGATCCTACATTAAGTGCTACTGGCAGGCTTTAAGTCTTGCAACCATTCAGTCCAGGATATCGGACACATCATGTATGTTAAGAGAGCCAACAGTAAACTGTTGCGAGACCAACAAGGTGTCCTTCAATGATGGTCTGACTACCTTGCTGATACCCATAACACAGAATTTGCACATCCACTAATTGCAAGTCCTGGACCATCTTTGAACCTATGCCCATCATTTCATCTGAGAACATAATGATTGTCATCAAGAACATGAAAAATGCTGAAGTGACTGGCCTAGATGATATACCAACAGAACTCTAAAAAATGCTCAAGACAGCTGCTTCAGAATTTTTTGTCACACTTTTCAAACCAACCGAAGTGGCACATTGGTTAGCACACTGGACTCACATTCAGGAGGACAATGGTTCAAACCCACTTCCAGCCATCTTGATTTAGGTTTTCTGTGATTTCCCTAAATTGCTTCAGGCAAATACCATGATGGTTTTTTTGAAAGGGCATGGCCATCTTCCTTCCCCATCCTTCCCTGATCCAGTGGGACCAACATCCAATTCAGTTCCAGCCTAAAACGACAAAAAAATTTCTTTGGGCTTTATGGAAGGTCTTTTGATAAGATAAGAAAGAATTCACCCATCGCCCTTTTGACAATAAGTGTGTTTCATTTAGCATCCCTTTTTCTATATCCTTATGCTTTGTCTTACGTCTGTTGCATCTGTGTTTTTCCTTAAAAGTTCCTTTATGGAGACTGTATACAATAGGGTCCATCCGATCATGACCTTTTCTATTAGGTACTTGTCTGTCCAAGTGCTTGGTCAGTTATGTAGTCACAGCTTTTCATCACAGAGGACACCAATGACTTATCTCCATTTACCCTTTCCTGAGTATCAGAAGTGTCATCACAATTTGTGATGACAATGGACCATAAGTACTTGAAATGCCTGCTTTTCTGATGGTTTTTATAACTAATACTAATAGTGACTCTGGTTTGGGGACCAAATTCCAGATAAGCAGTCTTCTCAGTACGGAAGTTTAGCCTGTTCTCAGCCAGCCTGTCTGTGAGTTAGTATCTGATGTTGGGGTCAAAGTTTGTTTCTTTGGCTAGGATCACATCATCCACATAATGTCCAGGGATGTGGTAAACATATGTCAGCTGCTGCTGCATCTATACACAGTGTGTATAGTAGGAGCAGTAGGGCAGGGCCTTAATGAGCACTGACAGTGATCTAAAAAAGTGGGTAAATTTCAGCTAAACTCCAAACCACACTAGTAGTATTGTGGTACAGAAGCTGTCTCCAGCTTTCATTGGCCTCTGGGACTTCCTAACAATGAAGTACTCGTCAGATGAGATTATGTGGGTTGGGTTGCATTGGTGGTGTGGCAACTCTTAATGAATTCCTACTGGTTGGGTTTTACTGTGGCAGTGTTTATGAACCTATTGTCCAGCGCTTGTTTGAATAATTTCAATATATGGCAGAGGAGCTAAACATGATGGTAAGTTTAATAGTATCTCACATTTTCTTTATAATTTCAGACTGTAGCTCCCATGCTAGTTATCGATCTGGTTGAAAAGTGTGATAAAAATTCTGAAGCATCTGTCACAAGCATTTTTTGGAGTTCTGCTGCTACATCATCTAGGCCAGTTGCTTTATCATTTTCCATGTTCTTGATGACAACCATTATGTACTCAGCTGAAATGATAGGTGTGGGCCCAGAAATGGTCCATGAGTTGCAGTCAGTGGATGAGCAAACTCTGTGTTGTGTATATCAACAAGGTAGTCTGGTCATTGTTGAGGGATAGCTTGCTGGTCTCATAACAGTTTGGTTTTGACTCCCTTGACATAGATGACATGACAATGGATTGAATGATTGCAGGACTTGGCAAGGCGATAAATGTTGCCTTCTGGTGGTTGTGAGATAGGATGATGATGCCAATCCTGGTAGCACCGGCCTTCACAGCACCACTGCTCTTTTCACTGCCAATTTTGGGACTTGATACCACTGAAGTTCATTATCAAGACATGAGTTCATCCAAGTCTTAAAGGCTATCTTTTTCTTCTTAATCAATTGATGAAATTATCATCCCACCACCAGGTTTGCTTAAGAATGTATTTTTGCCCCAGTATTGTTTTTCTGAGAGTTGTTGCTTCTCAGCATCTCCCACAGTCACAGGCTTTAAATGATAAATTGGGTAAGGCTTTCATGAGTTTGTTCCATTGGACTCACTCATTCTCCACCACTTCCTTCACTCAGATCCAGTCTTAGGTGTTTTGTTTGTTATGAAAATTTTTCCATTATAAGTACATTCTAACACTCACACAAACACACACAACACAAAACAATCAGTAGATGTGATGTTGATGTACAGACAAACAAATGCTTACAATTTCAGAAAAACTGGGTGATTTATTCAACAGAAAGAGCTTCACAAAGCAAGCAGTTATTCAACTTGGCATTGATTGACAGAGTTTTGGATGTCCTCCTGAGGGATATCATGCCAAATTCTATCCAGTTGGCACATTAGATCATCAGAATCCAGAGCTGGTTGGAGGGTCCTGGTCATAATGTTCCAAATGTTCTTAGTTGGGGAAAGATCTGGCGACCTTGCTGGCCAAGGTAGGGTTTGGCAATCATGAAGACAGGCAGCAGAAACTCTCACCATGTTCAGGTGGTCATGGAGGGCAGTAAGGGGGCTGCAGATGACAAGAGAAAAGAAATGACACCCCAGATCACCACTCCTTATTCTCAGGCTGCATGGTAACGACAGTCAGGTTGGTATCCCACTGCTGTCCAGAGTATCTCCAATCACATCTTCAGGCTAGTATCTCACCCACTATACAGTCTGACAGCCAAAAGTGATGGTATGGGATGCCATTTACTTTCACAGCAGTGTGCATTTCCTTGTTATCCACTGCACCCTTCCAGCACAACAGTACATCAGTGATATTCTACACTGTGTTTTGTTGCCTTTCATGGCAAGCCCTCCTGGGCTTACTTTTCAGCAAGATAATACCTGTTCACATGGTGAGAGTTTCTACTACTTGTCTTCGTGCTTGCCAAACTCTTCCTTGGCAAGCAAGTTCATCAAATCTCTTGCCAATTGAGAACATTTAGAGGATTCTGGGCAGGCCCCTCCAACCATCTCAGGGTTTTGATGACCTAATGCACCAATTTGACAGAATTTGACACAATATCCTTCAGGAGGACATGCAACAACTGTGTCAATCAGTGCTAAGCTGAATAACTGCTCGCATAAGGGCTAGAGGTGGACCAATTCATTATTGACTTCCTCAATTTATGAAGCTCTTTCTCTTGAATAAATCATGCATTTTTTCTAAAACTATAATCATTTGTTTGTCTCTTAATGTACCATTTTCCACTGAATAATTCCTTCATGGTGCAATTTTTTTATATAAAAAAAGCTGTGGCTGTCTTACAGAACCCCTTCCATATATAACACCTTCTTCTTGCTATTGATATATCAGTATGTCTAGTAGAGCCTCCACTGATAGAGGATATGATACCCATTTTTTGAACTATGTGTTGGTCACAAACTGGTCATGGAGTCTGTGGATTGTCCATCGTGTGACACCCATCATTATTTTTCAGGCCAAGTCCACATCCCCCATGATATCGCTATTATCCTTCTCACTGAGATCCAACATGTTGATTGAAGTTTCCACCAAGGGTAATAGGCTCATACTGGGGAATTGTTTGAAGATGAGCATCAAGACTTTTCCAGAATTCAATCTTTTCATCTTCTGTGCATCCAGTTTAAGGGTAGCAAAATATGGCGTTTTAGAAAATTGTATTTCACTTCTAATCTTGTTTCTAACCTCAGAAATGACCTTTTGTAACAGTTAAATTATTCATCTGGAGGGATGTATCATTTTCCCAGCCTTCAGTAGCATATTCAAACTATGTACCTTTCAAATTAATGATATGAATATAATAGAGGGAAACATTCCACGTGGGAAAAATATATCTAAAAACAAAGATGATGTGACTTACCAAACAAAAGTGCGACCTGCCAGCACTTTCGTTTGGTAAGTCACATCATCTTTGTTTTTAGATATATGTACCTTTCAAGTAAGATAAAACACTTAAATGTATGTTAATTTAGAAGTGAAGCAGCACTGAAAAACATACATTTGCAGGGGGACTATAAAAACCAAAGTTATATAATATTACAGCAGGGCAAGTAACTTTTTTTGACTGCTGCACTACACTTCAAAGTAACACAGATACGTGACACCAATTTCAACAATAACACATGTCTCTGTAAACAATATTCAGAACATTCTACCAGATGTTCAGTGGATTTATGCCTATAAATCCAATCCTTGTTCACAGAGCCACCCAAAAACAACTGTGTGAACATCCCCATAATTAGAAAATGACTTCACCTTTCATTTGCTGCAAATCAGTTCCTCAGTTATGTGGAGACTGTCATCTGTGGTTGATATCTGTAGCCTTCCTCCCTTTCCTCAGTTCACTTGCACGGATGTTCTCCAATCATACTGTAATCATCTACATCTACATCTACATGGTTGGTTGGTTGATTTGGTGTAAGTGACCAAACAGTGAGGTCATCGGTCCCATCAGATTAGGGAAAAGTTGGTCATGCACTTTCAAAGGAACCATCCCAGCATTTGCATGAAGCAGTTTAAGGAAATCACGGAAAACCTAAATCAGATGGCCAGATGTGGGTCTGAACCGTCAGCCTCCCAAATGCGAGTCCAGTGTGCTAACCACTGCACCACCTCATACTAGGATGGCCTTTGGCTGTGTGTCTGAGAAGGACTTTAAGGTTTTTATTCTATTGAGGCTATACCCTTTTAACCTAAAAATGAGAAACATATTAACGTCTTTTAAGTCAAATTAAAAAAAAAAATTCACGAGCGGTCTGGCACGACCAATATTGCGCACGAGGCATTGCTGTCGCACGTTAACACAAGTGTTAATGTGCCACAGCAATGCCTCGTGCGCAATATTGGTCGCGCCAGACCGCTCGTGAATTTTTTTTTTAATTTGACTTAAAAGACGTTAATATGTTTCTCATTTTTAGGTTAAAAGGGTATAGCTGTGGATACTCTGCAAATTACACTTAAATGCCTGGCAGAGGGTGAAGACTTTTAATCATCCAACAATTAATTGGAAAAATCATAGTTTTGTTAGTGGTGGGCATGATAAGACATCATGTGGAACTTTACTAATTGCTTTCTCTGTAAACTACCTAGAAGAGATAGTTAGGAACCAAACTCATCACAGAAAAATATTGGATCTAATGGCAACAAATAGACCTGATGCCTTGAGGATTTCCACATCGAAATTGATATCAGTGACCATGATGCAGTTGTTGCGACAATGATTACCAAAGTACAAAGTACAACTAAATCAAGAAAAGATATATATGTTTGATAAACTAGATAAAAATTCAATAATGTCATATTTCAATGGGGAACTCGAGATTTTCAACACAGGTTAGGAGCAAATACAGGAACTATGACACAAGTTTCAAAGGATGGTTGACAACACACTGGATAGATATGTACCCAGTAGAACAGTTCACAGTATGAGGGAACCTCCATAGCACAAAGTCATTGCAAAGAAACTTCTAAAGAAACAGAGATTACTGCGTACTTGGTGTAAAACAAAGTGTAGGGCCATAGGTAGATACTGAATGAAACGTGTTTGACTGTCAAAAGAGCAATGTGTGATGCCTTCAGTAACTACTGTAGCAGAAGTGACCTTTTTCAGAACTCAAATAAATTCTGGTTGTATTTAAAGGCTGTTATTGGCACCAAAGTTAGTGTCCAGTCCCTAGCAAATGAGGCAGGAACTGAATTTGAGTGCAGTAAAGCAAAAGCTGAAATGCTTAACTCTGTTTTCAAATGTTCCTTTACAAAGGAAACTCCAGGAAAATTAAAACTAAAATAAGCTAAACTCCTCCCTAACAGGCCACAAAGGCCCAGTGGTGCCGACCAGCCGCAGTGCCATCCTCAGCCCACAGATTACACTGGATATGGATATGGATATGGAGGGTCACATGCTAAGCACACGGCTCTCCTAGCCGTATGTCAGTTTATGAGACGAGTACTACTACTTCTCAATCAAGTAGCTCCCCAGTTTGCCTCACAAGGGCTGAGTGCAACCTGCTTGCCAACAATGCTTGGCAGACTGGATGGTCACCCATCCAAGTGCTAGCCCAGCCCAACAGTGCTTAACTTCAGTGATCTGACAGGAATTGATGTGACCATTGTGGCACAGCCATTGGCCATCCAGGACAAATGCTACAAATTAATCCTTGTACCACTGGAAAGATGGATAAAATAAGCATTAGTGTCAGTGGTTTTGAGAAACAGCTAAAATCATTAAAACTGTACAAAGCTCCAGGCGCCGATGGTGTCCCTGTGAGATTCTATACTGAATTTGTTGCTGAGTTCTTCTCTCTTCTAACTATAATCTAGCATAGATCCCTCAAACAAAAAACCATGCTCAGTTATTGGCACAAGTGCAGGTCACACCTGCCTACAAGAAGGATAGTAAAAGTGATCCACAAAACTACCGTCCAATGTCCCTGACATCAATTTGTTGTAGAATCTTAGAACACATTCTGAGCTCAAACATAATGAGGTATCTTGAACAGGACAACCTCCTCGATGCCAGTCAGCATGGATTTTGTAAACATCAATCAAGTGAAACCCAACTCGTACTTTCCTCAGATGACATGTTGAAAAGTTTGGATCAAGGCAACAAGGTAGAAGCAGTGTTTCTTAATTTCTGAGAAGCGTATGACTCAGTACCACACCAACACATATTGTCAGTAGGTTGATCAGATGGGTATGAAGTGAAATTTGTTGCTGGATTGAGGACATTTTGGTAGGGATGACATAGAATGTTACCTGGGATCAAGAGTCATCGTCAGATGTAGAAGTAACTTCAGGTGCACCCCAGAAAACCTTGCTGTTCGTGTTGTGTATCAATGAAAAAAAATGTTCAAATATGTGTGAAATCTTATGGGACTTAACTGCTAAGGTCATCAGTCCCTAAGCTTGCACACTACTTAACCTAAATTATACTAAGGACAAACACACACACCCATGCCCGAGGGAGGACTCGAACCTCCGCCTGGACCAGCTGCACAGTCCATGACTGCAGCGCCTTAGACCACTCGGCTAATCCCATGTGGCTTTATCAATGATCTTGCAGGCAATATTATTGGTAAAATCAGGTTTTTTGCAGGTGATGCAGTTATCTATAATGAAGTAATATCTGAGAGAAGCTGCATAAATGTAAAATTTTGCACTTCACAAAACAGAACAAATGTAGTATCCTACGACTATAATATCAGTGAGTCACTGTTGGAATCAGCCAACTCATACAAATACCTGGGGGTGTAACATTTTTTAGGGATATAAAATAGAATGATCACATAGGTTCAGTGGTGGGTAAAGCAGTGGGTAGACTTCAGTTGACTGATACAACACTGGGGAAGTGCAATCGGTCTACAAAAGAGATTGCTTACCACTCACTCATGTGTGCTCACATAGGGGATCGTGAGGATAAGATTAGAATGATCACTGCATGCACAGAGACATTCATAGAAACATTCTTCCTGCGTTCCATATGTGAAACCCTAATAACTGGTACAATGGGATGTACCCTCTGCCATGCACCTCATGGTGGTTTGGAGAGTACAGATGTAGATGTAAATCACCATCGCCCAAGTCTTTGCAGAGTGGTCAAATTGTTGGCACCATTTCATTATGGCTGGGCACAACACTGCATTTGGTCTATATAGTGCCAGAATTCCTTGGTGAATCTGTGTGTAATTTAAACATTTTACCTACAAAAATGGTATTGTCTCACATATATAAACTTCGGAGTACATTTGCAGTCGCTGTGTCATTTCAGTCGCACACTGTGATGAACCTTATCCATACCACAAAAGCACTGTTTTTGCACGAACCCCAGAACATGAATACTCTTCTGACAGTTCAACACTCTTGATTTACAATGATATTATGTGGCATGACATGTATAACTTACTTTCTGAAATCCCTATGTATGTACTTCATTTTATTAGCCATCATTGTATCCTCTCTTTACAGTTTATTTAATCCAGAATGGATCATGTCAAATGACGGGGAATTACAAGCCCTTCTTAATCCTATTTAAAGTGATATGAGTTCTGTAATATATGTTACTTGTAGGTCAAACAACTGTTTATTGTTTCTTAGATAATTTAAGGATTTTCTGTCTCTTGATATTCCAAAGCCTGAAAATTTATTTTTTGTAGCTGTGATGAAAAAGTTAAACTTGTCCTCCATCTGAAGGTTGATTTGAACAACACAGTGCTTTGCTAAAATGGTTCCATTGGATATACATTCTTGCCACCTTTTGACCATTGAACTGACAACCTGCCAGTTGTGGGAGGGGGAGGGGGGGGGGGGGAGTGTACAGTTTAATGTAGTCCGTGAACCATGTGGTATGGTTTCCAAAAATTCATATTTCTACAAAATGCATAACTGTATACCTGTTGCTTGTAACCATTCCTTCAGTCAAGCGAAGGCTATGTTATGGAGCACTTTGTCATTAATTTGGTGTCTGCGATTGTTAAGCAGTTTTCAGATATATTCACCTGGTTCAGCCCAATTGTGTAGGAATCAAATGTTTTTGTGATCATGCTGATTGATCTCTTTTGCTGGTGTAGGTAATACTGCAATAAAAGAAAAGTAATTCCTGTTTGATTATATGAAACACCAGCATGGATAAAGATTTGGATGTATTGTCAGCATTTTAGCATTGGATTAAATTATTTGTCTGAAAATATGAAATTGTACCCTGCAATGGAAAGATCTTATGATTGTCATAGTAGTTATAACAGTTTTATAATCTGACTTACTACTGCATCCTGAATGTGGCCCTTTTTCTCATTAACTATAAATTTGTAGGTCTAACTGTGTAAATCTCATCTCTTAACTTAATGCCTCCTTGAAGTAAAAATATCATTTGCAAAGAGAGGAAACTGAGTAAAATTCTACCCCCTTGGACTATTTTGGTTCAGCTGAATGACAGTTTCTTCATGAAGGCTTTGCTTAAGTAATAATTTATTACCTCAAGATTGTTTAAAATTTACAGTGTTCACACTGTTGGTTGCAGCAATTGATTGCCATCTACAGGTGTGATTGATCTGCTAACAGTATCATTATTATATATAGCAACTACATTAATCATTCTGAATCCCATGAAGCCTTGTAAAATATGTGTATGAATTACACATCATTTCTTCACATAATAAAAGAAACTAAATTTTTTTAAAAAAATGCTATGCTATTTTTTTCATTATTTTAGAAAGTTATATCGTTAATAAACCTCTCTCAGAGTAAGTCTCAAACCTAATGATAGGAAGGTAACAAAACAGTCAAAAAATGGTGTTTTGAAATAATTCACTGCATTATGTGTGCACCAGTGAATTGCATTTACCGTAACATGTCCAGTATCAGTGCTTTCCTTGTTAACTGACGTTAGACAACATCCACAAAATGACATTTAGGACAATATTTGACAAACAGAGCTCCTTGCCATCTGCATTCAGTCATAAACTTATGAATATATATTTAAGCCTTCTAACATGTCAATTATAGAAAGGAAAATTTGAATGCTGAAAGCCAAGATACTGAATGGAGAATGTTGCTACAAATTTAGAGATCCATTGTATTTCTAACAGTAATTTAGACTCGCAATTAACAGAAATGTCAGTAATTAAAGTAACCTGTTATTTTTAATAATATGTTTGGCTAAGTTCATTTAGTTCTGTTGAGTGGCTAAAAGAGTAAATGTCAGTCTCTAATCCAAAGGCCTTGGCTTCATTCCTGTCAGTCCCAGGACTCTTTTTCTGTCATGTATCACATGTCTCACCTCTGGCAATGATTTTCTTCCCTGTCACTTATCATTTCTTTCATCTCTGCAATGATTTGATTAATGTGAAAAAAGTAAAGTTGTGCTATAATTCATAGCCCATATTAAATTGTAGGTCTTTCTGTAGCTGACAGGAATGTCAGTTCGAAGGTTGGGTAAAGGCAGGGACATACCACTTTCAATAGGACCATATCCAGTGTAACAGTGCAGTATTCAAACCACCCTTCAATTCGAGGACAGCTTTACCTTACGTAAAAATTAATTTAGATTTTTTATTACTGGTCATAAACGTAGCTTAGTAAGTCTTTCCATAGTTGAAAAACGTTTTAGTAATTGCCCTTGCTATCTTTGTCAAATACTGTGTGTGATGTGTTTTGATATTCCCATTATCTGGACTCAAACCAGACTATAAGGCTTGTTGTTAGTGTGAAAATATTTGTATTCCAGTCCAGTGCTTGTTTCTGGCAACAACCCTTCCTGTAGTGCATATGTTTTGCAATGCTGACGGAGCCATTCTTTGTAGTACTTGCATCCATGGCATTTTCCAACTCTCACAGAGCAGATGACCACCCAAAATCACAAGATTCACTTAATGTGAAGCACTTATGCCTGTTTATTAGATTCAACTCCCTAATCTTGTCAGATTCCCCAATTATGGTATCTCAGAAACTTGTATCTTGAACCATGGTGCTCCTTTTGTCAAACCTTATTTCATGATTCCACTACTGACAATGCTCATCATTGCATATTTGCTTGGCTGCATCAAGAAAATGTTCCTCACACGTCTCCTAATTGCTACACACATACAACTTGTCTCGGTATCACAGTTTTGTTGGGAGTCCAGACTGCAAGCGTACCTAATCATCCGCAACACCTAATGAATACATCTAGGCCAATTTTGTGAAATTTAGAATAATCATCATGTGTAGATACCCAAAAGAAGTCTTCTGACAAAATCATTATAAACATTTTTTTAAAAACCTCAAATAAAGGAATACCCTTTTCTTCTTCACTTTCTGATTATATGAATAAATGTCTGTTTCTATGTAATGTGGGAGTCCTGCTGCTTTACAGTAATGAATGTAGTCACTTCTTCTTCTTCTTCTTCTTCTTGCAGTGATATCACACTGTATTCCTCTCCCAACACTGAAGCTCAGCATAGCAGTAAATGTTAGAACAATTTTGCAGTTCTTTAGTTATGGAAATGAGGAAACCTTAAAACATTTCTTATGTAATTATAGGTATTGTACAACTTCAATTAAAAGGACATGTCCTGATTGTTGAACACTATAGTAAAAAATTGTGAAACAGAATTGCTGGCCAATACTTACCTCAGAGAAGAAATATTAGTATGGTACTACTGATTGACATGTACAGGGTGTAACAAAAAGGTATGGCCAAACTTTCAAGAAACATTCTGCACATATAGAGAAAGAAAATATATTATATGGACCTTCGTCTTTAAATGCTTTATTTCCATGTTAGAGCTTAGTTTCTACAAGTCTTCAACACATCAGTCGTGGGAAACATACAGGAAAAGACCATATCAGCACAGTATGAAACACTTTCCTAAATGAAATGTTCAAAATAGGAACTCCGCGTCTTAATATACTTCCGTTATACCATACTGGAAACCCAGTCTGTGATGAACAATTGAACAGTTCATGCTATATGCTTGCACAGTCCATGATGAACACTTAACAGGTAATGCAATGTGCTTGATGCTAATGGAGCAATGAGGTTAGTCACATGTCAGCACAAGCAAGGAAGTGAATCATATTTCAACATTCCCTTTGTTTCAATGGAACAACAAACACTGACAGTGAATCTAAGAATTACAAGTTACTGTACAATATAACAAAATGTAACAATATTATGAAAAGGAAAGTTGCCACTCACCATATAGTGAAGATGCTGAAGAGATAGGCATAACAAAAATATGGTCACAAGGAAAGCTTTTGGCACATAAGGCCTTCATCAGAAGTAGAGGACACACACACACACACACACACACACACACACACACACACGACTGCAGTCTCAGGCAACTGGAGCACACTGCAAGCAGCAGCACCAGTGCATGATGGGAGTGGCAATTGATGGAGGCTGGGACAGGGAGGGGGGGGGGGGGATAGTAGGGTAAGGGTGGCAGACAATGCAGTGCCACTGGAGGCATGCAGGGACGAAGTGGAGAGAGGATAGGGCTACTAAGTGCAGTTGGGAGGTTAGACAGAAGGCTGGAGGGGGGAGCGGTGGAAAAGAATAAATGTAAATGGACTGGGTGTGATGGTGGAATGAGGGCTGTATAGTGCTGAAATGGGAACAGGGAGGCTGTATGGGTGAGGACAATGACTAATGAAGATTGAGGACAGGAGGCTTATAGGAATGTAGGATATATTGCAGGAAAAGTTCCCACTTGTACAATTCAGAAAAGCTGATGTTGGTGGGAAGTAGCCATACGGCACAGGCTGTGAAGCAGTCATTGAAATGAAGGCTGTCATGTCTGGCAGCGTGCTCCGTAACCAGGTGGTCCACTTGGCCACAGTTTGTCAGTGGCCATTCATGCAGACAGACAGCTTATTGTTTATCATGCCCACATAGAATGCAGCTTAGCCTGTAACCAAATGTAACTAAGAGGATGTTTGGAACATTTCATAATAGAAAGCATTTCATGTAATGCTGGTATGTTCTGATTCTAACTGTTTCCCTTGATTAATGTGATGATGAAAAGGAGTAAAAAATGAGCTCTAACATAGAAATAAAGCATTGCCAGACCTTTGTCCACATAGCACAATTTATTCCTCTGTGTCAGGAATGTTTCCTGGAAGTTTGGCCATACCAGTTTGTTACACTCTTTATAAAAGTACATGACACTTTTGAAATGGCGATTCTGTGATTGTTAGAATTTTTGTACACCCTCCTGCATAAATAGAGACAAAATTTGATGTACCTCAGTGTGTGATGATATGAAATTAGTAGATAGTGGTAACTAATGGCATTGGGACAAAATATTAAATTCAGGTTGAGAAAAGCTAAAAACCAAGATAAGGGATTGTTATTAATGGTAAAGTGATGCTATTCTGTAGGTGAGAAACTGAAATCTCAGAAGAAAAGTAAATCCTGAAAGCATTGTGTGTATAACAGGAGAGAATGTCACTGTGGAAAGGAAAATGGAAAGCTTAATTATAGGAATGTAAAGTTATGGGCAAAGAATCAGATGGATTTTTTATCATAAAGTCCCATGAAGAGCTGTTGTGATGGTGAAGAGCATCATCAATTAAATATAAAAAAAATAATTACATGAAGTGGTTGGAAATCATGATGAGAAATGGAAGATTTTTGACTTGTTGAGAGAATTCTGTAGGACTTGTGTCTCATTCTCGGCTACTGTCCTCAGAAGGAAGAGATCAAAGTGATCCTGAGGCATGCTATTAAATTTTGCTGTTGTTGGATAAAGGGAAATTGTGCTACAACAATTGCAACCAGCCAGTAATTTAGTATGAGAATGTTGCAAAGATGGTCAAGGAATGCAAATGGAAATATCAGAAGGAAGATGATGTTTATTCATCAAAATCTGTTTGAGGGCATTTGTAAAGACGGACATGCAATCATTTTTAATTTATTGCATTCATTATTAGTACAGGAAACAAAGCAATATTCCCTCAACCATGTGCTGTACATGGGTTATATAGAAGAAATTTAGATGCAGAGGCTTTATGATCAAGGGAAGGGCAATTGAAAGCTCAAACCACAGTTTACGATATGCAGATGTAACCCAGAAATTGGCATTTCAGTTAAAAATGTGGTAGAAATACATACTAGAGAGACAGAAAAGGTTGGGGAGGGGGAGGGTAGCTGTAGTGAAATTAAACCAAAAAGTTGAAAATCTAAGAAGGGGATGGGGAGTTTTGATAACAAGAAGAACGAACAGTTGTTAGCATTAGTTTACTGTTTTTAAAGTAACACTGACCAAAACTCGATCACTATAACATTTTATGTCACATTTATGAGGTTCCAAACTATTTGAGCTCTGACACAAGTACAGAATCATCTAGTAGAAGTTGCACATACTCTTTAGAAGATATGTTAATTTTATGTGACACCTTGTTCCTTCATGATAAAGCAGTAATTGATTTAAATGGTGTTGTGACATACTTAACGTTCATCTGCAGGGTTGGGTGGAAAGAGGGGGGGGGGGGGGGGTGTTATTAATGTTTACAATGCAAGGTTTGATTAGCAAGTTTTGTATTTACAACCGATGGAAGTATTTCCACTTTACCACTCTGACAGTGCAAGTTGAGACAGTATAAATCTTGTTGAGGAATGTAAGGAATAAACACTGCAAACAGGCTACAACTATGTGCCAAACTGATATTTAGACCAGTCCCTGCCTTTTGTAGTAGTGTTCTTCCAGGTGCATGTTATCCAGACATATTCCACAAACTGATACAATGCTCCTACTTGTCATATTTTTCCCTTACCTTCTACACTGGACAGTCTCCCACTAGTGCAGCATGATTGACATCCCTAGAATGGATGTGATAGAGAGAACAGAGATGAAATTTCTTTCATATGTGGCAGGGTGTTGCTGTGTTGATTAAGGCTTTGAGCTGGGTCAGCCACTGAACCCAGATGTGTGCCAAAATTCATATTAAGTTGTAGATGCAGTGACAATCAGTTTCCTTACTTCTGTTGAACTTAATTTTATTCATTGCAGAATCTGTAGAATTTATTTTATGTAGTACCTTTTACATTATTTTTTTAAAAAAAGGGAAAAGAAAAAAGACACTGTGCAGAATTATATCAGATTTCAGGGGAAAATAGTATGGAAGAATGAGGAAATGATATGGAAACAAAAGCAAATAAATAAACAAAAATTTTCCCACTAGATGGCATTGTAAGTGTCATAATGTAAATGGGTTTGGGTACAAATGATAGATGAATTGCAATCTGGAAGCTATGGTGTGATTTGCACATGAAACTTAACCGTACTGTCTGATGTGCATGTTTGCACAAGTTTGACGTTCAACAATTGTGGCACTGTTAATAATCCACCCACCACTTCAAGATCGTACCACATTGGTTTTAAACTGTTCTGAGACCAAAAACCACATAAAAAGCAACAATGACATTGATTCTTAATTGTCCTGACTCCAAAAACTACATAAAAGGTAAGAATGAAATGGATTTTTAATTGTCCTGACACCAAAAACCACACGAACGGCAGCAATGAAATAGGTTTTTCATTGTTGTGAGACTGGTGCAAGACATGTTCAATATGCTGTCCACCATTTTCTGCCCACAATTTGAAATCGTGAAACAGTATCTTCCTCATACAGTTTGGTGTGTTTCAGGAGTCACATTTATCATGCATTGTGCAGTGCTTGCCTTCCATTCAGCTATGTTTGTAATCAGAGCATAGAACACATCATCTTGCAGATAACCCAACAGTCAGAGGTCACACAGATTGATATCAGATGATCTGGATGGCCAGGCTATGGAGAAATGATGGCTGATAATTCCATCATTTCCAAAATGCCTCTGCAGCACTGTTTCCATTGGCAGTGCAGTGTGTAGAAGAGCATTGCCCTGCATAAAAATGACCCTAAGCACAAATGCATGCTGTTGAAGGGTTGGAATTACATCAGTGTGCAAAAGCATCTCATAGAGTTCACCAGTGACAGTACAGGTAACAGGGTACACAGGATCCATTTTCTCAAAATATATGACCCTGCAATAAACGATACTGTCAATGCACACCAAACAGTTACCTTTGCAGAATGAAGGGGTACTAGTAGATTTGCGGGTGGATTTTAAATTCTCCATATTCTGCAATTCTGTTTATTGACCTGTCCTTGGAGATGAAAGTGGGCTTTGTCTGTACACAGAGTGTTCGGTGTCCATTCACCGTCCACCTTCAGGTGAGCAAAAAATTCTAGAGTAAATGTTTGTCTTGCTGGCAGGTCAGCATGAAGCAACTTCTGAACATAGGTAATTTTGTATCAGTAGTAATGCAGGACGTTTCATAGAATTTTATGTGCCATGCTCACAGGCATATCCAAAGTTTGAGCAATTCCCCATGCACTGCATGGGTGCACACCAACACTCAATCCCTCCTGAAAAGCTGTAGTGACATTTTCTGCTGACGTTGGATCAATTATTTTCCTCCCTCTGTCACATTTTACTTCAGAAGAGCTTGTCTTTTCAAATTTTGTAATCATTTTACCCAGACTCCTGGCAGACATCAGTCCAACAGCTTTTTCCAGACCTTTGAGTGTCCAGAAATTTGCAGAGCTACTGGTCCACAGTCACTTTTCTTGTAAAAGAGCTTTATTAGCACCATGTAATCCTGTATTGAGACAGTCAGTCTGAGCATCACTGATGCAAACTGAGGAACATCCATTACTGCACATCTTTTATTCTGCTGCTTGCAGTGGCTATCCAGTAGAAAAATTGTACATTGCTAGTGTTCCTTTTTTTATCCCATAACTTTTTCCATTGCAATTTGACATCATTCTGAGCAGTGGATCATTTTTACAGCATTTTGAAACTGGAACTTTAATTATAATCACTCTGTACATCAAAAGCAAAATTCACTGGTGAAAATTATAAAATATAAATTGTTAATATTGATGACAGGCACATATAAAAGTGCAAGAAACTGTCCTAACTTTTGGGGCGTATAGTTCTTTTTTTTTTTAGTAAAGAGGAATAGGTTGCAGGAGAGGTAGAATGGAGAGGCTGCTCACTTAGACTCCAGGATTTGTTGTGAAGATAAAAGGAGATAAAGATGAAAGGGAAGTTGTCAGAATGAGTAGGAGTCAAATATTGTGCATTGCTAAGCACTGTGTGATCTTCAGTCCAGAGTATCTGTGCAGATGTTCATCACATAAAAAGAAGGGCAATATGATTAATCATGAATTTGTCTGACTCACAAAAAACTGTCTCAGAATTACTCAAAAACCTGACCTTCTAGATGCAAGAAGAACAATGCCCATAATGCTGTGAGAATCTATTTCAGAATTTCAAAAAGCAGGTTTCTGTGACAGATCAGGAAACATCCTTCAGCTTCCAGCAGGTGCAGAGAAGTATAAATAATCATTAATTGCATAGTCCATCCATCTTGAAGTGAGGAGAAACTGTAATATGTGCCACAATAAGGAGTATTCCTTGCCATTCGGTGTACAGTAATTTATACCATATAGACACAGATGTAGAATCCATTAAGAATCTAAATGTTACATGGTATATAAAAGAGATTATTTTCAGTGGTCAAATTGTTAAACAGTTATGCTGAGCTTATCTATTTCCCATCACCAATCAAAAGCTTGTTTCCCTTTTAACAAGCATGACTGATACCATTTAGAATATGTGTTGATGCTTAACATTGTGACTGCATGCATAAAATGAATAATATGCATTAAATGCTGAGAGTTGTGCTAGCACTTTTTCCTTGTATATTGTGATACAGCCCAGATGGCAACGCAAGTGTAACACCATCTCAGAACCCAGCACGCCCAGTCCACAAGTGGCCACTACGTCCAGGGGTCCTAGTGCATGTGAACGGATCGCATAGTTTGAATTTTGGAAGATTGCATCAAACTACACATGACAGTGCTGCTAGCTCTAACACTCCAAATTACAATCTACCTTACTCAAGTAATACTATGCCAAAAAACTTAGCAGCAAGGAAGGAGCGTACAAAGAAGTGTACGCGCAAACTGAAACAGAGACGTGCAGTTAGTTTAAGTAGCCTACGCCATGATGACACTAACCAACACAGTAGAGCAAACAAAATAAGACAAATGTTTGTGAATGATGGTACAAAATACCATTGTGATACATTACCTGGCATCTTTCATGGAAAATCAGGAGGTAAGTGCTTCTGTCCATCATCACTTCTTTGTTATTTTCAAGCAGAAAAAAAGTGCTTGTCTTATGATTTTTGTGTATTATTATAATAATTTCTAACTTCATTGCACTTTTTGTTGACTAATGAGTAGTTGTACTTACTACTTTTCAGTTACTCTTAGTAACAGCTTGTTTGTAATTTATGATTTTTAAGCTCTTACTATTTTATGCTTGTGTTTTGCATGGTTTGTATTTTATTTTATGCTTATAGTGGTGACTTTCAAGAAGTTAGAAGGCCCAATCAACTACAGCGTATCACGGAAACGAAAAAAACCTGGATCAGGTCAGTAGTTTTAGCAGCTGTAAAACTAGTAGGAAACTGACTGTGCATGACTGAAGACCATAGTCTATGCTACAGAGTATGAAGCACTGAAACTGAATAACTGTTATATCACCTTGTGACAGTAAATGATAAACCATTACCAACAATTCCTATGAAAATTCCTCAGCGCTGTGAATGATAGGAATAAATAAAAACTGAAAACGAAACCAAGTAACAACTGTTAAATGATAGTTTTTCTGTCAATCATCATCTCCTGACTCTTTCTGTCCCTCACGCTTCTTTCTGTCTTCCTCATTACTTTCTTTCCTTCTTTCTGACTATTCTACTGGCCTAAGGGAGCAATGTTGCTAACTCAGGCACCAGCTTGTATTCCCCTGTTCATGAGACCACTGAGCACATTTTATTAGCCTGCTCTTCTTCAAGAAACTACTTTAGTTCAGAAACAGTCATACAGCAAAAAGTCCAAGATCAAATTGAAAACAGAGTTACAAGGTAGCAAAAGACCAGCATTATGTGTAGTTTTAACTGTCAGCAACCATGTTGTGGAATCCTAATAGTCAGCTAAAGTATAATTTTAAAGTTAAAAATCAAAACAGTTTTGGTCACATAATAATATCTATTCCAATGGTGACCAGTTTCAGCTGTTTGCCGATCATCTTCAGGCTATTAACTAATGGTGGCAGGTAGAGGTGATGAACAGAGCAGGTACCGTTTGCTGAAAGAGGAACAACAATTGTTCTGTGGAGTATGAAGAACTGAAACTGAATAACTGTTGTATCACCACATGACAGTAAGTTATAAATAGTTATGAACATCTCTTACTAAAATTCTTCAGCACTGTGAGTGACTGGAAGAAATAAAAACTGAAAACAAAACAAAGCCATACATGTTAAATGATATGTCTTTCAACAGGCTGTGCCTGAACTGTTCCCCAGCTCTACCTTCCACCATCATAGAATTGCCTGAAGAGAGTCTGCAGATAGACTGATTACCATTTTAATAAACATTTTTATGCAATCAAAACTGTTTTAATTTTTAACTTTAAAATTTCACATTGAGATGACTGTTATTCCAATCATGTTTACAAAAAGTATAATTATCTAAAGTAAAATTTCTTCTTGAAGTATCTACAGCAAAAAAGTTTGGAAACTGCTGACACAACACTATTCAGTCCTTGAAACAAATAATGGAAGTTCCAGGTTGCAATATCAACAATGAAGAAAAGGATAGATTGCTACGCACTGTAACAGTGACTCATTGAGTTGCAGGCAGGCACAAAACACACACACATTCACACAAGCAAGCACACCTCACACACGTCTGCTACCACCACCAGCTCCAACTGAAATTCCGGTCACAGCTGCTGGTGGTAGCAGTCATGTGTACGTGAGGTGTAATTGCTTGTGTGAATGTATGTGTGTGTGTCCTTTGTGGAAGAAAGCTTTCACTGAAAGCCACAATGTGTAACAGCCTTTTTATTGTGTCCTGTTGCAACTCAATGGATCGTCTTTACAGTGAGCAACAATCTATCCAATCATTAAAACAGTTTCTTCAGTAAAAAGAAAGAAATACACTCCTGGAAATGGAAAAAAGAACACATTGACACCGGTGTGTCAGACCCATCATACTTGCTCCGGACACTGCGAGAGGGCTGTACAAGCAATGATCACACGCACGGCACAGCGGACACACCAGGAACCGCGGTGTTGGCCGTCGAATGGCGCTAGCTGCGCAGCATTTGTGCACCGCCGCCGTCAGTGTCAGCCAGTTTGCCGTGGCATACGGAGCTCCATCGCAGTCTTTAACACTGGTAGCATGCCGCGACAGCGTGGACGTGAACCGTATGTGCAGTTGACGGACTTTGAGCGAGGGCGTATAGTGGGCATGCGGGAGGCCGGGTGGACGTACCGCCGAATTGCTCAACACGTGGGGCGTGAGGTCTCCACAGTACATCGGTGTTGTCGCCAGTGGTCGGCGGAAGGTGCACGTGCCCGTCGACCTGGGACCGGACCGCAGCGACGCACGGATGCACGCCAAGACCGTAGGATCCTACGCAGTGCCGTAGGGGACCACACCACCACTTCCCAGCAAATTAGGGACACTGTTGCTCCTGGGGTATCGGCGAGGACCATTCGCAACCATCTCCATGAAGCTGGGCTACGGTCCCGCACACCATTAGGCCGTCTTTCGCTCACGCCCCAACATCGTGCAGCCCGCCTCCAGTGGTGTCGCGACAGGCGTGAATGGAGGGACGAATGGAGACGTGTCATCTTCAGCGATGAGAGTCGCTTCTGCCTTGGTGCCAATGATGGTCGTATGCGTGTTTGGCGCCGTGCAGGTGAGCGCCACAATCAGTACTGCATACGACCGAGGCACACAGGGCCAACACCCGGCATCATGGTGTGGGGAGCGATCTCCTACACTGGCCGTACACCACTGGTGATCGTCGAGGGGACACTGAATAGTGCACGGTACATCCAAACCGTCATCGAACCCATCGTTCTACCATTCCTAGACCGGCAAGGGGACTTGCTGTTCCAACAGGACAATGCACGTCCGCATGTATCCTGTGCCACCCAATGTGCTCTAGAAGGTGTAAGTCAACTACCCTGGCCAGCAAGATCTCCGGATCTGTCCCCCATTGAGCATGTTTGGGACTGGATGAAGCGTCGTCTCACGCGGTCTGCATGTCCAGCACGAATGCTGGTCCAACTGAGGCGCCAGGTGGAAATGGCATGGCAAGCCGTTCCACAGGACTACATCCAGCATCTCTACGATCGTCTCCATGGGAGAATAGCAGCCTGCATTGCTGCGAAAGGTGGATATACACTGTACTAGTGCCGACATTGTGCATGCTCTGTTGCCTATGTGCCTGTGGTTCTGTCAGTGTGATCATGTGATGTATCTGACCCCAGGAATGTGTCAATAAAGTTTCCCCTTCCTGGGACAATGAATTCACGGTGTTCTTATTTCAATTTCCAGGAGTGTATGTTTCCACTGACTCATACTACATATAAATAGTTTGCTAGTTGTGCTATACAGCTTTTAGATAGATATCATCATTAATGTAGTTCCACTAACAACCGATTACCGATAAACATGTTATCATCCCTAGCTTTCATTAAAATCAAGCTCGTGCACACTACAACATGGCCCTTTGATTGGTCATATGTGTGGAATGAAATGTAGAGAAGAAATAAAAATTTCACAGAAGCTCTCTTTTCCACTATACATACAATTTCTCGTGTTAAAGTAATGGGAAGTCAAGGTAACAACTCATGTATTGTTGGATTGAGTAGTCAACGGGCACATAAACAATGCAGAAAATGTTGCCGAAGTTGTGGAGATAATTAATGTAACAAACAATACAGAAGCATGGCTATAGTGTTCTGGCTGACTTAAGTTTTGCCAGCTGACTGATGTGAGCGATTGTGTCAGGTGGAGGGGGTGAGATGACGTGATGAAGGAATGGGGGAAGAGTAACTGCAGTTAGGATGTAGATGTAGCAAGATAATGAACTAGCATTGTGGCACTGGTGTGCTCATCCTGGTATGGGCAGGGTGCATATAGTACATGATGAACTGAAGGAACAAGTGGGGATAGTATGGGAGAAAATTAGGAACATCCCTAACATAATCCATTTCACCTGTCCCAAAGTGGTATTTCACAATTCATCCAATCTGTTTAATATCTTGGCCCATCATTTTGCCACACATACTCCCAACCTCTTTTGACAAGATTCTGATGCAAGATCTGTCCTTTGCATCCTCGCAGCACATCATATTCCAGTCCAGTCACAGACATGTCCTCCCATGTCATAGGCATTGCCACCTTTGGAAATAGTTATGTGATTATTGCATGATCTTGTGTATATGGGAATAATCATGATCCATTTGTCCACCCAAATGAATTGCTTCTGCCAAATTGTTTCCAAAGGCTCCAAGTGGCAGAACATGCTTCACCTTAATGGCCACTTTAGAACCCCTTACCCAAGAAGGACTGCAGTACCAGAACTGTAATCAGTTGGCACATTGTAACCATGTATGTGTATTTTATATTAGCAATGGAAAATGCAGTATGGAGTAACAACAATACAGAGGAGGCTTTGCATCAGAGACAACAGACACAATGAAAGGAAAAAGAATTCTAGATATATTCAACTAACAGAGAAAGTCCTTCACCAGACATAGGAAACACACACACTTTCATACAAAAAAAAGAAATTTTTCTGAATTGGGTAGTGGGGGCACAGAAGAGACATGGTGTGGGTAAGGGCAAGAATAACAGGGTAAAGATGAGGGAAGATGCTTGTGCTGCCTTTGGGAGTACGAGGGAAGGGGATAGTGCTTGACTTCAGTGACTGCTCCAGAGGCTGTACCATCTAGATTCTTGCCACTAACATGAGTTTACATCTTCTACCACCATTCCCTGCTATCCCTCCCCCTCCCCCTCCCTCCCTGCCTCATGCCTCTTCTGTACCCCACTACTCATGCCCTCTCTGTCCCAGCAAAGATTGCTGCTTACCTCAGATGCAGCCACAGTCAGGCCGTAACACCCAGAGAGGTCAAAGGCATATGCATGTAAATTATGCTTGTGTGAATGTATGTGCTTTTTCTGTCTCTGATGAAGGACTTAGCCCACTGTCTGAACGTGTGTCTACTTTTTTCATTGTGCCTGTCTGCACTCAACACCTCCTCTATGTGGTGAGTAGCAATCTATCCTTTCCATGTACTGTGTTTCTTCACAAATTAAGCAATGTTGTTGCTCATGTTTAAGTGCCTTGCTCAATGACTCAACTATATGGTGAGTGGTTATGATTACTGCTTCCATTATTGGTGTTCTACCCAGAATGTTTCAGTAACATATCATTATGTTAAAACTGTTCATTTTCTAAAGTTTGCCCTACTTTTCTGAAATGTTGATTGTACTTTTCTTAAGATTAAAGCATCTGTAGCTGAAGCCCACCTAGTTAGCCGTGCAGTCTAACGCACTGTTTTGCAGGCAGGTAGGCACGAATCTGCCCGGCAGGTTAGTGTCTAGGTCCGGTGTGCCGGCCAGTCTGTGGATGGTTTTTAAGGTGTTTTTCCATCTACCTCGGCGAATGTGGGCTGGTTCCCCTTATTCCGCCTCAGTTACACTATGTTGGCTATTGCTGTGCAAACACTTTTTCCACGTACGCTTACACCATAATTACTCTACCACGCAAGCATTGGGTTACACTTGTCTGGTGTGAGACGTTCCTTGGTTGTGGGGGTGGGGGGGTTAGGGGGGGAGGGGACGGGAGTCCACTGGGGGCCGAACTGCAAAATAACCCTGGGTTTGGTGTGGGGCGGTGATGGGATGAGTGGACTGCTGTAGCCTGTTGTTGGGTTGTGTACCACTGCGAGCTACAGCAGGGACGAAGCCTGTCTGTCATTTCTGGGTCCCCAGTTCCGTACAATACAATACAATCTGTAGCTGAAACTAGCTGGGTACTGTCTCAATATTAGGACAAGGATAAACTGCTACTCACCTTAAAAATGAGCTGATGAGTTGCAGACAAGCACAACAAAAAGACTGTTACACACTATAGCTTTCGTGTGTTTTCTTTGCTAAAGAAGGCGTTGCCCAAATGCTATAATGTTTTAACAGTTTTTTCGTTGTGCCTATCTGCAACTCAACAGGTCATCTTTATGGTGAATAGCAATCTATCCTTTTCCTAATAGTTTTGATATTCCAACCTGGAGTTTCCATAGGTACTGTCTCATTCATTTCTGAATGTAAATTTCCATAAGAATGTGGTATTTCCTTCTTTTTTGTTATAGTTTTTCCCCTGTGTTATTCTATGGCAAAATGTCATTGAGAGTTGTATTACCCTACTGAAATCATGTTTTCATTACCAATATTCTTCCAAAATCCTGCAATACAAAATACTTAAATTGTTAGTTATAAGACCACAGCATTCTTCCTGAGTTATCTTATCATCTCATCATAGCATTAATACATTGGAAGTTAAACACATGGCTGAAAACTGTATGTTGCAGCTGGCATGTAGTTGCTGTAGAGGTGTGTTAAGTATGGTTAATCATATAAATTTTTGACTTGTTCTTGTTTATTGTCACAGTTTTTCAAAATCTGTTACATTTTGTCCAAGTTTCATGTTTTATGCTTTTTGTCCTTAATTCTATTGATTTTATATTGAGTTCCAGGAAATGAGAGTGGCTTAATCTCATTTTGCACACACAGAGCAGTTATTCAGAAAAGGATTATAAAATTATAAAAAAGACACATAATCAGCAGAATTTACTTGTCAATTGCCCACAATAACTGGAAGAATTATAAAAATTGATAGTTCAGGTACATTCAGTTCCCAAGAAAGAATTATTGGATTTGAAAACATATCAATATTGGTTTTCTTGGATATTTCCTACTTCTATTTTATATATTGACCAATAGAAGAGACAATTTGTTAAAATTTTGTATCCTATGTATGCACCAGGGGCACTAAATAAGTAATGCAACACTTTTTTCTCTGAAAGCAGGTTGGTTTTATTCAGGATTCCGATACACCATGATACTCCCCACTCTTTTGGCTATGAAACCCTATTTTTCAACTTAATCTCTATTCAATGCGACAACCTTATGTCACCTTACTGAGAGGGCCTTATTTGCCTACATGGTACCGCTCTACTGGTAGATGTCACAGACAATGTCTTGCTGCATCATTAAACTCCTCATCATCCACGTACTGCTTCCCATGGAGTGCATCCTTCATTGGGCTAGATAGATAGAAGCCATTAGGTGAGAGGTCTGGGCTTGTAGGGTGGATGAGAAAGAACAGTCCATCCAAGTTTTGTGAGCTCCTCCTGGGTGCGGAAACTTGTGTGAAGCCTTGCGTTGTCATGGAGAAGGATAAGTTCATTTGCATTTTTGTGACGATGAACTTGCTGAAATTATTTCTTCAATATCATGAGGGTAGCAATATACTTCAGAGTTGATTGTTGTACATGACGGAGGACATCAAACAGAATAACACCTTCAGATTCCCAGGAGACTGTCACCATGACTATACCAGCTGAGGGTGCAGCTTTGAAGTTTGTCTTTGGAGGGGAGGTGGTGTGGTGGCAATCCATGGATTGCTGTTTTGTTTCTGGTTTGAAGTGATGAACTCACATTTCAACACCTGTGGCTATGTTCATCAAAAATTGTTATGATCAGCCTCATAACGCACAAGTAATTTCACACAGTTGGTTCTTTAGTTGCTCTTTATAGTCATCTGTTATGCAGTGAGGAACCCAATGAGCACACATTTTTGAGTACACCAGCTGGTGGATAAGTGTGTCAGCACTACCAACAGAGATGTCTAATTGAGCAGTGAGTTTTTGATTGTGATCCGTCAATCACCTCGAATGAGAGTGCCCACACGTTCCAACATTGCAGGAGATCAAACAGGTTTAGGAACCTTGTTGTGATGATGACAGATGCCTCGCCCAATGATTCACCATGCTTTTGTTCACTACCAGGCCTCTGTAGACTTTCTGCAGGTCTATGAATATCTGTGATGTTCTTTTTTTCCAGGAAAAAAAACTCAATGACAACTCTCTGCTTTCAATGCACCTCCATTACAGATTCCAGGCTACTTATAATACTGACATCCAGCGGACCTGCCATCTCTTTTAGGCAACACTCGGATGAATGTGGTTAAAGTTTTAAAGTTCGGTGCCCTGTCAAATGTTTTTACAAAGATTTTAGGGAGAGGATTTTAATTTGCTCACTGTGTGACAAGCTCGCCAATATTTTATGTAAGTGGCCAGCCAATAACAATTTCCTGTGACATTCTTGTTGCTATGTTTCCCCTTTCCTTAGGTTTTACTTTCTTATGTAGCATTTTCCTTCTTTTCCTGCTTTCTTTGAGTGTGTGCTTTAGTTTTCTTAGGTCTGTCCACATTCGTTCCTATTAATGTGTGTCAGGGCGCTGATGACCTCGATGTTGAGCGCCCATAAGCCCCAACACACCACCACCACCACCACCACCACCACCATCTATCGGAACTTCATGAAACTATAGGGGTTGCAGCAGGTATATTCCATGATGTCCCACAACAAATTCTGAATTTTTTCAGTCGAAATTGGCCAAGAAAATAAATATGTTGCATTACTTATTGAATGCCCCTCATAACTAGGCCTCCATTTGGAACTGAACGATCAAAATCTGAAAGGAATTTGCAAACAAACAACTATTTTGAAAATTTGCAACAGTTACAGCAAAAAATTGGTGGGGCATACAGTATTGGAAAAGAACTATTATGACAATACTGAGTCAAATACAGGTGCACTCTTGTATTTTATCTAAATGTCCTTTGCGAAAGACTTACGTGAAATTCTACTACTGGAATATGAAGGTATAGGCTATTATTTGGTATCTTGCATAACACGTAATGTGAATGCTTGGTCCACAATGAGTTGTTGGCACTTGTGGAAGTTACCACCCATGGAGCTCCAAATTATATGGACAGTACTCTACACATTTAAATTACTCTCACCTTGGTGCATCCCATCTTTTTGCTGTCCGCTACCTCCTTTCCTTATTGAGTATTCTTTCTTTTGCACTCATTTTTCTTTGTTCTTTATATCTCTTTTACTTTCAGTTCATTAACACCAGCTGTTTTATCCTTTCTCTTGAAAGGGCTTTAAATCAGTCTCCAGTAATTTCACTTTCTTTACCAAATTTATTTTTTGAACTAACATAGTCAGAAATTCAATTCTCATGATAATTCTTTCATACCCCCTTACCATACAATTATACCATTGCATTTCTGTAGATTTTTTTTTCTTTTCTTTTAGGCACAAATGCCTACATTTCATAGGTATTTAGCTGCAGTCACTACTTAAGTTTCTTTTTATAAATTCCTAGGAGATGCAAGGACTGAATAATGACAGGGAAGTTTCAAAAGAATGACCCATTCATCAAGAACAAATTTGAAGTTCAGATAGTGCATAAATAAGTTTGATTTACAACAGTCTGCCAATTCTTCATGTTGCGTGTCTTTTTTGTAGAATGTTTTGTCATGTTAGGTTAGTGACTAACCTATTTTACACACTGCCTTTTGTACTTGTCCCTTAATATAATTGCTTAGATTTTGCGTTTACAGAATATCTTGGAATAAATATCTAGAAGAATGACTTGCAATTTGTTCCCTTAAGGCACTACACATGGTGTGTGTGAATTGTAATTTCTGAGATTGGATCTGTTTGCCATCTGCCCCAATTTTAAAGGCATTTCCCACCAGCTGAAATGCAGTGGGGTGCTATCGTGTTCATTCTGTAGGTGTTCAAATTAAGACTGATATTATCAAAGTAATTTACTCATATATATAATTAAGCTATTAATGTTCTATGAAAATCAAGCAATGAATAAATTTGTAATCTTCAGTAGATTATTTGAAAAAGGTGAGGACATTCATCTTTTTTGCAATTTGTTATATATTTCAAATGTGTCCTGTGTACTGACTTAGAAAATATATTCAAATCCAATAATTTTTGTGTGCCTCTGATTAGTGTCATTCTTCATGTACTAAGACTCCATGTGTAGGTTGTAGGAAGATTAGGTTTTCTTCCTTTTTCTTAATTTGTGATATTACTAGATTCTAAATTTCAGATTCAGCTATAATTTTCTTCTCTTTGTGTTACCTAAGTCAACACAAATCAGTCATTACATTCCTGAAATTCTTGTAATTTGTTTGGAGATGGACTATTCCTCCCTCATTGTGTTTATCTGTACCTGAAGAACTGTAGGTAACGTAATGGCGTCTTTCCTTTTGAGTGTCATGGTCATGATTCTCCCACCTGTCTATTCGTGCATTCATTACCCATTAATGTTCTTGAAGCTGGTACTACTACTGTTACTTGTCCACTGCAGCTAATCTGGAGATATATGTCGACATCTTTCCCAGTCTTTAACTTTCTGGAAAGTGAAATTATCAGTCATATTCACTTATCTTTTACAAAGCATGTTTATTTCATTACAGTTGTCGATTATTCTAGACTAAAATATAAGTGTCTGCTGCATATATTAAATTATTCAGCATTGTTACGCTATATACAGATGCATAACATATTTTTTTAGGCCCAAATCCATCAGCTACCAAAGATAAATCAAAGCCTGACTTGACCTCATCTTTAGGTGATGGCCTTCTTCAGCCAGATGGGGACAAGGCATTTTATGAAAATCTGCCATTTCATGGTATGCAGTCAGCACCAAATAAGGTAAACAAACAAATATTTTCAATTTTGTAACATTACTCAGTAAATAAACTAAAACTTTTCAATTTTGCAACATGATTAAAATTAACTCATGTGACCACAGAATTCATCAAACATGAACTTTGTTTTTAATGCTGTGTTGCTGCTTTTTTTCCTATGTAGCTATTGGTATATCTCACTATATATATATATATATATATATATATATATATATATATATATATATCATAACCCAATTTACTAAAAGTAAATACTACATAAATACTGAATACTTTGGCTAGTATGCTACATCATTGTGCATAGTATTCTTTCATGCTGGTTGAACTTTTTATTTCAATGACTACAAAGCTAGTAAATATTTATCTGGTGTGCAATTGATATTTTAAGATACAAAACTTTGTTCATGACAATGGGCAGCTTCATTAAAAAAATTGCTGCAGGAAAGCATTTAACATTATATAAACATTTGGCCCAAAAAGCTTCTCTATGCAATTAACACAGTTTGAAAATGCTTAGCAAAGCCATATATTTGATGTTACTGGCGAAACACCTGCTTAGAAATATTTAAGAGTCAGAAATTACAATAATGACTGCAAAACATTAGTTGTTCATTAAATTTAAGAAAAAACCGAAAGTTATTAGCATCTGCCAGCTCTTCCATAGCTTCAGGGGACAATTCATGCACTAGAAGTTTCAAATCTCACAAAATATTAACTGTTGAAAATGTTACAAACTGCAAGTCAGAGATGTCAGTAAGTGATTAATGGAAAATCTCATATAAAGATGTGAAACAAATACTAACAAAGAGATAGAGGGGCTGGCCAGTACTTACCTCAGCTCAGTACAGCCAATAGATACACAAAAAACAGAACCGAAAATTTACGTTCCTAGCTTTCAGAACAAATGTTCCTTCATCAGGGAGGAGAGAGGGGAAAGAAAGGGAAGAAGAGAAAGTGGATTCAGTTACTCACAACCCAGGTTATGAAGCAACATGGAAAGGAAAACAGGGAGGGTAGCAAGGATGGAGGCATAGTTGTCAGAGGGAAGCCAAAGATATTCTACTGCATACAGAAGTAAAGAGGTATATAGTATAAAGATAAACATAACTATGTAGGATGAAAAGATGCGTGAACGGCTAAAGAGGAATGGAAAAGAGGAGAAGACTGAAGAGTAAATGGGAGTGAGAGTGTTTAACGTAGGTTCAGTCCAGGGGGATGGTGGGATGAAAGGATGTGATGGAGTGCAAGTTCCCATCTCCGCAGTTCAGAGGGACTGGTGTTGGGTGGGAGAAGCCAAATGGCACATACGGTGTAGCAGGTTCCTAGGTCCCTAGAATTATGTTGGAGGGCATGCTTCGCTACTGGGTATTGGACATCTCCTAAGCGGACAGTTCGTCTGTGTCCGTTCATGCGCTCAGCCAGTTTAGTTGTTGTCATACCGATGTAAAAGGCTGTGCAGTGCAGGCATGTGAGCTGATAAATGACATGTGTAGTTTCACACATGGCCCTGCCTTGAATTGTGTATGTTTTACCACTAGCAGGGCTGGAGTAGGTGGTTGTGGGGGTTGCATGAGGCAGCTTTTGCAGCGGGGTCGGTTACAGGGGTAGGAACCGCTGGGTAGAGAAGGTAGTCTGGGAATATTGTAGGGTTTAACAAGGATGTTACGGAGGTTAGGGGGGAGACAAAAGGCAACTCTGGGTGGTGTGGGGAGAATTTTGTCAAGGGATGATCTCATTTCAGGGGTTGACTTGAGAAAGTCATATCCCTGGCACAGTAATTTGTTGATGTATTCGAGGCCAGGATAATATTGGGTGACAAAGGGGATGCTTCTGTGTGGTCTGGGGGTAGGAACACTGTTGTTGGACGGGGAGGAATGTATTGTTCAGGAGATCTGTTTGTGGACAAGGTCTGCAGGATAGTTGCGGGAGAGGAAAGCACTGGTCAGGTTATTGGTGTAATTGTTGAGGGATTCATCACTGGAGCAGATACATTTGCCACGAATACCTAGGCTGTAGGGAAGGGAGTGTTTGATGTGGAATGGATGGCAGCTATCAAAGTGAAGGTACTGTTGTTTGTTTGTGGGTCTGATATGGAAAGAGGTGTGGATGTGAGCTTCAACAAGACGAAGGTCAACATCCAGGAAGGTGGCTTGGGTTTTGGAGAAGGACCAGGTGAAATTCAGATTCGAAAAGGAGTTGAGGTTATGGAGGAAATTAAGGAGTGTTTCTTCACCATGAGTCCAGACCACAAAGATGTCATCTCTAAACCTATACCAGGCCAGGGGAAGCAGCTGTTGGGTCTTCAGGAAAGCCTCCTCCATGCCGCCCATGAAGAGGTTGGCATAGGATGGAGCCATCCTGGTTCCCATGGCCGTTCCCCTGATTTGTTTGTAGGTCTGGCCTTCAAAAGTGAAGTAATTATGGGTGAGGATGAAGTTGGTAAGTGTGATCAGGAACGAGGTTTTTGGAAGATCTTCGGGTGGGCGTTGGGAGAGGTAGTGCTCAAGGGCAGAGAGACCATGGGTATGTGGGATGTTTGTGTAAAGGGATGTAGCATCTGTGGTGACAAGAAAGGTTTCAGGTGGGAGAGGAGTGGGAATGGATTTGAGGCGTTCTAGGAATTGGTTTGTGTCTTTGATGTAGAATGGGAGTCTGCGGGTGATAGGTTGGAGGTATTGGTCTACCAGAGCTGAGATACGTTCTGTTGGGGCTTTGAAGCCTGCTACAATGGGACGGCCAGGATGGTTCTCTTTGTGGATTTTGGGTAATAGGTAGAAGGTAAGGGTACGTGGCTCAGGTGGAGTGAGTAAGTCTATGGAAGCCGTTGTGAGGCCTTGTGAGGGACCTTGGATGTTTAGGACTTCCTGCAGCTCAGTCTGGATGGAGGGAATGGGATCCTGGGTAACAGCTTTGTAGGTTGAGGTGTCGGAGAGTTGACGCAGTCCTTCTGCCACATACTCCACATGGTCAAGTACCACAGTTGTGGAGCCTTTATCTGCCAGGAGGATGACAATAGAGCAGTCTGTTTTGAGCTCCTTAGTGGCACGGGATTCAGCTGGGGTGATGTTGGGGGTTGTCGGGATGTTCTTCAAGAAGGACTGGGAGGCAACACTGGATGTGAAGAATTCCTGAAATGTCTGCAAGGGATGGTTTTGGGGGAGGGGAGGAGGATCCCTTTGAGAAGGCGGTTGGAACTGTTCTAGACAGGGTTCAACACTGGGTCTAGTATTTGGGGGCTGTGTTTGGGTAGTGAAGTGATATTTCCAGTTGAGGTTCCGGGTGAATGAGAGATCTTTAACCAGGGCAGTGTGGTTGAATTTAGGCGTGGGGCTAAAGGTTAAGCCTTTTGATAGAACAGATGTCTCTGGAGGAGAGAGGGATCTGGATGAAAGGTTTAGAACTGAATTGGGACTGGTGATATGTGGCATTTGGCTGTGGTTATAGTTGAGATTTGGTCTGTGTGGGGCATGTGCTGGGATGGGTAGATTGAGTAGGGTGGCTAGGCTAGGTTTGCTGGCTATGAGGGGGGTTTCTTGAGGGTTCTGTTGTGGTTGGTGTTTGTGAGGGATAGGGAGAGGGACCCCACTTCTTAGGTGTTGCACTAGCACTGTGGATAGTTTTTTCAGGGGGTGTGTGGCATGGAACTCAAGTTTGCAGCTGGCTTCTAGGATGATGTTCCTGAGTCTTTTCTTCAAGCAAGGGTTTGAGAGGTGGAGGACTTTGAAGAGAGATAGGAGCTGTTGGGAGTGGTGGTTACATGAAGTAGTGTAGAGATTCAGGACAAGTTGGGTAAGGGCTAAGGATTGAAGGTTCTGGAAGTCCAGGAGAGACTGGTGGAAGGAGGAATTGCACCCAGAGATGGGAACTTTTAAGGTAAGTCCTTTAGGGGTAATTCCAAAGGTTAAGCAGGACTGGAGGAAAAGTATGTGGGATTGCAGTTTGGCTACAGTGAATGCATGTTTCCGGAACGAGTGTAAATAATGTGGTATAGGATTAGGGTACATAGTGGGTAACTGGTGGGTAGGGAAATTAAATAACTAAAGTTAAAATAGTAATCATAAGAAGGAATAAAACACTGAGCGAAGGACGAGAAAGAAAGAAATTGTGTTGGTAATGTTTAATACCAAAGGTAGACCACTAAATAAGAAAAATACGGAAAAAGTTGACCAGACCAAGCAAGTATGTCCAGATCAGGGGAAAAGAACACACGTTGCTCAAAAACAGAGATAGCGAGTGGCGAAAAAACGGTCGCGCGGCCCGCAAAAAAGATCGCGCGGGCCGCAAAAAAGATCGCGCGTGCCGCGAAAAAGATCGCGCGTGTCGCAAAAAAGATCGCGCGTGCCGCAAAAAAGATCGCGGGTGGCGCAGAAATGTCCCAAAAAATTTTCCTGTGGCAGAGAAAGATAGCCAATGGCACAAAATTATCGCCAGCAACACGAAATCGACGGAAATGGATGATACTGGTAGGTATGGAAGAGATTGCTACCCTCCCTGTTTTCCTTTCCCTGTTGCTTCATAACCTGGGTTGTGAGTAACTGAATCCACTTTCCCTTCTTCCCTTTCTTTCCCCTCTCTCCTCCCTGATGAAGGAACATTTGTTCCGAAAGCTAGGAACGTAAATTTTCGGTTCTGTTTTTTGTGTATCTATCGGCTGTACTGAGCTGAGGTAAGTACTGGCCAGCCCCTCTATCTCTTTGTTAGTAGATGTCAGTAAGTTTGATTTATATTTGTCCTGCAGAATGGACATTGTCAAAATTTTCAGGACCTGCAAATAAAAAGAAAAAATATACATAACTGAGGTTTGGATCATCAATGTTAACACAAGCTAAGTGAGTTATGCAAAGCAACAGGGAAAACAATGAAACACCTGCATATAAAGAATTGATTGTCAACCACATTTGTGCATCATAACTATCCTTTATGAGTGGATTTTTTTGTAGGCACACATTCTGGGACTAAATTTGTGGTGTGGTTCAAAGTAGTATCACTTTCAGCATCTCACACATTCCCATCAGGTTAGTGACTCACCATAAATTTGCAACTGGTCATTGCCTGCATGGTCTTTGCTGCTGCCAATGTCCTATGCACCCTGGTCAGAAATGTATACTATCACTACTGAAGAAGCTATGCAAACTGTTTAACATCTTGCTATATGTTGATAACTATTATTTATAGTAATTCCTAATTAGGATTGGGAAATATATTCTACCAAACTGTTTTGTGATTTTAGTGTCACAGTCACTGAGACACCAAACTTTTAAGGGTGGATAAGTAATTTCACTTCCATTTGGGGGAAATGCTATTGCCCATGCTACAACTTGGCTCCTAATGTGATAAGGCAACAATGATTTTACTTCAAGGCTGTTTTGTTACAGCTGCCCACATGATAACAAGTCAGTTTCATACCGTCTTTTGCTGTTGCTGTGACATTGTTCCCACAGAATTTTCAGGTCAACAGAAAGAGTAGAAGCTATTTTGTCGGTAACACTTTGCACCGCTACACCATTTAAATAATGGGAAGTCAGTGAGGTAGGTCAGGGTTGCACTACATAGAGAACACAGCTACTTGGGTATAGCAGGGTACATATTGAGTGCATATAAGGTTTTTTTAGGCTAAGCTGTTGTTCGACATCCTGTGATGAACATTCACCAGTCAATACACAGAGAGTGAAATCTGATCATATACAGGGTGGATATTTTAAATGTTAAGATTTTAACAGTAAATTGCCAAAGCATTTGAGACAAAGTCGCTGAATTTATTGCTGTCCTGTAAAGCTGCCCAGCTCAAATTATACTTATAACTGGCAGTTGGATGAAACCTGAAGTAGAAAGCTTCAAAATATTTAAAGAGACATGAAACATTTATTGACAAGAGAAGTAAGACATCAAGGGGGGGGGGGGGAGTGTTCATTGCAGTCTATAAACATATTGCATCAACTGAAGTTGAAATTGAGTTTGGCGGCAGGGCATGAAAAACTACTCTAAGTAAATTCAAATTAATCAATGTATGTTTCTACTATCCACCCAATTCCACTGTAATTGTTGGAGAATCATCCAGAGAAAGCCTTTGTTCAGTAGTGTGGATGTATCCTGATCATGAGGTATTAGCTACTGAGTATAGACTGGAAAGTCTGTGTACCTGTTGCAGGTGGTACAGGTCATCCAAAGAAGTCCTGCACATTCTCTCTGAAAACCGTCTTGACCATCTAGTGCAACAACTCACATGTAATGGAAATATTTTAGGCCTTGTAGCTATAAATATGCCAACTTGATTGACACTGTCAGCAATGAGACAGGACCAGTGGTTACAATGTCATCATAGCCATGATAGTTACTAAAGTTAATAAATCCAAAAAGAAGGCTAAAGAGATTTTTATGCTGGAAAGAGCAGATAAGTAATTGTGAGCCTCCTTCTTGGACAATGAATGGATGTCATTTAGTTCCAGTATGATGGACATAGGGGAATTATGGGCAAGGTAAAACCTGATTGTAAATCATGTTCTGGGAGGTATGTGCCAAGTAAGTGGTTTAAGGATGGAAAACACCTACCACAGTTTGATAAAAAAATTCAGGAAATGTTGGGAAAACAGAGATTGTTGCACTCTCAATTAAAAAAAAAATGCTGAAATGGCAACTGGAAAAATTCAGTAGAAATTGATGTGCCTATAAAAAGATCAGTGCATGAAGCATTCAACAACTACTATAGTCATATGCTAACAAAAGATCATGATGAGAATCCTAGAAAATTCTGGTCCTGTGGAAATTCACTAATCAGGTAAAAGGCTTCGATTCAGCCACTTGTAGACCAGTGTGGTGTGCCAACAGAAGACAGCAAAATTTAATCTGAAGTTTTAAAGCTCATGTTTAAAAAATGATTCACCCTGGAGGACCATAAAGACATACCATAATTTGACAACTGCACGAACTCCCGTATGCAAGATGTAGTGGACTGTTAAGGCAGCCAGTCCACAGTGAAGTAGCCGAAAGGGCACGCGTCAACTCACGCCGTCTGGTGTTAAGTCTGGAACAGGATTCGTAATGAATGTGATAAAGAAAAGAACGTAGCTACTAGAACACTTAACTTTTATATCGTCCTTTGGTATACAGCATTCTTGATGATACAAGTGAGACTCAGTAGATACATGAAGTTACTTATGGCGCCTTGCTGGTCGTAGCCATTAACTTAGCCGAAGGCTATTCTATCTGCTCGGCAAATGAGCGAAAGGCTTCGTCAGTGTAGTCGCTAGCAACGTCGTCGTACAACTGGGGCGAGTGCTAGTATGTCTCTCGAGGCCTGCCGTGTGGTGGCGCTCGGTCTGCGATCCTGACAGTGGCGACACGCAGGTCCGACATGTACTAATGGACCACGGCCGATTTAAGCTACCACCTAGCAAGTGTGGTGTCTGGCGGTGACACCACACAAGATATATGAATAGGCATCCCTGATGTTGAAAAACAAATGAAACAAATAAGTTGCCAGGTCCAGATGGAGTCTCAATTCAGGATTACAGAGAGTACTTCTTGGCATTGGCATCATAACCATGGATGAAGGGCAACAGGTAGGTGCCATATCCTAGATTTTTGGAAAGTGTTTGCCACAGTACCATATTGCAGACTATTAACAAAGGTCTGAGCAAATGGGGTAGATTCCCAAATGTGTGAGTGGATTGATGGCTTTTAAGTACTACATTGTCTTGGATGGTGAGTGTTCATTGGAGACATAGGTATCATCAGGAGAGCCCCATTTAAGTGTAATAGGATCACTCTTTTTCTTTTGTGGATAGGGTGAGCAGCAATCTGTGACAGTTTACTGATGATGTTGAAGCATATGTGAAAGTGTTGTCTTTGAGTGATTGTAAGAGTATACACAATGATTTGGATAGAATTTCTATTTGATGTGATGAGTGGAAATTTACTCTAAATATGGAAAAATGATAGTTAATGGTGAAGAATAGTAAAAACAATCCCATTGTGTTCAAATATATTAGTATGCTGCTTCACACTGTGATGTCTATTAAATATCTAGGTGTAGGATTGCTAAGTGAATGAAATAGAATGAGCAGATTGGTTGTAGGGAAGGGGAGTGGTCAACTTTGGTTTATTGGCAGAAATATGGCAAGTATAGTTCATATGTAAGGGAGATTGCATACAGAACACTTTTGCAACCCATTCTTGAGTACTTCTTGAGTGTTTTGGATCCCTACCAGGTCGAGTTAAGGGAAGACATCAAATCAGTCCAGAGACATACTGCTAGGTTTGTTACCAGTCAGTGCAGTCCTCACACAAGTATTACGGAAATGCTCCGTGAACTCAAACAGGAATCCCTGGAGGAAAGAAGACTTTTTTCATGAAACATTATTGAGAAAGTCCAGAGAACCAGCATTTGTAACATATTGCAGAACTATGCTACTGCCACCAATATGTAATTCACATAAGGATTGTGATGACGAGGTTAGAGAAGTTGAGGTGCATACAGAAGCATTGTTTTTCGCTTCCTAATTTGGGCAGGAAAGGGAATGACTGACAGTGGTACAGAGAATCCTTCACCATACATTACATGATGGCTTGTGAACTATTTATTTCATCCATGGCACCCTTACCCTATCGAATTCCATCCCATTTGGGTAATTTTTTTCCTTAGAGTGTAAAACTCTCCATTCACATATAAATTAGCTTTATCTGTATATAGTGTGTCTGCATCCATCTACACACACATTTCACAAAGCATTGTGATGTACATGGCAGAGAAAATGTAGTTTTTGTACAGTTTGTGTTTCACCCATTATGCAAACTTAATATAATGATCTGGATCATCCTTGGTGAGATACTGTAACATTTGTATTTCCTAAGTCTGCCATTTATGTGTGGTCAAAATTTTCATTATTTGTGTTTTACTGGCTCCCATTTACTGCAAGATACAGCAAGTACTGCAGTCTGCTTTACTGCACAATGCCAGAACAGCAGTTGTTGCTTCGTCTGTAGCCATTTTCGACCATCCAGCATTTGGTGTATCTGCAGCAGATCCAGTTTCACAGAAATTCACGAGATGTTTCACCACTGCATTTTGGATAACAAGTGATACTTCTGGGTCATACTGGTTGGAACCTCTGCAGTAATATGGCTGCTCCTGTCTTCTAATGTCAGGATGATCTCAAAGCATTTTGTCACTGTTAACCTCTATCAGGTAATGAATAAAGCTGGGCTCAAATGAAAGACCCTATTGTTTTTCTTGTGTAATGCTCTATCTGTTTAATATGTTACATGTCCTCTATTCCATATGAAAATTATGAGTTGTTTTCAAGATGATGGCTTTCAAAATGGCAGCTGTGTTGGTAACATAGCCCCCCATGTCTTACTCCTCTCCCATCTCCTACGACTTTGAATTTCTATTTATCCACTTGTTTTTGTTTTAGGAGGGTGATTCCACATATGTGGACAACCCTGCGTATGTTATGTTGGCGAAGTTGGGAAACTGCAAAATCTGGTCCCAGCTGATAGCATTTTCCTGTTGAAAACCTTTTAAAGCCTGCAGAGCTTAACACACCCACATTGAAGATAATCACTATGTTCTGTAGTTTCTTTCCATATTTCAAATTGAAGAGTCATAGAAGTTAACAATGCGCACCAGCACACAACGTGGTGAACAGAAAATGTGTGCCACCTTTCCTCTCCTTGCTGGCTAAATTATCATGAAGATAGTTGGCATTTGACATATCCACCACAGGGTGCATTAGTGAGTTTGTTCACAGAAGTAGGCACATTGTCTAATGTGATCTTAGATTGCAACAAAGAACTACTGAAGACTGTTATGAAGTATCATGGTTAACCCAGACACTGTTCACAGTGGATGTTAAACACAAGCCTCGTGGTACTACTGGTGAAAACACAACAGCAAAGTCCTCACACTTGGAGATATTAAGTTTTCTAGTACAAACTGTGTTATACCATGTATGTAAATCTACATTCTCTTGCTATAAGTCTTTTAATCTGACTTTGGTTTATTTAAATAATCATTTGAAATATACTTGTCTTTTCAGTAACCACCTCACAATAAGCAACTCATGATTTATTATTATAGTTTTGTTTCATTTCTTGAATGAGCAGTGAAAGGGAATGTTTCACAAAACAGCGTGAAAATATTTTAGTAGACAGCTGAGATTGAAATATTGCAGAGACAGGGCAATAAAATGTGCAACAGAAGATATAAGATTAGAAACTGAGAGTTTGTGAGATAATTATGAATTAAAAAGTGGTTTAATATGTGTGTACATAAAAGAATGAATTAGTTAACAGCTGTCATTGGACCTGATGGAAATGTCAAATTAGATCTATTCTAAATTTCACTGTTCTTATATAAGTTTCATAGGATAAAACCATTTTATTTTTCTATGTTTCTAAGATAGCTAAGAAACATTGAGAAAATATATTCATTTTTTTACAAGTTCAGCATGTCTAATTCACTATTCTTTGTCACACAGTAACTGAAACTACTGGATGGAACATGAGTAATGGAATGAGGAAAAGACAACCACTCACCACACAGAGGAGGTAGTGCACAAAAGATAGGCACATAAAATTGAACAAAAGTATGCACAGAGAGAAAATAGAGAAATATATTTTCTCAAGACTGCAGCCATGTGCTATGTCAGTCTGCAGCACCAGGAGAACGTTACCATCTGTTTGGGTGTACACATGCACTCACATGTATGTGTACACAATGCTCTAAGCAAGACAAAAGCTTAAAAGCTGAGCTATATTTTTTAGCTTCTTGTTTATGGAGTTCTCTACTGTTCAGTGCCTCTACTTTGTAGTGAGTGGTTCCTTTACTCATTATATCATCGCTATTACATTTGTATACATAATTACAACCCACAGTTCATTGGAAAGTGGGATTATCTTATAATTCTTCATATCGTTACCATGCACATTACTGATATTAATTAAATTAGAGGGTAATATTTATTTAAAGCTTTCCCTCTTTTAGGATTGTTGTTACACATCTCTACTTGTTTCTGAGACAGCTGTTTAAGTGAATCCATTTTTTATCTGTAAATGCAGTAAGTTAATCTTATAATTCTTCATATCGTTACCATGCACATTACTGATATTAATTAAATTAGAGGGTAATATTTATTTAAAGCTTTCCCTCTTTTAGGATGGTTGTTACACATCTCTACTTGTTTCTGAGACAGCTGTTTAAGTGAATCCATTTTTTATCTGTAAATGCAGTAAGTTAATCATTACTGATATAGTTTTCATTGACCAGCATGTGTAGAATGTAAAATCTTTAAAAAGCATGAAATTTCATGAGGAGGTTGTATAAATGTGTCTCTCATGATTGTGTTTGCGTGGACAATTCATACCACTCATACTTTGAATCAGTGTTCCTTTGCTGTGGTCTTGTCAGTTTTGGGTTTGAAAAATAGCAGTTACAGAAAACCTTCAGTTGATGACAGTTAAATGCAGTTCCATCTCTTCCACCATTTAAGAATTTATCAATAGGTATTAACCTTTCAAGTCAATAGTTTCTTTCTCATGCTTAGCATTGTGGTGGTAGCTTACATTGCCAAGTGGTACAGGAATGCAGTGTTTTATTAAGACTGCTCTAGCTTAGGAATTTTTTGTTGAAAATTAGCATAATTTTCAGGAACTGTTAATAATAGGCTTACATTTAAAACATACATCATTACTTAAAATTATCTTTGAAGCCATCTTTAAAATAAACTGATACATGACAACCTCTTCCTGTGAGTTTCCAGCAGTTTTGTTGTGAGACACCGCCTGAAATTTATACGTGCATCTTCCTTGGTCTTTGCAGTGGATTGATAAACAATAAATTAACTATGCACTGAAATATTCAGTGGCCCTCTAAATATTTTCACATACCAGTTTAACACCTTTTTTCTGTCTATGAGGACAGATTTCTTCCAACTTGCTCTCTTCCCAACAAGCAGCTTAATGAAGCATCAGCACAGGTTACTCTACACTTAATTGTAGTGTTGCCCATCATCAACACATGGCAGACCAATACAACATTACCTCTGAGATTTCAACTGTTGAATACGTTGTCAGGATACCACCAGTGCAAACTGATATGGCACATGAATAGGTACTTATGTTCCTGGATGTCCATTTATGGTATTATTTTCAGAACTCATTTCATGGTTTCAGAAAGTACAGGCCATATTTTGTTCTTTACAGCCATATGTAGATAAAATTTTTATTACCATTGTTTTCATTCTCATTTACTTGAGTGTTTCACAATGTCCATATGCCTCACAGGGACTCATTTCAGGGATTACATGACTTACCTGCAGTATATTACTGCAGTGTTCTCAGTGTTTGTCACTCAGTGGTACACAGGTTTTGCAATTTATATCTGTTAAGAGGAGAATGCACTTGAGAAAACAGTAAAATTGCAAGGAGACAGTATGATCGTCCAGAGCTTACCTTCAGGAGACATAATTCCTGTACTGTCAGTAGACATAAGCTATGTTGTCCTTAACCAAGTGGCATCATTTGGATGCCCCAGCCATTGTTAGTGTCTATACCTTGGAGCAATGAGTTCTCGTTCAAGTAAATCTTCATGAGACTGAGTGCATCCTTTCCCAGGACTCTCGCCTAGAAAATTCTTGGCTGTACTGGGAACCAGACACATTGATTGCTCAGCTACAGAGGCAGACATACGTACATATGAAAGTAGAAAAAATGTATTCCCCTCTTTGGAAACTGCAAGTTCCTTCCGCCAAGAGGAAAGAGGCATACATTTGGGAAGGAGTGGCAGGTCACTCTGATCCCAGGTTGAGAGGGACCCAACAATTACAGGGACAATGGGAAATCAAGATGAAAAAAGGGCAGTTAAAGTGTAGGAGGTCAAATATAGTACCTTGGTAAGTTCAATGCCAATGTCAGTCCAAAGATGATAGAAGCACGGACTAGGAAATAAAGATGGAGTGACAGAAAGAGAAATGAGAAAATATTGAGTAGTGCAATTCAGATCTAAGAAGAAAGCAGAAAAAGGACTGGGAAAAAAAAACAAAAAAAGTGAAATACAAGGAATAAGATGGAAATAAAAAGTTTAAGCAAAGAACCAAAAGAATGAAAAGAGAAAAAAGAAAAAGGAGGAAGCAGGAAATAATAAGGAAGACAGTAAAAAGTTGAATAAATAAGGGAATAATATCAAATAAAAAGTGTATTAGTGAATGAAAATATGTTATTGGATCAGGATGGGAGGAGGGGTTGTGTGTCAACTGAGCTCAAACTCATGAGGGTGGTGGAGTAAAAGTTTATGTTAGAATGTAAGTTCAAATCTCTGAAGTTAAGGAAAAGTAGTGCTGGGTGGTACGATCCAAGTGCCCCATGTGCGTAACAGACCATGTCCCTTTAGTCATGTTCAGCATTTGGGTACTGGATTCCTAAGGTGGACTGTTGTTCTTATTTCTCATGTACTCAACAATGGAAATTCCCAGAAGGAGCAATACAGAAAATAAGGGAAAGGCAACTCTTTGCTTATAGCAGATGATGCATGGAGCACAGTAACACACAACAGAAAACAGCATTCGCACTGGCTTCCGAGTACTAGCTCTTTTTCCAGCTGTAGTACACACGTCCATAGCCATGTCAAGATAAGTTATTGATACTATATTACTGAAAGCAGTTACCTGAACTGATGGAGGTGAAGAGAAGCTAGGAAAGTACATAAGGAGTTGGTAGTGGGAAAGAGGCAGGTGTTTGGACAGATGACATCACAGTCCCACAACCAGATGAAAAAAGTACAGGGGGAACAAAAAGAGGTGAGGAAGGAGGAGAAGGGGGCAAACTGAGGGAGAGGGGAAAAGGACAGGAAGGTGAAGATATAGAGGGAGGGAGAAGGGAGAGGGATTTTAAATGGGGAAGAGACAGGGATAGATAGATTGCCCCCAGAAGAAGGGGGAGGAGGAGAGTGGTAGGAGAAGGCAGTGCATCATCTGGTTCGAGACGGAGTGATAGAGAGAAGGGAAAAGGCAAGGTGAGGTAGTGGGGAGAGGGTAGTGGAGGTTTAGGCCAGGGGGATTGCAAACACACAGGATTTGTTGCAGAGGCAATTCTTGTGTGTGTAGTTCAGAGAATCTTATGCAGAAAGGGAGACTCCAAATGGCCCTCAGGGTGAAACATCAGTTGAAGTCACTTGTGTTGTGGTGTGCCTCACATTTGGTGACTAGATGGTCAAGTTGTCAGTTTGCCACAGTTTGTTGGTGGCAATTCATGGTAGTGAACGGTTGATTACTTGTCATGCCCACATAGAATGGTGTACAGTAAATGCAGTATAGCTGATATATAACATGGCTACTTTCACATGTGGCCCTTCTTCCTCTTATTAGGTATGAAATACCTGTGACTGGACTGTGGTAGGAAATGGTGGATAGGTGTATGCAAAGACCTTGCATCTGGGCCACAAGAGGGAACAATCCATCGGGTGCAAGATACTGACTAGGATTGGACTAGAATGGACAAGGTTTTGTGGGTAAGAGAACACCACTTAGGGGGATGTTGGTAGGATAGGCTACCCCTCATCTCAGGGTACAATGTGAGGTAGTCGAAGTCCTGGTGGTGGATGTAGTTGAGCTTTTCAAGGCCAGGGTGCTACAGGCTGATCAGAGGAGTGCTGATCAGTGGCCGGTTAACAGGTTTACTGTTGTCAGAGGAGCAGATGGCATGGGAGACTTGTTTATGGATGAGCTAAATAGGATATTGTCTGTCAGTAAAAGCTCTGGTAAGGTTATCGGTATATTTCGACAACTCCTGCTTTCCAGTACAGATGCAGCAGCCACAGATAGTGGGGTTGTAAGGAAGAGACTTTTTGACCTGGAACTGCTGACAGTGGTCAAAGTAGAGACACTGTTGATGATAGGTGCACTTGATGTGGACAGATGTATTTATGGAGACATGTGAGAGGTGGAAATCAACTTCTAGAATGGTAGCTTGATGATTTGAGAAGGATCAGGTGAGGTGGATTTGGGAATAGGTGATGTGGTTCTAGAGGAAAAATGAAAGATTTTGCTTGCCATGATTTGAGATCATGAAAATGTCATTAGTGAATCTGAATGAGGTAAGAGATTTTAGTTGTTGGCTGAATTCCTCCAAGGCCCATAAATAAGTTGGCATGGGATGGTGCAGCATGAGTACCCATGGCAGTGCTGCAGATTTGTTTGTAGATTTGGCCTTTGAAAGTGAAGTAATTATCAGCCAGGATGTGGTTGACCAGGAGGGTTAGGAAAGAGAAGATGGGTTTGGTATCATAATGACACTGGGAAAACTAATGTTCCATTGCTGCAACGTCCTAGGCATGGAGAATGTTATACAATAAGGACATCACATCCAATGTGACCAGCTAGGAGTATGGTGGTAATGGGACAGGAATTGTTGAGAGGCAGTGAAGGAAGTGAGCAATGTCTTGAATGTAGGATGTGAGGCTACAGACATTAATTTGCAGGTTTTAGGCAACCATTAGGGAGACCTGTGGGGCTGAGTTTGTGAAGTAGGTAAAAGGTAGGAGTAAGTGGGGTTGCTGCTGTGTGGAGGGAGATGGATTCTGGTGTCAAATTTTGGAATGGACATAAGGCCGTGAGAAGCTGCTTGCGGCCATGCTGGACTTCTGGTATGGACTCGTGGTTGTAAGGTTTGTATGCTGCATCTGCTGTAGAAAGCAGGAGTTGTCAAAATATGTCATTAAACTTACCAGAACCTTTATTAGCAAACAGTATCCTATCCAGCTCATCCATAAACGAGACTCCCATGCCATCTGCTCCTCTGAAAACAATAAATGTGTTAACCAGACACCAACCAGCAATCTTCTGATCACCTAGTATCACACTGAAAAACTCAATTATACTGCCAACAAGGCTTCATTTACCCAAAGTTGTGCCCACTATCAATCACCCTGGCCTAAACATCCATTAACCTGTTCCCAGTGCCTCACCTCACCATTCCCTTTCTCTCTCTGTCCGTACCACTCCTTCTCTGTGCACATCATGCACTGCCTTCTCTCACCACTCTTCTCCCCCCCCCCCCCCCCTTATGCAGGCATTCTCCCTCCACCCCTCTCTCCCTCTTCCTATCTCCCTCTCCATCTGCCTGGTAGCTGTAGTTCTGAGAGGATGAAGAGACTGTGCAGGAGATTTGTTTGAGGACAAGTTGTGTGGAGTAGTTGCTGGAGAGGGAAGCCTGGTAGAGGTCATTGGTATATTGTTGAGGAAATGAGTGTTGGAAAAGATCCATTAGCTATGGATGCCTAGGCTACAGTGGGGGGATATGGTGTGTGGAAGAGGTGGCAGATGTCAAAATTGAGGTATTGAGGTATTGTTACTTACTGGTTGGTATTATATGGGCAGAGTTTCGAATATAAGCTTATTGGGGTGCTTCTGAGTTTGTAAGAAATTATAGCTGTAGTTGTGAGAGGATTAGATGAAGAGACTGTGGAGGAGATTTGATTGTAGACAAAATGTGTGGAGTAGTTGCTGGAGAGGAAAGCATGGTAGAGGTCATTGGTATAGTTATTGAGGAACTAAGTGTTGGAGCAGATCCATTTGCCATGGATGCCTAGGCTACAGTGAGAGAAACGGAGGTCAGTGTGAATGTAGCTTGTCTTAGATTTGGAAAAGGACCAGATGAATTTGAGTTGGGTTAAGAAGGTATGCTGTTACAGGAACTATAAATTTTTTTCATTCCCATGATTACAGTCTATAAAAATTATTGATAAATCCCAGATAAGATTTGGAGGGAGAGTGAGGGAGCTGCTTCTGGATGTTGTCGAATGACTCTCTCTTCCATTTAACCCATGAAAATTTTGCTGTAAGACAGAGCCATGCCATCTTGACCCCAAAAGTAACATCACTACATTCCTGGACTTAACTTCCAATAAAAGCAGGCTCACCCCTCCCACACCCTATTTCTATTACTCTATACATTACATTTCTAATTTCTGTTCCTCTTAATCCATCTTTACTTCTCTGTATGCTCCTATTATTATCATCTGTGTACTGTAAGTGGCACAGGACTCACCACTGCACTGTCTTTGATCTTCTGCTCTCTGGTTTCTCCCAGTTCCTCTTTGTCACTACAATTAATAGTGTCCAGAGGTATTTGGCTATTCTAATGGAGATAAAAATTTTTGCCATAGTTGAACACATTACCCACTAGTATAGCTCATACATTATATCAGGGCAGTTGGACATGAACATAAACAAATGAGGACTATGGCCGGTAGAGGGGAAAAGACAGTGAGAGGGCAAGCCCTGCCTCTCTCCTTCACAGGGCACCCAGCCTACACTGGTGTTTTGCACTTTGGTAAAAACAGATCCAAAGCATGGTGATACAGACCACTGAAACATGCTGTAAAATGGAAGCTTGAGCTGTCATACTAATTGACACATTCAGTGAAGATATCTAGTGCTTCAGAGTGAATACCAGTTATCAGGAATGATATGAAACTATAGGTAAACTGAATGTTTTGTAGAAGAGCAATGTAATTAAATACATATAACATTTAAAACGTGTTCTACGACATGAAAAAGTTCACAATTTGTATGAAAGTCTGATTCATGAACAGTGACAGTCCATGCAGGTCGAGGCACAGATGGGGGTTGCAGTATTGCTGGTTCCAAATGATAGTTTCAGGATTCATATAGCGGGGCTCTGCATTTGAAGAAAGTGTGTATCCTGTAATTTATGTCTCTCATAATTATTATTATGTAGAATTTATTGCTTACCACCATTACCGATCACATCAACTTGCAATATATAGAATAAAAATTCACTAAATAAATTGCTAATGCTTGCAATGGCTACAGCATTCACAACAGAGTGCTTAGAACACTACTGAACACTTAGTGGCTGTTGGAGAATGTGTGGCATCAGGTGTGCGCAATGATTCTAAACTCAATTGCTGTTGTCCATGACTCCAATTGTAGTCACTTTCATGGTCACTCTGGCTGTGTTGTTATGTGAAGATTTATTTTCTGTTGTGTCCATGTGAGTGAACTCTCAAGTTCTGCTTTGTATGAGATCACTCATCACTAGAGCCACTAGTACATATTATCATGTGGTCAGTTGCTGTTTCCATGACACCATCCCATCTGCTGTAATCAAGCTCCAACTCTTGAATTTTTCTGCTATACTTTTCCCAAACATTTGCAGTAACAGAATTAAAGGCATCTTTGTGAGTTTCTTGAGATTTGCATCAGAAGTGCCACCAGAGATGTTGTGTTCCTTTATGTAAAGTTTAATTTTTGTCCATGCAAGTTCAGTTGTGTTCAGGTTACAGTATTATCGTGGCAGGCAAACCACAGTGTGGCTTACTCTTGTTGCTAGTCAACTGACTATGTAAGTCTTTCTTTAAAGTCAATACTGCCATTAGACTGTTTTTTTTTTTTTTTTTTTTTTGGCAGTACTGACTTTAAAGAAATATATTATGACTGTGGCCCCACATTATGAAAAAATTATTAAATTCAAGTCTTTGTTGTTGTTGTGGTCTTCAGTCCAGAGACTGATTGGATACAGCTCTCCATGCTACCCTATCCTGTGCAAGCTTCTTCATCTCTGAATAACTGCTGAAACCTACATCATTCAGAATTGGCTTAGTGTATTCATCTCTTGGTCTCCCTCTATGATTTTTACCCTCCGCACTTCCCTCCAGTTCTAAATTGGTGATCCCTTGATGACTCAGAATGTGTCCTACTGATCGATCCCTTCTTCTAGTCAAGGTGCACCACAGATTCCTCTTCTCCCCAATTCTATTCAGTACCTCCTCTTTAGTCACGTGATCCACCCTCCTGATCTTCAGCATTCTTCTGTAGCACCACATTTTGCAAGCTTCTATTCTCTTCTTGTATAAACTATTTATCATCCATGTTTCACATCCATACATGTCTACACTCCATACAGATATTTTCAGAAAAGATTTCCTAACATTTAAATTTATACTCAATGTTAACAAATTTCTCTTCTTCAGAAACGCTTTCCTTGCTATTTCCAGTCTACATTTTATATCCTCTCTACTTTGACCATCATCAGTTATTTTGCTCCCCAAATAGCAAAACTCATCTACTACTTTAAGTGTCTCATTTCCTAATCTAATTCCTTCATCATCACTTGATTTAATTTGACTACATTCAATTATCCTTGTTTTGCTCTTGTTGATGTTTATCTTATAAAGACACTGTCCATCCCGTTCAACTGCTCTTCCAATTCCTGTGCTGTCTGACAGAATTACAATGTCATAAGTAAACCTCAAAGTTTTTATTTCTTCTCCATCAATTTTAATTCCTACTCCAAACTTTTCTTTTGTTTCCTTTACTGCTTGCTCAATATACGAATTGAATAATTGTGGGGATAGGCAATAATCCTGTCTCACTCCCTTCTCAGCCACTGCTTCCCTTTCATGCCCCTGGACTCTTACAACTGCCATCTGTTTTTTGTACAAATTGTAAACAGCCTTTCGCTCCCTGTATTTTACCCCTGTTACTTTCTGAATTTGAAAGAGAGTATTCCAGTCAACAATGTCAAAAGCTTTCTCTAAGTCTACAAATGCTAGAAATGTAGGTTTGCCTTTCCTTAACCTATCTTCTAAGATAAGTCATAGGGTCAGTATTGCCTCATGTGTTCCAACATTTCTGTGGAATCCAAACTGATCAGAATTATATATACTTCTTGAAGTCTGAGGGTGTTTCACCTGTCTCATACATTCTGCTCACCAAATGGTAGAGTCATGGCTGGCTCTCCCGAGGCTATCAGTAGTTCTAGCGGAATGTTGTCTACTCCTGGGGCCTTGTTTTGACTTAGGTCTTTCAATGCTCCGTCAAATTCTTCATGCAGTCCCATATCTCCCATTTCATCTTCATCTACATCCTCTTCAATTTCCATAATATTGCCCTCAAGTGCTCACCCTTATTTAGACCCTCTTTACATTAGGTTTATTTGCTCATACTAGAGCATACAGCTCAGCCTTTGTCATACTATCATTGCATTCTACCCTCCTTTTTCACGGGCAGTGTATTATCTGAAATGTTGGGTAATATGATGTCACATTGTTCTTGACTATGACAAAATTGAGTGGAAGATTTGAGAGCACCATCTTCAAAAACTACTTCTCGAAATTCTCAGAGTTTATTTGCCCATTTAATCTCCTTGCATCGATTTTCTCCAGAGCTTTAGCTCTGCTTGTCTCACAAATCTGTTTTCTGAGCTCACACTTACCACTATCATTATTCTGCAAGCACTTCCCCACACCCATGGTTTCTGCCAACATTTGCCATGTGCTAGACTGCTGTCAATGCACAACTCATTGAAATAAAAAATGTTTTGTTGAGCTTCCCTAACTTTCTTAATGTGCACAGGGAAATGTGACTCCCAAAGAAGAACCGCACCACATTCTAGCAAAATATTTCTTTTGTTAACAAATCCTGCTGTCTATAGTAGACTTTTTAAACAGGTGCTGCCCCACCTCCAGTTTATTTTCTCAAGCTACACTAAGTACTTTTGTCGCAGAAGGAACTATTTCTTTTCCTGTATATAACATCTTGATGGTATTCTCTATTACTAATTTACTGAAGTTGTTGACTTCTTCTTCAGTATCACTGCATTCTCTTCCTAAGAGAAAAGAAAATATAAATAAGGCTTTCTGACAAAATCCCTCTTCCAAAATAGAAAACACACACACTGTCACAAAAGCACACATGGCCAGTGTCTCCAGGCATTAGGGCCTGTCTCCGACCCCCAGTGCCCAGAGACTGAAGACGTGTGTGTGTGTGTGTGTGTGTGTGTGTGTGTGTGTGTGTTGTACTTGTGTGAATGGGTGTGTGTTTTTTATTTTGGAAGAAGGACTTGTACAATAGAAATTATGACTAAAATTAACATTTTCTTCACAGGAATCCCAGGTTATTCACCTGGATGAGTTCTGGCAAACTTTTTAATCCTGTCTAGGGTTCATACACTGTGCCTATGAGAGAGCAATACAAAGCAGAGAAGAAGATACACGAGGTATTTGGTAACGATTGGCAGTGCCGTAAAAACAGTGGGACAGGCCTGACCTCTATCAGGAACTTTAGTGATTGTAGATCAAAATATCTTCCCACCCTCACATTAAACTGTCATGATATAGTGTGTGATCTGTGGCAAATAGATTACTAGCCTGCTGTAGTAAATATGCAAACTATAATTTTAAATGTGGAATTCAAGGGTGATCAAATTATGCATTCATAATCTTGAAATTCACAAATGAGATGCATAATGTTGAAGGAAAGTGAAGTTTTTAGGGCTATTCTACTGGATGATACTACGAATTGCATCCATTGCTGAGATTGTTTCCTGTTCATATGATATTGTTCGCTCTTATAGGTACTGTAATTTAATAATTCACACTGCTGTTCTCCTCCCTTATTTGCAACCAAATATAACTAATAAGATTGTAAATTCTTCACATTTTTTTTATAAAAGTACGTGTAGAGTCTTCTGACATCCGTTCAAGATTGTAATAGGTAGTGGTAGTTTACATGAAAACTAATTGAAGAAAATTAATATCATTATAAAATAATAGAGGGAAACATTCCACGTGGGAAAAATATATGTAAAAACAAAGATGATGTGACTTACCAAACGAAAGCGCTGGCAGGTCGATAGACACACAAACAAACACAAACACACACACACAAAATTCAAGCTTTCGCAACAAACTGTTGCCTCATCAGGAAAGAGGGGAAGGAGAGGGAAAGACGTAAGGGAGAGGGTAAGGAGTCATTCCAATCCTTTCGTCTTTCCCTCTCCTTCCCCTCTTTCCTGATGAGGCAACAGTTTGTTGCGAAAGCTTGAATTTTGTGTGTGTGTTTGTGTTTGTTTGTGTGTCTATCGACCTGCCAGCGCTTTCGTTCGGTAAGTCACATCATCTTTGTTTTTACATATATCATTATAAAATAATATTGTTATGAGAAGGAAAAGGCTTCCCAACTCAAGAGTCAACAAGGCAGGTGCTATTAGGAGATGAGGAGGAGACCATGTGATAGTAAAACAACACTAAAGGATTTCCCACATTCTTTGTGCTAGATCTTCAGGTTCGAGAGGTGATTCAGAATGAATATTGATAAATTAGTCAGAAGTGTGATGATGTCTTACTGACCATTTTGGGATGGAGAATATAGGCTACATGATGTTTCATGATAACATTGCATAGATTCCATTATTCAAAGACTTACTGCCCAAGTATTCTGTTGTAAAAGAAAGAGCATTATTGTGGTGATCCCTAGGTATTGTGGTGAAATGATTGTCATCCTCCTCCAAGCACTTCTTTGAACAAAGTTTTTACTTAATCTTCAGCAATACATTTCATTGGGATAGAGGATAATCTTACTCAATAGAGTTGGATGAGGAGTTATCAAAGATATTTAAATGAAACATGCAGAATAGCTTCTGACAAATTGTGAGGTATATAGCATATGAAATAGCTCACTTATATTTCTTAGCTCTCTCAAGAACCGTTAATATTATAGTAATGGAACCTGTACGATAAGAACAACCAATAACTGAGAACAGGCAGCCACTCACCTTATGTGTAGCTCATATAATACTAGATATAGAAAGCTGTTTGAAACCTGAAATTAATAGCAGTGAGATTTTGAGGGGAAATTTGAGAGTATATCAAAAGGATAGGCTAATGGGAAATCGAGGTGGTGTAATTGTCTCAGTAGATGAGAAACTCAAATCCCCCAAGATAGAAATTGAAACTGCATGTGAGATTGCTTGGACAACACTCAGTATCATGGGTGAGCATAAAATTATAATTGGATCCTTCTTTCACCTACCAGACTCATCTCCTGATGAAACTGAAAACTTTAGAGAAATCACTTGTATGCAAGCTCCCGCTCATGTTGTAATCATCCAAAAATTTATTTGGAAAATTCAATTTTGTTAGTGGTGGGCATGATAAAACATCCTGTGAGATATTACTAAATGCCTTCTCTGAAAACTACCTAGAACAGATATTTAGAAGCCCCACTCATGATGAAAATATTTTGGACCTAATGACAACAAATAGACCAGACCTCTTTGAGGATATCCACATCGAAACTGGTATCAGTGACCACAACGCGGTTGTGACAACAATGATTACCAAAGTTATAGAAAGCTGTTTGAAACCTGAAATTAATAGCAGTGAGATTTTGAGGGGAAATTTGAGAGTACATCAAAAGGATAGGCTAATGGGAAATCGAGGTGGTGTAATTGTCTCAGTAGATGAGAAACTCAAATCCCCCAAGATAGAAATTGAAACTGCATGTGAGATTGCTTGGACAACACTCAGTATCATGGGTGAGCATAAAATTATAATTGGATCCTTCTTTCACCTACCAGACTCATCTCCTGATGAAACTGAAAACTTTAGAGAAATCACTTGTATGCAAGCTCCCGCTCATGTTGTAATCATCCAAAAATTTATTTGGAAAATTCAATTTTGTTAGTGGTGGGCATGATAAAACATCCTGTGAGATATTACTAAATGCCTTCTCTGAAAACTACCTAGAACAGATATTTAGAAGCCCCACTCATGATGAAAATATTTTGGACCTAATGACAACAAATAGACCAGACCTCTTTGAGGATATCCACATCGAAACTGGTATCAGTGACCACAACGCGGTTGTGACAACAATGATTACCAAAGTACAAAAAACAACTAAAACAAGCATAAATATGTATATGTTTAGTAAGCTAGATAAAAAAATCAGTAATGTCATACCTCAATGAGGAACTTGAAACTTTAAGCACAGGGCAGGAGCATGTAGGGGAACTATGGCTTAGGTTTAAAAGAATCATTAGGCATGCACTGGATAGTTATGTACTCAGTAGAACAGTTCATAATGGGAGGCACACTTCGGGGTAAACAGTCACTGTGAAAAGACTTCTACAGAAACAAAGACCACTGCATAATATATGTAAAACAAAGTGTTGGGCTATAGATAGAGAGCTGCTGAATGAAACATGTTTGACTCTCAAGAGAGCAATGTGTGATGCCTTCAATGATGGCTACTGTAGTAGAATATTGTCAGAAGATATTTCACAAAGTCCAAAGAAATTCCGGTCATATGTGAAGGCTTTTAGTCGCACCAAAGCTAGAGTCCAGTCTGTAGCAAATGAGAAAGGAAATGAAAGTGATAGTAGCAAAGCAAAAGCTGAAATGCTTAACTCCATTTTCAAATGTTCCTTTACAAAGGAAACCTAGGAGAACTGGCCCAATTTAACCCTCATACCACTGAAAAGATGAATGAAATAAGTATTATTGTCAGTGGTGTTGAGAAACAGCTGAAATTGTTAAAATTGAGCAAAGCTCTAGGGCCTGATGGAATCCCTATCAGATTCTACACTGCATTTACAGCTGAGTTATCTCCTGTTCTTACGGTTCTGTATCGTCCATCTACCACTGTGCTGTAAGGACACTGCAGATGACAACCAAAGGGATCCTACTATGAAATGAAATAGCACCCCAGGCTATCACTCCTATGCACAAAAAACTGTGCCTATTTCTTTGGGAAAAGCACACCATCTGTAAGAAGGTAGTAGAAATTATCCACAATGCTGTTGTTGAATATCCCTGACATTGATTTGCTGTAGAATCTTAGAACACGTTCTGAGCTCGAACACAATGAGCTATCTTGAACTGAATGACCTCCTCAATGCCAACCAGCATGGATTTTGAAAATAACAATCATGTGAAACCCAAGTCGCACTTTCCCCACACAACATACTGAAAGCTGTGGATCAAGGCAGTCAGATAAACACAGTATTGATTGATTTCCGAAAAGCATTTGACTCAGTACCACACCTTCCCTTGTTGTTGAAAGTACAGTCATATGGATATCAAGTGAAATTTGTGGCTGGACTTTTTGGAAGGGAGGACACAGCATGTTATGTTGGGTGGATAGTCATCATCAGAAGTAGAAATAGCTTTTGGCGTGCCCCAGGAAGGTGTGTTGGGACCCTTGCTGTTCATGTTGTATATTAATGACCTTGCAGACAATATTAATAATAAAATCAGGCTTTTTGCAAATGATGCATGTATCTATAATGAAATACTGTCTGAAAGGAACAGTGTAAATATTCAGTCAGACCTCAATAAGATTTCAGAGTGGTGCAAAATTGGCAACTTGCTTTATTGGCAGAATACTGGGGAAGTGCAGTCAGTCTACAATGGAGATTGTTTATAAATCACTTGGCTGACCAGTTCTAAAATATTGCTCAACTGTGTTTTGTTTGATCCGTGGGAGAGTGTCACAGAGATAGTGAGCACACTGAATTGGAAGCAGTTGAAGATAGACATAAACTATCCTGAGTAAGTCTATTAAACAATGTTTCAAGAACTGGATTTGAATGATGACTAAACGGATATACTAAAACCTCTATGTATCACTCACGTACAGATCATGAGCATAAGATTAGAACTACTTGTTTTGTAAATAAAGCCACCTTTCCTTGCTTCAACTTCATTCATTTTTCTCAGATGCCTTTTTCTTGTTCTAAGGCGTCTTCAGTGGGATAGTTTACTGTGATTTTCATTTCCTCTCATCTGGTATGGAGGTCACAATACCACTTTATTTTTTAAACATAGCCACAATTTTGCATTCTGAACTTTTTCATACTGTTCATTATGTTTCTCTTTCTTTTTTGTGATGTACTATTATTCTTTTGCCACTAGATATATCTGTTTGTTCGAACACTGTGCTTTTAACAATGTAAATATTTACACTGCTACAGATTAAAAGCACAGTGTTTGAACAAATAGCTATATCGAGTGGCAAAAGAATAATAGTACCCAAAAAAAGGAGAAACATGGTGAACAGTGTGAAAAAGTTCGGAATAAAGAAATTGTGCTTATGTTTCAAAAATAAAGTGGTAGTGTGACCTCCAAACAAGATGAGAGGAAATGCAGATCACAGCAAACTATCTCATTGAAGATGCCTTAGAGCACAAAAAAGGCAGAATGTATCAGGGAAAAATAAATTCAAGTTGCAGCAAGAAAAGGCAGTTTTATTTACAAAACAAGTATTTCTGTGCTTGCTGTTGAAGATGGTTATGCAAACAAACTTGTTAAGATTAGAATAATTACTGCATGCGCAGGGGCATTCAGACAATCATTCTTCCGGCGCTCCGTACATGAATGGAACAGAAAGAAACCCTAGTAACTGTTACAGTGGGATATACTCTCTGCCATGAACTTCACAGTGCTTTGCAGAGTATAGATGTAGATGTAGATATGAATTATGGCCAGTGCACAAACACACCTGAAAGAACAGAAAAATCACAAAACTTTTTCAGCTTTCATTCTCTCTGCAGCCGACATATACCCCCCTCCCCAGTGTGTGTGCATCCAAGCCCGCTCCCCCCCCCCCCCCCCTCCTTGCACCCCCTCACAAACACACGCACTTCCGCCTGGCCAAGGAGATGGGGAATAAATGTGTGTGTGTGGCGTGCGTGCGCGCGCACACCACAAATATGATCAGAGATGAATAAACAAAAGCCATTATTGCTCCTACCTCCACCACCATTGCTGTTATAACTGTCGTTACTGTTATTATGAACTAGAGGAAGATAAAAAGCTCAAAAACTGATGTGATATTCTGATCTTTTGTATACACTATTCAGATCCTCAATGTTTGTTCAAGAGCTACTCTGTGTCTGTTGCCCAGAGTCTTTGCAGTAATGCAATAGGGCATCTCTCTGTCTAGCATCTCATTGATCTTTGTATTGATCCTTATACAGAACTGTATTCTGAAACCTCATTGTCTAATTTGTTATCTAATGGAACATCAGTTTTGAAAGATATGTTTTGGTAATTATGTGTTTGTGGTTTCTCTGTACATCCATCTTCTACTGGATATTGGTACAACAGTTGTTATTGTATCTTATATATGGTAAGGAATCATCACCAGCTATGTATATATACTGGTTTTATTTATAGTGCTCTACTTCTTACGAAAGCTGAGTTGGTACACTGCCTCCATGCACACCAGAGGTGATGGGAAGCTTAGGTTTAGCAGACACCGATGTTTTCAGACCTTCTATGGAGAGTGTAATAATGATTCCCAGTATCAGTATGATCATTAAGAGTCATAAAGGCACTTGAAGATGGTGTATTGTAAAATCAAAACAGTTTGCATGTGAATAAAACTAGTAAATAGGATGTTTGTGGCTTTATTTGCTACCATCTGTTAAACAGAGCTTTTTTCCTGCATATATTCAATTGTACCTTATTGTGGAGATCCTTTTCTTTACATGAATTTGTAAAATATTAGCTAGTAATCATTGTGTAAGTACAACATTGTCACTGAACATGTGCTTCACTTGCTGGAAAATCCTAGAGATGTTTTCACCTGTATAACACATGGCTTATCCATATTCAACAAGATCTCATTGGTAAGTTATTTTAAATTTACTCAAGAAAAATAAGTTTAAATAAAGAAGCCTGGTTGTATCATGGAAGTCTGTGCAGAACTTTGTTCGTGTAACTTTCTTGTCTCTTTTTTTACCATTTCCACCACCTGATAGTCAGTTACCACAATTAATTCAGTTGACAGTAATCTTTGATGACAATGATAGTAAGCTGTTTGGACTCACAGTAAAGTGGTCTTTAGAGCCCAAACATACTCTTTGAGAATGTGCATGCATTCTCTTTCTATCTAAACACTGTACTGTCAAGAAACTATTATGATGAATTAGATGTCTTGTTAGTTACACAATTCTAACTTCTTTGTTTTTGAGCAGTGTCCTTTTTCTATATATGTCTCATAATACTAGTTGTTGAATTTTATTTCTGCTAAGGATGTCTGTGTTGCTATTCCTCCTTATCCACATTTTAGAGGTTCTAACTTTTCTTTTCTTCCTGGATTTCCAGCTGTCCATAATTCCCATTCATAACTTAATATTCTTCAGACAAAAGACTTAGCAATTCTCTTTCTTATTTCTATTTAGTTAGTTTTCTTTATATGTGTCTGTTATTCCTAAATATTTGCTCAACTATTGCTGTCTCATATTTGTTATGCTTCTACTGTCATTAGTTATGGTGTTATCTAAACATCAGAGTCCATTTCCATGGTTCGAGTATGTGTTTCCTATTTCAATTTTTTCCCATCTCCCTTATGGTAACAGATAAAGTGAACTAGGACAACAGCAATTCTTCATTTGTGAAGTGTTGCCAATAATAAATTATTTTGATTATTGATAATGTGTTTTTGATTTCCCAGTGAAGTACATTCATGTCGAGTATTATAAATTGTGAAGAAATAAGTAATTTTATGAGAGAATATAAAAAATTGAGGCTTGAATCAAGTGTGGAGTAATAGGGAAGCATATTTATGTATCCACTAAAAAGAGGCTGCACTTGTCCATGATCCCATTCTTCTTAACTGCTTTACTGTGTTGTATTTAGTGATTATGTGCTTGATTATTAAAGCATTATTTTAAGTTTTTGCATGTCTCACATATGAGAATTGCTTTATCCTGCCCAACACAATGTTATTTTTTGTTTAAGTTTCTCTGCTGATCACTACATAGGAAAATAACACAAAACTTTCTGAACCTTAAGAGTCACTGCAGCAAATCATATTTTAAGTTGTGCAAGGTACCTTTATGTATGCATTGCTTTCTTTTTTGACTCCTGCATGAGATTAACTCTTCCATTTGTTTATTTACTTTTTTATTTTGAGTGTGCATTTGTGAGCTTGCATGTGCATTATTTTTTCTTACAGCTTGCAGCATCTTCATCTAATGCAAATAGTACTAGCAGACCAACAAGTCAGCTTAGTCATTGTGGTTCTTCTGGTTACGGGTCAACCAGGAGCCATGTTGGTCCTCATTTCAAGAAAAATGGATCCGACAGTTTCTTGCCAGACAAAAAGTATCATTCATTTCGAGAACAAGCCAGAGGGATACGAAGAACATCTCAAAAACTGGTCCCCAAATTTTACTCTCTAAGAATGTATAAAAGGGATAAGCAAAGACTGAAAGAAGATAAAAAGAAAATTATGATGGATGTTTTAAAAAAAGACACTGCCTCTCATACAGTTGAGAATCAACAACAAGAAACAAATTTGGATTCTAGTTGTAGAAGTGATGAAATTAAGAATAAAACAGTACCACCTACCCCAGCACCTCGAAGGCAGATATCATCCAAATTAGTAAAACATACTTATCAAAATGTTCCTATTCCCATAAAGCCCAACTCTTTGGAGCTGACTGCTCAACCAAAGGTTAGTAGCAGTAAGATATGAACATATGAAATCTTGAATTCAATCCACAGCTTTGGTTTCAGAAGTTTTGGAAAAGCTCTATAATTTATGTGTAAAAAATTCCTTCAATAATTCTCAGTTATTAGTACTATTTTGTATGATAAGTTACATCTAAAAGGTCTTTTGATTTTCACAGATTACATGACAGATGCTGAGTCTGGAAATTCATTAGCAATTGTTAAATTTCATTCTTACTGGTGTTTCATTTGATTCTTGAATAAACTTATTGTTTTGTATTAAACCTTGTTAATAGTTATTACTGCAGCAAGAGAAATGCAGGAGAAGAGAGAGGAAGATTCTCATTGTATACTAGTAAAATAAGGCAGATACTTTATGCAGAGAGAAGAATTTGAGGGTGTTTGTATTAAAATCGACTGAAACTAGTCATTACTGCTTTCTTACTATGCCAAACTCTAGAGATATTCTGCCATTCATTTAACAGGGAAGGCAGATGTGGGACAAAGTATAACATTGAGGAATGCCTAAACCAAAGGATCATTTTCTTCTCCTCCTCCTCCTTCTTCATTATCATCAGAGGAACGACCAGAAACAGATGCTGAAATGAAGGAGAAGTATTTCAAACTCCAGATTGGGAATAAAACAAGGAAACGCATTTTTTTAAGTAACAGTGGACCATATTCTGCAATTTCTAAGCAATTACGAATTTATTTTTTTCCTTTCTATTAGCATCCTATTATTTCTATATAAATGGCTGTTAAGCTATGATCTGCCAACAACTCATGATCAGTAGAGCTTGACTTTAAATCCCATTTGTCTCTCTATCTTTATCCATGTTTGCGTCTTGTGTAGTTATCTCCTTTACTTTTATATAGAACTGTGTTTCACATTTATGTTGTTTATGACTAATAGTAGTACAAATAATTCAAAGTTCCAGATCAGTGTACCAATACTAATACTTCGTGTGATCTCCATTAATCACTAACAGGACTTCTGAGTGTTATGGCACTGAATCTTTGGCAGCTGCTGATGAGTCAGTTCAACATGATTCCAGCTGTACTTTTTGTCACCATTGCAGGCCAAATTATAGCATAAAAATGTTGAAGACATGGTTGTTTGCAATGCTGAACATCTTTGTCTGTGTTTCATACACACATTTTAAACTTAGTGTATATTGTGATAATCAGCTTGTTATGTCAGGTATTCTGAAGCATCCTATTGGACTAGGTTATGTGGTCCACAGCTGAGTATCATTGATGACCATGGCTGCTATAAATTTCAGATACTCCCAATATTAGCCATTTCCCCAGAAAACTGTAGAGACTGAGGATATATACCTCCTGTACTGCCTTCTAATACCATTTTAAAGAATGTTTTGAATGTCCATGTCAATGCTGTAGGGATACTTGTTTCCTCAAAGTGTTTCTTATGGCAAGTGAAAATCGATCTGTAGCTAATTCAGGCTGATGATGGATCTCAAATGTGATATCACTTCAGGAGTCTGATGATTTTCATCATAGAGGCAGTAACACATGCATGTGTCATATTGCACAATAACACCCATATCTTGAGAGGCTCTCTTACCTACTTCTTTTCATCAGCTCTTTTCTCTCTTGACTATGTCAAAGCACATTGTGAATGTTGACTCATATTTCTTCTATAACTCAACATTTATTACCTGGAAAAATTTATTGAAGGAAACTTCAATATTTATTGTGATACGTCGAGTGGCAAGTGCTCTTCAGCTAACACCTTTAGCAGCTGCCTGATGCATACATTTCCCAACTATAGGAGAAACAAGTGCTTCCAATATGCATCATTGTAGTTCCATAAACTGTGAACCTTGTGCTTTCTCAGATGAGTCCAAAATGTAGTCCTTAAGTGTGTCAAGGTGTGAAGGCAGCTATCTGTGGCTGCTTGCCAACATTATACATCACTGACATTGATCTATTTTGCAATAATTGAACCAATTTTATGCTAGCATCTCATGATTTTCTCAAATACTAAAAATTTGTTCTAATGGAACATGATATAATTTCTGCAAGCAGCAATCATGTCTCAGCTCACCAGATACATAGCACAGCAAATAGCAGCACTGAGGCTGTTGCTGTTTTCTTGGCCTTCAGAAGACATTTACATTTGTTATAGCCACTCACTGCCGCCAAAATTTGAGCCTGTAGAATATCAGATCAGTTTTGTGACTAAGTTAAAGATTTACAATCAGATAGATTTCAGTGCATCATTCCCAGTGAGAAGTGAGAAGGAAGCATCAAATGTGAAAATAGCTAGAGGCATGTCCCAAGGAAAAGTTAGGGAGACATGCAGGGAATTTTCTCTCCTGCGTGACTAGTGTTTGACTCAACACAAAGAAATATAAATAGGCATAAGCACATTAAATTGTTTGATCATACCATTGGAAACCAATCTCTGAAGTGGGTAACAACCATATAATATAAGGCAGTACACTTCCAGAGTGATTTAAGGTGGAATGGCAATATATTCCTAGTTGTAGGGCAGCTAGATTGCGGACTCAGATTCATCAGAATAATCCTAAGGGTAGATACTTGTTTGACCAATCCTTGAATATTTCATATCAGTCTGCAATTTGTATCACAGAGGTTTAATAGAGGAGATAGCAAAATTTCAAAGAAGAGGTATATGTTTGATCACTGGCTCAACTACCTGCTGCAATAGTATCTTGCAGAGTTTCATCCAACAGCAGAGGCAGATGCTGCAGCAGAGGCATCATAGACAGTGTTATTGTGAAAATTACAAGAACTTTATTTCATCAAAAGTAAAATTCATGTGAGAAAATTATAAAATTAGAAGACAGAATGGCTAATCAGTGCTTACCATCAGGTGATGAAAGTGATAGACACATATAAAAGTATGAGAAACTATCACATCTTTAAAACTATTAGTTTCTTTGTCTGGTAAGAAAGATGGGTAGGTTGGCAAAGGTTAGAAAACAGGAGTAAGTTCATCTCATATTAACTTTCATTTCTAATCTTCCCCAACCCATTCATCTTTCGCACCAGGTGAAGAAACAAATTGTTCTACGGAATAAGATAGTTTCTTCTACTTTTTCATGTATGTATCAGTTGTAGTAGAATATTGCCTTCTGAAGGTAAGTACCAATCAACCATTCTGTCTCATAATTTTAAGAAAACATTCCAAGATGAGCCAAGCAGCATATTGCTTTTCCTGGATATATCTCATGAAATGATAGTCACAGTGAAAACAGAGAAATTTGGGATTATACATAGGTTTACCACCTGTCATTCTTCCCATGCACCCTTTGCAAATGGAGTTGAAAGGGAGAATTATAGTTTACACAATGGAAAATACAAGTAGGAATTTCAGCAATGTAAGAAAAGATAAATTGCTACTTACCATAAAGAAGACATGTTAAGTTGCAGACAGGCACAACTAAAAGACACTTACACAAAGCTTTTAGCAACAACCTTCATCAGCAAAAGAGAAAGACACCATTCATACACACAAGCAAGGACACCTTATGCATGCATGACTCTCAACTCCAGCATCTTGGGCCGGAATGCAACTGTCATGTGGAATGCAAGCAGCAATCTGGAGACTGGAATGCAGTGACAAGAACTGACCAATATTTCCAGAATGAGATTTTCACTCCGCAGCAAAGTGTGCGCTGATATGAAACTTCCTGGCAGATTAAAACTGTGTGCCGGATCGAGACTCGAACTCGGGACCTTTGCATTTCACGGGCAAGTGTTCTACCATCTGAGCTACCCAAACACAACTCACACCCCATCCCCACATCCTTACTTCCACCAGTACCTCGTCTCCCACTTTCCAAACTTTACAGAAGCTCTCTTGCGAACCTTGCAGAACTAGCACTCCTGAAAGAAAGGATATTGCAGAGACATGGCTTAGCCACAGCCGGGGGGATGTTTCCAGAATGAGATTTTCACTCTGCAGCGGAGTGTGCACTGATATGAAACTTCCTGGCAGACGAAAACTGTGTGCCGGACCAAGACTTAACTCAGGACCTTTGCCTTTCATGGGCAAGTGCTCTACCATCTGAGCTACCCAAGCATGACTCACACTCCGTCCTCACAGCCTTACTTCTGCCAGTACCTCGTCTCCTACCTTCCAAACTTTACAGAAGCTCTCCTGCAAACCTTTGCAGAACTAGCACTCCTGAAAGAAAGGATATTGCGGAGACATGGCTTCTGTAAAGTTTAACTAATGGTTTCCACCATGTCTATCTTGTCACCTTCTCCCCATTCTTGTCTCCCACCCTCTCAGTTTGTAGCTCTTTGACAATGCACCAACCCATATTTCCACACCCCTTTCCTTTTTTGTTCCTTTTTTCCCCACCTCCCTGCCACATGACCCCCTGACACACTGCTCCTGTTGGCATTCTAATCCCTGCAGACTCCACCAGACAGTGTTCCTCTCTGCCCCCACCCACATACTACTACCGTTCCCCTTCCCTGTCCGCTCCAGATTGCTGCTTGCATCCCACATGATATTTGCATTCCGCCCCAAGCTGCCAGAGTTGTGGGGTCACGTGTGCGTGAGGGGTGCTTGCTTGTGTGAATGAATGGCATGTCTTTCTCTTTTGCTGATGAACGTTGTGGCCAAAAGCTTTGTGTAAGTGTCTTTTAGTTGTACCTGTCTGCAACTTAACGTGTCTTCTTTATGGTAAGTAGCAATCTATCTTTTGCTACATTGTTGAAAACTGTAGTTTGACACATAAGAAAAGTGCAGATGCAGATGTAGCTATGTTGCAGAAATACCACAGTCTTGTTCATATTTATCAGCGTGTTCATATCTGACACCTCAGAAGAAAACACTGTCTTTGACACATGTGTTGATGGATGCACATTCCTGGTGATCGCCCAAGCGATGAAAATTGTATGACCACTTTCTGGTACATCTTAAGAGTTTCACAAATATTTTAAAAATAAAGGTGACTGGGTCTCTCTTTGTTTGGAGGTCACATTATAAGCTGTTTCGTATTTCCCTTGCCATTTCGTCTTACATATTTTGCCAATCATGGGAAGGTGAATTCGGGAAATGTCATGAAGCACTTTTATCCTTATCTTTCCCCACAATCCTATTTTGTCTCCATCCTTTTGTCTTCAAATATAATTTCACTTGGTTCATGAGTGTGACTCAAAATATTTCACATTTTTCTCTTATCTAATCACACTACGAAACCTAAAGATTTTTTGTGAATCATTGATGTTTCTTTCACAAAGGGATCAAAAATGTAAACTAGTGGTTGCTGAAAAGATATACACCATCATAACATTGAATACGTGTTAATTGACATTGATGACTCATATCCTTCCTTTTTCCTTAAGAACTCTCTTGTCATAAACAGACTTGCTACAACACTTCTCTCTGAAGTGAAAGAACAGAATTATTCATTTACAACTTATGCACTTTCGTTGTTACAGACGTAAGCAAGGACTTCATTTTGAGCAGTGCATGTGCACCCAAGTTTCATTTTTCTCAGTGTCAGGCACCCCCAACTTTCTCTTCTACCACATCATCATGTTTGACACACTCTCATATATTGTTTGCCCTGTTGGTGGGAAGAGGTGGTGGAAGGAGAAGAAACAAAAGCAATGACTTAATTGATTTAACTGTGGTTTCTGGGAAAAACATTGTATATCATATTAACTAAACAATACACATTTTAGTGTTGTTTCACAAACTTTACTATTACTGCATTACCAAATTTCAGATCATAAGTCCTTCTAGTATGTAAAAACATCCACATCTACCTCTATAGTTTGCAAACCTCCATGAGGTCCGTAGCAGAGGGTATGTTCCATTGCACCAGTTACAAGGGTTTCTTCCTGTTCCAAACACATATGGAGTGGAGGAAGAATGATCACTTGAATGCCTCTGTGCATGCAGTAATTATTCTAGTCTTATCCTCAAGATCTCTATGTGGGCAATATGTATGGTAGGCTGTTCCAACTGAGCTCCAGGGAGCCGGAGCGCTCTGGAGCGCTCACTGCGGCAGCTCGGAGCCCGCGTGGAGGGGGAAAGCGAACTCACTGCCCCCTGGCCGCATGCAGCCGCAACTGACGCAATAATCCATGTCAATGACAGCTATGACTAGCCGCGGGAGCCCTGTACCTCTATTGGAGGATACCTTATTCATTGAGAGGGATGGTCATCCGCAATGTCTTGTATGTCATAAAGAATTTAATTCTGTGAAGAGGTACAATATACAACGACATTGTACACGTCTTCACGCAGCGCACTACGATCAGGTAGAAGGCGTTGCACGCAGAGAACTGGTAGCCAGGCTTAAGAACAGAGGGGATCAAAACATGCAACATAGTTCGTGTTCTGTATTGCGTTTATAATTTTCAGGTGAACGAGAGCGGAGAAAACACTACTGAATCTGCAATTCGAGAAAGCTACAGTGTCGCTCACATCATTGCAATGAGTGGCAAGCCATTTTCAGTGGGACCACTCATAAAATCGTGCATGGTGGCAGTTGCAGAATGTTTGTTTCCAAGGGAGGTGCAGGCAATTGGTTTGCCTGTCGAAGCAAACAATGTCTCGTCGAATCCTGGATATGGCAGCGGATTTAGAGACACAACTCAGGAAAAAGGTGGAGAGCTTTGTTGCATTTTCGCTGGCACTTGACAAAAGCACCGACATATCGGACTGTGCTCAGCTTGCAGTCTTTGTGCGTGGTGTCGACATGGAGCTGCAAGTAACTGAAGGACTCGTGGACATGGTACCACTCAATTACACCGCAACAGGACGTGAAGCTCTTGAAGCTGTTTGTGAGTCAGTGGACAATATGAATTTGCCGTTGGATAAGCTCCATTCTGTAGCGACAGACGGTGCACCACAAATGATGGGGCGTCACCAAGGTTTTGCTTGTCGTTGGAAAAATAAACTCAGGGACGAATTCGGGAAAGACATTTTGACTCTTCATTGTTTTATTCACCAAGAGGCACTGTGTGCTGAAACAGTAGAGCTAGGTGGCGTAATGAAAGATGTCGTGAACTGTGCGAATTTTGTGCAGCGTCACGGTATGAATCACCGCCAATTCATAGGATTCCTGAAAGATACGGGAGTGGAATATGGGGATATACCTTACCACAGTACAGTTCGTTGACTGAGTCGAGGAAAAGTTCTTGATGTTTTCTTTGCCATTCGTGAGAAAATATCGCTTTTTCTTGAAAGGAAAGGGGAAGAAATGCGTTCCCTGACAGATATAAAAAGGATATGAGACCTGGCGTTCCTAGCTGACACAACTATGCATCTAAATAATTTAAATCTGTCATTGCGGGGCAAAGGGCAGCTAATTGTCGACATGCACGACCAGATCAAAGCGTTCATGGAAAAGTTACGTTTATTTGAGAGGCAGATGAGTAATGGACATTTTTCTTCAATCATCTTGCTTCTCTAAAACTACCTGAAGGTACTACTTTTGGCGATCACCAAGCAAAGTTAAAGCAGCTCATCACGTCGTTTGAAACACAATTCCGAAACTTCACAAGTTTGGAAATGGAACTTAAGGTGTTCAGCACTCATTTTTCAGTTTCCCCCGATGACTTGTCATCGTCACTTCAATTGGAGATTATTGATTTGCAAAATTCAAGTTTGTTGAAAGAGAGGTACTACAACACGTTGGATTTGTCACGATGGTATCGTTCATGACAGCAAAAAACATTTTCCAAGCTTCACAACAATGCCGCTCAGATCATGTGCATGTTTGGATCTATGTATTGTTGTGAGCAGCTTTTCTCAGCATTGAAAAGAGTAAAAAGTAAGGAACGATCATTTCTTCAGGATGCAGCAATGAAGGCCATCCTCCGCATTAACGGTGCGAACACTTTGACGCCTGATATTTCCGATCTTGTAATGAAAAGAAAATATGAAGCTACAGAGGCCCAATAAATTTAGTATGCAATTTCCTGTAAAACAGTTGTTTCTTATTTATTTCCTGAACATCGTATTTCCTGGTGTAGCATGTCACCACGTCTTAGCAGCTAAGAGTATGAGGTTGTCGATCTTGTAAGACGCAGCTGGCACATCAAAACGCTCACCTTGCCACCTGCCTCAGCCAGCCGTGCCACGTGCCGGCCCACTTGAATGGCCACAGCGAGCGACACGGCTCCCTGGAGCAGGGAGCGCTCCGCGGCTCACAACGGAGCCGACGAGCTGGAACAGCCTGATGTATGGGGTTGCAGTATATTCCTAGAGCAATCATGGAAAGCAGGTTCTTGAAACTTTGTTAATAGATTTTCTCGGGATACTTTACACCTATCTTCAAGAGTCTTCCAGTTCAGTATCTCTGTAACACTCTCCCTTGATTTAAATAAACCTGTGACCATTTGTGGTGCCCTTCTCTGTATATGTTCAATATCTCCTATTAGCCCTATGTGGTACGGGTCTCACGGACTTGAGCAGTATTCTAGAACCAGCTGCCTAAGTGATTTGTAAACAATCTCCCTTGTAGACTGATTGCACTTCCCAAGTATTCTACCAATAAACTGAAGTCTACCACTTGCTTTACCCATGATTGAACATATGTGATCATTCCATTTCATATTCCTACAAAGTGTTAAATCCAGGTATCTGTATGAGTTGACCAATTCCAACAGTAACTCACTGGTATTATACTTACAGGATACTACTTTTTTCAGTTTGTGAAGTACAAAGTTTTACAGTTCTGAACATTTACACCAAGATGCCAATCATGTCAAAATCTTATCAAGATCTGACTGAATATTTATGCAGCTTCTTTCAGATAGTGCTTCATTATATATAACTGCATCATCTGCAAAAAGCCTGCTTTTATTATTAATATTGTCTGCAAGGTCATTAATATACAATATGGCCAGCAAGGGTTGCAACATTCTTCCCTAGGACACACCCAAAATTATTTTTACATATGATGGTGACTCTCCATACAAGATAACATGCTGTGTCCCCTCTACCAAAAAGTTCTCAGTCCAGTTACAAATTTTGCTTGATGCCTCATATGATCGTACTTTTGACAGTAAGTGTAGGTGCGGTACTGAGTCAAATGCTTTTTGTAAATCAAAAAATACTGCATTTATGTAACTGCCAAAACTTTCAGTAAGTCAGGTAAGAAAATGGTGAGTTCAGTTTCATATGATTGATGTTTTCAAAGTCCATGATGGTTGGCACTGAGGAGGTCATTCTGTTCAAGATAGCTCATTGTGTTTGAGCTCAGAATATGTTCTAAGATTCTACAACAATCGATGTCAAGGATCTTGGGTGATAGTTTTGTGGATAACTTCTACTGCACTGCTTGCAGACAGGTATGACCTGGACCTTTTTCCATTCGTTGAACAAGGCTAAAAATTGTTTCATTTAGTTAATAGAAAATCAGTGGAATGAAATTATTATATTTATCAATAACAAATAACTGGAGATTGCAGTATGAAAATGTGATAGGTGAGAAGTACAGTCCGCAGCTCGTGGTCTCGCGGTAGTGTTCTCGCTTCCCGAGCACGGGGTCCCGGGTTCGATTCCCGGCGGGGTCAGGGATTTTCTCTGCCTTGTGATGACTGGGTGTTGTGTGACGTCCTTAGGTTAGTTAGGTTTAAGTAGTTCTAAGTTCTAGGGGACTGATGACCATAGATGTTAAGTCCCATAGTGCTCAGAGCCATTTGAACCTTTTTTTTTTTTGAGAAGTACATACGAGATTGAAACCTTTGAGATTATTTAACTGAGAATGAAAGCATTTGTTAGTGCACTAAACTTCTTCTAACAAAGTGAATCAGTAGCTGCAATGCACACAAACAATACTGTTAATATGTCATATTCCTAGAGAAACAATTTTAAGAGCCTTTTTTACCCTACTGAAGTTGTTTGGTGATCATAAAAGGCTGTAATAATTTTCCATAGCAATTAATGCAGAAATATTTTGCATGAAGTTCTAGCTTGGTGAAAGGGACAGAAAAAGCAAGCAGAAAAGAACTTAGTAAAAACTGGTTCATGTTAATAAGCCTACTCCTGTACTCAAGAAAATAAAACATTGAAATCAGGAAAACATTCACCATGAAACGATGTACAAAAATGCATCTAAACTGCATTTTGTTGTCTGGCTGCTTTTATGCCTACAACTAGGCTACCAGTCTCTATCTTGTTTTTTGCCCATTTCATTTCTGCTTATTAACCATTGAAGAAAGCTATTTGATTATAAGAGTTTGACAGCCAGTACCTTTCTTCCACATCTCCAGTTCCAGAAATGTTTTCAATGTATTCTGTGGTTCTAATCCCCTTTGAGTATCTAATATGTGAAATACATAGCTGATTAAGAAAAATTATTCCTGTAATATTGTGTGCTATCTTTGTGATGAGTTACTTTTTACTTAACTCTGCATTGTTTTGTTAACAACTACTAATGTGCATGGCTTCTCAATGTGATTCCAGAGTCAAGTACATCAGCACCACCATCACCACCATCACCATTACAATCTAACATCTCACCACCTACTAATAAATCCGACAAACACTACTACAGACATAACTCGACAACAGCAGTTGCAGCAACAGCAGCAGCAGCCACAACCTCGGCAGCAGAATGAGCTACAACATGTTTATGGAAGTAATAGTGCCAAAAGGAACAATCGAACTTATCTCCCTCCCCTCCGTCTTGAATATCAGCAACCTTATTATGTCACAGATCCATTCACAACAAACAGCATTGTTTATGCAGATCTATCATTGTCGGCAAATGGAATTCAGCAAGAGACGCATTTTCTACAAAGCAATAGGCCACCACAGAATTCAACAGAATATGCAGTTCTCAAGTTTCATGATGTGGGTCAAGAAATAGATGTGTGATAATGGTGCGTATCTATATGAGAAAATGAGCGTAGAAGAAATTGTTATCATTTTGTGTAAAGTTTCATAAGCAGATTGAAGCACTGTTACCATTCATTCCATTATTTAGCTTAAGATGGTTCAGTTATTGTCATAACTATAATCCTTTCTTATTATTTATTTGTTAACACAACATTTTGTTTTCTTATTAGCAAATATTAGACTTCGCATAAGACAATGCAATTTTCTTCAATTAATTTATAATAAAATAATACAAAAATATTAATTTAAACTATATGTATGAAAGTTGTTGAAAAAGTATAATGCCCCATGATAACTATTATTTGCATTCCTACAGCATTTGTTGATTTAGAATTGGTTTTATGTTAATCACTTCTGTCTTTCAACAAATACATTATTGTGAATTATATGTAGAACACCCCTCATATCTTCTGACTGAACTTCTTTCATCTTTTTAGCACTAATTACATAAATGCCCCGTAAGAGATTGATAAAACAAATCACAATGACTGTAAGCTGACTGCATTTTTGTTTGAGATGTAGTCTAATTTTGATACTTAGAGCTGTTAACTAGACTGATGTACATCACAAGAGCCTATGACTGCTTATATTCATTCAGTGTTATGACTGGACCATGAAAGATTGTAATAGTTTACGGGTGCATGGAAAAATAAATGAACTACACAAATGGAAATTCCAAGATCAAACTAATAAACAAAAATTGAAAATTGCCAACAGGAAACAGTTCACATGTGGTGAATGATAAGTGACACACAGGCACATTTAAAAGAACTATTGCTGACTTGGCTTTTGAATACACAACTACTTCTAGCAGAGCACATTTACCCAGAGAGAGACAGAGGCCAAATCAAGTAGTGCAAAGGGATTTGCCAGTGCCACTGTGGCACAGAGGGGGAGGGGGCTGGGAGAGAGAGGCATGGAACAAGGTGCACTACATGAAAAAAATTCAAAATTCAGTGGACATAAGTGACAGTTTGGAGCATTATGATGCTAAGTTAGTCAAGCTTCACTCAATTCGAAGATTGGGTTGAACCCTACTGTACTTTACTAAGCACACCTTCACCTGAACTGTGAACTGACACATAAAGGGTCTCCCAGAAGGAATGGCCAATATTCAATGGTATTCAGGAATGAACATTTGAAGCAAAAAGCTTCAGATGGACATTTGCCTTATTCTGAATGGTTTCCAAGATAGAGCACATTAAATGTGTATTTGTGTGTTATTCAGTGCATTGTTAGGTTTAGAGATGTACACATGTACAACAGTTAGTAAACATTACAGTATGCATTTTACAAAGTATTAATTGGAAAGTAATGTATTTTTAACACATCCACCTCTATGCATTATCATACACATCACATTATATGTGTTGTACTGTTTGCAACATGTGTCTGAATATCCCACCATCAGATTCAATACATTTGTGCACTCCTGGGAGAACACATTGCGTTGCTTGTCTGACTGCTTCTGAACTTCACTAACGAGGGCAGCAGCATCTGTGCTGTGAGAAAGCAGTTCATCTCACATATTCACCTTTTGTTTTTATACCTCATACTTAATCATTTGCCATAAACAAAAATCAAATGGCATAAAGTCCGACAGTCTTGGTAGTCAGTTAATTGTACTACCATGACCAATCCACCAATTGGGGTAAGTGTGGTTGAGGTGTTCCGTCACAAATCTCATAAAATGTGAAAGAGCTGTCATGCTGAAAGTACATTGGACTCCATGTGGCCAAAAGGATGTTATTAAGATATTTGAAAAATGAATTTTTCGAAGAATTAATACTATCACCTCATTTGCTCTTCTAAAATTAGTGCTCATATTGGCATGTTACCAATCACGCTGCATCAAACATTGATCAAAAAACGAATTTGGAAAGCAGTTTTCTCTATAGTGTGTGGATTTTTCTGTGACCATCAATGATTATTATGTGTGTTGTAGATTCTATTCTGTATAAGTATAGCTTCATCAATGAATAGCATTAATGGAAGCAAATGATAATTGTCATTAACCAGTGGCAAAAATCAAGTCATGTGACATTGTCACCAGTGTGAAAATTGTGGAGATATTGTGTGTGAAATGTGTACAAGTTTTGCGCATTTAATGTTTGCCATACGGCCTTGCCGCAGTGGCTACACCGGTTCCCATGAGATCACCGAAGTTAAGCGCTGTTGGGTGTGGTCGGCACTTGGATGGGTGACCATCCAGGCCACCATGCACTGTTGCCATTTTCTGAGGTGCACTCAGCCCCTTGATGCCAATTGAGGAGCTACTCGACTGAATAGTAGCAGCTTCGGTCAAGAATACCATCATAACGACCGGGAGAGTGGTGTGCTGGCCCCATGCCACTCCTATCTGCATCCTCCTCTGAGGATGACACAGCAGTCGGATGGTCCCGATGGGCCACTTGTGGCCTGTAGATGGAGTGGTTAATGTTTGCCATACACTTGTCCATGGGACATTCATATATACAGAAAGTCATCATGTGCAGGTAGTAAGGCTACACAGCACCATGTGTTGCTGTTCCCACACAGCTTGCTGTACCACATGTTCAGAAGAAAAATGGAAATTTTGAAGAATGTCTGTTTCACACAGAGTGCTGAAAACTCTGGTAGACACTCTGTGATCAGGAATTTGTTATGTCGAAAGTGCTGACTTTATTCTTCAACAGCAATACGAGGACTACAATTCCAGAAACCATAAATGTACACTATGTCTGCATATTCTCCATTGGTGTATATGTGTGGCATTAACAAAATTAACCAAATCTTCTCCCTGATATAGTCTCGGTTCCTCACACCACTTTACTCATAACACACTATGGACAACCGCACATTCAGTGGGCTATTTTAATGGCAGAAAGTTTTTCCGGGCAAAGAGACTGAAAGCATCTACATACGTTGGGCTAGAGCAGAACGTCAAGGAGGTTGTGTGGGTAAGATATGTATGTGCAAGGCACTGTCTCAGAAACAAATGATCATTCCTCGTGGGGTATCCTGTATAAAAGTACACACAACTACCATACTTGTAGTCTATTGGTTCCTTCCTTGGAGAAGAAACAGGGATGGCTCATGGAGGGCTAAAAAGGAAGGACAGTTCACTCAGACCCCGGAGTGAGAAGGACCTACCAATTGTGAGAATGAGGGGAGACAAAGAACTGTCCACCATGGGGTACCCAGCACCCATTTCCTGAACGTACACTACAGAATAAGTCAAAAGACCAGTGCTACCCCATCTGATAGCAGTTTCCCTGAGTTCTGGTGATGAGAATTTGTCCTCCAACATACAGTAATAATAATAGTAATAACAATAATAAATAAAGAGAGGGGTTTTTGTCCTAACAGAGGTTAAGTCCAGAAGTGTGTTGAGATGTAAAGACTTGACATCTTCAAGTGGGAGGATCCAAGTGGTGTAGCAGGTACTCAGGTCCCTTTAGTCTCTATAGATTATGTTCAGTGACTGTATACTGGATGCCCCTAAGTGGTCAGTTTTTCTATGCTCATTGATGTGCTTGGCCAGTTTAGTGGTGGTCATTCCCATATCAAATGCTGTATGGTTGACCCATATCAGTTGGTCGATAATGAGTGGTCTCAAAAGTTGTTCTGCCTATGATATCATAGGATTAATTTAGGTGGGGCTGGAATAGTGGTAGGTCGATGGGGCAGGTTTTACCACAAGTATGACAGCAGGTGTAGGAACCTTGGAGTAGGGATAGTGGTCATATGGCATGACTAGGATGTTATGGAAGTTGAGAAGACAACAGATAGTGGTTTGAGGAGGGTGTCAGGAAGAGAGGACCTCACTTCAGGGTTGCTTGAGATGGTCATGGGCTAATAGAGTCACTTCAGCATTTAAAAACATTAACAATATTTTCTTGAAAATTAATAACTGCCTCTTTGCAAATGGACTGCCATTGAATCTAGATTAAACATAACACATGAAATTTAGGACAGCACGAGGCCCTATCACATCATTAGAAATAATGTATGAGTGTAAGTCAGTAAGTGAAACAATATTTTTGATTTGTAGGTGTTTGTATTGCGAAGAGCCTGAACTGGAAGTCTCATGTTATGGGTAATATCAGATTTCAGAGACGCAAAAATCAGATTGTCAATTTTCAAACAATGGAAAGGTTTGGATGGAATGACAACAATATGAAGGGATAGATTGCCACTCGCTCCAGAGAGGAAGCATTGAGTGGCAGATAGTGACAATTAAAATGACTGCTGGTTATTATTCACCTAAGTCGTCCATCAAACATAGAAAATGAATCTTGTGCACAGATAAAGACATTATGGAAGTTGGGTGGACAGTGGAATTCCATTTGTACTCGCAAACCCTTGCCCCATGGCTCATATCCCTGTAATAGACCTAGATGCAAGAACTGTCCCATTCATCCTACCACTACCACATACTCCATCCTGTCTCAGGCGTTTCCACCCACTACCACCTACTCTTGTCCATTCAAAGGTGTCTCCTACTCTATCAAAGGCAGGATCGCATGTGGAAGCAGCCGTATGATCTACCAACTTAGCTGCAACCGCTGTGCTGCATTCTATGTGGGCCTGACAACAAACAAGCTGTCTGTCCACATGAATGGCTACTGCCGATTATGGCCAAGAGGCATCTGGACCATCCAGTTGCTGACCATGCTGCTCAACAAGATGTATTTATTTCCACAACCACTTTACAGCTTGTGCCATTTGGATTCTTCCCACCGAAATCAGCTTTTCTGAATTGCGCTTGTGGTAACTCTCCCTGGAACATATCTACAATACCCCTAACTTCCTGACCTCAACAATGACTAATCCCTGACCTCCACCTTCCTATTTCATTCCCTGCCACCTCTATCCTGCCAGTGAACCTGCATGGCTAGTTTCTCTTATCTCCTTTCCCCATTTACCCTCCCCTATCCTTACAGCAGAGACTCTTGACTCTGGCTCATAGCAGTCTACCATCTGTCCACAGCACTAGCATCTAATCCCATCCCTACCCTGCTATCCCTTCCCTTCCCTGCACCACACCTCCTCTGTACCCCCATTACCCACTACAGCAAAAATTACTGCTCACCTCAGACACAGTCACGTGTGTGAGTTTGATTATGTGAATATGTGTGAGTATTGCTGTCTATGGCTTAAGAAGAACTTAGTTCAATAGCTCAATAATATCTAGCAGCCTTTTTCATTGTGCCTCTCTGCCACTCAGTGCCTCCTCTGTGTGGTGAGGAGTGATGTATTGTTTTCATAAAAATGTTAATTTTCATTCACAAATATGATATATTCTTGGGCAACTCTTCATTAGATGCATGCAGTAATTTATACTTAACTATTTTCAATTTCTCTTTCCCTTTCTCTTAAATACACACACACACACACACACACACACACACACACACACACACACACATACTCACTCTCTGTCTCTATATTCCTTGACAGCAGAACACACTTCCATAATTTCCACAATGGAGTCTTAACTCATGTCGCTGTCACTGATAAACCCCCACCAAAACAATGTGAAAGCAGATGAACAACTGTGAACATTTCTCGAAGTCAGTTACTGAGTCTCCACTCAGCTGTCAAAACAGAAATTTATGCTATTGCAACTGGACTGTTACAAATAGATCTGCGAAGTATTTGCATTGTGTAGACCTTAGTATGTGACGTAAATGTCAGCTTGATACCTCCATCCATATCTGAGAAAAAGGAGTCTTAATGGTCAAAGAGGCATACAGATGGACAACAGAGTAATCCTATTAGGGATCCATTTTTACCAATTGAGGTACAGGACCCTAAAAAGAAAAATAGTAGCAAATGGAGTAATTACATCTTACTTCATTTCAACCTCACTCCTTTCTCTGCCATACTAAGACTGAGTAATGGATTATAAATGTTGCCATTATTTTCAGACAGATTGATTGTTGACAAGAGAATTCATAAGGGGTAGGCTACATGTAAGGTGAAGTCACTGTCAGTATGGCAACTGTTTAAAGAGCTCTTTCAAGAGTTTACAGAGTAGTCATCGTATATTACCCTTATGACATTCATCTATGCAACAAACACTTTTTCCTTCGAAGGTTGACCCCAGAATATTATACCATAAGACATTAGTGAATCAAAATCTCCAAAATCTGCTGCTGTCTGTAGCACGAGACTTCCAGTTTAAGTTCTTACCAAGATAAACACCTACAAATTTAAAATATCCTGTTTCAGTTATTGATTTACACTAATACATTATTTTTAATGGTATGGTTAGGTACTGTGCAGTCCTGAATTTTGTGTGTTGTGTTTTCAGTGACAGTCCTTTTGCAAAGAGCCAGCTATTAATTTTCAAGAAAATATTATTTATGTTTTCAAGTGTTGAAGTTGCTCGACTACGAATGATGACAATACTAGTGTTGTCAGCAATGGGAACTATTTCTGATTTTTGGATGCATGATAAGCCCATTTATGTACAAGAACAGAAATAGACCTAATATTGACCCCTGTTGGACAAGATAAAAATGCTTACCATAATCCTAAATGTCAGTTGTTTCACCATAGCAGTTAGCTCCTGTATAGTTATGTTTCTAATGAATAGTTAAATGACTGAAGGTAATAAGGTTTGACTATTTGCATAACTGGAAGGTTCTAGAGACTTATGAGTAAAATTTGTGTATTGATATTATACAGCATTTATTAGCTTGAATGTTAGATGTGTCTGAATTATTCAGACTGGTTCATATAATGATTAGATTTTGTGTGAAATGTATTATTCAGTCATAAGAATAATTCTTATACTTCTCAGTAAGTAATGTTACTTATTTGAAAAATATTGTTCGACCAACTGGTGCTCAAAAGCTATTATATAAGTGGGCCAAACTGGCTATCACACTTAAATTAACTTTGTCTGAATGTAGTATAATGTCAGAACTGGCTTATAAAAATTATTTGCTTTCTTTTTTAACAACAATTTATTTTTTGCACAGGATGGCCCCAAATCCAGCTTTACATACATTTATTAGAAGAATGTCTGCCTCGGAAAAAAGGTATTTTTATCAACTTTAAAATGACATTTCTGTCCTACAATAAATATGTTTATGGTCCCTTATGATTCTTAGCTTTTGAGCATCATGAAAATGTGTCTGTTTAGTATTCATGAGTATAGCAATACCCCCTCTGTTAATTTCATATTTTAAAATTTACGACAAGCATATTAGTAAATACACAAATGGGCACTTGGAATATGGTGGGTAGGATACACTAATTTAAATTCTGGTGAATTGAAGTAACATGTGGAGTCTTACAACAGAAACAACTCAAACGGTTGTTGTACAATAATTTGCTATCCATTTTAATGAATAAGTAAAGATACCTTCCACTGTCTAAGGAGGACATGCATGTAAACCTAAGGAACCTTCATTATGGTGATGATGAAGATGGGTGAAAAAAGGGTTTTCACATAATAAAGGAAGGAGAAAACATTATGAAAATATAGAAATGGAAGTTGCAGAGTATTCACTTGTAAAAACTACATGCTGGTATCAGAAACGAGGATGGGCTAAAGCCAGCTAGGAACAGCTAGAGAGAAATTCAGATTAAAATAATTGTGGTGGGAGCATACTGAAAAAAATACTAGTAGGATAAATCATAGACAGTCAAGACACTAACAAGCTGTTAAAATTGTGGGTCAGGAGAAACATAACCGAGCACAAGAGTGACGCTACTTATGGAACACAAATGTGGCGATAGCTACTAATGCAGTACTCACAGATTAATAAATGAAAATCAAAAGAGCCAACCACTCACTTACAGCTGATTGTTGTGTGGCAAATACACATGAGTACAAAACTCTCTTTGGCGTATAGTATCTCTATTTGCTACACTTCGATCAGCTATAAATGAGTGGTTTGCTTTTTTCATTATTTACTGTGCACATTCTGGAATTCAGTTATTTTATTCACAGATAAGATATTGTAATTGAAGATGTCAAATACTTCTTGTTTTGGCATTGAAACAAAATGGAAGACTGTAGGGATTACATAGTGAAGAAACAGACCAAGAGAAAATACAGCACTAAAGAAACCATTGGAATTTTATTCGAGCAGATCAGGTGAACTAAGTACATTACATTTAATAAGGTTTGAAAAATTGATGCTCTGAGGGGAAATAAAATTAACATCATTGTAAAATTAAAAATAATAACATGTATAATTTTAAAAAACGAGAGCATGACAAGTATCAACACTGTGCTGCAAGTTTTCAGTAGAGACAGATTATTTGTAAACATTAATTCTTTTGGACAACTTCATTGCACCTTTGAAGGGAAATTATACTATAACATCTCATGGCACAGTGTAAGGCACTGGACTCACATTTGGGAAGATGGGAGTTCGAATCCCTATCCAGACATCCAGTTTTAGTTTTTCTGTGGTTTCCCTGTATCTCTTAAGGTAAATGTTGGGATGGTTCTGTGAAAAGAACTCACATGATTTTCTTCCCCTGTTCTTTCTTATTTTAAGTTTGTGTTTCATCTCTACCAATCTTGTTACAGACACAACTTTAAACCATAACCTTCTTTCCTTTTCATAACATTTTGTTGATAATGAAGTCATTAGAGATGGAGCATATCCCAGAATTTTAAAAGTGTGGTAAGGGAAGATGACAGTAGTGTTTTCAAGATTTCATATGTCTTTCAGTTGGTTCAGGGAAATGATAAAAAGTCTAATCCTGAAAGTCTGCACAGCAATTTGAATTCCATATCCCCAAAATACAAGTTCAGTGGTTTAACAACTACGCTACCTTACTTTGTGCCTTATGCTTCCATCAGTGTAAACACTGGTGTTTGATATGAGCTGTTAGGTTACACAGTTACTTTCAAAATAATTTTTTTTAATATTATTAGGTTTCTCTCACACTAATGGCAGGATGATGCTGAGGGTGTACATGCACGCGAATCCCCCCCCCCCCTTCCACACACACACACACACACACACACTTGCCCCTCTTGCGCATAGATGGGTCAACTGCCATTTAAGTTTTGTTTAAAATTGCCCATACATGTCCAAGAATGTTTTCTCATGTGTTTGACCTCTGTAACATTCATAGCAAATCATGTGATATGCTTAAAACCTCTCCCTTAGTAAATAGTACTTTGTGAAATCTGCACCATAAATCCACTTGCTGTCATTTATTCTGGTCTCACTAGTGAATGGACAAACATATCCAAAATATAGCCAACTGATTTATCATGTCACATTACAGGGGTTGGACAAAAATATGGAAACACCACAAGAAATGCAAGTTTGAACATACTCATAAATATGGGTGCTAACCATGCCTGCATGTTGTGCTGTTGGATTTGCCCATCAACAGTACCTGTAAAATGTCCTCAATACATTGCAAGTGTCAGTCATGCTCAGAACTGTGTTCTTTGTAGTTGTGAGTGCATTACACTGGAGCTAAGTGAATTTGAATGTGAGCAAATTGTTGTTGCTCGAACAGTGGGTGCTTCCATAACCAAGGTAGTTGAAGTGCGTTATGTTTCAAGATGTAACACATCAAAGATTTATACCACAAACAGGGAAACTGGAAAAACACCATGCACTAAGTCAGAATGCAGATGACAGTGTATGCTGAGTAATAGTGGTAGACAGTCATTGAGGAGGATTGTGAAAAAAGCTGCAGAACTGAATGTTGCCTCGCAAACTCTGCCAGCCTCAAAACAACATGAAAGAAGCTTCATAATTAGGGAACTGTAGGGTGAACTGGAATTGCAAAATCATTTATCAGTGATGCATATGCCATTAAGATGAAAATGTGGTGCCAAAGCCATAAAACCTGGATTGTGGAACAAGAGAAAGAAGCCAGCTGGTCAAATGAGCCTTGTTTCACTCTGTTTCCAACTTCTGTCCAAGTTCATATTCCAAGAGTGAAACATGGTGGGAGTTCAGTGATGATTTGGGTGGGTGCATTGTGGTATTCCATGGAGCCCTGTGGTCACTCTGCAAGGCTGAATTACTGCCAAGGACTGTGTGACCATTTTGGCTGATCAGGTCCATCACATGGTAAATGTTTGTCCTCCATTGGCAATGCTGTATTCCAAGACAACAGGACCCCTGTACACACAACTGCATCATGCAGTACTGATTTTTTCAGCACAAGGAGAAAGTTTGTCATATTCCCTAGCCATCACAGTTACCAGATCACAATATTATTGAGTCCTTTTTGTCTAATTTAAAGATAAGGGTGTGTGATGGCTATATACCTCCATAATCCTTACCTAAACTTGCCACTATTTTGCAGGAAGGATGGCATAAGATTCCCTTCAAAATGAAACCATAAAGGGCCTGTATTTATTCATTCTGAGACAACTGGTAGCAGTTTTGAATGTCAGTGGGTTTCCTGCACCATATTAGGCATGGTAACATGTTGTGTTTTTAATGTGTCCATATGTCCACCCCCCACCCCCCACTCCCTCCTACCACTCCCACTGTATGTGTACATGTGTACTGCTCAGTCTTGTGCACCCAGCTCCCTGATAGAGGGACTACTCATAATTTGTTAATAAAACCAATATGCAATATTTTCTTTCAATGTTCGTTATTCTCCATAACAGCATTTCAAAACTTTATCATATAGAATCAAGGTCTGTCACACAGTGTTTTTTTTTTCTTTATTCTATTTGCTTTCCTGTTATTCTGTCACCTCTCACACCTTTTTGCTCAGTATGATTCCACCTCTTTCTGTATTATTTAACTATCAATTTGTTTGTTCTCTCTCTCTCTCACTTTTTGGCCCTTGCCATTTTTAATGCTTCTCTTATTTTTTCCAGGGTCTGGAAAAACTACTCAACATTTCCTGTTTCTCTCTTGTTCATCTTTTTTATCACTTCACATCTTCAATTCCAAGTCAATTATCTTCACCATTAGTGCTAGTCTGTTTGTCTTTTTCACATCTTTGTCTTTCGAGACAGTAACAGATCTTGTATTTATTGTTTAACATTCTTGCTAAGAATTTACTATATTGTGTGTAAAACCAGATTCCTTCATTCTCTCTCTTCTTATTTAGCATATACCTTAAAGTAACTACTCCACATATACAATTTAGTTAATGACAGATTGTGTATTAAATATTTCTTTTTATATCTTACAGCCCTTTCGACCTGAATTTTCTGATCTGGACTATGCTGATGTTGATTACCGTTCCTATGGGCCAATAAACTACAAGAAAGCGTCCATAGAGGCAGCAGAAAGAAAAAAAGAAGAAATACAAGGGAAAACAAAGCAGCAGGAAAATGGTTCCCAGGCTGAAGACCTGCTTTAATCTGTGCATTTATATCTGTGTGTATCTGTTTCATCCATCCATCCACCCAGTGGAAGAAGAAAAGGAATAGCACAGTCTTTACAGATATAATTTACAACATTCTTCACCAAACATTAATTGTCATTTGTAACAAATATTAACAAAAACTAACAGCTACATTTGTAGTGCTGAATCTCATTTGCTTAATAGCACACCCTTAACATGAACAGTACCATTGAAAGTGTGTAATGGTGTATTTATGAAAAAAAAATGGTGGTGCTTTTGCTGCTCTTACAAAGGTATTGCAACAAATTTATAGTGACTGAAAGTGATTTGTATGTGATTATATGAAAATGAACATTTGATTACTGAATGTTAAATATATATGATTATATATATATCACACACACACACACACACACACACACACACACACACACACACAAACACGAATACAGATGTGGTACTAATGTACATATGCCAAAGGAAAAAAAATGTAAGTTATGTAAATTTATGAACAAGTTATACTCAGCATATTTAGGTTGTGAGTGTTTTAATAAAGAAAATAGTTTTTTTAATACAAAAATGTTTCATGAAAGTACTTTAAAAAAGTACCCACTATAAGACGTTTTAGTGTGTTTACTAGCGTGTGAATATGACAGAACAAAACTGTGAAATGTTAACTTTGAAGCTGATGTGTGCATAGTGTTATGGCTTCCATTAATGTCTCAGAGAACAGAAGAGACGGGAGTCACTGCAGGTATTTTTGTATCCATATTGAATGCACAAGTTAAAAGTATGAATGAACAAGCAATCTTACGTTTTTTAAAGAAGTGGACAGTTTCCATGAAAGATATGTTGTTTATGCAAACAATTTGCTTACTCTTGTGATTAATGCGTCCACATTTGTATTAGTAAATGGTCTATTAATAACCAGTATTCTTATGAAAAAGAAATATTGTTTCCCACCCCTAACACATCTTTCTACATCATTACAGCCCCTATGGATGTTAGATACATTTGTGAGATTGGAGTGTTGCTCAATCATTGCTTTGGCAGAAAGTAGTTTTTTGCTTCAGTGTTGTCCTAGTTCCTTTCATTTTTAGCCATGACCAAACTAATTTTTGTAAATACTTACATATAATTTTTAAAATGATTACGACAAATGTCATTTTGTAGTTCTTATTTTACTGCAAATAAGAAATAAAATTCTGACTATACCATGACTACAGTAAATGGTAACAGTCTTCTTTCTTCTTCAGAGTAAAGAATCATAATCTTTTCTGCTGCCAGTACGTTTTTAATTTCAGAAGGTGACTGCATTGCCCAGAGTTTCGTGATATTTGTTGATACATAAGTATTTTTCCCCTCTTGTATGTTATCTGTTGTATTTAATTAATAAGACAGTTGTTTCATTTACAGAAAACACTTTGTTTACTTTGTTATGTAATTCAGTTTCATTTGCTGAAAAATGAAATGACAAAATTATCTGTGATCAGAATAAATTTGTTTGCAATGTAACTGTACCAGATGTTGTTGAAATAAAATTATTTTCAGCTCAGAAGTATGAGAAGAAGCAATAAAAATATGCTTCACAGTATTAGCACTGCAATACAGATATAGAAATGAATGGAGTTGAACTCAACAGTGGTGGTTCATATTTTGTTACATTGTAGTGTATCTCTCTCTCTCTCTCTCTCTCTCTCTCTCTCTCTCTCTCTCTCTCTCTCTCTCTCTCTCTCTCCCTCTCTCATTTGAATGGTCTGCCATTTTGTTTAGCATTTACAGCATCTGTGAAATAGTTCGGTCACCTCAGATTTTATTCCCTGCAAAGTTCTGCTCTAATAAAAAGTGAGCTTCCATAGAATACACAATATCGATATGTATTAAAGTACAAATAACATACACTTAACGAACGAAAGCGCTGGCAGGTCGATAGACACACAAACAAACACAAACATACACACAAAATTCAAGCTTTTGCAACAAACTGTTGCCTCATCAGGAAAGAGGGAAGGAGAGGGAAAGACGAAAGGATGTGGGTTTTAAGGGAGAGGGTAAGGAGTCATTCCAATCCCGGGAGCGGAAAGACTTACCTTAGGGGGAAAAAAGGTCGGGTATACACTCGCACACACACACATATCCATCCACACATATACACTGTGAAACATGATCATGACACAACTGTTATAACAAAAACACTTAAAGATACTAAGGCATTACTAATACTCTTTGACTTCAGTAGACTGCCACAATAGTCAAAGTGCACTGTGCCATTGGTGCCATTGACTGTTACAGGAATTGAGTTCTGACAAGCCCATTGATTACTGTGCAAATTATGAAACATATTCTTGTTTATCATTCAGCTGTGATGGAGATCCATTTGATTGCAGTGCTACTCGCTCACTCCCATGACAAATTTTAATTTACTCTAAACCGAAGTACATTATATGACTTCATTGTTACTTTAGTGTCAGTGTTTTCCATGTACATCCTGCATCTTCCCTAAATTCTGCGTTTTGTGTTTTGCTACAAGACTTCTTGCTACAGACTGAAGTAAATAGATAAATAAACATTTCTACTCTTTCTGTGCCTATCCAAAGCCCAGGACAATAAAAAACTGAGAAATGGAAAGAGTGTCAAAAGAATTCATCACACAGCAAGATGCCTGACAATACAGCACCCAAGGCATTGCCACCAAGCTTTGCGTGTTACAGTCAAAGAGTTAGTCACTGGATAAATTGCTATGTGTATCTCATTATACTATAAAATCATTCATATATAATGTAACTAATGCAGAACTGCTGTGTAATAAGTTTATTATTGTATTGAAGCTTCTCTCTTAAAATTTTTGTTATGCAGAATGCACTTGAATAGTTTTTCATTTTCTTATTTATGATATCATTGTCCCACGTCTTCGATAGATGTAAACTTATGGGGGAAATTAGTGTTTTAATATTAAGTTCAGAGTTTTTTTTAGCATAATGAAGTATGTCTTTGGATATCTTGCTGAATTACTAATTCCATTTTGGTGCACAATGTCGAGGTGAATGACCTAATGGTGGATAGTAGTGCCATTCTTCTAGAGGTCAGAATGGCATTCAACTCTCCACCCTGGGCATGCTTCTAATAAATCAAGAATGTAAGATTGACATAAGTTTATTCACAAGTTCATAACAATAATCATGTTATGGTTTATGACCAGAGTCTGGAGAGCCTGTCGTAAACTGGTAATAGTGGCAATGCACTTGGTCAGCAGCATGGAGGTGAGGAACTGCCAAGTGTTTACTCTAGCCCTTGTGGTATGCAGTTATGGCAACTTCTGGCAGGACAGCTGCACTTACTAACAAAGGTGGTCTCAGGGTAGGTGGTCTCAGGGTAGCATGCAGTGTCAAACATTTGGCTCAGGTGTGGATGACAGCAGTGGTGCTGACATACAAGGAGTTTACCTGCACAGAGTGACGAGCAGCAGCAGCAGAGTTTGCCAACACAGGGCAATAAGCAGCAGTGTTTGCCTGCACAGGGTGATATCAGCTTGGCAGCTGTGTTTCCCAGGCACGAATCATGGACTCCAGCTGGAAGGCACTCAGTCTGCAGCATATGGATTTAGGCACAGCTGCTCGGCCTGCAGCTACTGAAGACTGTGTCTAGCAACAACAACTTGATGATCCAGTTCAGGACATTGACCAGCATACATACATGTTCATGTTTGGCTCCTGGTGGCAAATGACACTGCTTATCTAAAATGAGCAGTATTTATGCGAGCTCAGCTTGCCACAGTTTCTGACATAGCAGCCCTTTCCCTCCCCTGAGTCACAACTGAATCGAGGCATGAAGCATTTGTTGGGCTATCGTGACATCACCACCTCAGTATCTCAATCTACCCAGTGTGTCATTGGTTGGTTGGTTTTGGGGAAGGAGACCAGACAACGTGGTCATCGGTCTCATCGGATTAGGGAAGGATGGGGAAGGAAGTCGGCTGTGCCCTTTCAGAGGAACCATCCCGGCATTTGCCTGGAGTGATTTAGGGAAATCACGGAAAACCTAAATCAGGATGGCCGGACGCGGGATTGAACCGTCGTCCTCCCGAATGCGAGTCCAGTGTGTGTGTCATTGGTATTAGAGCTCTGGCTGTGCTGTAATAGTGTATAAACTTCACTTTTCAGGAGACCTGGGTAATTACTTCCGCAATGTGAGCATAATCTGAATACAGATTCTTGCACAATAGCACATACTGGCTGCTACCTGTGAAGTTTCTTGTGACATCCTGCAGTGAGCTTTTTCTCCAGGTCAGTCACAGGACTCTTCCGGCAGGTTAAGCAAAGCCATGGTGCAACACACCTCCTCTGTTTACTAAATCCAATCCAGCAGATTGCAGACTGTCCATGTTTCGGGAAAAGATTTCAGCGCAACTTTTACACTTTACAAACATGACATCACATTTGGATTTTCCTTATTTTAATTCAGCTTGAACCACATTTTTCACTGACTGATTATTTAACTAATTCTTACTTCCTAAGGTTGACCCAGTCGATGGATAACTGGTGTAAAGGGAGCTCAGGTGGCTGGGAAGTTTTGTGCCTCAAATAGATACAGGCAGCACAAAGAAGAGTCAAGGCTACAACAGTACCCAAAAATGAGACATTCATTACCATGACACTCTGATGTCAGCTGCTACAATACTGCTTTATGGGCAGGAGCATCTGCTCCACAGCAATGCATCCTTTCTGCACTGTTCTTGACAAATTCCCTTAATAAATCATCTTTAACAGTAAATGGTGCTATTCGATTGACTTCCTATGCTTGGAATTTCTTTCCGTTTATCCAGTGGCTTCTTACCTCACTGTTTTGGTACATCCCTTTGTACCTTTCCAGAATGAGATTTTCACTCTGCAGCAGAGTGTGCACTGATATGAGATGAGTTACTGGCAGAAGTAAAGCTGTGAGGATGGGGCATGAGTCATGTTTGGGTAGCACAGATGGTAGAGCACTTGCCCGCGAAAGGCACAGGTCCCGAGTTCAAGTCTCGGTCCGGTTTTAATCTGCCAGGAAGTTTCCTTAGTACCTTGTCTATTCAACAAAAGTTTGCCTTATGTTTTCACAGGAAATTCATCCTAAAACTGCACTGACATATAACACACACGATACTACCAGTAACCACTGTCTGTCTCATGCCCCTTACTTTAATGTCAATTACAGGCTGAATCCTTCCTGCAGTGTTATGTTTCCTTGTACCTTGTGATACTACATCATGCGTTAATATCTTTGTATGCAGTTTAATTGGCTTGTCTTTGTTTGTATTTCATGGCTGACAAACCTTGTGATATTTCATCAATAGCAACAGTGTTCCGTAACGGGAACAGAGTTCCACCATGCATTGCTGAAAATCAATTTCAGCATAACACTTATCCTTACCCCAGTTAACATACATTGCAAGTATCATCAATCTTCTGAATCTCCCAATCTTCTGGTACCCATCTCAGAAAGCAATGTAAACCTGATCACTACTATTGAAAGTGTCTTTTCTCTTTCTTTTATTACCTCCCCCTGCCTTCATGGAGAGTAGTGCCATCACTGGTGGCAACAAATCTGCACCCTTTAGAAATAAATTTGTCTGAACCACCCCATTATCTACCATATTTGCAACATAATTAAAATCATCAATAGCTCCCTGTACATCCTTCAAAGTATCTACAACAAAATTACTATCCGCAGCCACACTCTGCACAACCCAAAAATTTTGGCCCATGTACTTGCCTGTACATACGTACCCAGGAATACACCAGACCCAGGCTCCATGGCCTATTCATAAGAGCCATCAGCCGCAAGTGAGGTAGGTGCCACTGCACCAAAACTTATATCGTCCAATTTGCTGCTCACACACACATTTGTGTCAGTACAACACACATTTACTTCATCTGGTACCACAGCTGATTCAGACTCTGAATTCTCACAAGATATTTGAACTGATAATTCCACATTATTTTCCTCAATGTCCACAATCTTACTACCTTTTGCAGCAATTAAACTACCACTATTAACTTACTTCCTCTGATTGTTGGTTTTCACACAAGTAGTCCTGTTATTTAACTTTTCCTTATGTGTGCAGTAATTTACACATGAATCAATTGTCTGTTCCATGCATTCTTCATTCCTTTTCTATCTGCTCACTATAAAACTGTCAACAGAATTAACTAGACTAGTGTAGTTGGAACTGTTGTGGGAACTGGTAAACTGGACAAAACTTTGTCCTCTGTTATAGGCTTCAATTGTTTATTTATACTTGCAATTCAAGCCCTCAACTAAGCTAACTGAACTGCTACAGCTTGTAATGTTTCCTCAAGGGTAACACCCTATGTTTTTGACTCTGATATTGTGGAACCTCTATCCAATTCACACAAATACAACAGGTGAACAAAACAGGTTGTCAAGGTGGCCACTGAAATGTAACACTATCATAACACTTCCTGCTGTAACTCAGCTTCCCTTCCTGAGTGACTACTCATAGTTAACGCTGTCCACAGCAGGAACACTTGTGTCACCAAATGTCATCAGAAGTGTCTACTGTTTCTTCCATAACATACAGCAGTTGTCTGCATTGCAGCAGCCACTTCTGATATCAAATGTAGACAGAAACTTCTGCCTTTTCTTCCTTCATAGTCACTGGTTGTTGACATTTCAGCAGCCACTTTTATCACCAAACGTAGGTGTTGGAGGGAGGGGGGTGACCTTTACAGTGGGTGTAGTATAATCATTGTTCTAGAGACCAAGATGACATTCAGCTCTCTACCCTAGCCATGGTTGCAGAAAAGCGGTGGATAGGAACCAAGTGGATGCTTCCAAAAAATGAAGACCATAAGACTGGGAGAAGATTATTCACAAGTTTACGATAATGCTGGTGCGGCCTGTGGCCAGAGTCAGGCATCAGCCATGGTGAGCATATCGGTTGCTGATCTCAGTGGGCAGCCTCCGAGGCATAGAAGGCACCTGACATAGGTAGGACACACTGACAGCATCATCCATTAGTAGGATGGAGGCAAGTAATTGCCAAGTTAGGGCTCCAGTGCATGCAGCAGACTGCTGTGGGAACATCTGGCTGCTATGGGAACATCTGGCAGGATACCCACAAATGCTGGCAAAGATGCCTGTCTCAGGGCAGGGCACACCAAAACACACAGAATCAGACCATAGGCTTCAGTGTGAGCAGCAGTATTAGGCAACCAAGGAGTGTGCCTGCACAGGGCGATGAGTAGTAGTAGTAGAGTTTGCCCACACAAGGCAGTGAGCAGCAGTAGAGTTTGCCTACACTGGGCAATGTCACATCGGCAGCTAGGAGGCCCAGGTGTGAACAGTCTCAAATGTGTGGCCTGTATTAGGTGAAAATCAGCCGGCAGGTGGCCCACTGGCTGGAGGGCACCAAATCAGCATCATTTGATTCACACTTAGTGAAAACAGTGTCTGGCAGCAACAGACACCGCTTCTCTAAAATGGGCAGTATTTGTGCAAGCTCAGTTTGCAACTGTTCCTGAAATGATAGCACTTCCCTTCCTGAAGTCACAGCTGAATCATGGAGTGAGGCACGGTGTTGGGCACTCATGACATCACTACCTCAGTGACCCAGTCCTTCTCATGTGTCACTGGTGTCATAGCCCCAGCTGTGCCACGATGGTGCAGAAGCTTCACTTTGCAGGAGAACCAGGTAATGATTTACTCAATGTCAGCAGTCTGAATATAGTTTCTTGTGCAAGAGCACATACTGGCCCCTGTCCCTAAGATATCTTGTAACATCTTGTCAGGATATTTTTCTGCTACGAGTCAGTCGTAAGTCTCTTCTGCGAGGCTAAGTGAAGCTCTGTCACAGCAGTATTTTGATGAATGACCAGGCTAGCATCATCATGTGCTATGATGACACACAGGACTGCTATTCACAACACGTGATAAAAATGGCCAGGTCAGTTATCAACATACTGTACACACAAATGGATTCATCATTTCACCTGTATATTTGAAAATGTAATGCCAAATATCAGTCTCTAGTACTCTTGAAAGCCAGTGCTCTGTGACTGACTCATGTTCTTGATATAATCATAGTCCCTACCTTTTGAAATCTGTAAATTAACTTTTCAGACTTAATGATGAATTCCCATAACAGTGTAACTGCACATTGTAACAACCCCAAAGATCCAAAGGCTGCTATAAAACAGAAAAGAGTGTATACACACATTGCAGGTATTTTATTTATTCATCCCCTTTTTTTTTTATCTCCGAGTCTATGGGCAACTGTACAAGCTTCCACATTCAGTCTTTTTGTACCCTACGTGTCCTCTCTTGCCCATATCTCAGCCAATGATCTCCTCCCGTGTGAATTTATTAAATTTCTCCTAGCTGCTGGATTTCAAGTGCTTAAGAAACAGAAAAATGATGACTTACCATGCTCCATCTACCATCTGTTCTCCCAGAGACATGTCCTACCCACCTCTATATCATTTTCATTAGAGTACTACACATTTGTTTGTTCTGTCCCTCTTAGAAGTTCCCAATATGTATTTCCATTGTTTGCTTAGGAACCCCTAGTTTCTGAATGGCTTTCAGATTAAAAGTCAATGTATCACTGTTTTTTGTCGAAATTGGTAGTAGAAAGTGCTCAAAATACATAAGTTCATGAGGCAGTTTTAAGTATTATAGTGTTCCACTCTTAATTATAATTGATTTTTGGGGCTACTTTAAAACATTACCCATAAAATTATTCCATTAATTGTTGAAGTTTATCGGCACAAGAGGCAAACTGTACAATATCACCAGCAAACTGGAAGTGATTGAGAAGTAACATGTGTTCTTTCTTGTTTCTCCAAATTTAGTGATAAGATAATTTACTATAAGGTAAAAACAAACAATGGACACTCCAGGATGGAATATCAACAATATTAGGAAAGGGATAGATTGCTATTCGCGGTAAAGATGACCCATTGAGTTGCAGACAAAGACTGTGACTCATTACAGTTTTTGGCCAAAGACTTCTTCAGCAAAGATAACAGACACAGATTCACAAAAGCAACCACACTTCACGCACACATGACCGCTACCACTGGCAACTCTGATTCAAATGCGACTGCCATGTGAATAGCAATCTGGAGTGGGAAGGGGGAGGGCTTGCAGGGTACGGGTGGGGCAAGAGAAGAGTGCTGCCTGGTAGGGCATATTGGGACTAGTTGGCAGTCTGACAAGACTGCCAAGTGCAGCATCAGGAGGTAAAGTGTGGCAGAAAAGGAGAGGAACTGGGACAGGGGGAGCCATTGGCAGAGGTTGGCACACAATGAGGATGAAGGGATGTGAAAAGGATAGTACAGAGGGGGCAAAAGCTGTAGGGTGGAGGTTGTGGGAAAAGTTGATTACCATAGGTTGAGGCCAGGATAATTTCAGGAAAGGAGCATGTGTTGTAAGGATAACTCCCATCTGTGCAGTTCAGAAAAGCTGATCATGGAGGAGAGGCTCCAGATGGCCGTGTTGTGAATCAACCATTGAAATTGAGCATGTTATGTTCAGCTGCATGTTGTGCCACAGGGTGGTCTACTTTGCTCTTGGCAACAGTTCAGCAGTGACCATTCATCCTGGTAAATTTGGCTGGTAACAATACCAATATAAAAAGCTGTGTAATGGCTGTAGTAAAGTTGGTATGTGACATGGCTGTTCTCACAGGAGACCCAGCATTTGATGGGGTACGATAAGCCTGTGACAGGACTGGAATAGAAAGTTCTGGTTGGGTGGATTGGGCATGTCTTACATCTGGGTCTTCCACAGGGATATGATACTACTCTTTTGTAGCTGGCTCTTCTGGGTGGTGGGAGGACTGGGAGTATGTGGGGGAAATGGCATGGGAAATCTGTTTCCAGACTAGAGTGCCTATTTTTGAAGTCCTTGATGACACTTTCAGCATACTGGTAAAGGGAGTCTTGTCACTTAGATATGCCGTTCCTGAGTGGCAGGACTGTATGGGAGGAATTTTTTCGTGTGGACGGGATGACAGCTGTCAAAATGCAGGTACTGTTGGCAGATGGTGGGTGTAATGCAGACAGAGATGTGAATGGAGCCATCATAGAGGGAGAGGTTAATGTCAAGGAAGGTGGCATGCTTGGTTGAGTGGGTTAAGGAGGACCAGGTGAAATGGCTGGGAAAGAAGACATTGAGGTTGTGGAGGAATGAGGATAGAGTGTCTTAGCACTGAGTCTAGATCATGAAGATATCATCAATGAACCTGAACCAGACCAAGGGTTAGGGGTTTTGGGAGACTAGGAAGGGCTCCTCTAGATGGCTCGTAAACAAGTTGGCATAGGAGGGTGCCATTTGGGTGGTCATGGCTGTGCCACAAATTTGTTTGTATAGCTTCCCTTTGGAGACGATGTAGTTATGTGTTAGGATAAAATTCGTTAGGTGTATGAGGAATGAAGTAGCGGGTTTGGAGTCTGAATGATGTTAGGAAAGGTAGTGTTCAGTTGCTGCAAGACCATGTGCATGAGGGATGTTATTTAACTCATCTACCAGCCACACAAATTACATGTGGTCTTAAAGTAAATCTTATCCTTTACTGATTAACATTAGTGTGATGTGCCCTATCATTAACTAATACTTATTCCACTGAATATGGTAATGATTTGTACACAGCTGTAATTGTGCTTTAATTGCACTATGAGCTACTGAACAGGGACTGCCAAAAGATTACAGCAGCTTTTGAAGACTAACACTATCTTGTCTGCACAATTAAACATCACGTAATTTTTAACTGGATTAGTGATTCGTCCTCTCAAGCATTATGTTGTTCCAATTAAAAGTGCTTATGCTTTGCTTATCTATTATTCTTACTATGTTGCTTAAGCATAACTAATAATGTTTAATTTTCATAATCTGTTGTCCATTGCCAGGAAACAATGTATTTCTATTTTTGATCACCAATTTACTATGACTTTCGCACAGTGCCCTATGTCCCTGTTATAATAGGTAATAAGTTAAAGCTAGACTCTTCTTCTTCTCCTCCTCCTCCTTCTTCTTCTTTTCTGGCACCACAGCCCGTGAAGGTCTTGGGCCTTGTCAACTGCCTGTCTCTTCCAGTCATCTCTTGGCTTTAGCAGCCATCTCCATTTCTGCACTTGTAATCTTCACACATCCATCTCTGTAGCATTCAGTTATCACCATCTTAGTCTCCCTACTGAGGGACTACCTCTGGCTTTGCAGATAGCACCTTCTTAAGAATGTGCTGTTCTTCCATTCTCTGCACATGTCCCAACCATTGTAACCTTTACATCTATAGTAATTCTCTAAGAACCATTATCACATACTGTCTCACATATCTTCTACAGTACTTTGTGTTCCCATGCAGCCAAGGCATTTCAGCCCCACACATAACAGCAAGTACTGTCATCAACTGTGGTCAGTTGTCTTTAGATGCTGGAGGACAGCAACATGTTAAAGAAACTGTAATAGCAACTGTTACCTGCAGCTCTCCTTGACTTTATCTCTGTTGGTGCCATATTATCTTCTGTAACAACTCCTTCGAAATACTTAACCGATTTACTCTTTCAAACCCTTGAAACCCTTCAAACCCTTGAAATAGCTTCTGATGTTGATGATATATTTCATTTTTTTCCTTTCTTATGACAAAACCAAGTGCAGTCACTTTGCATCCCAAAACTATATAGTTTTACAGCAGATATTCTCTATTCCTCCCAAGCATGCTTATGTCATTCACAAATGCCATATCCTGAGTCATCCTGCTGAAAATAATACCATCTGTTTTGCTTGATAGTTTTCGCATGACAGCCTCTGAAGCCAAGTTAAATTATGTCAGTGATACAGAATCTCCTTGCATAATTCCTTGAAAGATCAGAAAATTATTGGAATATTTGCCATTAACTTTTATTTTGTGGGTAGTGTTGCTTAGGGTAATCGTCACAAATCTTACTAGGTCTGTTGGTATCCCCAGCTCCTGTAACACTTTGAAAAGACCATTCCTATTGACTATGACATAAGCTGCTTTAAAACCCATGTACAGCTGATACACCATTATACTGAACTCCTAACACTTCTCCTTGTCCTATTCCATTCCTTGATAGTGGACTCACAGTCATCATCATACAACTCACTTTGTCTTACTTTGTTTTCCACATCCAGCTTGTATTTCATAATCTGCATATTGTTCTTTGTGTTAGATGCCATTGCAGTTCAGGGCTGGCTTCCTCCTCGATGGTAATTTCTCTAATTCCTTCATCCATTTCAGACTGGTAATGTGCTCTTTCTCTGTCACTGGTGTTGACCGGATCCGCATTATACTTCTAATCCTGTCTTACATGGTTAGAGATTTTTGTTAATGTCTTCTGCTATGCTGGCAGTAGACCTCCTCCTCACCTTAACATCCCTCATGTCTGAGCCATGCCTTCTTTGCACTGGATCAGTCTGGTTGACTGTGTCGCCATCTGAAGATTTCCACAACTCTTTATGGGTATTCTTTTGTGGGAATATGGTGTCACTTATAGTCAGGCTTTTGCATACAGCAAAATCAACCCGCCTCACTCCGTTGTCATGTAGAGTGTACATTCCAAAATTTGGTCTAAACATTGTTTCTCTTCCTACCTTCATATCTCCTAGAATCACTTTCACGCCATTTTCTGCTATACCATCATATGTTCCTTCAAGCTTTACATAAAATGAGTTTTTGGCCTTATCATTCACTTCCTCTGTTGCAGCGTGGGCACAAATCAGTGTCTTATTGGAGAATTTCATTTCTATTCTCAGTGCACATATCCTACTGTTTATGGCCTCAAAATTGGATATCACTAACTTGTATGCCAACGTATTAGAAAACCAGTTCCAAGACTGCCTGTACTACCACTTCTGAAAAACACTGCATAGTCACCAGAATCCCACTTGGAGGTTTCCTTCCACCTAATCTCTTTCAGCACTGCTATTCCTATCTGGTACTTTCTCAATTGGTCTTTCAAATTCATGAATGCCTCTGCTCTATTAACACTCAGTACATTTCAAGTAGCCATTATTAGATGAGTCTGTGTGCACTATGAACCACCAAATAGGAACCACTAAAAGATTAATTCAGTTGATTACAGCAGATCTTAAGGAATAACACTATCTCATCTGCTCAATTAATCATCAATCTTTTACTGGAGTAGTGATTTGTCCTCTCAGCCATTATGTTGTGTGGATTAAAAGTATTTCTGCATTGTTTAGCTATTATTCTTCCTGTGTTGCTTAAGCATATTTGATAAGAAGGTTTTATTTTTATAATGTGTTGTTTATTGCCAGGAAAACATTTAGGTCTCTTTTTGATCACCAATTCAGTAAATAAAGTTAGATATAAGAATAGTTCATAGCTTTTGCACAATGTCCCATTTCCCTATCATAATGGGTAATAAGTCAAAGTTGGGCTTGCCAAGTCTAAATGTCAATCATTTTTGTCATAAAACAAACATATCAGTTGTTGCATAAAATGAATCTCTAGTTATTTAAACAAATATACTATTTCAAATAAGGCAAAGAAAGTTTAAATACTTTACATTGACAAACTGCTTAGTTCCTGATCTATTACCTTACCTTATCCCAGAAGAATGATGTAGCAAACCATCTAATAAATAGTTTGTTGTTATGTAGCTCTGATTTTTTATGTATTTTTACAGGAAAAGACTAACTTAGATATTGCAATTCATTACCCTTGGATCCAAGGGCTCCCATACGATAGTTTGTGGGGATGGCTAGGCCTGAGTATGGAGTATTTTTAATGTTTTGGGAGATGAATGGTGACTTGTAAGTAGCCATAAGAGAATTCCAGTTCCAACTCAGTTAAAAACTTATGTAGCATTGACTTTTAAATCATTTTTTAAAGAAGAACACCTCACCACTAAATTTTTTTGTTTCCCCAAGAGCTAGGAGGGGTGCAGCCCAGCCTTGCCCCCAGACGTGGGCAACCTTGCTTGAATCATTATTACTTTAAGTTCCCTGAATATTGGTGGTATCTTATTGTTATATAAGTAATCTAAATATCAGGATGGAACCAATGCAACATATGATGTGGTCAAATTGTGGACAATACATCAAATCCATTTTAAAAATAATATCAGATCAGCTCTGCTGTTCAGGCATCAGGCTGGCCAATCAGGACCAACTGACTATTGTGACACCATTAGCCAGTAGTGTCATTTGGATGTGGAATAGACAGGCATGGTGTCTGCACCTTTGTTCTGCCAGCCATTGTCAGCTTAACAGACTGACAGACTGTAGCTAATCCTCTTTACCTTCTTAGGTGCTGTTGATAGCTGGTGTCTCTTCTCCGGTTAGTTGTAGCTGGCTGGAAACTGTTGGTGACAAATGGATAGTCTCAATAATGTAGCCCACACAGTATTTAAAGTTAGTTTATAGGAAGTACCAAAGCCGGCCGTGGTGGTCTCGCAGTTCTAGGCGCGCAGTCCGGAACCGTGCGACTGCTACGGTCGCAGGTTCGAATCCTGCCTCGGGCATGGATGTGTGTGATGTCCTTAGGTTAGCTAGGTTTAAGTAGTTCTAAGTTCTAGTGGACTAATGACCACAGCAGTTGAGTCCCATACTGCTCAGAGCCATTTTTGAAGTACCAAAAATTAGTTACATGTAGTAATGTCAACATTAATTTTTAATGTGGTTGTGGATGAAAAAGGGATTTGGAAGATCTCCTAAATTCATATGATCTGATGCAGGCTGTGTTTTTTCCAGTCAGGATGCAGAGGAACAGCAGCACAGCCATATACAATATTTTTGTTCAGTCTTCATTACTATATGGACATTCTGCACAAATTTTGACACTAAAAGGTTTTTGTACTCAAACAACTGTTATATTAACAAACTATGTAGGGAAGCTAATCTAATGGCAATAGAGAGATTTTTAAACCTCGTTAAGGAACAAGGGTGACAATGTATATAGTGCTGATAACATTTGTGACAAATATAATGCTTTCCTTAAGGCATTTCTCATGCTCTTTGAAAGTTGCTTTCCATTAGAATGTTCTAAACAGGGCACTAGCAGTAAAAGGCAGCTGGGGTGGCTGGCTAGTGGGATATGGATGTTAGTAGAACAAAGTGGAAACTATATCAAAATGTTAGAAGTAGTCACAATCAAGCTACAGTAGCGCATTACAAACAGTACTGAAAGGTGCTTAAAAATGTTATTCGGAAGGCAAAGAGTATGTGGTATATAAGTAGAATAGCTCATTCACAGGATAAAGTTAAAATTATATGATCAGTCGTGAAGGAAGTGTATGGTCAGCAGCACAAGGTTGATGATATAAAGTCAGTCAGTAGTAAAAATATTTTGGTTACTGACAAGTCAGATATATGTACAATATTTAACAACCATTTTCTGAGAATTGCTGTTGAATTAAATAAAAATTTAGTTTCTACAGGGAATCATATAACTCTCTTGGAAAATGCCTTTCCGAGACTAAGGTCTGAAACACTCCTCTGTGATACTGATAAGAGGGAGACTGAGTCAATAAGTGAATCAATGAAGACTAGGAACTCTCATGGATATCATGGAGTACCTAGCAGAATATTAAAGTATTGTGCTGCACATATCAACCCTGTTGTTGTTGTTGTGGTCTTCAGTCCTGAGACTGGTTTGATGCAGCTCTCCATGCTACTCTATCCTGTGCAAGCTTCTTCATCTCCCAGTACCTACTGCAACCTACATCCTTCTGAATCTGCTTAGTGTATTCATCTCTTGGTCTCCCCCTACGATTTTTACCCTCCACGCTGCCCTCCAATACTAAATTGGTGATCCCTTGATGACTCAGAACATGTCCTACCAACCGATCCCTTCTTCTGGTCAAGTTGTGCCACAAACTCTTCTTCTCCCCAATCCTACTCAGTACCTCCTCATTAGTTATGTGATCTACCCATCTAATCTTCAGCATTCTTCTGTAGCACCACATTTCGAAAGCTTCTATTCTCTTCTAGTCCAAACTATTTATCGTCCATGTTTCACTTCCATACATGGCTACACTACATACAAATACTTTCAGAAACATCTTCCTGACACTTAAATCTACACTCAATCTTAACAAAGTTCTCTTCTTCAAAAACGCTTTCCTTGCCATTGCCAGTCTACATTTTATATCCTCTCTACTTCGACCATCATTAGTTATTTTGCTCCCCAAATAGCAAAACTCCTTTACTACTTTAAGTGTCTCATTTCCTAATCTAATACCCTCAACATCACCCGACTTAATTCGACTACATTCCATTATCCTCGTTTTGCTTTTGTTGATGTTCATCTTATATCCTACCTTTAAGACACCATCCATTCCGTTCAACTGCTCTTCCAAGTCCTTTGCTGTCTCTGACAGAATTACAATGTCATCAGCGAACCTCAAAGTTTTTATTTCTTCTCTATGAATTTCAATACCTACTCCGAATTTTTCTTTTGTTTCCTTTACTGCTTGCTCAATATACAGATTGAATAACATCGAGGAGAGGTTACAACCCTGTCTTACTCCCTTCCCAACCACTGCTTCCCTTTCATGTCCCTCGACTCTTATAACTGCCATCTGGTTTCTGTACAAATTGTAAATAGCCTTCCGCTCCCTGTATTTTACCCCTGCCACCTTCAGAATTTGAAAGAGAGTATTCCAGTCAACATTGTCAAAAGCTTTCTCTAAGTCTACAAATGCTAGAAACGTAGGTTTGCCTTTCCTTAATCTTTCTTCTAAGATAAGTCGTAAGGTCATTATTGCCTCACGTGTTCCAGTATTTCTACGGAATCCAAACCGATCTTCCCCGAGGTCAGCTTCTACTAGTTTTTCCATTCGTCTGTAAAGAATTCGTGTTAGTATTTTGCAGCTGTGGCTTATTAAACTGATAGTTCGGTAATTCTCACATCTGTCAACACCTACTTTCTTTGGGATTGGAATTATTATATTCTTCTTGAAGTCTGAGGGTATTTCGCCTGTTTCATACTTCTTGCTCACAAGATGGTAGAGTTTTGTCAGGACTGGCTCTCCCAAGGCCGTCAGTAGTTCCAATGGAATATTGTCTACTCCGGGGGCCTTGTTTCGACTCAGGTCTTTCAGTGCTCTGTCAAACTCTTCACACAGTATCGTATCTCCCATTTCATCTTCATCTGCATCCTCTTCCATTTCCATAATATTGTCCTCAAGTACATCGCCCTTGTATAGACCCTCTATATACTCCTTCCACCTTTCTGCTTTCCCTTCTTTGCTTAGAACTGGGTTTCCATCTGAGCTCTTGATGTTCATACAAGTGGTTCTCTTATCTCCAAAGGTCTCTTTAATTTTCCTGTAGGCAGTATCTATTTTGCCCCTAGTGAGATAAGCCTCTACATCCTTACATTTGTACTCTAGCCACTCCTGATTAGCCATTTTGCACTTCCTGTCGATCTCATTTTTGAGACGTTTGTATTCCTTTTTGCCTGCTTCATTTACTGCATTTTTATATTTTCTCCTTTCATCAATTAAATTCAATATTTCTTCTGTTACCCAAGGATTACTACTAGCCCTCATCTTTTTACATACTTGATCCTCTGCTGCCTTCACTACTTCATCCCTCAAAGCTACCCATTCTTCTTCTACTGTATTTCTTTCCCCCTTTCCTGTCACGTGTTCCCTTATGCTCTCCCTGAAACTCTGTACAACCTCTGGTTCTTTCAGTTTATCCAGGTCCCATCTCCTTAAATTCGCACCTTTTTGCAGTTTCTTCAGTTTTAATCTACAGTTCATAACCAATAGATTGTGGTCAGAGCCCACATCTGCCCCTGGAAATGTCTTACAATTTAAAACCTGGTTCCTAAATCTCTGTCTTACCATTATATAATCTATCTGATACCTTTTAGTATCTCCAGGGTTCTTCCATGTATACAAACTTCTATCATGATTCTTAAACCAAGTGTTAGCTATGATTAAGTTGTGCTCTGTGAAAAACTCTACCAGGCGGCTTCCTCTTTCATTTCTTAGCCCCAATCCATATTCACCTTCTATGTTTCCTTCTCTCCCTTTTCCAACACTCGAATTCCAGTCACCAATGACTATTAAATTTTCGTCTCCCTTCACTATCTGCATAATTTCTTTTATTTCATCATACATTTCTTCAATTTCTTCATCATCTGCAGAGCTAGTTGGCATATGAACTTGTACTACTGTAGTAGGTGTGGGCTTCGTATCTATCTTTGCCACAATAATGCGTTCACTATGCTGTTTGTAGTAGCTTACCCGCATTCCTATTTTCCTATTCATTATTAAACCTACTCCTGCATTACCCCTATTTGATTTTGTATTTATAACCCTGTAATCACCTGACCAGAAGTCTTGTTCCTCCTGCCACCGAACTTCACTAATTCCCACTATATCTAACTTTAACCTATCCATTTCCCTTTTCAAATTTTCTAACCTACCTGCCCGATTAAGGGATCTGACGTTCCACGCTCCGATCCGTAGAACGCCAGTTTTCTTTCTCCTGATAACGACATCCTCTTGAGTAACCCTGTAGTAACCCATATTTGTAATTTTCCCTTTAAGAACAGTCAGTTTCCTGAATTATTAAAGTACTCAGTAGTAAAGCCTCTTTATAAAAATGGATAAAGGGATGATGTAGACAATTTTAGACCTATTTCTGTGCCATCAGTGTTTGCTAAAGTTATTGAAAAGGCTGTGTATGTAAGGATAATTGATCGTTTTATTTCACATAGTTTGCTATAAAATGTACAGTTCAGTTTTAGAACTGGTTTAACAACTGAAAATGCTGTAGCCTCTCTTCTCTGTGTGGTACTGCATGGATTAAAGAAAAGGTTTCAAATGCTTGCATTCTTTTTTATTATTTAATTAAGACGGTTGATTGTATTGATCACAAAATATTGCTCCAGAGGTTGAACCATTATGGAACATTGGAAATAGCTCGCAATTGGTACACCTCTTACTTTACCTACAGACAGCAAAGGTCATTATGCACAGTATTGAGAATGGCTATGGTGAGGGGTCTGAGTGGGGCACAGTCAAATGGGGGATGTCCCAGGGATTAGTGCTGGGGTCTCTCCTGTTTCTTATTTATATAAAAGATATGCCCTCTAATATTACAGGTGATTCTAAAATATTTCTGTTTGCTAATGACACTAGCTTTGTAGTAAAGAACGTTCTGTGCAACATTGGCACTGTTTCAAATAGTGCAGATAATGACACAAGTCCTTGTAGAAAATATATTAACACTAAATCACAATAAGACTCAGTGTTTACATTTCCTAACACACAATTCAACAAAACCCGATGTTTTAATTTCACAGAATGGGCAGATGATTAGTAGAACTGAACAGTTCAAATTTCTTGGTGTTCAGATAGATAGTAAACTATTGTGGAAAGCCCACGTACAGGATCTTATTCAAAGACTTAATGCTACCATTTTTACTATTCTAACTGTATCTGAAGTAAGTGATAGTTTGACATGACAAGTAATCTACTATGCTTATTTTCATTCGTTTATTCATGATCACTATTCATATTATCTTCCCCATGAACCATGGACCTTGCCATTGGTGGGGAGGCTTGCGTGCCTCAGCGATACAGATGGCCGTACCATAGGTGCAACCACAACGGAGGGGTATCTGTTGAGAGGCCAGACAAACGTGTGGCTCCTGAAGAGGGGCAGCAGCCTTTTCAGTAGTTACAGGGACAACAGTCTGGATGATTGACTGACCTGGCCTTGCAACATTAACCAAAACGGCCTTGCTGTGCTGGTACTGCGAACGGCTGAAAGCAAGGGGAAACTACGGCCGTAATTTTTCCCGCAGGCATGCAGCTTTACTGTATGGATAAATGATGATGGCGTCCTCTTGGGTAAAATATTCCGGAGGTAAAATAGTCCCCCATTCAGATCTCCGGGCGGGGACTACTCAAGAGGACGTCATTATCAGGAAAAAGAAAACTGGCGTTCTACGGATCGGAGCGTGGGATGTCAGATCCCTTAACCAGGCAGGTAGATTAGAAAATTTAAAAAGGGAAATGGATAGGTTAAAGTTAGATATAGTGGGAATTAGTGAAGTTCGGTAGCAGGAGGAACAAGACTTTTGGTCAGGTGAATACAGGGTTATAAACACAAAATCAAATAGGGGTAATGCAGGAGTAGGTTTAATAATGAATAAAAAAATAGGAATGCAGGTAAGCTACTACAAACAGCACAGCGAACGCATTGTTGTGGCCAAGATAGATACGAAGCCCACGCCTACTGCAGTAGTACAAGTTTATATGCCAACTAGCTCTGCAGATGATGAAGAAATTGATGAAATGTATGATGAGATAAAAGAAATTATTCATGTAGCGAAGGGAGACGAAAATTTAATAGTCATGGGTGACTGGAATTCGAGAGTAGGAAAAGGGAGAGAAGGAAACATAGTAGGTGAATATGGATTGGGGCTAAGAAATGAAAGAGGAAGCCGCCTGGTAGAGTTTTGCACAGAGCATAACTTAATCATAGCTAACACTTGGTTCAAGAATCATGAAAGAAGGTTGTATACATGGAAGAATCCTGGAGATACTAGAAGGTATCAGATAGATTATGTAATGGTAAGACAGAGATTTAGGAACCAGGTTTTAAATTGTAAGACATTTCCAGGGGCAGATGTGGACTCTGACTACAATCTATTGGTTATGAACTGTACATTAAAACTGAGGAAAACTGCAAAAAGGTGCGAATTTAAGAAGATGGGACCTGGATAAACTGAAAGAACCAGAGGTTGTACAGAGTTTCAGGGAGAGCATAAGGGAACAATTGACAGGAATGGGGGAAAGAAATACAGTAGAAGAAGAATGGGTAGCTCTGAGGGATGAAGTAGTGAAGGCAGCAGAGGATCAAGTAGGTAAAAAGATGAGGGCTAGTAGAACTCCTTGGGTAACAGAAGAAATATTGAACTTAATTGACGAAAGGAGAAAATATAAAAATGCAGTAAATGAAGCAGGCAAAAAGGAATACAAACGTCTCAAAAATGAGATCAACAGGAAGTGCAAAATGGCTAATCAGGAGTGGCTAGAGGACAAATGTAGGGATGTAGAGACTTATCTCACTAGTGGTAAGATAGATACTGCCTACAGGAAAATTAAAGAGACCTTTGGAGAAAAGAGAACCACGTGCATGAATATCAAGAGCTCAGATGGAAACCCAGTTCTAACAAGGGAACCTCCCCATCGCACCCCCCTCAGATTTAGTTATAAGTCGGCACAGTGGATTGGCCTTGAAAAACTGAACACAGGTCAATCGAGAAAACAGGAAGAAGTTGTGTGAAACTATGAAAAAAAAGCATAATATACAAACTGAGTAACCCATGTGTAAGATAAGCAACATAAAGGAGGGTGTGAGCTAAGGAGGGCCATGGTCCCGTGGTTAGCGTGAGCAGCTGCGGAACGAGAGGTCCTTGGTTCAAGTCTTCCCTTGACTGAGAAGTTTACTTCCTTTATTTTCGCATAGTTATGGTCTGTCCGTTCGTTCATTGACGTCTCTGTTCACTGTAATAAGTTCAGTGTCTGTGTTTTGCGACCGCACCGCAAAACCGTGCGATTAGTAGACGAAAGGATGTGCCTCTCCAATGGGAACCAAAAACATTTGATCGCAAGGTCATAGGTCAACCGTCTCCTCACAGGAAAACACGTCTGATATATTCTATACAGCATTGGTGATGGTATGTGCGTCACATGACAGGAATATGTTGTCTACCCACCTAACTTGTACACTTGGCGAATGGGTAAAAGGATTCTTCTACCTTGCCCGATTTAGGTTTTCTTGTGGATTTGATAATCACTCCCAAAAAAGTGATGAAAACGTAAACTGAAAATAAAAAATTAAAATTTTCACTCGAGGGAAGACTTGAACCAAGGACCTCTTGTTCCCCAGTTGCTCACGCTAACCACGGGACCACGGCACTCCTGACTTCACACTCTCCTTGATGTTGTCTATATTAGGCATGGACTACTCAGTTTGTATGTTTTGCTTATTTTTTCATAGATCCACACAACTTCTTCCTGTTTTCTCGATTGATCTGTGATCAGTTTTTCAAGGCCTATCCACTGTGTCAACTTATAACTAAATCTGAGGGGGGTGCGATGGGGAGGTTCCCTTGTAAGCAAAGAAGGGACAGCAGAAAGGTGGAAGGAGTATATAGAGGGTCTATACAAGGGTGATGTATTTGAGGACAATATTATGGAAATGGAAGAGGATGTAGATGAAGATGAAATGGGAGATACGATACTGCGTGAAAAGTTTGACAGAGCACTGAAAGACCTGAGTCAAAACAAGGCCCCGGGAGTAGACAACATTCCATTAGAACTACTGATGGCCTTGGAAGAGCCAGTCCTGACAAAACTCTACCAACTGGTGAGCAAGATGTATGAGACAGGTGAAATACCCTCAGACTTCAAGAAGAATACAATACTTCCAATCCCAAAGAAAGCAGGTGTTGACAGATGTGAAAATTACCGAACTATCAGTTTAATAAGTCACAGCTGCAAAATACTAATGCGAATTCTTTACAGACAAATCGAAAAACTGGTAGAAGCCGACCTCGGGGAAGATCAGTTTGCATTCCGTAGAAATATTGGAAAAAATGAGGCAATACTGACCTTACGACTTATCTTAGAAGAAAGGTTAAGGAAAGGCAAACCTACGTTTCTAGCATTTGTAGACTTAGAGAAAGCTTTTGACAATGTTGATTGGAATACTCTCTTTCAAATTCTGAAGGTGGCAGGGGTAAAATACAGGGAGCGAAAGGCTATTTACATTTTGTACAGAAACCAGATGGCAGTTATAAGAGTCGAGGGGCATGAAAGGGAAGCAGTGGTTGGGAAGGGAGTGAGACAGGGTTGTAGCCTCTCCCCGATGTTATTCAATCTGTATATTGAGCAAGCAGTAAAGGAAACAAAAGAAAAATTCGGAGTAGGTATTAAAATCCATGGAGAAGAAATAAAAACTTTGAGGTTCGCCGATGACATTGTAATTTTGTCAGAGACAGCAAAGGACTTGGAAGAGCAGTTGAACGGAATGGACAGTGTCTTGAAGGGAGGGTATAAGATGAACATCAACAAAAGCAAAATGAGGATAATGGAATGTAGTCGAATTAATTCGGGTGATGTTGAGGGAATTAGATTAGGAAATGAGACACTTAAAGTAGTAAAGGAGTTTTGTTATTTGGGGAGCAAAATAACTGATGATGGTCGAAGTAGAGAAGATATAAAATGTAGACTGGCAATGGCAAGGAAACCGTTTCTGAAGAAGAGAAATTTGCTAACATCGAGTATAGATTTAAGTGTCAGGAAGTCCTTTCTGAAAGTATTTGTATGGAGTGTAGCCATGTATGGAAGTGAAACACGGACAATAAATAATTTGGACAAGAAGAGAGTAGGAGCTTTCGAAATGTGGTGCTACAGAAGAATGCTGAAGATTAGATGGGTAGATCACATAACTAATGATGAAGTATTGAATAGAATTGGGGAGAAGAGGAGTATGTGGCACAACTTGACAAAAAGAAGGGACCGGTTAGTAGGACATGTTCTAAGGCATCAAGGGATCACAAATTTAGCATTGGAGGGCAGCATGGAGGGTAAAAATCGTAGAGGGAGACCAAGAGATGAATACACTAAGCAGATTCAGAAGGATGTGGGTTGCAGTAAGTACTGGGAGATGAAGAAGCTTGCACAGGATAGGGTAGCGTGGAGAGCTGCATCAAACCAGTCTCAGGACTGAAGACCACAACAACAACATTCATATTATTATATTTTGGGGTAAGTCTTCCCATTCTCAAAGGATATTTTTGTCTCGGAAATGGGCAATTCAGGCAATAAGTGGTGTAAGTTCGCGAACCTCTTATCAACCCCTGTTCATTAGTCTGGGTATTCTGAGATTGGCATCTCAATATATATACTCTTTACTGTCGTTTCTTGTAAATAAGAATTAGCAGCTTTCACTCAGTTAATACTAGGCAGACATTTAATCTGCATTTGGACCACATTTTCTTGACTTTTGTGCTGAAAGGTGTGCAGTGTACTGCTGCAACCATTTTCAATAAGCTACCACAAGAATTCAAAAATCTTAGCAGCAATCCACACACTTTCAATTTGAGGCTGAAGAGTTTCCTCATGTGTCACTCCTCCTATTCTGTCAAGGGGTTCCTTGAAAAAGCTGATTCCTGCATTATTTTGTTGACTGCATTTACATAAACTTATGGCTTGACTATTTTTGGGTTCGCAAACATTTTATTTTATCTGTTATTACTTTCATATTGTAATTTCATGTGCTGATACGTTCCCTGACCTTGGAGATTTGCTCCTCAATTTTGTCCTATGGAACTAGACATGTAACATAAAATAAATCAATACTTTTACCTCCACTTTTGTCATATTCAGAGTCAACAGTCAGTTCGGGTTTCACAATTCTTTTTTGTAAGCAGATAAGGAAAAACGACATACTACACTTTTCACAGTTCTTGCTATAAAATTTGTGTGCAGTACACCTACTCTTGATGAAATAATCAACAATAGCTCATTTTGGCAAAGGACAATCAGCTTACATCTCACAAGCAATCACAATGCGAAGGGGCAAAATAATTTCACCAGAATAACACATTCACAGTGAAAACTAGGCACAGTAGCATCATCTTCCCATAGCAAGCTCAGTGCATGCTTTGTTGTATTGTAGGAAGTCTACTTCATAATTAAATTATCCACTGAAGAACAGTTTTAGAACATTGAAACTTTGATGTGGCATGTTTACTTCCCGACTGCAGACTTTAAGCCACAAAGATTCTTTTCATACATAGGTCTTACACCCTTGCGATTGCACTGAGGATTTGTTCATACTAGCGTGGGAAAGTTAGTAACATGATTCTAGGCACAGACTTTAACACAATCTGACAAAATGATGTTAAATGGTTGCTCGCTGGTTGCAGACTTTTTGATAAATAGTTGTTGCTCTAGTTAGTTCTGATGACAGAATCTACAGATTAGCGGCACATAACTGTTTATCCATTAGTTTCTGACTGCAGACTGGCAGTTTTGGGGAAGGGGTGGCTAATTAAAGGCAGGTGTATGAATATGATGTGATTTCTGAAACTACTTATTTTTTTAAAAAAATCAGCTAGATTAGATTTTGCTATTTAATATGGACTATAAGACTTTAGTGTTATTTGGTTTATGAAAAATGTAAAACTTCAGTACATGAACATTGTTCTGCTACCTTTGTTACAAATTCCTTCTTATAAGCACAGCATCCATCTTGAAAATAATCTTTTATTATTGTAAATTACTCAAAATCTTAATTAATTACTGAGAGGCATCATCTGAGTCAGAAAAAATATATTAACAAAAGTACACCATTAAATTTCAGAATCTTATAAGCATTAATGCAAAACAAGTAACTGAAATTATGAGGTTCCAATGTTAATTATCTCAGAAGTTTCAAGTAATTTAAAGTATGTTTTCAAATGGAGTGAAATATATACTTTTGAATGAATGGCGTAACATCACTTTTGATGGAAGAATCCAATTAAAGTTTGGCCTATCCTTGACACTGAGTCTTACACAGACAGTCTCACATGCAGTTTCAATCTCTATTTTGGTGGATTTGTGTGTCTCATCTACTGCAAAAAATCCACCACCTCCATTTACCATTACACTATGATTTTGATATACACTTAGATGTTCCCAAAAATCTCACTCTATTAATTTCAGGTTTTAATTAAATTTCTGTACTTAGTTTTAGTGTGCCTGCCAGCAGACATCATTATGGAAGCAGATGAGCTGGCGAGGGTAGAGCAGTGGGTTACTTTGGAAACCTGCCATAGAGAGGGTACGCATTGCGTCATATGGGTAGACCCACTGCTGGCAGTGTTTACTTGCAAGCAGCTGTATGTAGAGCAGACAGATGCTCATGCAGAATTAACAGTGCGAACATCACCTTGTGCTTCATGCCGAGTGTTGCCATCTGCATAGTCATTAGCTGTCTGCATCAGGCGTATCCTGAGTATATTGTCATGCATGTAACTTTGTGAGTTAAGATGCTCTGTTTCCCATGGATCAATTCACGTCGTGAGTTTGTTTCTCTCACTGGTTCTGTTCCCTAGTTGTTACAAAGCCACCATCAGCCCATGAAGTACCCACAATGAGAGTGTTGAGTAGTGGTATTATCACACCTTCTGCAGATACTGAAATAGCAATGAAGGACATACTTACCTGTGTGACGCCCCTATTTTTTTCTTTCCGCATTTTCATAGTGTTCACTTTGGCCTACCATGGACTCAGCAATTCCACAATGCTGGCAGGAACAGTTGTGCCTACAGAAGGAGTGCAGCAACAGCAACAGGATCAGACGCAGGTGCAGGTGCTGATAATCCAGAATGTAGGCTTCCTTTGTGCCCTTGCCTTGTTGGCAGAGGGTCCATTTGCCCACTGGGCAGTTTTCATCTGTGCTCCCAACTCCATTTGCTGATTCTGATGAGCCTATGGAAAGGTGGGAGAATTATCTGTGCCAATTCTTGCTGCACAGTCAGGTAAGGCATTTTGTTGATGTGGTTGATAAGGCTTTTCTGTTGTTGTCCAGCAGTGCTGGTTTATATGTTGTTTTCCAAAATTTTAAGCTCTCCACTAAGCCCAAGAAGATTTTCTGGTTGCTTACATGGTATTTCAGCCATGAAACTCATGTGTTGATGACATTGTTGCAGTTTAACTAGCATCGTGAGTACATGGCCAGTCATATGTGGCCTAATCACTGATTTGCAAGGACTCTCGTGGAAGTGCAATTTTGAGTGTTCCAAATGTGCTACCTTTAATGCAGACACACTAATTCAGGAGATGACAGTTCATTTAGCTCATGATCCCAAGGTTCAAACTAGGCCATTGACCTTGTCCAACCCTTCTTTTGCCAACATTGCCTGAATTGCGGATCTGCATGAGCTTACAGTGGCAGCTAGGTATGCCCTTTCTGATAAGTGGCAGTTGGCTCAATGAAGTGTGCATGTTCAACAGCCCCTGGTGCCCTGCAGGATATCCCATGTTGCCTCACCTCCCGCCGAGTGGCCACCTGCTGCCATCGTGGATGATTCTGGTGCAACAGCATCACAAGACTGTCCACGTATTCGCCTGCACCGACATTGGCAGGTTCGCATCACTCCAGTGTCATATTTCCTACCTGTGGTGATTTGCGGGTCCTTAGCATCATTCTCCTTCCCTTTGCTGGATGAGTCAGCAGTCCTGCCCTGTTTGTCATTTTTTGCATGTTCTTTGCGACTGTCTGCATATAGTAGCTATGTGTGGGGTGTGTTGTTTACGACAGTTGGTGAGCCATGAGTGACTCATCAGCTGCTTCAGTGTTTTTTGTGAATTTGGTGCTGTCTCTGCCACCCTGCACATGTCACCCTGGTGTATACTTGCTGACTTTGATAGTGGATGGGTGGCTGGTTAAATTGCAGGTTAACATAGGAGCGCCAATCATCCTCATTAACTTGGGTACATAGAGACTGCCCCATCAGATTGCGTCTTATATTAAACAGTGCATTCTCTTGCAAAGGCAATTCTCCATCTCTGTACATTACAGGAATGTGGAACAGCAACTTACATTTTTAATGATCAGTTCACCATTGGCACAAAATGTCTTTTTCCATTTTTGGCTTTCAGGTCATTGACAGAGAGCATTTAGTGTCTCAGTTCATTCCTTTTCACAATTTGGAGTCCTTACTGTGGTCATACAACCCACTGTTTGAGAATACCTTGGACCAGGTAGAAAATTTGAGTACATTTTTCTTAAGCCATCAGTGGTACCTAGATTTTGTCACCCTCAACCCATTCCCTTCATCATGCGTGACACGTTAAAGGCAGAGTTGCAATGTTGGCAGGATCAGGGCATCATTTCTGCTATATCATTGAGCCAGTGGGCCAGCTCTTTGGTGGGTAATTCAGAAGCCCAATGGTGCTGTGTGCCTTTTTGGCAATTTTAAACAGGCAGTCAATGCACAAATGTGCTGTGCACTTTTATCCCATTCTGCAGCAGACAGAGCTGTTGGCAAAATTGTTAGGGGGCAATTACTTTTCCCTGCATCAGGTTGTACTATGCTTATCTGTTGTTGTCGTTGGACACCGTTCCTCGAATTTTCCTGGTCCACGTCACCCCCTTTCAGTTTCACAAGTTTAATTGCTTGCCGTTTTGAATCTCATCTTTGTCGGCAAGTTATCAATGGTATTTTGGGAGGTTGATTCAGGACTTTCCCTGTTGCATCAGTTACCTTGATGACATTTGAGTCACAAGCCGTACTCAGGAGGAGCATTTACAAAACCTGCAGGTGGTTTTCCAATACCTCTTGAAGAATGGCTTTCATTGCAAGCTGGAAAAGTGCAGTTTTTTCTCCTCAAAGGCACATTTTTTTGGGTCATGTGCTCAGTAAAGATGATCTCGTCCCCACAGACCACCACATCAGGTCCATTGTCAACCTACCAGTGCCCAAGAAACTGAAGGATCTCCTATCTTTTTTGGTTATTTCATATTATACACAGTTAATTCCACAAGCCACACACGTATGCTGGTTTCTTTACCAGCTTCACCAGAAGAGCATTTAGTTTGTCTGGTCTGTGGATTGTCAACAGACTTTTCAGTCTTCCAACCAGCATTTACACTCTGCTCGCTGCCTCACTTCCTTTACACCAGGTCAACCTTTAACCCATGTTTGTCAAGTGTCCCAGTATGACATTAGTGCCATCCTGTCCCACTGGAAACTGGACGGCACCAAGCAGGCCATCGATTATGCTTTCTGCTGGGCAAAATAATTATTTATAGGTGGAAAAAGAGGCACTAGCTCAGAGTCAAAAAGTTTAACATATTCCTGACTGGGTCCAGGTTCCTCCTCATCATCAACCGCAAGCCATTTGTTTCCTTATTTGGCCCTCGTTCCAAGCTGCTAGATAGGACTGCCCAACAGTTACAGTGATGGGCCATCTTTCTCAGTGACTGTTGTTATGACATTCGTTACCATTCAACCGCCCAGCATGGTAATGCTGATGTGCTATCCCTGTTATCAAAAGGGCCTGATCCTGAGTTCCATCTGCAGGACACTAGCGTTTGCAATGGATGACGCCTTACAGCAAATCATGTTGGATTTTCTGTCGACAACATGAGAGGTCACAACTTCCATGGCTGCTGAACAACTTTTCCAGAAATTATTTCAGCAGTCCAGGTGGGTTGGCCAGAGCATCTCTCTTTAGATGCAGATCCAGCATTGCATACGTTTTTTCTCCTCCTTGATCACTACATCACTGTCAAGGGGATCCTAACGTTTGCCAACAGCATCGATGCTGCTTCCTTTATTGGTTGGTCTGCTGCCGGGTTCTTATGCACGGTACCCGTAACTTCCAAACATTCTCAAAAATATATGTTTTTCACATTAATATACACTGAAATTTGGGGCTAATGATTCTTTGAATGAGGGTACTACTACTAAAATTGTATGAAGCATCATTGTTGATTACATCTGATGCTATCGCACAAAATATATTTTTCACAGCACTCAACATATGAAAATACACAATTTATCATGACACTCAAGTTCTGATACAATCAACACAAAAAGCTCATTTAAATTTTCTGTCAAGTTTTTGGATCTGTCTTTTTGAGGTGAATTTTATCTGACTCCCAATTTTATGTGGACACAGGGGAAACACCACTTACTCAGTGCAATTTATTACAAGTATAGCTTATATTGCTTCCACTTCTATATTGTAGACATTTGTTCACCAAGGAAAAATCTCTAGCCGATTTTGCATTGGAAAGAAATTCGCTTTGATACAAAGGGGAGATAATATAGTCAGTTTTTTTGCTATTCCCCTCATTGTTTTCTTTTGCAACATAAACACTGTTTGCACACTGGAATATTTATCTCATTTAACAATTCTACATTCATGCTTCGCAGACCACTGTGAAGTGCATGGCAGAGGGCACTTAACATTGTACAATGTGTCAGGGATTCTTCCAATTACAGTGGCATATTGAATACAAGAAGAGGGACTACTTATATGTTTCTTTGTGTGCTGTAATTAGTCTCATCTTGTCTTCACAGCCCCTCCAGGAGCAATATGTATGGTGCTGAAGTATACTTAAAGATTCCTCACTTACTGCTGGTTTTCGAAACTTTGTAACTGGCATCTGTCTTCAACTGTCTGCCATTTCCAGGGGTTCCGCATATCTGTAACACTTCCCATTATTCAAAGAAACCTATGACCAGTTGTGCTGTACTTCTTTGAATAGATTCAGTACCCTTTGTTAGTCACCCAGGTGTTTTTAAGTAGCCTCTTTTGTACTCTGACAGTGTTTTCCCAGTATTTTCCAATGATGCATTGCCTGCTGCCCCCCACCCCCACCCCCACCCATTTTTTATGAGCCTATGGGGTCATTCCATTCCACATCCACCTGAACTGTATGGAATTCATATATTTATGAGATGACTGATTCCAATGATGTTGTAGTCAGGATACAACTTTTCTGCATTTGGTGAAGTGCACAAAGTTTTATATTTATGAACATTAAAGCAAGTTGCTAGTCTTTGAACCACTTTGAAACCTTGTTGAGATACGAGTGGATATCTGTGCAGTTTTTTCAGATAATACTTCACTGTAGAAAACTGCATCATCTTCAAACAGTATATACACTGAAGAGCCAAAGAAACTGGTACACCTGCCTAATGTCATGTACAGCCCCTGCGAGTGCACAAAAGTGCCACAATACGATGTGGCATGGACTCACTAATGTCTGAAGTAGTGCTGGAGGGAACTGACACTATGAATCCTGCAGGGCTCTCCATAAATCCGTAAGAGTACAAGGGGGTGGAGACCTCTTCTGAACAGCATGTTGCAAGGCATCCCACATATGCTCAATAATGTTCATGTCTTGGGAGTTTGGTGGCCAGTAGAAATGTTGAAACTCAGAAGAGTGTTCCTGGAGCCACTCTGTAGCAATTCTGGATGTGTGGGGTGTCGCATTGTCCTGCTGATGTCCAAGTCCGTTGGAATGCACAATAGACCATGGGATGCACAATAAACATGAATGGATGCACATGATCAGACAGGATGCTTATGTATGTGTCACCTGTCAGAGTCATACCTAGACATATCAGGGTTCCCATATCACTCCAATTGCACACGCCCCACACCATCACAGAGCCTCTACCAGCTGGAACAGTCCCCTACTGACATGCAGGGTCCATGGATTCATGAGGTTGTTTCCATACCCGTACATCTCCATCCACTCGGTATTTGTGGAAGGCTTGCACCTCTGTCACATTGAACAATTCTCTTCAGCTGTCATTGGTCCCGTTCTTGCAGTATCTTTTTCCAGCTGCAATGATGTTGGAGATTTGATGTTTTACCGGATTTCTGATATTTATGGTACACTCGTGATATGGTCATGAGGGAAAGTCCCCACTTATTGCTACCTTGGAGATGATGTCCCCCTGTGCAGACTGTAACACAATATTAAAACTCTCATAAATTTTGATGACCTGCCATTGTAGCAGCAGTAACCGATCTAACAACTGCACCAGACACTTGCTGTCTTATTTAGGTGCTGCCGACCACAGCGCCATATTCTGCCTGTTTACATATCACTGTATTTGAGTATGCATGCCTATAGCAGTTTCTTTGGTGCTTCTGTGTAGTACCACAGCAAAAATTTTTTGGAAGTCAAGAAATCCACCTGACTGCTTCAGTCCATGACTTCCAGGATGTCAAGGGAGAAAAGTGCAACATTTCAAAGTGTATGGTGATTTGCATTGATGAAGATATTCTGTTATCAATTCCTCATTGGGTATGAGCTCAGAATATGTTCAAGTATTCTACAGCAGATGGGTGTAAATGATATGGGTTGTAGTTTTGTGGTTCACATCTGCTAACCTTCTTGTAGACAGGCTTGGTCTGTGCTTTATTCTAATTATCAGGCACAGTTTTTTGTTTGGAGGAGGAACCGTATATTATGTTTAAAATGGGAGATAACTCAGTTGCAAACTCTGTATAGAATCTGACAGGGATTCCATCAGACTCTGAACCCTTGTTTAATTTTATTGATTTCTGCTGTTTCTCAAAGCCACTGACACTAACTCATACCAGTATCAGTCATTTTTGTAGTTATGTGAGAGTTAAACTGGGCCACTACCTCTTTACCTTGCTTAGTATAGGAATATTTGAGAACAGGGTTCAGCATTTCTGCTTATGCTTTGTTACCCTTAATTTTAGTTCCTCTGTTATCCACAAATGTATCAACTTTGGTGACACTGACAGTCTTTACATATGACCAGGATTTCTTTTGGTGTTGTGAGAGATCTTTCTATTATATTATGATATCATAGTCATTGAAGGCCCCACATATTGCTTTTTGCACCCAAACACATTTCACTCAACATCTCTCTGTTGCCCCAAGTTTTATTTTATATCTATTAAGCTGTAGTGTCTTTATAAGTTTCCTTACAGTGACTGTTTAATATGTGCATGGTCCCTCTCGTCATGAATTCATGAGCTATTCTAACCACTGCTTAGTCAACTATTCATTCACAGTTTTATACATGCTGCTGCCCTGAGGTAAATGTTTTGACTCCCTCTTTGAGATATTACAATGCTGCATCTTTACCTAGCTTTGCACTTTACTAACATTGTTGCTACAACTGACTAATGGTCACTTTCACCAATTTCAGTATTGACAGCACAAAAGGGATCACAGCTATGTGATGCCATTGTATCTAATATATATCTATCTTGAGCCAGCTACCAAACAATCTGTTCCAAGCAGTTATAAGAGAAGGCACTTTTTTTATTTTGCAGAATTTCTTGGCATCATCATCAGGTACAAGACTGTTGTTTCCCCAATCATTTATTGGATGATTAAAGTCTTCTACAGTTATCGCATTCTGATTTAGGAACATGTGTTAACAAGTTGAAAGTTTCTGTAACATTTTTGTTATATTTACAGGGAAGTTTGCTGATCAATAGAAGGACCCAATTTTAAGTTTTACCCACCCTCTATACTGAGGCCTGCCCAAAAAATCTCACATGCAGTTTGAATTTCACATGCAGCTTGCATTTCACTTTCAGAGGATTTGAGTTTCATGTCTTCTGTAATAGATATGCGATTTCCATTTCTCATCATTTCAGTGCTATCAGTTAGGGGTTAGCCACCTTCACAGAAAGGTGTATGAACTCCACTGCTTTTTTAGGGCCTGCTTCAAACTCTGGGCCTTTGTTTTGAACAATTTGATAGCTGATGATGAGAATTTTAACTACTTACTTTCTAGGGAACATTTCTCTGGACAAACTGAAATGCCTTGGTGTGCACTCCATACACAGCCAGCCACCTAGGTAGCAGCCTCTGATGTGTAATCCATACTTGACCCATTTAGTGGGACTCTACAATTCTCAACCTATGTCGCATGTCCAGGAAGTCACAGCCTAGCTTGTCCATGAATCTTTGAAGTCTCTGGTTCAAGCGTTCTACTCGATTCAGAACCAAAGGACCCAGATCAGTTCTGGTGACAATGCTGCAGCTTATGAGCTTCATTGAAACTCTGTGAGTGCCATACTCATCCTTCTCTCTGCCAGTCACTGGAATGAACCAAGTATGGCTTGGAACCCAGACAACAGACATCAGTAGTTGCAAAATATGCTACAATCTGCTGTTGGTTGCACCCTGTTCCCTCAATGGTTGCCAGAACAACCTCTTCAGTATGTTGCACAATCCCCCACATGGTGCACTCTGTGTGTACATTTGACCAGCTGGTGATTAACAAGAATAAGAATAAGAATCTTTATTAGCCGTTCAGTATTTTCTTATACAATGGGCTTTAACAGAGCCTTACCCTTTTTTTCCCATGACGTGGGATACAGCAGGTTCTCCCCAACAGTTGATGTGTGTGGCTCACTGGCTCAGTTTTAGTTTCAGTGGATGCCAGTACCACAGACTTACTGCTTAGCAAGTGAGTGTAATACACAGAATTCTCTCTGGTTCCTACCACTGACATACCAGTCATAGTCAAGCTGACAAGAGGTGATAGACTCTCTTCCTCATGTAGAGCACACAGTATGCACACAACAGGACAGAACTTCAGGTATCTTGGATATCTTTGCTATGTTTCTCTTGATAACCCTTTCAGCAGCTTCCAGTTGTTTGACAACAGTCAGGATATTTTTCATCTGCTTACAAACAGTGAATAATTCATCCTGTGTATGAGTACTGCATTCACAGTACAGCAACATTTTATCTGATGTAATGTTTTACTGAACAGTAAACAAGTTACTTTACTTTAATGTAATTAATGTCTGTATCTTTTATGCTACCAGGAATACAAATCCCTTTAACACTCTGAGTGACATACCCATAATATTAGGAGCACAACATATTAGTGAGGACTGTCACACGCATTATATTACTGACATGGCACTCCTCACTAATATAATATTACAGGTATGGCATTCTTTCCAACACTGATGACAACATAGTATTACGGGCATGGCACTCAAAGTGTTAAGAACTGAAGTGATTAACGCCCAACAAAGTGATTGCTGTTATGAAAAGAGAAGAACCTGAGCTAAAATTCACTGATTCTCTAAATCTACTTGAAACTTTGAATTTCAGACATTTTTGGTGAGCAGAGGGGGGAAGGGGTGGGAGGGGGGGGGGTTATGCTCACTAATAAACTCACATAATAGTAATAATTTACAACAAATGCAGAAAGTATACACTGCCATTCAAAGGGAAAACTAAATGTAACACAATATGACAGTTATAGTATGACGAGACCACACTATCAACCAACAAAACACGTTTTCTTAACAGCTATGTTTACATCTGGATCATACACTTCCTTAGAACAAACTGGTCAACAAATGAAAAAAATGTGACAATATTGAAACCACATATTTGTGTTGAAATTTGTAGTAGAAATATGTTGTGCACAACATTGTAGACTTGTGAAAATTCTCAAAAATATAACTTTATTCGTGTAGATATACAATGAAATTAGGGAGATGAGGATACTACAGCCAAATTGCATAAAGCACAGAATATGTACAATACATAATTATGGTAATACAGTACGAAACACAGTTCACACGGCACACAGCATAATATATCACAACAAAGTATGAGTTTTGATACAATCAACATGAAATGCTGTATGGATCTAGTCATCCCGTAAATTTTGAAAGGGAATTAATCTGGAACACATGATCTCATTTGCCCATAAAGTAAGTTCTAGAAATTGGTTGAATACGTAAATAAACATGTGAAATGAATGAATTTTTGACTTGGTTTTGGGACATCTTTTACACTTTTGGGTCAGAGATGAACACTGTAACATACGTTTAACACACCAAAAACAGTAAAAATCATGAAGCACAACAAAGCACATTTTCCACATGAGGCAGATACCAATGCCATGCAGGTAATCCAAAATATTCAGCACCAGTCTGATAGTGACGGACATGAGATACAAGCAACATACAGAAAGGAAGGTCTTAAGAAGACCAACAAGATCTTGTTGTTAAATAATTATTAGATCTGGCATAGAATTCTCTCACAGATGATTATCAGGTAGCTAGAATTTTAGAATTTTAAGGGCAAGGGCAGGGTTCAATTATGTCATATATGATTTAGGCCCACACCTGTGATATATGCCCATAACTGTCATTTAGGCTCTTCAGGGAAAGATGGACATTTGTAAAGATCATAAAACAAAAGTAGAGGGTGCAAATAATACTTTGCTCTGCAGTTTCAAACCAGCACTAAAAGTAGACATTAATGTTCATACATAAAATGATACACAATGTGTAAACTTCCTTGGTGTCTGGCTGGATAACAAGTTAAACGGGAGACAACACATGGACAAAGCAATCAAGAATCTCAGTTCAGTGTTTTGCCCTTAGAAGCATCTTTCATACCTAAAGACAACATTATGTACAGCGTATTTATACTTCCTGGCATATTCTGGTATTAAGTTCTGGGGCAGCATACCTTAAGTAATTTAAGAATTTGTTCAGCAGAAGTGTTATTGTGGCCTGCAGTCCAAAGACTGGTTTGATGCATCTCTCCATGCTACTCTATCCTGTGCAAGCCTCTTCATCTCTAAATAACTACTGCAATGTACATCCTTCTGAATGTGCCTACTGTAGTCCTCTCTTGGTCTCCCTCTATGAATTTTATCCTCACACTTCTCTCCAGTACTAAATTGGTGATCCCTTTATGCCTCAGAACATGTCCTACCAACCGATCCCTTCTTCTGGTCAAGTTGTGCCACAAACTCCTCTTCTCCCCAATCCTATTCAATACTTCCTCATTAGTTACATGATCTGCCCATCTAATCTTCAGCATTCTTCTACAGCACCTCATTTCAAAAGCTTTTCTCCTCTTCTTGTCTATACTGTTTATTGTCCATGTTTCACTTCCACATATAGATAAACTCAATACAGATACTTTCAGTAAAGACTTCGTGACAATTATATCTATTCTCAGTGTTAACAAATTTCTCTTCTTCAGAAATGTTTTCCTAGCCATTGCCAGTCTACATTTTATATCCTCTCTACTTCGGCCATAATCAATTATTTTGCTGCCCAAAGAGCAAAACAGGATTTAATTTCACTACATTCCATAATCATTTTGCTTTTGTTGATGTTTATCTTATATCCTCCTTTCAAGACACAGTCCATTCTGTTCAACGGCTCTTCCAAGTCTTTTGCTGTCTCTGACAGAATTATGTCAGTAGCAAACCTCAAAATTTTTATTTTTTTCTCCCTGTACTTTAATTTATACTCCCAAGTTTTCTTTTGTTTCCTTTACTGCTTGCTCAATGTACAGATTGAATAACATTGAGGGTGGGCTACAATCTTGTCTCATTTCCTTCTCAACCGCTGCTTCCCTTTCGTGTCCATCTGGTTTCTGCACAAGTTGTAAATAGCCTTTCGCTCCCTCTATTTTACCAATGCTACCCTCAGAACTTCACAGAGAGTATTCCAGTCAACATTGTCAAAAGCTTTCTCAAAGGCTACAAATGCTATAAACATAGGTTTGTCTTTCCTTAACCTACCTCCTATTAGAAGTCATACGGTCAGTATTGCCTCATGTGTTCCTATATTTTTCCAGAATCCAAACTGAGCTTCCCTGAGGTTGCCTTTTACCAGTTTTTCCATTATTCTGTGAAGAGTTGGTGTTAGTATTTTGCAACCACAACTTATTAAACTGATAGTTCTGTAATATTCACACCTGTCAGCTCCTGCTTTCTTTGGAATTGGAATTATTATATACTTCCTTGATGTCTGATTGTATTTTTCCTGTCTCATACATTTTGCTCACCAAATGGAAGAGTTTTCTCGTGGCTTGCTCTCCCAAGGCTGTAAGTAGTTCTAAGGGAGTGTTCCCAGAATGAATGTTGTTTACTCCCAGGGCCTTGTTTTGACTTAAGTCTTTCAGTGTCCTGTCAAATTTTTCATGCAGTATCATATCTCTCCTATCATCTTCATTTACATCCTCTTCCGTTTGTATAATATTGCCCTCCAGCACATCTCCCTTGTATAGGCCCTCTATACACTGTTTTCACCTTTCATCTTCCCTTTCTTTGCTTAGTACTGGATTTCCATCTGAACTCTTGATATTCATACAGGTGGTTCTCTTTCCTCTAAAGGTCTCTCTAGTTTTCCTGTAGATGGTATTTATCTTTCACCTAGTGATATGTGCGTCAAAATCCTTACATTTATCGTCTAGTCATTCCTGTCTAGCCAATTTGCACTTCCTGTCAATCTCATATTTTAGACATTTGTATTCTCGTTCGCCTGCTCATTTACAGCATAAGTAAACAGTAAGAATATTGTGCAAAGTAGACATTGTGCATCTTGCAGCAGCCTTTTTAAGGTTTGTGGAATTCTTACACTCATATATGAATACACTTTTTCCTTAATGGCTTTCGTTGCTGATAATAAAAATGAGTTTCAGCTGAACCACAGTATACACAGTCACTGTACAAGAGACTAGACTTTGCCTCTTTGTGTATGATTTGGAATGGAGTGATGAATGTTTTGGAAGATATTCAACAACTACTCACTTATAAACATGAAGTGGTAATACCTACTAGTCCAAAAGAAAACTAAAAACATATCTCATTAGCCACTCTTTTACCTGAATACCTGTGTGTACATTCAGGGTTCTGAAAGTTCTGTTAGCTACATGACAAGTAGCACCATTTATCGTAAATTTGCATTACAAGTAGTAATTTACAGTAAATAGGACTTACTCACTTGAGAAACACCATTGCAATCATTGCCACCAATAGCAGCTAAACAGCAGCTGTACACACTCATGCTCATAAATTAAGGATAATTGTAGAATGTGGTGCCACACAACGTGGCACTACACAAAACTGGCACTAATAGCATAGATACATAGGGAACACACACGACACAGATCTGTAAGTCCACAGTATTGGTGATAAGTTGAGAAAACCATCCCGAAACACCTGTGCTACAAAATGTCACTGTTTCCTGTGCATGTACCCCGACATCAATATGGGATATGATCACCATGCATACGTACACAGGCCACATAATGGGTTGGCGTACTCTGTATCAGGTGGTCGAGCAGCTGCTGAGGTATAGCCTCCCATTCTTGCACCAGTGCCTGTCGGAGCTCCTGAAGTGTCCTAGGGGTGTGAAGGTGTGCAGCGATATGTTGACCAAGAGAATCCCAGACCTGCTCGATGGGATTTAGGTCTGGAGAACAGGCAGGCCACTCCATCATTGCCTGATATCTTCTGTTTCAAGGTACTCCTCCACAATGGCAGCTCGGTGGGGCCGTGCGTTATCATCTATCAGGAGGAAGGTGGAACCCACTGCACCCCTGAAAAGGCAGACACACTGGTGCAAAATGATGTCCCGATACACCTGACCTGTTACAGTTCCTCTTTCAAAGACATGCAGGGGTGTACGTGCACCAATCATAATCCCACCATCAAACCATGATCTTCATACAGGTCCCTTTCAAGGACATTAAGGGGTTGGTATCTGGTTCCTGATTCACACCAGATGAAATCCAGGTGAGAATCACTGTTCAGACAATACCTGGACTTGTCCGTGAACGTAAGCTGGGATCACTGTTCCAATGACCATGTACTGTGTTCTTGACACCAGGCTTTATGCACTCTCCTGCGACCAGGGGTCAGTGGAATGCACCTTGCAGGTCTCCGGGCGAATAAACCAGGTCTGTTCAGTCTGGAGACAACTGTTCTAGTGGCTGTGGTAAGGTCCCAAGCAAGGCTACCTGCAGTACTCTGTGGCCTTCTGCGGGCACTGATGGTGAGATATCGGTCTTTTTGTGGTGTTGTACACTCTGGATGTCCCGTACTGTAGCGCCTGGACATGTTTCCTGTCTGCCGGAATCATTTTCATAATCTTGAGATCACACTTTGTGGCACACGGAGGGCCCATGCTTGACCTGCTGTGTTTGACCATCCTCCAGTTGCCCTAGTATTCTACCTCCCATAATGTCATCAATACGTGTTCATTGAGCCATTTTCAACACACAGTCACCATTAGCATGTCTCAAAACATCTGCACACCTACTCGCTGCACTGTGCTCTCACATGCACCAACACACCTCTGCATATGTGGACTGCTGCCAGCACCACCGTGCAACGACCACAGGTCAGATGCACCGCATGGTCGTACTCCGAGGTGATTCAAACCCACAAACTGCCCACCAGTGTTGTTTCATCATATATCAGCATTATGCTGAATTTATGACCATGAGTGTAGTATAACCGAGGAAGTAGCAGCTTTTTTCAAAGTAGTAGGTTTCTTTCTAATTTACTCAACTAAATTTATCCGTCATAAGCATGAATAATATTATGCAGCACAGTGCATAAAATAAGGGCCAAGCAAACACCGACCTACAGTGGACTGACGTGTGGAACGTAGAAACAAGTAAATGAAAAGTGTTCACACTAGCTTTCAAACGATTTCTCTTTGTGTGTGTGTGTGTGTGTGTGTGTGTGTGTGTAGTAAAACAGCAAGAGTTCAAAAGCTAGTGTGAGCACTGTTTTATGCTGTGTGTTTCTACACTCCACACATTAGTCTGCTATCAGTGCATGGTTGCCTTTCCCTTCCTTTAAGCATTGTTCCATCCAGGAATTTCAGTTAAGCAGTATAGTGATAGTTTGCTATTAGTACAGTATAAAGACCAAGTTTTTATGATTTTTTTTTTTTTTTTACAGATTTAAGGGTTACTGAAAACAGTAATCCAACTGCTGTGATTCTGAGACTAAGAGTTCTTACATTCTTACAACTTTGCCAGCATATTCTCTCACTGAATTCCTGTCATGTAGATTTAGATGAATGTTTTTTCATGAAATATGAAAAAACTATTAATTTTAAGCTGAGAGCCAAACAATCCAGGTCCCTTTGTCATAGCCACATGGCTATATAGCTGCTATGGACAGAATGCTCTGTTAAGAACACAAGTGCAAAATAAGATCTTCACCTATTAATAGTGAAATAAGGAATTGCGATAGTTCCCAACTGTGTTCTGCTCTTGTCCTATCTGTGGAGGGAGGATTTGGGGCTGGGCAGAGGGAGCTGCAACAATAGAGTAGGGGATCATTAAACATGTGATGCCCTTCAGAGATCATCAGTTTCATTCTCTTTTCCGGTGGTAGAGTGAGGGTATTAATGATTGAAATGTAACTGACACAATTACTACTCAATAAACTACTTGATACTAACAACATAAAGAAAAGCTAGATTGCTACTTACAGTAAAAGATGACAGGTTAAGTTGCAGACAGGCACAACAGAAAGAAACTTACACATTAGCTTTCAGCCGGAGCCTTCCAGAGAAAAGGAAACACACATTCATTCACACATGAGTGTCATCTCCAGACGCTCAGACCAGAATGCAACTGTCATGTGAATGGAAGCAACAGTCTGGAGGAAGTGGGGAAGCGAAAGGGAAAGCAATGTACAGGTGGGGGGAGAGAAGAGTGCTGTCTGGCAGAGTGTGCAGAGCAAGACTGCCAACATGTGCAGTGTTGGTAGGCTGTGGGGCAGTGAGATGGAGTGGCAAGGGGAGGGGAGGGGGAATGGGGAGTGAAAAAGGAGAGGGGCAGGGAAGGGGAAATATGGGTGGGTGTGTTGGCAGGGAACAGCTCACAGAGGGTGGGAACTGAGAATGTGCAATGACTGCAGCAGAGCTGGTACATGGCATGGCTGCTTTTACAGAAGGCCCAGTCTCTGAAGAGGTAGGATAAGCTCGTGACAGGAATGGATAAGGAAGTGCTGGGTCACTGGCTTGGGCAGGTCATGCACCTGGATTTTCTACAGGGATATGACCCATGTGACAAGGGTTGGGATACGGAGTGGTATATGGATGGACTAGGATGTTTTGGAGGTAGGGTGGATGACAGAATACCACTTCAGGAGGGGTGGGAAGGATATCGGGTAGGATGTCCATCATTTCAAGGCATGGTGACAGATAATGAAAACCCTCATGAACAATGTGGTTCAGTTGTTCCAGTCTGGGATGGTATTGTGTGACGAAGCAGACACTCTATTGTCACTGGTTCTTTGGTGTGGTAGGAGGAATAGGGATGTGAAGGGAAAAGTCACAGGAGATCTGTCTGTGGACTGGGTCTGGGGGACAGTGTCTGTCTGTGAAGACCTTTGTGAGACATCCAGCGTACTCGGAAAGGGAGTTCTCATCACTGCAGATACACTGTCACTGGATGGCCAGGCTGTATGGGAGGGATTTTTTGGTGTGGAAGGGATGCAGGTACTGTTGGTGGTTGGTGGGTTTTATTTGGACGGAGGTGTGGGTGGAGCCATCGTAGAGAAGGTGGTCAACGTCCAGGAAGGTAACAGGTACTCTGGGCTGAGGAGGACTGGGTTAAGTGGATGGGAGAGAAGGTGCTGAGGTTGTGAAGGTGTATTGGCCCTGAGTCCACATCATGAAGATATCATCAATGAACATGAACCAGACTAGCAGTTTGGCATTTTGCTAGGTTAGGTAGTTCATCTCTAAATGGCCCATAAATAGGTTGGCATAGGAGCTTGCCATGCAGGTGCCCATGGCTGTGCTGCAGATGTGTTTGTATACCTTTCCTTCAAATTAGAAGCAGCTGTGACACTACAGTGCAGTTAAGAATACAATACCTTTTTGTAATAAAAGCATTGTCTTTCAAGAGTGTGGGATTTCAGTGTGCTGATTAGTAGATGATTAACATTGCTGAATGTAAATGTAAGTTATTTATTTTATTTGAATTCCAAAAGATGCAGTTTATATCAATTAGTACATTGCTTGACAATCAAGTTGTGCTACAAAAAATAAATGTGTATGTTCATTACCATCACAAACATACTTGAGATGGGCATGAAGATTGGTGAGAGAAAAAAAAGGAAGTGTAATTTGTTGGTTAAAACTCAAGTGCAGGGCATTTGATGTCCTCAATTTGCTACTGAGCTAAATAACATCAGTGGGGAGGACTTTTTCTCACATTCACATTCTGAACCTCTACATTTTAATGCCTCTTAGTCTTTACCGGGTGTTAACTATGACAATAGTATTCATGAATCTGTGGTAAGAGATGTAGAAAGTTATGCAACAGATTGTTGACCCCATTCCACAATCCGGAAGGTTCTTCTTCTTGATAGGATCTGTGTCTCAAAGGCAACATAGCACACAGTATAATGCAGCAAGGAATAACCTCATAACAGTGGATGCTATTATCAAATAGAATCTACTATTTTCAGTATGTTGTGTGAAAAATAAGGCAAGCTTTGTTTCCCTTGAGTCTTTTTTCCTCACTTAGTGCCAGTTCTTTGCCTCCAGGAAGGTTATAGTATTCAAGCTTAAAATATGCTCTCTACGGTCCTCCAGCAGCTGGACCTTTGCTTATTGATATGTACTTCAGTGCATCCATTCTTTTATCCTTTCTGTCAACAAGAGTGACTAGAGTGCTCCTTTCCATTCATGTAGACTATTTTTAGCACAACAAGAGCTCAATAAATATAAACTAGGAACATCTGCAACATATTCTACGGAAGATCTGCCAGACATTCCATCACGACCTTCTTCATTTTGAATAGTTTTAATTGATTTCTAGTATATGATATGCTTATTTCAGTATCTAACAATGGAAAGTCCAGGATGGAATATCAAGAATGTTATGAAAAGTGTAGATTGCTACTCACCATAAAAATGACAAACTGAGTTGCGGACAGGCACAATGAAGAGACTGTCACACATTGAGCACCAGAGTAGCCGGAGATAGTGCTGATATGTGTGTAAGGTCTGCCTACTTTTGTGAATGTCTGTGTGTTTTTTCCTTTTCTTTTATGAAGAATACTTTGGCCAGAAGCTCAGAGTGTAACCGTCTATTTGTTGTTCCTGTTTGCAACTTAATGTGTCATCTTTACAATGAATAGCAATCTATACTTTTCATAATATTGTTATTTCAATATCTCACACACATATAGGGGGAGGGGTATCTGGAGGAATGGGAGTTTAACATTAGTATGGTAGTATCCTCTTGTATGAACATATTTAATTTTTTTTCCGTTTCAAAGTCAAATTCAGTTCTCAGTTGTACATTACGAAATTTATTTCACTTTCTGAGTTTCAGCTTATTAATGTGCCACCTTCAGACGTGCAATATTAATTCAACAGTTGTCAATATCTCCTTCACAGAAGCATAATGCCATGACATACTGACCATTTTACATATTGTGTGTGATAATTATAAACACGTTGATAATTATTAACACAGATTGATAATTTACAGTAATTAATTACATTTATGAAAGAGAAATTTTCAGAGCTCGTCTACTGTAAAGTATAAATCTCTAGTAACAACCATCACACGCAATACTTTCATTGTTTGATATGTCATGGCATTATCCTTCCATGAAGAGGATACTGACATCCAATAAACCAATATTGACCTTATGAAAATGACAGATTAATCTGTCAGAACTGATAAAATGAAATACATTTCCTAATTGTACAACTGATACTTGATTTTTATTCTGAAATATATAACCCAATTGCTGAAATGATAACAGCTATGAATAAAATCATAATTTTCTAAATATTTCAGTCGTATTTCTGTCATCTTCGGTTTAAATGCCAGACTGATCCATATGAGATTAGATCTGTTCATTGAATATATGTATGACCAGAACATCCAAGACCTCTGACTAGAAATTATTGTAAACTTCAATAGCTGTTATTATGACATACTGGACAGAACAGTGCTTATCATTAATGATATCTGTTATTGCAATTCACTATTACTTGTTTTTACAATCATTTTTTTTTTTTTTACAGTGTCTTCAGTAGAACTTCCTTTCTGAAAGCTATATTGGCACTGACTGTCTATGAAATTCCCTGCATTTACTCATGGAACAGCTTGGCAATCTTACTGCATGGGCAACTGGTGATGAAAGCATAAACAGAAGAACACAGTTCACTGCAGTCAATCTTTGAATAAACAGACCGGAGGAAACTAATGTTCTACAAACAGCCTTACAATATTATGTAAAATGAGGGTGGAGGGGGCTGGGGGGGGAAGAAAGGAAAGGGGAAGGAAAAGGAAAAGAAAGAAATACTAATGTCAGCTGCATAGCGACTTATACGGAATCAGCAGCGACGAGCGAATGTTACCTGTTTCAAGGAAAGGTGCTCAGCTGAGAGGCGTGTTGAAATAGTCCACATGATTGCGATGAAGACTGTTTCCTGTTGGCACAGTGGTTAACACATCTGGCTATTAAGCAGGAGATCCCAGGTTCGAATCCCAGTCTGGCACACATTTTCACTCGTCATCGCTGATTCTGTATAAAGTCCCTATGCTGCTGACATTAATAGTCCCTTCCCTTTCCTTTCCTTTCCTTTCCATTCCTTCCCTTTCCTTTCTCCCTCCTCCATCTTCAATTCACACAATACATATCGAGGCTGCGGATTCCACATGTTCAACAAGACTGAAAGAGCAGACACCACACATTCATATAGCCTTACAACAGCTCACTACAAATACATAGCAGTACAATGAGATGAACCCTCTGTCATGTATCTCACTGAGGTTTACAGGGTATAGATGCTCGATGCAGATGAGAATGTTGACATGATCATGTATCTGACGCCTAAGAAACTAAATTGTATCCAGTTAAGGGTAAACAACCTTCCAATGGACATCAAAGAACTGGGATAATTTCTTAAGCAAAACATACACTACACAAAAAGATATCTTGTATCTGTTTTGCAGATATTCAAAAAACACCAAAACATTTCATTTTTGTCAAGTTAACCTAGAAGCATGAAACTTCCTCAGATGAATTCAGTGAGAAGAAAATTTGCAAGGGCAGAGCTACAGAAGGTGGTGAAGAAGTTGGATGCATATGTTATTTCCCCTGCAGAAGTCTCATGTTTATAAAAAATGACAATATTTTTACTTAACATGTAATATATTATTACAAATATCCTGCAGCTATGTGATGATACATAATCACAGCTGAGATACTAAGTGGAAAGTGTACAACTGCAAATTTACACAAGGAGTACTTATATGATACTGAGCCTTACATAAAGACTTAGAGCTTTTGTATTATAAGAAAGCAACTTCCATTTTTTATTAAGTACATCCAAATAAAAAATGAGGCAGGCTACAAAGTACAATTTTTTACTGAGTACAGCCAAATCACAGTAGACATAGTCTACAAAGTACAAGAAATGAAATAAATCTCATCCTTCTCAAAAGGCAGCTCAGTTGCCAACCTTCCAAAATCATGTGTGGACATTAGTACCATAAACATAACAATTGCAAGAGTCCTGCAGTGACTATACTGCCTTGCTTCTGACAGCTGCTAAGAAGAACGCTCTAACGTGAAAATATTAAAAAGTCTTCCAAGGAGAGTGAATCTGCAGAAAGCAAATTGCTAATGATTGGGCAATCTGTATGTCTTTTTTTTACATCTAAATTTAGAACATTTCCTTACTAAATTGATAAAAAGTGCTTAAGAAGGGGGAATTCCCTCCTGAAACACGATGGTGGCAACGAAACCCCATACCCCTGGGCTAATCACTCACTGTAACATTATGACAAAACACCACAGACTATCAGCACTCACAGTCTAATAGATATAAAATTATTGGTTTACAGTATTTCCAAACAGTGCAACAAGGAAATCTTATGTCATACCAAGCAGCAACTTGAACACTTTCTACAAAAGCAGTTGAAACATAATATTTGAGGAAAGCCATGTACACTACTGTCAGATAATTTGCTAGTTCGAGTAGTATCTTTTGCACTTTAGACAGGTATTGGGCTATGCTTCAGGAACAGAGGCATTCTGTTGAGATTTTCCTTGAGCCATTCCTTCCTAACTATGATCCCAGTATTGATATTCTCTGATGCCCTGCAAAGTTCACACAACTGCGAAATCTCTACATACCAAAGAGCCTCTAGCATAGTAATCTTGTTTACTGTAGGGTTATTGAATGGTTGAACAGAAGACAAGAAACAATAAAGAAACCTACACTTCAGTGTTTGGTGATGATGTAACAGAAACTTACTTGAAACAATTGGACCGGCACAAAGACAGAATGGTAGTGAAGTTGTGCCTGGAAACCGAGAGATCACAGGATCAAATCCCAGTTGAAACATGATAAATTTTCTGATAGTCTTCACCTCTCAATGGTTGACCAGAGGACAGAGGTAATCTACAATTCAGTTTTTGAGCATGTGTCTGGAAATCGAGAGATCGCTGCATCAAATCCCGGTTGAAACACAGAAAATTTTCTGTAGCCTTCACCTCTTAACGATGTGAAGATTCAGCAGGAATGACACACGGCTTGGAATCAATGTTAAACTGTATGTACTCTTTCCCCGGTAAGTTTGGTGGGAGGGCTTAGGGACACACAGGTCACAGAAATGGTGTCCAATTTAAAGATTCGCACCATGACATTAAGCCACACAAAATTATTACTGTCAGAAGATTCCAGACAGACAGATTCTTACACAGAAGCTGTGTAAAGTCATCTCATACAAAAAGGAAAAGGAAGACTAGCCAATGATAATGTCATGAGAGACAGAGCACGTCAGCCAGAACAAGGATGAGGAAGAAGATCAGCAATATCATTTTTGTATGCACCATCAAAACATCCACCTTAATCAGTTTTGGGAATTCTAGACAGGTGGATGGGAATCTGAGCTCATAATCTTAGAAATGCAAGTCCAGTGTCTTACACTACTGCTTTTCTGTTCTTCTAATGTACACAGTGGTTGAACGAGTGCAATCATCTCGCATGCAGAACTCATAAAACTATATAATACTGGTCAAGGGGACATTATCAAATACCAGACCCTCAGAAGATGACACCACACTCACAAGGAACCCCTTGAGTGTGATGTCGCAAGTTCAGTCTTTACTTAGACTCATTTGAAAGTGTTGAGTTAACCCTTTCAGGGGAAGTGGTTCCATTTGAAACCACCAACAATTTTCTCATTTTGTGGCAAAAGTGCAGTGGCTACATTTGGGGACACCATTCAGCAGCCTAGTTGGTGCTGCCCTCTAGCGGCTGTCACTGGAACCGCTTCAAAATCTGTAAATATTAGCAAGTAGTGAGACGAGTTGGATAGCCATTTTTGTACGCTGTGCACGAACGTTTTTGCTCTCAAATTGTGACTGTATTCTTCTGTATTAGGTAACTTTTATGCATGTATAAAATGAAGAATACTGTTCTGTTTACATTAATACTATATGTAATGCAATAATAACCAAAATAATGCATTTATTTCCGTGACTGTTGTGGTGGTTCCATTTGAAACCACTGCTCCTGTAACAGCAGCATTAGTGGGTGTGACGATTTTTTTTTTTTTTTCCCAGTTTCATGTGATATATTCTCACAGACTAAAGGACGAGGTAATTCTGGAGTGCCTTTTCACAAATATTCCTTCAGATCCCGACTCACAGATTGACACTAGCAGTGACAGTGAAAGTGATGTGCGAGCTGAAGACAGTGATCTGGATTTGCAAATGAAAACACCTGTTTTATCTCAAATTATTTCGGAAAGTGAGAGTGAGGACCATTTTGACAATGACAGTGATGATAGTTTCAGCACTTATGACGATTTGCCACTGTCTTCCATTGCGAACTTTTCATGGAGAAAGGACATCAATGCAATGAACTTTGCTGCCAATTTTTCAGAGGAAGCTGGTGTATGAGGAAAACTTAAAAATGACAGTGAAGGTACGCAACCAGTAGATTTTTTTGTGTCTGTTTTGTGACACTATGTTAGAACACATAGTTTTCCAGTCTAGCCTATACGCAACACAGAAAGGTGGCACTTTCAGGCCTCTTTCTAATGCAGAACTACAAGTATTTTTGGCTATAAACATTCTAATGAGAATCAAGAAATCTTGTTATTATCGTGATTGCTGGTCATCCCATAAGGAACTTCGAGATGAGTACATTTCCTCACTAATGTCGGTAAAAAGGTTCAGCTGGATTTTGACACATATTCATCAGTTAAAAGTACATTTATGCCTCAGACCAAACACTACATGCATATTTTACATACATAAGTACAGTAACTTCGAATCTCTGGAGCTCCATAATGGGTAATGATACTGAAAAACATTTCAGGATTTCCTGAGATCATCATTTTAAGTTCATATGGTAAAAATTTAGATAATTTGCTATGCATCAAAATTACAGATGTGGCAATCCCCGCCATTGATACTTTTGAAAATGGGAAAATGGTGTTTGTACATAGATGTCTGAAAAAGATAGAGTTGAAATGTGAGCTGTTCGCTATGGTTAATTATTTAGATACATGCAGCCAAAGATATCTTTTAAGGAAGAAGTTTCTCAAGATAGTCTTATCAAATTCATTGGCTCATGGTCAAATTGGGCACATAATTAGGGTAAACTATAAAAACTCACTTTAATACATTACATGGATTGTGAGAAAACCAGAACAGAAGATAATCAAAGCATTTGCGAGGTGGAGCTACAGACGAATGTTGAAAATTAGGTGGATTCATAAGGTAAGGAATGAGGAGGTTCTGTGCAGAATCGGAGAGGAAAGGAATATGTGGAAAACACTGACAAGGGGATGGGACAGAAAGATAGGACATCTGTTAAGATGTCAGGGAATGACTTCCATGGTACTAGAGGGAGCTGTAGAGGGCAAAAACTGTAGGGAAAGACAGAGATTGAAACACATCCAGCAAATAATTGAGGAGGTAGGTTCCAAGTGCTACTCTGAGATGAAGGGACTGGCACAAGAGAGGAAAAAAAGCATATCAGGCATTGGAGTATGATTTTTAAGAGCACTCAGTAACATATAAGGCAATACAGGCAACCAATGAGAAGTTACATCATTATACATATTTTAATGTTACAATAGTTGATGATAACACTGATGTCCTTCCTGCTTGAGTGACATCACGTAAACACACACAAATTTATACTTCAATGTATTTACATTAGTTTTATTTCAATATTCACACAATTTTTGCCCTTTTTTATTTCATGTGAAGCTTACAGGAACATTACAATGTGGCATCACACTTCTCTACTAAGCAAGTTTTTCAGGACCCATCAGCACAATATTTTAGCCAACGGCCGGTGATTGCGAGAAGAAGAGAGCTGCACTGTCAAGAGCCTCATTGCACTTTATTAGAATCATGATGATACATGAAATTTAAAAATATTGTAATGGAGCCATATAATTAATGACATGTAATTTTTAATGAACATGGAGATCTGGTTGGCAGTGGAAATGGTCTGTTCATACTGATGCTATTCGTACTGTACACTGTCAGAGAAAACTCACTCTATGTATCCTGCTGTCAGTAAACCATGAGGGGAGAAGATTTACTGGAAAAATTAGGGAATTCTGTGTTTTATTTTAAAACTAGTAAATAATTTATAATCCTGAACCTGAAATTATGGGAAATACATTGAGGTGAAAAATGTTAAATACACTGAACGCAAATATTATTCACACATACCACCTAACTTTGAGCATATCATCACTGGATGTCAGTCATCTCTTACTTAAGAATTATGAATTTTTGTTTCACAAGAGTAAACAAATCTTGCAGTAGTATCTTGTTCTCTACATATAATCATGCGAAAAACTTGCTACTAATTAGAAAATATTTCAAAGAGAAAAGAAAAGCATGTAATTATAATTTATGAATACATGGCTCTGTAAAAGAAATATATTCAGATTTGTGGAGTTACCTCACACTTATGAGAAGTCTACTGCAGATAGATTAATATGACAAACCACCAACAAACACAACATAAAATCAATGCAGATTTAATATTTGAACATGTTGCAAGAATGCAAGCAAAATAAACAAATAAAAATAGCATCCAAGGCACAGTTGTGGCTCACAAAATATAACATGGTGAGCATTATGGCCACTGTGACTGTATTGTGACAATGGAGCAAAATATTTGATTCTGCTGTGCACATTTTAGACAATAACCATGTATGTAACACTATTTACAGGAATAACAAATAAGTATCTGCATTTTTTTAAATAGTAATGAAATAATGAAGAGTGTATTTATTACTATGACATCTTGGTCTAGGACAGCAAGTTTTTATCCATTTCTCAAAATCATATTTTTCTGGTTGCCAAGTTCTGATTTGGGAAAATTTTAAATTTTAATGAAGGGTATTTCTTCCTATCACATCAATTGTTTTTATTTTTTAGTAATATAGCTTAGTTAGCTGCTGCTTCCAGGGTAGAATGTCATGCCCATCTCTCCTCCCTCCTCTCGCAAATGACTAGTATCAGCTCATACTGATGTCCAATCCACAGGAGAGAAGTTTAGGGGTATGAGGGTGCTCAGTGGGCTGTTCATCAATGTAGACTCATTCATTACCATATAACCATTGCTTCACCCAACACTTTAAGACATTTTTGCATTTGACAGCAGTTCTATCATAAATTAGTTCCTGTTAAAAATAGAAGCACCTTGAAGGACTTTGGACAGCAAACAGTGATCAACTATTTTTATTTAGACATGTCTAAATTATTGTTTTCTTACATAAATGTTACCAGCACCAATGACAGTAATCTCCATGTTCACAGTATTTTAATGAGTTGCAGGTTTTTTATGCAACATATGGATATATGCCAGGTGCCAGCCTGGCTGGAATAATGACAAACACTTAGAAAAAAGACTTACCTGCGTTGAAAAATTTCACACATGAAAAAGAAATCTGAACTGTATTTAAATAAAACAATGAACTATTTAACTATGGAAATTTTGGTAAATTTGTCTTTGTGTGACCTTTTCTGCTACATTTACTACAATATCATGTTTCCAGAAACCCATGCTTCCTTATGTGAATGGCACTCCTTGTCAAGTCCAGCCGCACAGCTAAGTGTTCATCATGGCCGTCTGCCATGTGAGGGACCCGTGTTCAATTCCCGGTATGATCATGGATTTTTCCTTGGTGGGAAGACTGGTATAGGATGTACTCAGCCTTGTGAGGCCAAGTGATGAGCTATGTCACTGAGTAGTAGAAGTTCCAAGATCAAGAAACTCAACGACTGGGAGAGCGGTGTGCTATTCACATGCCCCCCCCCCAGACTACGACTGATGACACCATGGCTGGTTGAACCTGATTGGGCTAGCTAGGGCCAGTATGTGGGACTTTACCTTTACTCCTTGATAAGCATCAACAATAGCCCCGAATTAAATTCTGAAGCTGTTTAACGAAATCTATGAAAAGTGTGATGCTTGACTGCAAAAAATAACCGCCTTGTTTCAATTGTTAGAGACATTATCAGGTATTATTAAAACATTACTAAATTAAGAATCTAACACCTACATAAGTCCATTGTACAAGCAAATCTAAGGTCACTGGTAACACTGTTAACAATGGGTTGGTGTACTGTCATTAAAACACTGGAGCAACATCATAAACAACATACAAAATGAAGCGTTTATTGTGGTTTACAAATTTTAATGTTTACATTTACTTCATCTCTTATTCTCAGTCTTTGAAGGTTCCTTTTCTTCATCACTGTAGTACTCTGCTCTACTGTCCCCTCTGCAGTCATCAGTGACATTTGAGTTTTCACAGGGCTCCACAGACAAAGTTGACTGCTTAGTAAGATGCTGGAATACTGCCATTGCCTGTAAATTAAGAATTATAAGAAGTTACTTCTGTTTGCTGTAAGTGACAAATCATCTATTAAACAAGTAGCTGTTCAAGAACTTTTTGCATCCATATACAGCTTTCAGTTATAACAGCACAAATTCAGTTTTAACCAAAGCAAACACAAGTAATCTAAATACAAATGCTTTTGATTTTTTAACAGTCTCTCTTAGATCTCTTATCTAAATGTATTCCTGAATCCTCTTGAGAACAATTGGTTCAATGTTATACAGTCTAGGAAGCTTGTTTTTATCTTCATACTGTTGTCATCACGGAGTAACAATTTTGCCTTTATAGAACTTTTTTGTATTACTTCATTCTACTATGCACAGATTACCGAGGACCAAGCCAGAATATTAATTCTAAGCCTTCCGTTTTAATCACTCTTCCAAGTGGTCTTATGTGGTCCACCACAATTTGCCCTCTTGTGCCCATCTCTTCATCTCAGAGTAGCACTTGCACCCTATGCCCTCAACTATTTGTTGGGTGTATTCTACTGTCTGTCTCCCCATACTGTTTTTACATCCTACCGTTCTGTCTCATACCATGGAAGTTATTCCTTGATGTCTTACCATTTGTCCTACGATTCTGTAAATTCTTCTTGTCAATGTTCTCTGTATCTTCTTTTCCTTGCCGATTTAGTAGAAAAGCTCCTCATTTCTTATCAGTACATTTAATTTTCAGCATACCTTTATAGCAACAAATCTCAAACACGTTTAATTCTGTTCTTTTCCAGGTTTTTCACAGTCCATGATTTACTTCCATAGAGTGCCGTGCTCCAAACATAGATACTTGGAAATTTCTTCTTCAAATTAAGGCCTATGTTTGACATTAGTAGACTTCATTTGGTCACAAATGCCCTCTTTGCACATGCTAGTTTGCTTCATATGTCCTACGTGCTTGACCATCATGTGCTATTTTGTTTTCAAGCCAGCAGAATTCCTTCACTTCATCTACTTCATAGTCCCTATTTTTGATGTTAATTTCATCACTAACCTCATTCCTGCTACTAGTAATTACTTTAGTCTTTCTTCGGTTCATTATCAATCCATAGTCCGCACTTATTAAGACTGTTCATGACATTTAACAGATTCTGTTATTGTTTTTCCCAGCAATGTCATCAGTTATGGTTGATATTCTTTGAATTTTATTTCAATTCCTGAAGCTTTCTTTTATTTCTTTCCTTGTTTCTTTGATTTCTAGATTGAACAGTAGATGCGAAAGACTGCACCCCTATCTTACACCCTTTTTAATCTGACTTCTTCGTTAGTCTTTCATTCGTATTGTTCCCTCCTGGTTTTTGTACATATGGTGTATTACTTGTCTTTTTCCTGTAGCTTACGACCATTTTCCTGAGAATTTTTAACATCATGCACCGTTTTAGATTATCTGGCTTGACAAATGATTGTGTCATGGCTTTTCTTAAGTTTTCCTTCCATTGCCAAGCACAACAGAACTACTCCTATGGTGCCTTTACCCTTACTAAAGCCGAAATGGTTGTCATCTGTCATACATTCCATTTTCTGTTCCATTCTTCTGTATATTATTCTTGTCTGCAACTTCAATGCAAGAGCTGGTAAGTTGATTATATGATAGTTTCTGTACTTATCCGCCCTTTCTGTCTTTAGGATTGCGAAGATGCTAATTTTTGCAACAATCTGATGGCATGCCTCTAGTCTCGTAGATTCTACACACCAACTTGAATAGTTGCCAGTTCCCCCAGCGATTTTAGAAATTCTTAAGGAATGTTATCTATGCCTTCTGCATCATCTGATCTCAAGTTTTCCAAAGCTATGTTAGACTCTTAGTCTAATACTGGATCCCCTATATCTTCCACGTTGACTGCTATTTCTTATTCTATCAGGACATCAGACAATTCTCCCCCTCAAATACATCTCAAATGCGCTCTTTTCTCTTTCTCAGGGAGGAAAGAGCTGTTATGAGGATGAAATCTTACAAGGATAAAGGACAGCCAAAGGAGACAAATCAGCCACCGTCTGATGTAACCGACAGTCTGCTACTATTAGTCTTGTGCTCTATAAAAATCAAACATGTTGAAACAATAAACTGCCTGGTACAAAAAAGCAGACAAGTTACAATTAAATCAATACCATTAGCTGCTGACAGGCATTGATATACATCAACGGGGACAGTTGAAAATTGATTTAATTGTAATTTCAGGAAAGGATCAGGTCACACAGGATACAATTATTGGCACCCAATAGGTTATTTTCTGAAGCTAGCTATTTTGTTCACTGTATCTTTAATGCCTTACTGTTGCTTCCTTATCTGATTCCAAATGATTTATGCCTTTTTATTTCTTTTCTAATTTCAGTAAATAAACTCTAAAACAAAGAAGCAAATATTTTAATATTACTATCAGGAAACTTTAACACATTAAACCATTAGTCCTCATATAAGTGGATGATACTTCTCTTCATAGAGTGGAGGAAGGCAATGCTTAGTAAAGTACTCTGGTGTGTAGGTAAATCATGAGTTGAGAAATTTTTTTCCACCATTCAACTTGTTATCAAATGGCACTAATGTGAGCATCATAAATTTTGATAGAACTCTGAACAGAGACTCTTTTGGGATTGTAATATACTAAGTTATTAAATGTAATTTGTTGCAACACCAACCAGTTCTAAATTTGCATATTTTTGTAAAGATAATCTTATACTGATCACAGATAAAGTAACAATAGCTTTATACTGCACTGCTTGCCTGGCAGCGATCCTCTTCATTGCAAAAACTTTTTTCAATACAAACATTGTGTATGAAACAATGTAGATTATTTTCACTAACCTGAGAAACAGCACCAGCAATATCACCAGCGTTGCTTGGTAAAATTAGTGTGTTGTTTGTCTTGGCCAATTTCTGGAAAGCCTCCACATACTGCTCAGCAACACTGAATGTGGCTGCATTCTGTCCATCCTGTAGAAGTTGCACATATTTAAAAGCTTAGAAAGAATTAATATGTTTTTACAGTAAGTAGCAGATCAAATTTCTCCCTGTTATTCCCCTCCAGTCAACACATTCTCTGCACAGCAACGGCTGTTATCTACAAGCAGTCCATTTGGCCTGAGCCTATTCTCAGTTTGTCCTAATTAGACATATGTTCATTAATCAGCTGCACTCTTCTTTGGTGCCGCTTTGTAGTGGTCTGTGGCCGTGAAGTATGAAGCTTTTTACTGCACAAGCATACCTATGAATGAGGAGGTTACTCTAGCTGTCATTCACGTTTCCATTTAAATAAAGGAAAGAAAACCAAACAGAGCTTAGGCACATTGCAAGTGGCTGTACCTAGACTGTACCTATAATGAACTGAAATTTCCTAGTGCTATTTCACTTCGTTATGGTCAGATAAATCCTGTGTCTATCAAATGATTCACTGTTGCCTGCAAGACTACATGACTGTAGGAATATACGAGGGTTGTTTTTTAAATAAGGGCCGTTTTTATTAAAAAAAAAAAAGATACAAATACTTTTGTAAAAAAACTTTTATTTTCTGATGCTACACACTTTTACCTATTTTTCTACATAGTTGCCTTGTTTATTTAAGCACTTGTCATACCGTACAACTAAGTTTTTAATTCCCTCTTCAAAGAATTCGGCCGCCTGCTCCGACAGCCAAGAGTTCACAGCCGCTTTCACTTCATCATCGCCATTGAAGCGCTGCCCGCCAAGATGGTGTTTCAGGTACCGGAAAAGGTGAAAATCGCTAGGAGCAAGGTCGGGGCTGTATGGTGCATGGTCCAAAACTTCCCAGCCAAAGGAATCAATCAAATCTCGAGTCTTTTGAGAGGTGTGAGGCCTAGCGTTATCGTGCAGGAGCAAAACTCCTTTTGTCAGCATGCCGCGCCTTTTGTTTTGAATTGCTCTGCGGAGCTTCTTTAGAGTTGCACAGTAGGCATCTGAGATGATTGTCGTTCCTCGTGGCATAAAGTCCACTAGCAAAACACCGCGCCGGTCCCAGAACACAGTTGCCATAATCTTGCACTTTGACAGCGTCTGTTTGGCTTTGACCTTCACGGGTGAGGTTGTGTGTCGCCATTCCATCGATTGTCGCTTGCTTTCGGGAGTGATATGGGATACCCATGTTTCATCTCCAGTGACAATTTGACTCAACATGTCATCCCCTTCTTCCTCCTAACGAATCAAAAGGTCCAATGAAGTGGCAAATCTCTTCCCTTTGTGGTCCTCTGTGAGGAGTCTGGGTACCCACCGAGAACACATTCTTAAAGTTTAGGTTTTCAGACACAATTTTGTACAAAACCGATCTCGAAACTTGTGGAAATTGTGAATCTTCTGTCCTCACGAATCTTTGTTTCGACTGCAGCCACCAAATCATCAGTGATCACAGAGGGCCGGCCTGAGTGTTCTTCGTCATGGACGTTTTGACGGCCATTTTTAAACTCTCTAACCCATTGACGCACTTTACCTTCACTCATTGCATTCAAGCCATAAACTTCTGTTAACTGATGATGAATTTCTGCAGCTGATAGGCTTCTCGCAGTCAAAAAACGTATCAATGACTGTATCTCACACGCGGCAGGCGATTCAATAATCGTAAACATTATAAAGTAGCACAGCAATGCGTACACGTCAGCTACAGAGCTGCAACTTGCATCAGTGTGAATGGGAAGGATGCCGGCAAGTGGCACGGTGGCTTGTTGCGGTGTCCGCGCGAGCTACGGGACTATACGCGCAAACGGCCCTTACTTAAAAAACAACCCTCGTATATAAAAAATTGCAGTAATATTAACATCAGTCCACTAGCTATAGGCAAGTAATTTTTATCAAACAGCAAAAAATGTTTGTGAAATATGTCTGCTTATCACATTTTTTCCCTATTCAACACTATTAAGCGAACTATACATAAAGTAAGGGAAAGGCAACCACTCACCTATGGTAGACTGATATTCAGATCACAGAAACATGTAACAGGAAACACTAACCACACCAGCTTTTGAACTCTTGCTCTTTTTCTGGTAAAAATATACACATTTGCATATACAACCACACACACACTTGGCAAAAATGATTATTGATTACTGATAATTAAAAGCAGTTATCTAGACTGAAGGAGGCGGAAAGGGGGTAGCAAGGAAGAGGCAGGTCTTTTGACAGATTACTCGGAAAGAAGGAGAGAGAGAGAGAGAGAGAGAGAGAGAGAGAGAGAGAATGCTCACATGAGGAAAAAGATAGTGGTGGGAGAAGGCAGTGCACAATATGGATAGGGAAGAAGTGGTGTGGACAGAAGAGGGAAGATGAGGCCCTGGAAACAGGTGAGCGGATCTTCATTCCAGGAGAATTACAAGACTGTTGGATTTGCTGGAGAGACAATTCCCATGTCGACACCATCCCCTCACCCTTTTTCTATATTTCTTTCATCTTCTGCTCTCTGTACTCCTTTCGCCTTGTGCTGCCGCTGTGTCACCTGTCAAAAGATTTGGCTCTTTCCCAATACCCCCTCCTTGTGTCCTTACCTACCCTGTCCCCACCTTCCTCAGCCCAGGCAACTGCTTTCAGTAATCGATAATTAACAGCCTGTGTGTGTGAATATATGCATGTTTACTGGAAAACGCTAATGTGGCTAGTGTTTCCTAATGTGTGTTTCTATGCTCCACACATCAGTTCATTGTAGGTGAGTGTTTGCTTTTCCCTTATTTTACATACTGATTGTTCCATCCAGGAAGCTGCAAATTTTTAAGTGAACTGATACACATGTAAAATATTGCCATGACTGATTATTCATTTGTGGTTGACAGAGCACCAATTGTCTTCCCTGTAACTATCCTAGACAAGAAGTTAAGATTCTACATCTCTCTGTCATTTATCACATTATGGCTGTAAAGGGCAACCAACACTAGCAAGAATGATAGCTTCTCAGCAACATGTTCACCAATAGCATCATGTTGCAGCCCCCCCCCCATAGCATCATGTTGCAGGGTCTGCCCCCAACCCCCCCCCCCCCCCACACACACCACCACCACCCCCCTGAAAGAGAGCCAGGTCGTTTCTTCCACTTGGCTATTTTAACTAACATTTGGTTTCCACTTGCTTGTGGTCGTTTTTAAAGTTGATGCTCTGTACAAGGAGCTGATATGTTAACCATAAAATAGATTGAAGTTCAGTATACAAGAATTACAGTAAAATGTTGTGACTCGCCGATCTTTCAAAGTGCTGCCGTGCAGTTACGCTTGTCCTCTACATGCGGCACTGTCTGCCAGCCATGCAGCAGCAGCAGCGCCACCTAAGCGGCCAGCCAGCCAGTGGCCGCTAGACTCGGACTCAGTTATGATTTGACTGGTAAAGTGTACACACGTCTTACTCTGTTTACTTGATCTGTGACTTTCATGTATTGCGTATTCCTTGAAATATATTTGTTCAACTTGAAGTTATAACAATTGGCGACGAGGATGGGATTTTTCTTTTCCATCGTTGACCCACATGTTTCCATGGCTACTTTAGAGCAACTATTGCAAGGTCTCATAGAACAGCAAACACTTCTCACAAATGCGATTCGTGATTTCGTCACGGCACAAATGCGGGGCGTCTCTCGTCATTGTCTCTACCTCCTTTTCCTCCTTACGACGAGATGGCGGAAGACTGGTCTGATTATGAAAAACGTCTTCGACAGCACTTCTTGGCATTTCATGTCGTGGACGAACAAACATGTAAATCTCTGTTACTTTCATGGATTTCACCTCAAATGTATCGGTTGTGTTGCAATTGGCTCCTTTGAAAGATCCTGCACCTTTGTCCTTTGCTGAAATGTGCTCACTTCTGTCCATCTATTTTCAAAAGCAAACGCATGTGGTAGCCTCTCGTGTTGCCTTTTATCGTTGTCAAAAACAACCGAATCAATCCTATCGCGCTTGGGCTGCTGAACTTCACGGCCTCAGTAGAAAGTTTCAATTTGTTACTGAAGTTCACAAAGAATCCTACGCCGATTCCATGGTGCGGGGTGCTATTACCCGATCGGCACCCGACAAAGAAGTTAGGCAACATGCCCTTCAGTTAGCAAATCCGACTCTAGATGAAGTCCTATCCATCGCTCAGTCTTTTGAAATTTCTTGCGCCGCTGGAGCACACATAGAGGCATGGGGCGACGTCGGGGAAATACAACCTCTGTGCGATGTTGACTAAGCGTGTGGCGTGTCCCCGCCGGCCGACGTGGCCGCAGTACGCTCCCAAGCACAGCCTCGGCCTAACCGTAAACAAACCTCTAAGAAACTGTAGCAAAACCCACGCCACTTCCTTCATGTCCACGGTGTTTTATGAAACATTCACGAGAAGATTGTCCTCAACGTTGGGCCGTGTGTCACAAATGCAAAAAAAAAAAAGGGTCATGTGTCATTCGTTTGCAAATCCGGCCGCATACATGATGTTCATGAACATGATGCTGATTCTGATTCTGTGTTGTCTGTCAATGGTACTTCTTCCTTTTCATGAAAGTTATTCCTCACTGTCCAAATACTTGATCGAGATGTTTGCATGCAGATGGATACTGCTTCTGCTGCCATCAATTCTCAGACGTATCTTCAGTTGGGTTCTCCAATCCTGTCACCTGTCACTAGGTAATTACAGACTTACAATAAACAGAAGATTTCTCTCTTGGGACAATTTGATGCTGAGGTATCTTACAAATCTGTCGCTCGCACTGTTCCCATATTTGTGGTTGACCATAGTAACGCAGAGAATCTTTTTGGTTTTGATGCCTTTCGCGTTTTTGGGTTCTACATAGATGACTCTGTCAATATCGTCTCTGAGGCTATTCCTTATGCTCAATTGGATTCCTTGTCGACAACATTTTCATCCCTTTTTTCTCCTGGGTTAGGCCGTGCAAACGACTTTGAAGCTCATATCACGCTCAAACCCACAGCTCGGCCTAAGTTTTTTGGGCCTCGGCCCATTCCTGTGGCCCTTCGTGATCAGGTCAAACTGAAGCTGGATCGTCTCGCTGCTTCAGGGGTCTTGCAACTTGTCTCTTCCAGTGAGTGGTCCTCTCATGTCATCGTCATTGCTAAGCCAAATGGTGATATTCGTCTCTGTGGCGATTTCAAAGCCACTGTAAATGCTCAATGCCTTATCGACACTTACCCTATGCCTCGACCTGAAGAATTGTTCACTAAACTTGTTGGAGGCCAGTATTTTTCTAAACTTAACCTGTCAGAAGCTTATCATCAACTTCCTATCGACACTCCTTCCCGGCAGTTTCTGCTCCTTAACACGCCTTTCGGCCTCTATCAATACCAACGATTGCCATTTGGGGTTGCCAGCACCCCTGCTCTCTTTCAGCGATTCTTGGAACAATTATTGTTCACTGTCCATGGGTGTATAAATTACCAGGACGACATTGTTGTCACTGGCTCCACCACTGACGAACATCTTCAAAACCTCCGCACACTTTTTCATGTCTTACAGGATGCTGGTCTTCAGTGTAATCTTCAGAAATCAAAATTTTTTCAGGCATCTATCACGAACTTGGGGTTTCAACTCTCTCGGGATGGTATTCGTCCGCTTCAGCAAACTGTTGCTGTGATCGATGCCCTTCCTCGCCCTACATCTGTTAAGGAACTGCAGGCCTTCTTGGGGAAAATAGCATACTATCACAAGTTTTTACCATCTGCTACTTCGGTGGCTCAGCTGTTGCATCGCCTGTTGCATAAAAACGTGCCTTTTCACTGGTCCGCATCATGCGATGCGGCTTTCCAGAAATTGAAGACTATGCTGAAACAGGCCCTGTGCCTGGCTACTTATCGACCTGGCCAACATCTTGTTCTTGCCACGGACGCTTCTCAATACGGGGTCGGTGCAGTCCTTGCGCACCGTTTTTCAGACGGTTCTGAACAACTCATTGCTTATGCCTCCAAAACACTCACTGATGCCCAACAAAAGTCTTCTCAAATTGAAAGAGAAGCTTTTGCCATTATTTACGCTCTTCATAAGTTTGGTGTTTTTCTCTATGGATCCAAATTTCATCTTGTTATGGATCACAAACCACTTGTTTCCTTGTTTCATCCATCAACGTCACTTCCCGACAAGGCTGCACACCGCCTCCGGCATTGGGCTCTTTACTTGTCTCGTTTCAATTATGAGATTCATTTCCGGCAGACGGCTCAACATGCGAATGCTGATGCACTGTCTCGCCTTCCCATGGGTCCTGATCTGGCATTCGATAGGGACGAACTTTTGTGTTTCCACCTGGATGTTGCCGAACAGCGGGTTGTGGATGGGTTCCCCATCACTGGGGACCGGCTGGCGGTTGCTACGGGTTCTGACCCTACCCTCTCCCGGGTTTTATGCTGTATTCAGAAGGGTTGGCCAGATCGTCCGTCCACTAAGACTTCTGATCCGTTGCGGAACTACTACGCTTTGCATTACCACCTCATGGCTAGGGATGGTGTTATCCTCCTTTCCACCGAAAATGCTTTGCCGCGTGTTGTGGTACCTGCGTCTTTGCGTGCTTCGGTCTTGCGCCTCCTTCACCAAGGGCACTGGGGTGTCTCTCGCAAAAAATCTCTGGCGCACCGTCATGTGTACTGGCCCGGTATCGACTCTGAAATCGCACACATGTTTGCTGCCTGCAGCCCTTGTGCGTCACAGGCCGCCGCCCCAAAGTCATCTTTGTCACCGTGGCCTTCGCCTGAGAAACCCTGGGAGCATGTTCATGCTGACTTCACCGGACCTTTTTTAGGTGCTTATTGGCTTCTCGTTATTGACGCCTACTCTAACTTTCCTTTCATTGTCCGTTGCATGTCGCCTACCACCGCAGCAACCACCAATGCTCTAGCTCACATTTTCTCTTTGGAAGGCCTTCCCTCTACTCTTGTTACTGATAATGGTCCGCAATTTGCCTCTTCCGATTATGCGGATTTTTGTGCCCGTCACGGCGTCATGCATGTCACGGCCCCTCCGTTCCATTCACAGTCAAACGGTGAGGCTGAACGACTGGTCCGCACATTTAAGGCTCAGATGAGGAAACTCCTGACTTCTTCTGCTGCTAATGATGTGCTTCTCCAATTTCTGGCTTCTTACGGTTACACCCCCACGGCGACCACAGCCCGGCTGAGCTCTTACATGGCCGACAGCCCTGCACGCTACTTCATCTTCTGCAGCCTTCTACCTCACGTCCGCAGGTGCCTTCGCTTGGCCGGTTCACTGCCGACAACCTTGTAGGGGTACAGGGATATGGCAGGCGGCCAAAATGGAGACCTGGTCGCATCTTACGACACCGTGGCCAACGCCTGTATGAAATCCAGACGGACACGGGTGTTGCTGTGCGTCATTAGGACCAGTTTTGGCCTCGTGTGTCGGCAACGCCTGTTCCGGATGCCGCTACACCACCTTCGGCTCTATCTGACGCTCGGGATACTGGAATCTCTCATTACTCACAATGCAGTCCTCTCACCATCGTATCAGTGCCAGCCCGAGAACTGACGCCACCAGGAGACGTGCCCATGCAGGAACCAGATGACCATCATCTTTCAGAGCAACTCTACTCGCCTCCTTCTCCTACGGACGCGGATACATCGCCCGTGTCTCCTGTTATAACAACCGGACTTGCCACAATGGGCAGATTGGTGCACGGGGCCCCAGCAGATTCGACCCCCACGTCTCCTGTCATCTCGACCCGTTATCATCGGGGACACTTCCGTCTGTACAGGAAGCCTCCTCCTCGAGACTTTACGGCCAGTCAAACAACACCTACGGACGTTAGCAATCTACAGGCCACCTCCACCAAGATCTGTGCAAAAACTTCAAAGGGGGAAAAAGTGTTGCGAGTTTCCGATCTTTCAAAGTGCCGCCGTGCAGTTACGCACGTCCTCTACATGCGGCACTGTCTGCCAGCCGTGTAGCAGCAGTGCCACCTAAGCGGCCAGCCAGCCAGCAGCCGCTAGTCTCAGACTCAGTTACGATTTGACTGTTAAAGTGTACACACGTCTTACTCCGTTTATTCGATCTGTGACTTTCATGTACTGTGTCTTCCTTGAAATATATTTGTTCAATTTGAAGTTATAACATAAAATACCACCCAGAATATATTTAATGTCTTTGTTATTAACCAACATTACACCTCTGTTAGGCAGCTGTGGTTGTTACTTTAAGTCACTGCATTCTACATGTTGCCATACATAAACAATCTGCCAGGCCAAATGGCACCATGCTGAGCCAACTTCCACCACATGTGGGAAATCTCAGGTGGTACGGCACGGCTTGGGCTTGGCACAGCGATTCTCCACACGGGGGAAGGCTGAGCATAGGCTCAGAGGATTGGCATGGCAGTTTCTTGACCAGACCAGCCGAGCAATGCCAGTCAACCTTAACACTAGGGGGACCGGTGTTAGTGAACTACCTAGAGGGACCGCTACCGCTCATTTTGACTGTTCAAGTTTTTTTCCTTTGTTTTCAGTTTTACTTCTTATGTTACTTCAATGTGGTGTCTTTTTAGGTTAGTAGTGCATTATGCTCATTGTAGAAATGCAGTATGCTTAAAAAATTCCAAAAAAAGTCTATTTAATTAAATAAAAAAGACCGCAGTAAAGAATACATAATAAAACCAAAATCAATTTAAACTAAACTTACAAATGCAAATAATCATATAATTAAGCAATAACATTTTTTGTCTGTGTGACTTTTGTACTCAGTCAAAGCCCCAAAACAGGTCATAAACTTACATTTAGTATGAAAAATAAAGAAAGATGGGCACAAACTGCTGTACCAATAAGAGAAAATAACTTTTTCCCCCCTATGACATCTTTTCAATTGCAGCCACCATCTTTGTCAAAACACTTTGCACACACGTACTGATCACTTCCAGCAAATGAAACTGTTGTGTACGTAGTTGCGTGTAGTCAGCGCGTACACAACTTTCCCACTAGAGCGCGCCTCGCTAAGCACAACAGTGCAGGCACATCGTTCGTCCGTCTTCGCACTACGAGATGGCGCTGTCTTAGAGACGGACTAAATTCTGCTTCCGCTGATCCGCGTATTAATATGTAACGCAGCCAATGAGATTGCTGCTAACGTAGAACCTTTTCTCCTCGCGGATCACAATCACGCAGTGATACCTGAACACGCGAGGTGTTATAACGAGTGTACAGACCTCCGATTAGTCAGTCTGCATTGGTCTGCACCAGTCTGCATTTGTCCGTACCAGTCTATAGTCAAGTTTCAGTTTGCGTCTAATGAGATTATCATATTCCTGTACATAGCCGTGAAGATAAATGTATAGACACTTTGTCAAGTATCAGAGATTTGAGAGAATAAGATTACCGTACCAAGACCAAAGGAACTTCAGACTGTCAATTGTAAACAGCATCCAGAATCAAGTTACGTAATATCTATGATTTTTATTATTTTAATAAATGTGTGTGAAAATTAATCAAGTTCTGTTTAAAGTTGGTCACCGTCAATCTGCTACTCTAAGCGTGCAAGTGGCATTTCTATCGTCTGACCTAACGGCAGAAGATAAACACGCCACGATAAGACCACGAGACGTATTGCTGACACTCGCCTACTTCGCTAGAGTGACAAGTCAAATAATCTGATGGTGTGTGTATCGAAGGTCTTACAGTGCGCACACCACAGAAACACATATGAATTTCTTGCAATACACACACAGATTTTTAGTTTTGTTCGAACTTTTGCATCCTCCTCTCTGGCAGGCCTTCTGCAACGATACGTTACATATTTCAGTGGTCACAAAGAATATATGAACATGTCTTTTCCGTGATTGTACACACACAGAGGAGAGTTCTTCTTCTAGTATGAAAAGAAACATTTGCCAGCTATCTTTTTCTCCTGTTGTCTCTCTGTAAAGGATCCCGGAATTTATTCCAGCAAGGTCTAGGACGGTGAAAAAATGTGCATAGGCCATCTACAAGTGCCAAATTTGACAGTGTACAGGCAAGACATCTGGTCCGGAATATCAACTCCAAATTTAGTGGCACTGTAGGAAGCTCACAGTTTCAGAGTGTTTCTTCATTGTTCATTTATCCACTACAACTGACTGGTGCATTCTGCTCAATAGAAGAACATTTTTCTTGGTCTTCTCCTGATAGGAAGTAATTGCTATGTCACAAGATATATATAAAATAGTATCGTGCAAAGATCTGACAGCAGACTTCGCTGATAGAGGAACTTCTCTTCAGGTTTTCTTCAGCGTACCCACCATGGTTGTGTTCTCCCACTTCAGATATTTGGCTTTGATGAAATTGTCACATGTTACATTTCTTTCTTTCAGAGTGTAAGATTGCACGAGACGTGTAACAACATGCTCTGCCACAGGTATGTTAGTGGGTCTTTCATTTTGTTTGCCCAAGTAAGGAAATCCATTCACCATATATTTACTACTGGCATCTGCTGCAAGACAGAACTTCAAACAAAATTTATCTGGTTTATTACTCGTGTATTGTACATACTGGCACTGAGCTTTGCATGGACAGAGTTGTTCATCTACAGTTATAAATTCACCTGGTTTATAGTTCTGGATACAGTTTGCTTCAAATGAATTCCAGACTGGGGTAGCTGCTGTGAAGTCATCAGTCTTGAGTCCTTCGGTACGAGTGTGCTTGTCATCAGATCTTAAAAATCACATGACTTCTACGAACTCATTTCTTCCCATAGTGCGAGAAAAAAATGCCGACCTCCACACTTGAGACCACAGAAGTTTCAGGGGGAAATTCTTTCCTCCATACACTTCATGTGCATACATTATAGCTATGGCAGCTTCTAAGCACCCATTTGTCATCCTGGAGGAGTTCTCAGGGTGCAATTTCTGTAAAGTTTTTTTACGCTCTGTACAATATTATTGTCTATGCACTCGAGTAACTGCCTGCGACTATAAGTTTCTTAGAGTTACAAGTTGGCCCACGAGTTTCTACCAACACATTGTAATCTTCCAGGTGCATGCCCTGGTGCAGTTCGAGTCCACACAGTTCCGTCGAATGCAGCCTCTGCACTTCCAGCTTCCTCATGCTGAGATGGATATGATTCTCCCCCCCCCCCCCCCCCCCTCATTCTGCAAGTAGGAATTTGTAGTGCCGCTGACATCAAATGTGTAAGCACTGGTTTATTCGTATGTTGTTGTACAGGTTCTGAATATTCATCTTCTGACTTCGAGGATTCACCTTATTCTTTTTTGTGGGACTGATATTCTGTGTTATCTTAAAATCTTTGTCATCTTTATCATCCAACTCATAACATTCAAAAATATCTTCTCCTTCAGAATCTTCTTCAGGTAGTTCAACAATCCTTCATCTGAACAGAAACACTGGTGCGGCATAATAATGAGGAGGAGTGCTAAACTTCTGCAGACCACAACAGTGAATTGACAGAGAACAGCAACTAAAGTATGTCCACTCTTCCACTAAATAAAGTAAAGTGTAAAGAGAGAGAGGGAACGAGATCATAAGAATATAATAAAATGAGCTAAGTACGTGAAAAAATCCACTGTTTTGCCTTTACAGACATGAAACGTAAAAATTATCTCACCGGTCAGAATGACCGGCCGCAGTCCTTTAAGATAAAAATGTTTGTAATTCTTTCAGTTTTTGTGGTAGATGTTTGTCTTTTACAGAAATTATAAACCACAAAGGTGCAATAAAAGTTATGAAAAATAAGGCCCACAAATTAAAACGTACACTATTTATTAAATGTTAAACAATGCTCATCTGTCAGATTGACTGGTATGGTCCTTCTAGTGTTAATTTACCCAGAGACAGCAGGATTTGGCTTGTTGTGAGACTATTTGGACTGCGGGAACATTCATTTGTGGCAGCCTTAAGCAGTTATTTTAATCCTTCGAAAAGATATCAGTCTAACATAAAGGTTTGTGGTCACTGAATATACCACCAATAAAATGATCACCAATCAGATTTATAAAGTTTCAGTCATAGGAAATTCTCTTCTGAAGGGGCCAAACAGAATGTTAGTACACATTCACATGTTGGGTATTATTTACTGCAATGAATCTACTAAATATATTTCAGATGATGTACCATTTTACGTGAGAATCCTCAGTACGTTTATGGGAAATGAGTGAGGAGATTAGTAGACAAAAGGGGGATGCTATGGGAGGAAGAGCTTTGTATTCTGAAGAGTACAATGATAGTACAGTCATTACGATGGAGAGATTTCAGGCATGTGAGCTGGTAGGCAAGACTGGGGGATGAGGTGTACTGGGAACTGTGAGAGGATTTCACTGTTCAACTGTCATATTACGCTTGTAGCAATTGAGTAATAATGAATAATGATGGAGAGAAAATGGGAAATATGATACAATTCATATACCTCATGAAGGAAATAGTTACTTACTTGTAGCATTTACACATGGTCTTTACGATAAGTGTGTACTACATTCAAATTTTTTAAGATTTGCAACAATTATCCTGCATTACACATATGGCACTTTTGTACACAGTTGTTGGTGGAACATATCTGCAAATACACTTTTAAAGAGTTCTAACATTCTGCTAATCTTAGCCTTGTTACTATAACAGAAAAACTTCCCAAGAACCAAGAAAGTTGTCTGTAGAAAGTCAAAGTTTATTTACAATTTATATATCACATCTGTACCACATCGAAAGGCATCTGGAAAACACACCTTTGAAGCAAGAGATCTTGCAACAAGTTGTAATCCTTTGGCCCTCGCATCTGCCACAGCTAACATAGCTTGTGCCTCTCCAGCTGCTTTGTTTATCTGTTCCTGTCTATCGGCCTCTGTAACAAGAAAATAGTCGTGTTACATCTCATACTCCATCCCATACTCAAAGACAAACAAAGCTCCACATTTTTATTAATGATAAATAAAATATTACATATTTGACAAGAAATACTACTTAGATTCAAAAGCAGAGAAAATTAGTCTCTTCCAAAAGCATGAATAAAGCTTGACATAAATTTCCTTATAGAATATAAGAGATAAAAGGGAATAATCTATACAACAAGTGACAAGGGACTGACTGCTTCTGTGAATTCTAGAGTAGAAAGCAGATGGAGATTTCTTTAACCACCTTAAATAAATTGAGAGACAAGAATGACAATTACAACAAATAATAACAAACTGTTGTTAACAATAGTTATATGAGTAACTCAATCATTCAAGTCCTGAGGACTGTGCACAAGTCATCTTAAAAGCAAATTAAAGAACTAGACAAAGAATGAAGTAAAACAACAGATATTTACAGTTGCTCACTGAATACACAAATAGTGGTTGTGGTCATCGCTGTTAAAAATCACAATTAACTTCTTTCAAGTCCTAGTTGATAGTAGACCCATGGACAACACTACAATTAGTTCTAAATTTGTTGTCCCACTGACATATAGTGAAGATTTCTATGTAAGATATGAGCAGATCCTCGAGTGAAGAAAACTCACATTTGATTAAAATTTGATGCATTGAGTAACATAACAACCACCACACACAGGTTTGTCCACTCTCCAAAATAAGAAACAAGGAAACAAGCAGCAAAGCTCCATTCTCAGTAGAATAGGCTAATTACTTCCCCTATTAACTGTAATAATCTGCACACCCAACTATTCTGGTCCATGGTCCACCACAATAAAAAAACATTCCTTATTCTTTGTTGGAAGAGAGTAATCCAGATCTAGCAAGTCTTGTCGGGTACTGCAACAAATATTCTGTGTTAAGTAGCATGTATTAGAGCCCATTGAACAAGAGAGACAGACTGAATAGTTAAATGTAGATCTGAAAAGAGTTCACATCAATATTCTGCATTACTGATTGCCTACTTTTCGTATACCATACAATGGAAGTGACATAAAAGCATACTGTATCAGAAATATATAGAAAGCTAAAGCATTCATATGTAAAGGTACATTAACATGAAGTTACAGTATTAAACTCTTAAAAGAACTTCAGAGGAGGACAGTTATCCAACATTAGTCAACTGCACCTAATATTTTGACCTCTATAAGGTGTACCCATAAAGTTTCAATTATTATCTTGAAAAAAAGTTATGTAATCAATTTTTTGTTTGTGACTTTTCATGCTTTCCCAACAGATCTGTTGCAATTACGCTTCTCGGGCTTGCCGCCAGATCGTATTGTATAACTCGCACAATATTTCAACAATGCAACTGCTCAACATCATCAGGTGGTGGTAGCTACTACTGTCATTGCTGTAAGGCGCAAATGATGATAATCATGTGGCGGCATTGAAATTCATCATGCCAGGAGCAGGCAATATGCATGCACGGGAAGATGCTCATAGCTGGAGGAAAGCGGCGCTCCTGGTGCCCCGTGCTGGGAGCTGCAGAAAGGCCAGCCACACATGGGATATGGGCAATGACTGTGCTGCCGGACACTCCAGCAGTTAAAGGCTGAATTAAATCACAGTAGCGCGTTGCGTCACGTGATGAATTGGAAGTTCTTGTTTTCCCTGTTTTGATTTAATGGCAGCCAGTGCTGGATTCCAGGCAGCGCTTAGTTGAAAACCTGTATCTCTGTTGATAAGATTTTCTGCTGTATGGATATGTATGGCCTCCTTAACAACACAGTCCCAGAAAGATGACGCTGGGGGTAAAATTTCTGTCTGTTCATAAAGCATGTGATGTCCTGTGTCCAGGCAACTCTTTCCTCCAACTACGAGCATCTTTCTGCACATGCGTATTGTCTGCTCCCAGAAATTTCGACACCACCGTACAATTATCATCAGTCACACCTTGCAGCAGTGACAGCAGCAGCTACCACCACCTGATGATGTCGAGCAGTTGCATCGATGAAATGTGCGAGTTACACAATACAATCTGGTGGCAAACCCAAGAAGCATATTTGCAATTTTTTGTTTGTTTGCTGGACTGTGTCTGCAGTCTTGATATGAATGAAATCCTGATGCCAGAGTACCACAGCAAGCCACTAAAGGTTCCAAAACAAAATGGTGTGGCCCACTGATAAAATGTATATGGTTTGCACTATTTTATTTTGGCTCATCTAGTGGTGTGCTACAGTAATGTGGCACCAGGATTTCATTGCTTAGCAAGAGTGCAGAGACACACCTGCAAACAAACAAAAAATTAATTATGTAACTTCCTGGATATCCCTCATACTGTCACAGAACCTCATACTGTCACAGAAATCAACTTGAATACAGGTACTTTGGTTGTCCTTGATAGCTAGAAAATGTTACACTTATACTGACAACAATTTAGCAATAAGCATGTTGCAGTGTCTCCAGCATTATGCATGGCCGTCTTTATGACGACTCAGTTTCATACCCATTGTGTGTTACATCTACTAACTAATCAATAAAAGTTAGGGTGAATAGGAACATGCCAACAGTTGTGTCACCTCTCCACTTACGTGTGGAGTAGGATGATCGAGCATTTTTCAGTTATCGACAATGATTAGTTACGGCTGCACCAATACCATTAAGGAGGAAAACAGGTCATCACAAATTTGAGCTTAGCAGTTTCAAATACACCAAAAATGTTCAAAGTTGTTCCACAAGCATGAAAAATGACTGACACCAAATTATTTGGCTGTATATGATAATTTAGCAGGATATTGTTTTACCTCACACTATAACTGCAGGAACATAATACTGTGCATTCATATGGCTACAGTTAGCAGATACACTGCAAAGGAACAATGTGTCTTCATCAGGAAAGAGAGACCCACACCTTGACAATATACAGCTTCACACTGCAAATTGAATTATGGAACATTTGGGAACAACACAATGTAACCTGTGTAGCACACCCACTTTATAGACCTCTATTTCATTCTCTATTCTCTGTTCTTGTCACTAGGGCTGAGGAGCAAAGGATTTGAGTACTGGTACTACAGTAATGCTAGTGTGAGGCAATTCTAAGGGGAATGGGAAAGTTTGATCATTGTCAAGCACTGACAACTTGTTCAAATGTTGTAATAAGTTCATTCAAATAGAAGGTGATTTCTTTGAGGGAAAATCCAGTAAACCTTGAAGGAAGAAAGTTGATCTCAACATCATTAGTGAAGGACACTGACCTTGGCCTACCTGAAGGAACCCTCATGGCTTCTGCATGAACTGAAGAAAAACTAAAAACCTAAATCAGGATCACTGGATACGATTTAAGCCCTACTACTCTAAATACAAGTATGTAAATAATGAACAGGCAAAATAAACATTTCTGGAGGGAGGAAGAAAAGTCTTTGTTGATCTGTTCTCCTAATACAGGAGAAAGATGCCAACCAAAATCACACTGATGCAATTAAATTGTTTGTTTTCTTGTTTATTACACTGTAATATCTTACAAACTAGACAAATGCCACTCTTTCTGTTAGGTATTTGTAATTTTTTTCATCTTGAGACATCAAGGAATGGTCAGTTTGATATGGAGGAAAGTGGGAGGGAGAGGGGGGGGGGGGGTAAAAATTGAAGGAGAGCTAGGTGTAGATACAGTAGTCAGATTCAAACTGATATCGCATGGAGGCAGAGGTGAAGAGGATCGCACAGGATAGGTTAGCATGAAGACTACATCAAACCTCTTTGGTGCAGTGAAGACCATAACAATAATCGCCATCTGTAATTTTATTCCTTCATTAGGTCAAAGGATAGAAAAAAGAGGAGGAGGAGGAGGAGGAGGAGGAGGTAGTGTTGGTGGTGGTGATAGGGAGGGGAGGCCGGGGTCTCTTGTCAGCACGAAGCAATAAAATTTCTATTTTGTCTCACCAACACAGCCCTAATAAAATAATTTGACAACTGCATGTCAATATTATGTTCCTCTGATTGATAAAACACCTAACACCAACATACTGTATAACCCACAATGATAAGAAAGTTATTTAACTGCAGAACTACATGCTTTTAAGAAATGTCACTGGGAGGGAAACATTCCATGTGGGAAAAATATATCTAAAAACAAAGAATCTGTAACTTACCAAACGAAAGCATTGGTATGTTGATAGAGACAATAGAATATAAGATCGACAAAATTTAGATAGGATAGAATGCTTAGGGCTCTTTATTAATTCTTACTCGTAACTAATTTATTGATTTAGCTGAATTTAAAATCCACTCGCGTAACCTTTCTTTATCTTTGATGGGAAATCTGAACATTTTTAATTCAGGATTTGTTCGTCTACTCCTTCCACAGTTGATATACTCGCAGGCCCTCGGCATGACGACTCGATCCACTACCATTGGTATGTCAGAAACAGCTGTACTTCGCAGACGGCAAATAGTGGAAAGCTGCATGCGTTCGGCCAATGTTGCCACATATTTCACAGAACGGAGTGCCATCTAGTGGTTGATTCCACAAGTAAGGGTGTGACGCTGTTACCGCCTGGTGGCCGTTCCCTGACAAGGGTTGCCTGCTAGACCAAGCGATTGGGCAATCTGTTTCTTACGTGATCTGGGATGACACACTGCACATCCGCCTTCTACATGCTCCACAAAATCCAAAAACGCAACAATTCTGGACACCACATCACAGCTGCTTACTGTGTTGCCTCTGAAAGAATTTCAGTCCTCATTAAGCAACACCTTCAACCAATTACCCAAAATCTAACCTCCCACATCCAAGATAGCAAACACTTCCACCTCCTGGATTCCTACTAACCACTGCTGACACCACTTCCCTATACACCAACATCCCTCATACTCATGGTCTTTCAGATATTATATACTACCTCCTCCAATGTCTCTCAGACTCCACACCTACTACCTCACTCCTCATACAGCTTACTAACTTCAACCTAACACACCACTTCTTCTCCTTTGAAGGGAAGGTATACAAACAAATCCATGGCACAGCCAAGGGCACCCACATGGCGACATCCTACGGCATCCTCCATCGCACTTGCTCATGAGCCATCTATAGGAATCTCCGGAAACTCCACATGCTCAGTCTGGTTCAGATTCATTGATATATATTCATGACCTGGACTCAGGGCTGAGATACCCTATTCTCATTCCTTCACAACCTCAACACCTCATCGCTCATCCACTTCATCTGACCACCTCAATCCAGTGTACCCTTTTCCTGGACATTGACCTCCTCCTCTCAGAGGGCTCCATCCACATCTCTGTTCACATTAGATCCACCAACCAATAACAGCACCTGCATTTCAACAGCTCCCACCCATTCCACACCAAAAAAATCCTCCCATACAGTCTGGGCATACAGGGACAGCATATTTGCAGTGACAAGAACTCCCTTGCCCAGTTATGTTTGAAGTTCTCACAAAGACCTTCACAGACATGTACAATGCTCCTGACCCAGTCTGCAAACAGATATTCCATGCCGTATCTCTACACACCCCCAATTCTCCCACTATCCCCAAGAACCAGTTACAAAGGACAGCCCTCTTCATCACCTAATACCACTCCAGACTGGAACAACTGAAACACATCCTTCATCAGTGCTTTGATTACCTAAAACTACACCAAATCCTTCATCAGTGCTTTGATTACCTATCATCATGCTCTGAACAGGAAATCCTACCCAAGAATCTTCCCAGCCCTCCTAAAGTGGTGTTCTGTCATCCACCCAACTGCCACATCATCTCAGTCCATCCCTATACCATCTCCAATCCCAACAACTTATACAGAGATCATAGTCCTGTGGAAGACCTGGATGGAAGGCCTGCCCAAACTAACCACCCAGCACTTCCTATTCAAACCCTGTCACAGGATCATCATACCTCATCAGAGGCCAGACCACCTGTGAAAGCAACCATGCTGTATACCACTTCTCCTGCAATCGTTGCACAGTTTACTATACTGGCGTGACTACCAACCAGCTGTCCACCAGGACGAATGGCTATTGTCAAATTGTGGCCACATGCAAAGTAAACCACCCATTGCACAATGGCACAACATGCAGTTGAACTTAACATGTCTGATTTCAATGGCTGCTTCACAACCCAGGCCATCCGGATCCTCCCCTCCATCATCAACTTTTCTGAGTTGTGCAGATGGTAGTTATCCTTACAACACACTCTCCACTCCTGAAATTATCCCAGACTCAAATACAGAAAACCTACCATACCCACACCCTCTAACCAACAGTTTCCGCGCCGTCTGTTCTATCACCTTTCCCAAATCATGTCTCCTTACCCTAATTGTTTTCTGCTCTCTGCCCATGCACCCACTGGTCTTTTGCCCTGCTCTGCTCCTCTTCTTTTCCACTCCCCATTTCTCCCCTCTCCCTCCCTCCCGCACCCACAGCCTCCTGATGCTGCCCCTGACATGCCAGACAGTACTGACTTCTCTCCCTCCATTTGTATCCCCCAATCCAACTCAGAATGCTGCTTTCATTCCATGTGATTGTAGAATTCTGGCCGGTGCAGCTGAGATAACAGTCGTGTGCACGTGAGCTTTCTGAAGAATGCTTTGGCCGAAAGCTCAATGTATAATATTCTTTTCGTTGCGCCCATCTGCAACTAAATGTCCAGATTTACAGTGATCAGAAATCTATCTTTTTCATAATACTGTTGATATCCTAACCTGGACTTTCCATTGTTTGTTCTCAGTGCTGTTTCTCCTTTTATATCTGATCATACTGTACAGCACTTTCTTATTTACTTTGCTACCCTCTATTTTTGTCCATTTTCAGTGACTTCCCTTTCTCTTCTACTACAATTTCTCTGGCTTGCTTCTTTTTATTTTTCTGCCTTTTCTTCACTTCCTCTGATCTCAATTGGAACCATTTCATGAAAACACAACTTTTCAGCTGTGGGGCTTCCTTGCCCCTTTAGTTTCACCATGGAATCTTCTTTGGTTTTCTCCCACAGTTGTTGGTTCTTCCACAGACTGTTTCAACTATCTTATTTAATGTTAAGTTGAATCTTTCCTACTCTTCTTCCACTGTCATGGGGTCACCTCTTGTTAATTTACTAATTATTATTTCATGATATTCTTTTTTTTCCCTCCTTCAACTTAGAGGCCCTGAGCCTTCTTTCCTGTTGACATACCTCCTCTTTGTGCTTCTTCTCATCCAAACTGGCCACTAACAGCTGGTGATCCCTGTCTAGAGCTTCTGATGGGGGGGGGGGGGGGGGGTGAGCACTGTGTCCTTAACTGTTGATCTCAGTTTTCTGTCATTCAGCAGATACTCCATCAACTCCCTTGACCAGCCCAAACAATAAATTCAACAGAATTTCAATGGAATTGTTCAAAACAACAGTACATATTTAGTTTTTTAATCTTCAGCTACCACACACTCTAAACAAGGAGAACGATTTAGAGAGAAATATGTTCCATTCAACTTTTGTAAAAAAATCTTTTATTAAGAGGAGGAAGAAATGAGGGAACTCTATAACAAAAACTAAGAGGCACAGATTCTGCAGCAAAGCAAAAAATTCTCCACACCAACCATCAGAAGGAACTCAATGTGTAGGAAAGTAATAAGCACTTCCGCCTCTTGCCTCATGTCTTACCATCAAACACCTGTAAAGATTACGCTTTTCCTTTAACACAGTTGTCTGTTTCTGAATATAAAGCTCTGGATTCAATTGTGTTTTCTAATTTGTGTTTTGGTTCCACTTATTTCTATCTCAGCTGCTGTTAATTCATGTTTAATTAAAGTACAAAATAATTAAGAAACAAACACAGACAAAAAACAAATATATGATTCTAATAAAATTTAGTTATCATATCCAGCATCTTACAGGTGGCCTTGTCGACTGTTCTCTTGAACCCAATGCTCAATTTTCAATCCCATAGAAACTACACACACATATATAAGCATATTACAAACATAATGTGAGTGAATCTCATACTCCTCTTTTAATTATCTAATAAATATTACCTGAAGCCAGGATTCTTGCTCGTTTTTGACCTTCAGCAACATTAATGTCGGCTTCTCTCATTCCCTCGGATTCCAATATCGCAGCTCTTTTCTTCCTCTCAGCTTCGACTTGCATTTGCATTGCTTCCTGCACTCGACTAGGAAGTTTGATGTCACCTGTGTATTTGGATCATAGTATGAAAGCTCACAACAATAATCTCATTACTGCAAATTCTCACTTAGATGCTTTACTTACGGATTTCATATCTGAGGCACGTTATTCCCCAAGCTTCACTGGCTTTGTTGATAGATTCAACTATGCTCACATTTAGATTCTCTCTTTCCATAAAAACATTATCCAGTGATATCTTTCCAAGCTCAGATCTGTGAAAAAAATATTGGTGATCACTACATTTACCATTCTCCATTTTACACGACAAATAAATTATTATATTGTTTTATGAATGTTTACATTAAATCTTGAGGCATATAGCTGTCAGTCTAGTAATTACAAAAACACAAATATACAAACTACACAACCTAAGGATGATGATCACAGTGGAAATGAAAGTAGAGCAACTCATAACTGTACAAAGAAATGTCAAATCTGTTATTACTCATGCAACTCAAGTAAAGAACCATAATTGTAATGCACCTTTTCAAACATTTGTCATGTTTAAACCTATATATGTGATTAAAAATGAAGACTAGGAACTATGCTAAGTATTTAATAAAATACTAATTGATCATAAGTTGTTGCCTACATGAAACAGAAGACATACAAAAGTAAGCAAAAGTATGTGGATAGAGCTAAAGACAAAATAAAAGGAATGCAAAAATATGGCGGACAAAACTGAAAAGAAGAAATATGGCATGGATGCCTGACACACAAGAGATGAGAAAAAATACTGATGAGAATGTATATGGGAAAAAAGGAGTTGGCTTTCTCTCTCTCACCCAGAGAAGTAACAAATTTTATAACTGTGCATACAAGAGTGACATTTAGAGGAAAAATGAAATGTTGTGGTACTTAAATGTCAAATAATTTAATAAAAATCAAAATTTATGCTAGCAAACACATTTCCATCATACTGGCACCAAGGATGTTCGCATGTAGAATATATTGTATAAATTATTTTTGTGTGTGTGCACGAGCACACACACATTACACAGTGTCTCCCAAAAGGAATGGTAAATATCCAGCAATAAGACAGGAACTGTCATTCAAATTAAAAAAGTCTAGTAACCATGCAATCTAAAACGGATACCTTAAGAGCTATAAACAGTAATGCATCTTCAATACTCTGAAAAAAATCTCTTCTTCTGTAAGCTCCTTGCTTTCAATATTTTGCTAGAAGGTGTTATGGACCAAATCAACAAAACATTGTCTAGTAAACATGGGCTCCATGCTTGTTACAAACACTTGCTCAGTAGAAGAGGTGTGTTTCATAGTTGTGAAGAGCAACAAGTGGTCAGAGCTTCTAAAATAGGCATTTTAGATCCTATATTTACTAGACTTTTCTGCTTTGACAGATCGTTCCTGTCATATTCCTGAATACCGACCCTTCCTCCTGGGAAAGCCTGTCGTATTTAATCCATATCAAAATAATTCATGCAGCATATGAATACTTCATACAATATATTCTACACACAAACATGCATGATTCCAGTATGACAAGTGTTTCGAAATATTTAGTGTCTATGGATGGACAAAATGAATGACAGCAAAAAATGAGGCATTGAACACTTAACCTACACCTTACTCTACCAAAATCCACAATTAAGGCTGACTTTTTCTGTTTTACAGTGTAAGTTTTCTATTTTTTACAGCATGGTCTACGAAATGTAATTTTGTTGTATGCCTCAGATATTTGTTATGAGTACATTTAGCACATAATCCACATCAAAATTAATTCCTACAGCATAGCAATATCCCCTACTGGGTACCACGCTTCAAACATAGATATATTACTTTTTGTTTGATATTTTGTCTCACAATTTATTGAAGTAGCATCTATAAGCTGTTCATGAGATAAGTAAATAAATCTTCAAAAATGAAATGACACAACTCTGCATTTTCGGGTTTCCTGCTGCTTCTTTGTGTTGTTTTAGGGTGCATAAACAATTAAGGTCATAAGCTCCCATGTCATAGCCTTAGATCATCAAGAAGTAAAAATTTAAAAGCTACTATACATTAAGCCCATTCACTGGAAGGAAAGCCAGCTAAGAACAAGGACTTTCTCATGGAGAGAGGTCCACAAAATATGCTGCAGAGACTGCAAAAGTCCCAAACTAAAGATTAAATGTCATTTGCCATATTGCTACGATGGATAAAAAGTGAAACACAGTTAACAGCCCACCTGTTATTTGCTAAAACAGCCGAATATTCCAACAGCAAACATACATTAGAACATAAGTGGTTAAAAAGGGGCATTCAGTCAGCAAACGGAGAACTGTGGAAGGTTGATGACAATGTGCACAAAGTGGCGAAGGATAACCACTTCACAAATAGTGATGGCTAAAATGACAAGACAATGACCAATACGCAACCTAGTTCGAATGATCTCTTCAAGGCAAGAGGAGGTTGGCCACACCACTGAGAGAGATTTAATTCCCTGGATCTTATTTCTGTGAAGAGAGACCAGTGGCAATGCCAAAATGACACCACCGGCCAACACATGGCAACTCAGAGATCATCCAAAAGGATGGAAGAGCTAGTGGTCCAAGGTAGGAGGACTGCAGCCTTGGCAGCAGCAGCATTTTCCATCAAACCAATGTGACCTGGAAACCTCTTGAACATCACACTGGCTCCCTCAACAACAAGCAAGTGGAAGCTTTCTTGGACCCATTGCACAAAGGGATGGACTGTGTACAGCACACAGAGTCTCTGTAGGGCACCGAGAGAATCGGAGCATATGACACAATTAAAAAGCCTGTGTCACTGGATGTACTGGAAGGACTGATAGAGGCTGAAGGGTTCTGCTGTAAATATTGAGCACTGTTCCAGAAGCCGATACAGAAAAACGTCGGTGCCAATGATGAAGGCACACCCCACACTATGGTCAGTCCAAGATCCATCATCATACACAAAGGTACCACCGCGAAGTTCCGTGCAGAGGTCATGAAACTGAAGGCAATAGAGCAAGGCCGGAGTGGTGTCCTTAGGAAGGGAATGAAGGCCAAGGTGAACATAGGCTGCCGCATGAAGCCAAGGTGGTGAAGCATTAACACCATTGGGAAAGTAGCAGGTAGTGAGAAGTTAAGCTGCAAGAGCTGAAAGTGAACTCCATGAGGTAACAGAGAAGAGGGACGCGCCCCATACTGGTGACCAAAGGAGTCATCAAACGAGGAGGCAGAAGATGGGTGGCCAGGCATGGCAGACAAACAGCATGCATATCTGCTGAGGAGAACATCATGCCAGTATGACAGCGGTAGTTCGGCAGGCCCTCAACCAGGCTAGTAAAGCAGGTGCCAATGGCCAAATGAATTCCAGGATGATGGACTGTATTAACACAGTGTAAGATGAATGGATATGCAGATGAATAAACAAAATACCCAAAGCCTAGTTTCGGACAGACAAGGGGATTGGTACATATGGAGGAGGATGGTCTGATCTGCTCCCCAGGAAGTAACACTTAGGACACACAGGGCATTGAGAGCCCAGGTACAGCATGTGGCCAGGTAAGACATGTGGGAGGACCAAGATAGTTTTCTATCAAGTATGAGCCCCAGGACTTTCATAGTTTCAGCTAATGGACGAGCAACCCACCCAAGATGTAAAGATGGTGGTAGAAACCCACTGCACCACCAGAAATTTTGCTGCTATCGATGTTGCTACTGATTTATCTGTTTGCAAGTGTAGACCCATTTCAACGATACTGGTTCCAAGTTAGTCTGGACCACAAACATTGCACACGTGCGTGCACGCACACCTCGTGTATACATGACAGCTATCTCCAGCCACTCCGGCCAAAATGTAATGGTGCTATGTGAAATGGAGGCAGCAATCTGGAGTGGAGCAGAGAAGAGGGAGTAATAGCTGGGTAGGGTGGGGGAGAGGAGTCAGCACTGCTTGGCAGAGGACACAGGGACTAGATGGTAGCCAAATAAGGGTGTCAGGTGCAGCATCACAGGCTGTGGGGGAGGGAAGAGGGGGAATGGGGAGCAGAAAAGGAGAGTAGAGAAGAAGAAAAGACTGGTGGGTTCATCAGCAGAAAGCAGAGCACAATGAGGGTGAGGGGCATGAGTTGGAAGGAGGTGATGGCACCGATGGGGTGGAAATTATTGGGTGACTGTTGTGGTAACAGTAGCGTACTGTAGGTGAGGCCAGTACAATTTCAGGAGCAGAGAATGTGTTATAAGGACAACTCCCATTTGCACAGTTTAAGTAAGCTGGTGGTAGAAGGGAGGATCTAAATAGCTCGGGTTGTGAAGCAGCCATCCACATCAAGCTTTGTTAAGTTCCACTGCATGTTGTGCCACAGGGTGGTTCACTTTGCTCTTTTCCACAGTTTGGCAGTAGCCATTCATCCTGGCTGACAGCTGGTTGATAACCATGCTACTATAATAAGCTGTGCAACGATTGCAGCAGAGATAGTATATGACATGGCCACTTTCACTGTTGGCCTGGCCTCTGATGGAGTATGATAAGCCTGTAACAGGACTGGAACAGGGATTGCTGGGCGGATGGGCTGAGTAGGCTTTGCATCTGGGTCTTCCACAGAGGTATGATTCCAGTGGCAAGGGGTTGGGTTTGGGAGTGGCATAGGTATCCATTAAGATGTGGAGGTTGGGTAGGTGACAGAACACCACTTACACAGGGGTGGGAAGGATCTTGCGTGGATGCCCATCATTTCAGGGCATGATAATAGATAGTAAAAGCTCTGATGAAGGCTGTGGTTCAGCTGTTCCAGTTTGGAATGGTATTGGGTGACGAAGGGGGCACTTCTTTGTAAATGGTTCTTGAAGTTAGTGGGAGGATTGGGGGTATGGCACACAAAATCTGTTTGCGGAATAGATCAAGGGATAGTGACTGTCTGTCAAGGTCTTTATGAGAACTTTGGTATGCTGGGCACAGGCGTTCTTGTCATAAAACATACACTGTCTCCGGGTGGCCAGACTGTATGGGATGGATATTTTGGTGTGGATGGGATGGAAGCTGTTGTAATGCAGGTACTGTTGGTGGTTGGTGGGTGTATGTGGACAATGGTGTGGATGGGGCTATTGGACAGGAGGTGGTCAACATCCTACACTGGTTCAAGGAGGCCCAGGAGAAGTGGATGGGAAACGAGGTGTTGAGGTAGTGAAGGAATGAGTATATATTGACCTGGCCCTTATTTCAGTTCATTAAGATATCATCAATGAACCTGAACCATACCAGGGGTTTGGGGTTGGGTAGTTTTGGAAGCTAGTAAGGTTTCCTCTAGATGGCCCAGAACAGGTGCCCTGGAGGATGACGTAGCAGTGTGTTAATGGCTGTGGCACAGGTTTATTTGTATACCTTCCCTTTACAGGAAAAGTAGCTGCACATTAGGATGGAGTTAGTAAGGTGAACGAGGGGTGAGATAGTGGATTTCGAGTTTGAGGTATGTTGGCAGAGGTGATATTCAATAGCAGCAAGACCATTGGTATGAGGGATGTTGATGTATAGGGAAAGTTGTTGCCCAATGAGGTCTGAAATTCTTCCAATATGAGCACACTAATCAGCTACAATGGGGCATCCAGAAGTGCTGGGTTTGTAGATCTTAGGGAACATGTAGAAAGTGGGTGTGAATTGTTTCATAGGGGTGAGGACAGAAATGGATTCAGGGAAGACGTTCTGAGAACAGCCTCAGGATTTAAGCAGGGATTGGAAGCATGTTGGACTTCTTTGATGTGATCGCTCTGGCAGTGTGCTCCCAGTCTTTTTGTTGTGCCTGTCTGCAACTCAACATGTCATCTTTATGGTGAGTAGCAACCTATCCTTTTCAGCGTATTGTTGAAATTCTGAAATTTACAATGTGTTGTGAAAGGACTATGTCAGTGACATCATCATAATAATCACACAAATACCAAAAAGCACATTTACAAAAATCCCCATACAATGTTGAGCATTAGATAAAGCTTCCTCTGTTTGTTAATGGTCCATTTGGTTGTGGAAGACGATGGTTTCCTACTTGTCCTCTTGCTGGCACCACTTGAAGACAGCAACCCATGAGCTAAAAACAGTCCTCACCCCTGCCATAAAGATGTGACAGAAGTTCATCAGTGCAGTTTCCCTACTTGGTTGCCAATGAAGGCTATGTTTTTGGCTGTGGAGGATACTACCCACGTTATAAAATGGCCGGAGATACCACACTCCTCACTTAACTCATTTGTTGCTCAGTTGTAGCCCATTTTTTTCTTGTTCATAGCTTATTTGCTCTTTATCAAGATGAACATTGTTGAAGTAGTCTGCCACCACGTTAGATAACAGTGTGCTCTGACCTCCATTGCTATTAATTATGTCATGCAATGAGAATTGGTATTTGTGGGTACCAGACTTGAGATCATACAAGCCTGGTGTTGACACTATGGGCAGCCAACCACTTATGTGCTGTTGATAACCTGGTAAGCCTCTTGCAACAAATCTCTACAACTCTCATGGCTAGTTAACAGCACCTGTTCTCTCTTTGTCTTTTTATCTCCTGAGCGTATTTAAAATTCGGTCTATTTTATCTGTTTTTGACACAAGCATGGCAGATACTGTGTGCATTCCCATCATGTAGTTCTGTTTTAACATACTACACACTGTAGTAAGCATACTTCTCTCTCTCTCTCTCTCAAATGCTTTTTCAATTCAGATATTTTCCCGAGTATAACAGAGTTATTTACACTGATAATCTGGTACTGTGGATTAGAGCTGGCATTGTGGATTAGTGGCTTTATGGATTAGTGGCTCCTATAATGGAAAAACTGTGTGAAATTTCATCTGTGCTGAAGTGTACATCTAAATTACATTAAAATTCTCTTAACTGTTTCTTGTATGTAACAGTCTCGTCCATCCCAATATATTCATACAAGTTTAAGCAGAAACACCTGCAGTACAAAGATAAGTCCGAACTGCCACAATTGCAGTGATAGGAGAATTTCTTTGGAGGTTAGTATTGCTTATCTGAGAGTAGGGAAGAATGTAACAGTTAGTGAAAGGCTAATCCCAAGATCTACACCACTTAACATTACACCAAGACTATAAATACTGGCAGCAGAAAGTGGGCATGCTCTTTCTTGCATGAATCACTGTCTCTACAATGGGAGCATGGCTGCACGAGTTGGGAAATGAAGGTCTGTTTCTCAGTATGGCTAAATTTTCATAGATTTTTTTCATGTGTGCTATTCACAAATGTTCCATGACACATAGTTAAATATTCTGTTTGTTTACAACACGTCTCACATAAATGTAAGTTACATTAAAAAAACATTCATTCTATAACACAGATTGTTCCTCAATTGTCACATTTGCAACCTACTGTCTTCATTCCATATACCTTGCCAAATTAATGAAGACTGGAATCAAACATGCATTACACAGACTGATGCAAATATCAAAATGTATCATCGGCCCTTCTTCTTGATTTACTTGGACAGAGTAAGACTAAGGTTCACTAACTTGGCCTCAACATTTCTGGTGTGCCAATACTACGAACATTTGCCTACTTACTCTCCCAAAAACAATCCTATTACATTAAAATTGATGAGACAACCGGTGTGTTGTCTGTGGACAAATAAGGCTAAGGACACTGAAGCAAGGGCAAAAATGTGTGTCTCACTTTTAACGCTTTCCGCTTCTGAGGACAGTCATACAAATTTCACCCTTTATGCAACTCTTGAAATTACTTGACATGATTTCCATGAACTCAAGGCCTTGGGTACACAATGTGAAAACTGATATCCAAAGTGTTGTAGCTTAAAAATAATATGGTACTGGTAATATTTCTTGCACCACCATGTATTTCCAGAAATTCCTTTTCCCTTTTGAATGATCTGCAAGTGTACAAGCCCACACTTTTTTCCAGTATCATTCTTGTTGTTGTTTTTCTCTCTACCACTGTTTTAAATACTGCAAATAAATTCTTGCACTATTTATAATGAGTCCCTGAGTTTTAAATCTTGTCATATTAAATTCTACAACAGCAACAACAAAAACTAAATATTACCTGGCAAAAGAAACGCATTACCTGGACAGAATGGCATACCTGAGAAGTGCGGAGGAGAAATAATACTAGCGTACACTCTAGAACTCTTACACGTAGTGTGTTGTCATATGCTACACGTCTGTACGCACCGCTAAATGAAGTACCTATTTAGAACAAGAACAAAAACAGAAAAAGAAACAGAACATCGCATCTTGGCTGCTCATGACCCTTTGCTGGCAGTATCCATAAAACTACCTTCCACAGCATTATTTTCCATAGTTCTGTCTGTTCAGTGGCAGATGATTCTCTCTTTGTACAGATCTATGCTGACTGATTTTATTGCATTTTCACTTTCCTCCTCTGTCGAAGTATCCCTCCTCAAGTAGTCATCACACACTTTTTTGGTGTGATGCATGGCCTTTCTAGTCTTTTAATGTCACAGCAGCAAACGCAAACCAACCACATCATCTAGTGGTTGGCATTTTTGGCTTGTGAGGCAAACTGGGAAGCTGCTTAAATATGAATGTTGCAAAACTGATACACAAGTAAGAGAAGTATCATAATGCCATAAGACTTGCACCAGGCAGGAGGACAATGCTTATTTTTGGCAGCAGAAATACCAGCTGTTATTTTTTCAAGTTAGAGTGCTAGATGCTTGATGTCATATGAATCCAGTTCTTATTCTTCGCAAGATTCCACACCAATTCTATAGGATTTGTATGTGGATAGTATGGAAGCAGTACGAAGGGAATCATTTTCTTGGAAAACTTTGTGAACAGAATAAAGAGAAGAAGGTTGGTGTTCCTTAATTAATGCCAAAAGTGTGGATTTCCTTGTCTCTGTTGATTTTTAATTTTTCTCTGTCAATTTCAACATAAAATTCTAACGTTTTCCTCTTCCAGCCTTAGTTGTTGTGGTCTTCAGTCCTCAGACTGGTTTGATCCAGCTTTCCATGCTACTCTATCCTGTGCAAGCTGCTTCATCTCCCAGTACCTACTGCAACCTACATCCTTCTGAATCTGCTTAGTGTATTCATCTCTTGGTCTCCCTCTATGATTTTTGCCCTCCACACTGCCCTCCAATACTAAATTGGTCATCCCTTGATGCCTCAGAACATGTCCTACCAACCGATCCCTTCTTCTACACAAGTTGTGCCACAAACTCCTCTTCTCCCCAATTATATTCAATACCTCCTCATTAGTTATGTGATCTACCCATCCAATCTTCAGCATTCTTCTGTAGCACCACATTTTGAAAGCTTCTATTCTCTTCCTGTCTGAACTATTTATCGTCCATGTTTCACTTCCATACATGGCTACACTCCATGCAAATACTTCCAGAAACGACTTCCTGACACTTAAATCTATACTCGATGTTAACAAATTTCTTTTCTTCAGAAATGCTTTCCTTGCCATTGCCAGTCTACATTTTATATCCTCTCTACTTCTACCATCATCAGTTATTTTGCTTCCAAAATAGCAAAACTCCTTTACTACTTTTTAAGTGTCTCATTTCCTAATCTAATTCCCTCAGCATCACCCGACTTAATTCGACTACATTCCATTATCCTTGTTTTGCTTTTGTTGATGTTCATCTTATATCCTCCTTTCAAGACACTGTCCATTCCGTTCAGCTGCTCTTGCAGGTCCTTTGCTGTCTCTGACAGAATTACAATATCATCGGCGAACCTCAAAGTTTTTATTTTATCCTACTCCAAATTTTTCTTTTGTTTCCTTTACTGCTTGCTCAATATACAGATTGAATAACATCGGGGATAGGCTACAACCCTGTCTCACTCCCTTCCCAACCACTGCTTCCCTTTCATGCTATCTGTTTTCTGTACAAATTGAAAATAGCCTTTCGCTCCCTGTATTTTACCCCTGCCACCTTCAGAATTTGAAAGAGTATTCCAGTCAACATTGTCAAAAGCTTTCTCTAAGTCTACAAATGCTAAAAATGTAGGTTTGCCTTTCCTTAATCTAGCTTCTAACATAAGTCGTAGGGTCAGTATTGCCTCATTTTTTCCAATATTTCTATGGAATCCAAACTGATCTTCCCCGAGGTCGGCTTCTACCAGTTTTTCCATTCATCTGTAAAGAATTCGCGTTAGTATTTTGCAGCTGTCACTTATTAAACTGATAGTTCGGGAATTTTTACATCTGTCAACAACTGCTTTCTTTGGGATTGGAATTATTATATTCTTCTTGAAGTCTGAGGGTATTTCGCCTGTCTCATACATCTTGCTCACCAGATGGTAGAGCTTTGTCAGGACTGGCTCTCCCAAGGCTGTCAGTAGTTTTAATGGAATGATGTCTACTGCTGGGGCCTTGTTTCGACTCAGGTCTTTCAGTGCTCTGTCAAACTCTTCACGCAGGTACCATATCTCCCATTTCATCTTCATCCTCTTCCGTTTCCATAATATTGTCCTCAAGTACATCGCCCTTGTATAGACCCTCTATATACTCCTTCCACCTTTCCGCTTTCCCTTCTTTGCTTAGGACTGGGTTTCCATCTGAGCTCTTGATATTCATACAAGTGGTTCTCTTTTCTCCAAAGGTCTCTTTAGTTTTCCTGTAGGCAGTATCTATCTTACCCCTAGTGAGATAAGCCTCTACATTCTTACATTTGTCCTCTAGCCATCCCTGCTTAGCCATTTTGCACTTCCTCTCGATCTCATTTTTGAGACATTTGTATTCCTTTTTGCTTGCTTCATTTACTGCATTTTTATATTTTCCCCTTTCATCAATTAAATTCAATATTTCTTCTGTTACCCAATGATTTCTACTAGCCCTCATCTTTTTACCTACTTGATCCTCTGTCCTCTGCTGCCTTCTACTTTAAACTGGAACATGGCTGCATCTACTCATGTGACCAAGTTTGTTCCCAAAATGGTCGGTTACCATTTTGCCCTGCTGGCAAGGGAACATTCCCAAGTGTCAAATGATCTTGATGAAACTTGGTGGGTGTGCAGAGGGAACAAAATAATGCAATACATATTTTAATTTTTATTTTTATTTATTTATTTATTTATTTTATTTATTTATTTTATTTATTTATTTATTTTTACTCAATTTCACATTTAAGGGATAAAACACACCCCAAAAGATAATTTGGCGTATTAGGTTTGGAGGGAATGTCTTCAAAATATTAAATATGAAAAATGTTTCTCACATAAAAGTTGAGATGTAATTAACATTCTTGAAAACTGTATACTCAAATTATGTAATAATTTGAAATTTTGCAAAATACCCCACCACCATCAATTAATTTTGAAAAATTAAAGCTTTTGTTACAAAAAGAAGCTTTCAAGCTACATACGTCCAAGTGTAATAAAGCTGCTTTCTGAAATACCATTTTATTTTATTTTATTTATTTATTTATTTTATTTATTTATTTATTTATTTTTACTCAATTTCACATTTAAGGGATAAAACACACCCCAAAAGATAATTTGGCGTATTAGGTTTGGAGGGAATGTCTTCAAAATATTAAATATGAAAAATGTTTCTCACATAAAAGTTGAGATGTAATTAACATTCTTGAAAACTGTATACTCAGATTATGTAATAATTTGAAATTTTGCAAAATACCCCACCACCATCAATTAATTTTGAAAAATTAAAGCTTTTGTTACAAAAAGAAGCTTTCAAGCTACATACGTCCAAGTGTAATAAAGCTGCTTTCTGAAATACCATTTTTGGAAAATATGCTTCAAGCAATGTGCTGCCACAGTATTTTCAACATACCTAATTAAAATATCTAATCATTAATTATTTATTTAAGTTATATTTGTTTTATGTTATAAATTGTTATTTTTACATTCTTTTTTTTAGTTTACTGTTTCAAATAAGTTTATTTTGTTAATTGAAAATAATAAGCAACTCCATATTATGATACAAAATCATTACAATAATGATAATCTGTAAATACATGCTTAAAACATAATGTTTATTGACATCTTGCACATAAAATGAACAAAATTTCTTCACATAATATACATGACAGGGAAAACAAATATAAAACAAAATTCAGCAGAATTTCAAACTATTGGATGTCATCCTCTAAATATCCCGATTTGTATCAGGCACATTTCAGTACACTGGTAAGCTGTGGCAAAAAAGAATTAATTATGCACTAGTCACTGCAGCTTAATTATACTGTTTTTCAAGTGAAGATCAACATCAGAATCTTTCAACAGAACTAGATCTGAAAATCTTCTCACAAGGTTCTTGCAACATCAAAAAGCTTATATGTACCGTGTCTGCACCTGTGCCATCAAATCCTTTGGGATCATGGGATGAACAACTTTCTTGTCATTGGGTATGGGGGTCAACATGTCCCCCCCCCCCCCCCCACTGACCACCCACATTCTCATAGTTTTAAAAGAAACTAATGGCAAGTCTGGACTGAAAATTTGAGAATCTCTTTTTCAAGCACTAAATGTCACTGCGACAGCATCAAAATCTGGTAAATAGCTGCATACCTGAGGTTAAGAAACTTTTTCAACTGATGATCCCAAAGGATTCAATGGCACAGGTACAGCCAGGGAGGAGTCATTCCACATCAGATCACTTAATTTTGGAATATTTTCTTGCTGGACTATCATGGATTTCGATGAAATTTTATGTGAATGTTCGTACATGTTCCTCGTGAACAATGGTACAGTTTAATGTTTTTCAAAGCAATACTGGCCAAGACATACTTATTTGTTTGACTCCATGTGCAACTTTGGGCAGAGCAAGCATCAATTACTGGCAACTTTCAACTGTTATACCTCAGACGGTATGCCATTGAAAGAAATGCAATTTGGGCATCTTATACAATTTTATGCGTTCTCTTAAGAACAATAATGAAAATAATTTTATGAATGACATTCAGCCAGAAAATTTTAGGCAAAAATTGCCCAAAAAAAACTGGCCTCTGAAAGAGTTTCAAAGTGTTGTTTCTAATATCTCATGGACTAAAGGTATGACAGTGATAACAGTGCACTCTTGACACCTCCTTGTTTTTAGGAAATTTATTTTCTGTAAATTATTTCTAACTAATCACAGTTAGAAAGCACATGTTTTCAAATATCCAGATAACAGCATTCGATTTTCCAGTAAGTGTGCTAACAGTACCTGAAAATGGTGGACTTGTTTGAGGGAATGTATCATGACAAAAGGCTACTTTGCAGAAACCTGTTGTCCAGGTTTCATTGCATATGGTTTCTACTTTTAAACTTACAAGTAATATCTCATTATGTTGTGTTGGCCCGCAGTGACATTGTCACAACCTGTTCAAGAACATGAACCGGCAACCCAAAATAGAGCTGCGGGTGTGTTTCTTCATCTAGGTTTCCAAGCCTGTAATCTGGTTTCTTAACCCTCCGACAGTCGCGCATGTATCTGTGAGATACATGACCTACTTTTTCTCTAATATTACCACAATGAACAGTGGTAATGGTTTGCTGGCCCACGACATCTTGTGTCATACCTTTCTTATTGCTTGACAGGAATTTCAGTCTTATCCCGATACTGACAAGGTCATAAATGAGTCAGGTGTGGGAACGTGTACTGTCTGTATCTCTCAGATACAGCGCGCCTACTCGGGTAACGCTTTGTCGCCGTTAATGACTGCAGCTGTTGCATTGTTCGCAGCGTACGCAAGTTGGCAGTTGCGTTGTTGTCTTCTAAATGAAGCAACATTTCGTTGTAGCTACGTGTACTCTCTTTCAAAATGAGTAAACGATATGATCTAGAAAATCCTAAGGATTTGGAAGAAGTACATCGTCTTCTTCTCGACAACGAGGTATCCATTGAAGATGAAGATGATCTTGCAGAAACTGATTCAGAAACCGAAGATATACTCGAAACATGATCTGTAGACTCAGACACAGATCATGAATTTGATGAAGAGGAAAATAATGAAGCACAGGAAACTGATGAACATTACTATTTTGGTGAGTAGAAAAGACAATAAATATGCTTTCAGATGTAATAATAACAATATCTAATAATGGTTTAATGTACTTATTTTTTTATTTTAGGTAAGGATGGAACTAAATGTAGGAAAGTGCCTTGGAAAGCAACACAGACACAGCGTCATAATATACTAACCAAACTGCCTGGGGTAGTTGGAGACGCAAAGAAAATGGTAACTGAAATTGACTGCTGGAGCCTATTCATTAGTAATGATATCCTAGACCTAATTGTGGTCAACACTAACAGGCGTATAGCTGATCTAAAAGGAAACTTTGCTCGCGAGAGTGACTGCAAGGACACAGACGGAATCGAAATAAAAGCCTTTCTTGGCTTGTTATACCTTGCTGGTGTGTTGCGTGGTGGGCGACGGAATGTTCACGACTTCTGGACAGCAGATGACCTTGGTCTGAATATTTTTAGAATGACCATGTCCGAAAAACGTTTCCTGTTCCTAATAAGATGTGTTCGGTTTGATGATGGAGCCACAAGACAAGAACGATGCAAGACAGACAAATTAGCAGCCGTGAGGGAAATGTTCACCATGTGTTTGAATAACTGCGAGACACATTACTCCCTCGGTCAGAACGTCACAGTTGATGAGCAGCTACCAGCATTTCGAGGCCGGTGTGGATTTCGCCAGTTCATACCATCCAAACCATCTAAATATGGCATCAAAATTTTCTGCCTATGTGATGCCAAGCATTATTATACTTACAACATGGAAACATATTGTGGATTAGAACCAGAAGGACCCTTTCAGAATAACAACTCCACCGAAGTAGTAGTTCTGAGACTTGCCGAACCAATATATGGGACGGGTAGAAACATTACAGCAGATAACTGGTTCACTAGTTTGGAGTTAGTAAGAGAACTGCATAAAAGGAGACTGTCGTTTGTAGGCACAATTAGAAAAAACAAGAAGGAACTGCCATCGAATTTCGTAGCACCAAAAAGTAGACAGCAATATGATAGCGTATTTGGCTAGAGCAAGAATGAAACCCTTGTGCCGTATGTCCCGAAAAAAGGGAGAACTGTAGTCCTCCTTTCGAGTATGCATGTATCGTCAAGTGAGGTTTCGGAAGGTTTAGAGCATAAACCAGCAATTATTCTACACTATAATGACACCAAATCTGGAGTTGATGTAGTTGACAAACTCTGTGCAACCTACAATGTAGCTAGGTCAACAAGAAGATGGCCTATGGTGACTTTTTTTTCCACCTGTTGAACATTGCAGGCATCAACTCAAGAGTAATTTTCTTGGGCAACAAGAATAAATACTCAAATCAGCGCGAGTACCTCAAAACTTTGGCTCTGACTCTACTGCAAGATCATCTCAAAAGAAGAGCTCTTATTATGCCTCTACCTGATGATATAAAGTCAATGCTAGTAAAGTACAAACCTAAAGGAAAAGAGCAAGAAAACGATGAACAATCCTTGGAATCAGAAAACAAGAAAAGAAAAACGTGCCAGTCATGCTACTGGGAGACAAAAAAGACTTGTCTCAGCAAGTATACATGTGAAAAATGCGGTACACATCTTTGTTTGCACAAGCATGCAAAAATAATTTGTGAACTATGTCTTTCTGTAGAGGGCAATCAGTAAAAAGAGACATGCTTTGATTAGTTCAATAACTTATTTGTACCTATAATAAAATCAAGTTTTAAAAGAATTTCATGTACTTATCCATTACAAAATGTCAAATATTTCTGTTAATTTGAAAGTGTAATGAGCCTGATGTTCACTTCTGTATTTGTAAAATCTGTAACAATAAAGGTAACTGCAATTTAAAACAAAAACAAAAGAAAAAGAACCTGTAAACAAACAAAAAACCACAAAGATCGTCACATGTATCCACGAGATACATCGCGACTAGTGGCGTCATGAAAGTTGACGCGCCTGCTGGAGGGTTAATATAGATTCCAAAGATATATTAAAAATTATTAGTTTGTTTTTAAGATGCTGCTCAGGGGTTCCATTAGGAAAATTCGCAATCTCTAATACATCCCTGCGTAGCTTATTATGTAAACAAGACATGTTGCAAACTGTTCATTGTTGCATTATTTCAATCACTTGCAAAATGATACAGTATCTATATATGCGTTTATTCAAAAACTGACCAACTTGTATTGACTCAAACAAAAATCCCTAAATTATATTACTTCAGCAACATCTCAGGTGCACAATATAAAAATTGTACGAATTCTGTAAATCTGTGTTGCCTCAACAATTTCGACATTAATATGGAATGGAACATTTTTGGCACCAGCCACGGAAACTCTCCATCTGATGGGATTGGTGGCACAACCAAGTGACTGGCTACTCATACTAGCCTACAAAGACCATCAACAAATTAAATAAAATAGTGCAACAATGAACAGTTTGCAACATTCCCTTGTTGACATAATAAGCTATGAAGGGGTGTATTACAGGTTGCAACTTTGCCCAATAAAACCACTGAGCAGGATCTTGAAAACAAATTAATAATTTTAATATGCAGCTTAAATTAAGAAATCAGATTACTGGCTTTGGAACCTGGATCAAGAAACCCACTCCCAGCTATATTTGTATGACCCCTATGGGGTTGCCATGTTCTTGAATGGGTAGTGACACTGTCATCATGGGCCATCAAAATATAGCAAGACATTACTTGTCAATTTAAAAATAGACACCACATGCAACGAAATATGGACAACAGATTGCTGCAATGTATCCTGTTATCATGGTACATTCCCTCAAATATGTCCACCATTTTCAGGTATTGTTAGCACACACTGGAAAATCGAATGTTATTTTCTTTATTTTCTGCATGCTCTTTCTAACTATGATTAGTTTGAAATAAATTTTAGAAAACAAATATCCTAAAAGAAACTTGAATGTGATCTATTTTTGTAATTTTTATGGAAATCAAATTTGAACTGATTTTGTAGAAATTTCGTAAGCAGTAAATGAATGATATTTTATATTAGAAAACCTTACCTGTATGTTGCCAAGATGTTGTTGTGAAAGTTTCATATCTATCGTGACTCAACAAAATATAAGAAGCCAAAGTTAAAACTGTATTCAGTTAAAATGATGTTGAAACAGTTTTGGATTGACCACATAAGTTTACCACTTGTATATGATGATAGGGAATAGGAAGGTAATAGGCGATGTGAGAGTCGGCCATGCATTTAGGGATTAGTAGGCGATGTATTTCCACCGAAGCACTATTATTAATTGTATCACGATGCAGAAATGTTACCCTCACAGCTAATGAAGACAAGACATGAATCTCACATAGGACACAGACAATAATAAGTACTGAGGTACAAATACAAAAAGCACATGAGAAATGTATAATTATATTCATAGTGAGCAGCAAAGTCCATAATAAGCTATGAGCCAATTAAAGCAACAGGATTTATTTCGCTATTTTTCTCTGTTACCGCGATCTAGGGTATCTTCAGTTCTTTCAAAAGACCTGTGAATCTTGTTTGAAAACCTAGGTTAGTTATTGAATGAAATGAAAATAAAACCAGAAGTATAAAATGAGAGCTATTCTCATATCATTTCAATTCTCAATAAGTAGATTTACGATAGCAGTACATCAAGTGCTGGTATAAACCTGAATGTAAATGAGCACTGACTGAGATGAGTCATGCCTGGCATGTAATGGCAAAATATACACATCAAAAAAAGTTTTGCATCACCTCTGTTCTGAGTGTTCCAGAACCTGTACAGACAATCGGAATAGAGATCAACATAAACATCATTTCCGCCCTTTTTACTGCTCATGAAAACCACATATTGCATGTTGTACCACCATACAGCGAGACCTTCAGAGGTGGTGGTTCAGATTGCTGTACACACTGGTACCTCTATTACCCATAACATGTCCTCTTGCATTGATGCATGCCTATATTCATCATGGCATGCTATCCACAAGTTCATCAAGGCACTGTTGGTCCAGATTGCCCCACACCTCAAGGGCGATTCGGCGTAGATTCCTCAGTGTGGTTGGTGGGTCACGTCATCTGTAAACTGTCATCCATGAAGACAAATGCCTCGCCAATATGCTGCCGATAAAGTTGCACTATCGGTTCGAGGATGGCATTCACGTATCATATAGCCATTATGGCACCATACATGACCATCAGCGGCATATGTCGGCCCCACATAATGCCACCCCAAAACAGCAGGGAACCTCCGCCTTGCTGCACTCACTGGACAGTGTGTCTAAGGCCATTCAGCCTGACTGGGTTGCCTCCAAACACGTCTCCAACGATTGTCTGGTTGAAGGCATGTGCAACACTCATCGGTGAAGAGAACGTGATGCCAATCCTGACAATCCTGAGCAGTCCATTCGGCCCATCTGTACTGTGCTGCATGGCGTCGTGTTTGCGAAGATGGACCTCACCATGGACGTCGGGAATGAAGTTGTGCATCATGCAGCCTATTGCGCCCAGTTTGAGTCGTAACTCAACGTCCTGTGACTGCACGAAATCATTATTCAACATGGTGGCGTTGCTGTCAGTGTCCCTCCAAGCCATAATTCGTAGGTAGCGGTCATCCACTGCAATAGTAGCCTTTGGGCGGCCTGAGCAAGTCATGTCAATGACAGTTCCTGTCTATATTTGAAACTTTCTTAGGCATCAACATTATCTGGTGATTTTGCCCAAAAATTTCTCACTGAGTATCGATCATAAAATTATTTTCATTACTGTTCATAAGAGAACACACAAAGTTGTACAAGATGGCCAAATTTAATTTCTATCACAAAACTACTGTCCAAGGTTTAACAGCTCAACATCATCAGAAATTGGCGCTCACTGTGTGCAAAATCATGCATGGAGTCAAAAAATGGCAATATCTCAGCCAGTTTCACTTCGACGAATATGAAGCTTTACCAATGTGCATTGGGGACATGTGCATATGTTCATGTAAAATTTCAATGAAATCTGCGATGGTCAAGCAGGGAGGTCTAGGTGAGTTGACATGGAATTATCCAGATATACGCAGCTTTTGTTGTTGGAAGAACTTTGTGAGAAAATATTCTGATCTAGCTCTGTTGAATGATTTTGATGTCAATCTCCAGTTGAGAAACAGTACATTTAAACTGCAGTCACTAGTGCATAATCAATTCTTTTCACCACAGCTTACCAATATGCTAAAATATTCCCAATACAAATCAGGATATACAGAGGATCACCCTCGTCAATTTGAAATCCTGCTGAATACTATTTTATACTATGTTATGCGAAGAAATTTCATTCATTTTATGTTCATAGAATAATAAAGCATTATGTTTCAAGCATTTATTTACAGATTATCATTACTGTAATGATTCTGTATAATAATGGTGAGTTGTTTATTTTTTCAATTAACAAAATAAATGAACGTGAAACAGTAAACTGTGAAAGAAGGAAACAAAAAAAAACAAAAAAAAATGAATGTAATATAACAATTTAAAATATAAAACAAATGTAAGAGAAATAAATAACTAAACTAATAGTGAATGTTTAGATATTTTCATTAGGTACGTTGAAAATACTCTAAAACCACAATGCGTAAAGTATATTTTCCAAAAATGGTATTTCAGAAACCAGTGTTATTACACATGGATGTACATAGCTTGAAAGCTTCTTTAATTTGTGTTGTAATGAAAGAGTTCATTTTTCAAAATTAATGGTGTTGGAGCATTTTGCAAATTTTCAAATTATTACAAAATTAGGTTATATAGTTTTCAAAAACTGTAACCACAACTTTTTTATGAGAAACATTTTTATATATCATTGAAACAATGATATTCCCTTCAAATCTAATATGCCAAATCACTTTTCAGGGTGTGTTTTACCTCTTAAAAGTGAAACTGGGCAAAATATGTACTTCATTATTTTGTCCTCTCTACACACCTATCTAGTTTATCAAGATCATTTATTGACATTTGAGTGTGTTCCCTTGTGAGTAATACAAATACTGTAGCAAACAACTTTCATGCTGTGGATAATACAAAAAGGATAAATGAAAAACAGTACAGTCCAAAATTTATACTGGTGTAACACCACCAAATAAATTGGCAATAGTTACCTGATGTAAACATTTATACCCTATAGGCCTGTTAAAACATCAACAAAAGCAAAACGAGGATAATGGAATGTAGTCAAATTAAGTCGGGTGATGCGGAGGGAATTAGATTAGGAAATGAGACACTTAAAATAGTAAAGGAGTTTTACTATTTGGGGAGCAAAATAACTGATGATGGTCGAAGTAGAGACGATATAAAATGTAGACAGGCAATGGCAAGGAAAGCGTTTCTGAAGAAGAGAAATTTGTTAACATCGAGTACAGATTTTAAGTGTCAGGAAGTCGTTTCTGAAAGTATTTGTATGGAGTGTAGCCATGTATGGAAGTGAAACATGGACGATAAATAGTTTGGACAGGAAGAGAATAGAAGCTTTAGAAATGTGGTGCTACAGAAGAATGCTGAAGATTAGATGGGTAGATCACATAACTAATGAGGAGGTATTGAATAGAATTCGGGAGAAGAGGAGTTTGTGGCACAACTTGACGAGAAGAAGGGACCGGTTGGTAGGACATGTTCTGAGGCATCAAGGGATCATAAATTTAGCACTGGAGGGCAGCGTGGAGGGTAAATATCGTAGAGGGAGACCAAGAGATGAATACACTAAGCAGATTCAGAAGGATGTAGGTTGCAGTAGGTACTGGGAGATGAAGAAACTTGCACAGGATAGGGTAGCATGGAGAGCTGCATCAAACCAGTCTCACGACTGAAGACCACAACAACAACAAGGCTTGTTAACTAATAAGTAACATGTGAAAATAAGAACCTAAACACAGAGAATGCTCTGAAATGATCAGTCATTGATATAAAGCTTGTTTGGTTAATACATTAAGCAACAAATTCATTATCTTAGATAATACACAACTGTGAATGAAGAAGGCAATTAATTATCACAGGTACTTATACAAAGCGCAAAAGATGCTACAGGTACAAAAAGGGGGCACAAAAGAAAAAAAAAACCCTGAAGCAGAATGAGGCAGCTATCAAAAACAAGATGAGAACTCAAGCAGATAGTAATAAAAACATTATAGTACATGTTGAATTTAACAAAACTATTCATAAAAGTAGCAAATGATTTGAGAAGATATAATGAAACTTTAGAGAAACCATTTGAAAAGCACAAGGATGAAGAAGTATAAACAGAAACATGTTTGATAGCACCATTACTCATGAGCTAAGATGACAGGCAGCACAGTAACTAACATCACAGGTGAAAAATGTACTCATAATTTCTTTAAGTGTTTGTACAGTGAAGAGATGAATCAAGACGATAAATAATTAATTGTGAATATAATAAAATTCCAGACATAATGCCAGATGAGCTGTATAAAACCATTTGTGATGTAGAGAAAAGAGAAGTGCACGCAGATGATGAGGATTCAAATGTGTAAAGGTGGACGAGGAATTAAATAAAAAGGATTTTTTTAAAAACATCACAGATTATTGAATTTTCTCACTTTTATACCTTCTAACAATTCTGTAATTGTTTTACTTCACAAGACACGAGACAGACAAGACAAAAAACTGAATACTATAGCTTCCACAAGACTTAATCACAAAACTAAAACATTACGAATAGCAAGAGGAGTATGTATGAAATTATGTCCCAATAAAACTACTCTCAGCAACCCAATGTGGGTCAAAATAAATAATAAGTATTAATTTAGTGATGGTACAGATAAACGTCAATAACAAACTGAAGTTCATAACAAAGAAACTTTGAAATACACCCTGAAAACTTATTGTAAACAAATAATGTGTAAACGACAAATTGAAAATAAATTAGTGCAAAGGAAGGAAGATTACAGTTTAGTGTCCTGTCTATGATGCCATCATTATACAGTGAAGGCAAACTGAGACTGGGGAAGGATATAGAAGGAAATTGGCTGTGTTCTTTTCAGAGGAACCATGCTGCCATTTGGATAATTGTGTAGAACATAGATCTGGACGGCCAGATGGGGTCCTCCTGAAAGTGATTTCATTGTCTCGCCACTGTGGCATATCCATTGCTCAAAATGTATGAATTAACAATGAAGCCACATAACCAGTTAACAAGTTTTGAATTTCGGGCAGTTTACAATATCCTGATGCACAGCTAAAGGAAGACACAGAGGTGTAAACATGGTCTGGTATGGTTTTCATAAACTTTACAGAGTTTTCAAGATACGCTCTTTGGGTCCGGAAAGGAAAGCACACACTTAATGTGTATTACTAATTTTGGTTTATTACAGTGAGACAGTTTTGATATGAAAACCATTCATAAATTGAGAGTTTTCACAAGCAATGGAAAGATTCTTGATGGTAATTTTCATAACTGGCAGGAAAAACAAACAAATCAGGGAACAATCTAGAGTGTAAGGAATAATTTCGACAGTAATGAAGATGGAATGGAGCTGCGCAGGATGTGTAGTCGAGCAAATGGGTGTTAGATGGATCAAGGAAGGTCATGGCTGGGTATCAAGAGATGAAAGAGACTGACAACAATCTAATTTAAGGTGGGAAAGAGGAGGTCTGCTTCCAGAAGTCAATACAAATAGCAGCAGCTGCTGCTGCTGCTGCTGCTGCTGCTGCTGCTGATGATGATGATGATATGAGCATTAGTGACCATCAGACACTTCACTAGGTATACATTTTAGTAATTAGTAGCAGATGTAATTTAACCTGTGGGGAAAACAGAGAAAAGGAAAAGCTCTTTTTACATTCTCCTCCTTGTGGTGTCTCATGTTTGATACAAATTAAATATTTAGTCTGCTTATATGTTTCTCCAATTCCTCTGCAGACATGGCTTGTTGACAGGGAACTATCAGCTGCAGTGTCAAATTAACATAGCTGAAACCTTGAAAAGAGGCTTTCAGTAATCACATGGCAAATATGGAGGGAGATCTGTGCCCCACCTCCCCCTCCCCCCTCCAGAAATTTTAAAAATTAGAACTCTTATTTAGCTTTCAAACACTATATTTCAGACATTTTCAGCCCTAAATAAAGAAGATATATTTAACTGATCACATATTTATTTTTATTTTCTTATTAAAATCAATCCAAATTACTATTTTCGATCAAGAAAACCTCTTCAGCCTCAATACCACTCACACATCCAATGAATGATGAATGTGGCAGGGAATCTCCAGCTGATGATCCCCCTGCCACAACAACATTTACTACTGAGTGCTGCCAACTACACACATCCATTTTTGCCTCATAGAAAGCATCATACATCTTTTTTTGTCACCACCCTTTTGTATGGTGGCAGCTCATGTAACTTCCTGACAACAAATTCTTCCAGAATCAGATAATCCATCCTGTTGTCACTGTTGTCGTTGCATTGTGGAGAAATGAGTAATTTTTTTATGAACAACACTGCTGTTGTTGCAAAGCAACACAGCATTTTTTTTGTAGGGAGAGATGTTTCTGTTTTATATTTTTATAACCATGACTTCAAAAATTCCATAAGCACTCCTCTGCCTCACAGAGCATGACAAGTGCATAAATTTTGCTTCTTGTCCACTCCACTTCATAAAGGAACACACGTAAAGACAAAACAAAATGCTACAGACAAAGGAAAAACAAACATTATTGTAGTTAGTGGTAGCACGCCAGAACAATGTTCCTCTGATCTGTACCGACACAGCCATGGAACACTTTTCAAGATGTTGACCACATGTTGTGAATATCAGTAATCCAGTACTAGATGGGGACAATGTTGCAAAATATGTCTCAAACTAAGTCTAAACATGCCTTTAACAAATCATGGTGGTCAAAACACTCGTAGACATATTTCCTGTGTACTCAGGAAGGAAATCACTACAACCTATAAAACATTTCACTAGCATGCGATTAGAAAAATGTAAACACTATTTTTTTTAAACAACTGATTATAAAATGACTATTTCCATTATTTTTTGTAACTTCCCATAACTCTATAATTAAGGTAATAAATCTTTAACACAATCTGTAATAGTTGGTCGCTATGAATTAATATGAATGGCCTGATACAGGAACCACATATCCACAGCTGCTTTTCTGCTTTATCTGTGATATGAAGACATTATCTGCCAGTTTTCCTTTGTACTATAACAGCTCCAGACTGTTTCTTAGCTACCTGAGCGTTTGATCATTCTGACTTGTCTAGTCATACTGAGCCTTCCAATAACAGAACATTTTTGGCACACAGTTAATTACAGCGTGTAACAACAATTACAAGTGTGCTAATACTAATTAGAGGTACAACACAGAGCATCATAACAGCATACAGAGATCTTGGAAAATTTTCATCTGCTGAATAATGGTGGATATTAAAGAGGATAACTGCTGCGACAGGAATGCAGTGATTGCAGACTCTCTACTTAAGAAAAAGCTGAGGAGGTACCAGGAATCAAGTGCAGGTCCTTTCACACCAAAGGCAGTGACACTAACCATTCAGATAAGGAGGTCGCCAACAAGAAGAATAAAATTTAAAAATTACCAACCAATGTGATCATGCAAGTCTAACTGAACACTTTTCTGTATCAGAGAGAAAATAAAGCAAAATTCCCATCTAGACTGTATTCTTCGCAATATGAAGTGTGGTTGGTCTTATTCATTGATTTGGATGGTCATATTACAGTTTCCAGTAAGTCTTATAGCCTTGATAAAATAAAAGATAACTGTTAAGGTGTATTAAAGGATCTAAGGTAACTACGTTAATTGTATGACAAAGGAGGCTGGGTGCATTGCCTGGCTCTGAGCACTATGCGACTTAACTTCTGAGGTTATCAGTCGCCTAGAACTTAGAACTAATTAAACCTAACTAACCTAAGGACATCACACACATCCATGCCCGAGGCAGGATTCGAACCCGCGACTGTAGCGGGCTGGGTGCATTGGCATAGAGCGGCACACAATGAGAATGAGCAGGCTTGTTATGTTTGTGGATTTTGGTGAGAATGTAGAAGGGGGGTGAGAGGGCTGTCATTGGGGTAAGGAGGGAAATGGATTCAGGGCAGAGGTTCTGGGAAGGGCTTAAGGCTTTAAGCAGGGTTTGGAGGTTATGTTGGACTTCTGGGATATGATCCATCTGGCAGTATGCTCCCACTGACAGAATTCTGGCCCTCATTCACCAACACCTCCCACCAAATGCCCAAAATCTTGCCCCACATGACAAAGCTACCAACCCCTTCCTTCACCAATTCTCAACCACTCCCACCCCTTTACCTCCTGGATCCCTATTCATCACTGTTGATGACACTTCCCTACACACCAACATTTTATGTTGATTATCTATCATCATGCCCTGAAATAAGGGACATCTTACCATAAATCCTTCCTAGCCCACCTAAAGTGGTGTTCCATCACTCACCCAACATCCAAAACATCCTAGTCCATCCCTATGCCAGTTCACTGTGGAAGACCGAAGTGCAAGGCCTGTCCAATCCACCCTGTTCCAGTCCTGTCACAGGCTTATCCTATCTCATCAGAAGCTGGGTTACCTGTGACAACAGTGTGTCATATATCAGCTCTGCTGCAAGCATTGCACAGCTTTTTATATTGGTGTACCAACCAGCTGTCCACCAGGATGAACTGTGGACAAGGGCAAACACACAGCTGAATGTAACGTCCTTTATGTCAAAGGCTTCTTCACAACCGGGCCCATCTGTCCCCTCCCCTCTACCTCTGGCTTTTCTGAACTGCACAGATGGGAGTTATCCTTACATCACATTCTTTGATACCGAAATCTTTACGCTACAGACACCTACTGTGCCCACACCCTCCACCCTACAGTTTGCACACCCTCTGTCATATCACCTCCTCCAAGTCATGTCCCCACCTCCCTCCTTGGGCACCACTCTCTGCCAACACACCCACCAACCTTCTCCCCTTCTCTGTTCCTCTCTTTTTTCCACTTCCTGACCCTCTCCTCATTTCCCTCCCTACTCCACAGCTTTCTGACACTGCACCTAGCAGCCTTGTCTTGTCGACGTCTAAATTCCTGCATGCTCCACCCAGACGGCACTGACTTCTCTTTCCCCACTGAACCCCCTTCCCCACCCCACTCCAAATTGTTGTTCTCATTCTATGTCACAATTGTGTGTTGGCCAGAGATGGCTGTCATGTGTGGCTGAAGTACACTTGCTTGTACAAATGTGCATCGTTTCTTTTCTGAAGATAGCTTTGGGTGAGACCTCAGTTTGTAACAGTCTTTTTGTTGTGCCTGTTTGCAACTCAGTGTGTCATCTTCACGGTGAGTAGCAATCTAATCTTTTCATTATAATGTCAATATTCCAATGTGGACTTTCCCACTGCTCAGCACAGCCTTCCAATATTCATACTACAGTACACATGAAAGCAAGGGAAACTACAGCTGAGACATTCATTGGGCACATGTCGTTTTATCATATGGTTTATGAAGGTGGCATCATCCTGGGTGAAATATTCCACAGGCAAAATAGTTCCCTTTCATTTATGAGTGGAAACTATACATGGAGATGTCATCCAAAGAAAACACAAATCTGGCATTCTGTAGCTTGGAGTGTGCAATGTTAGAACAATTAAGTTTCTTGGTAAGTACAAGGTGTACAACTCTGCTTCCACCGTTTGCCAATAGGTGGTGACAATGGTAAGTAGCGATCGAAAGAAACAGATTGCAGACGTCGGGCAGTTAGCTTGGACCTCGGTCAAGATAACCTCATTCAAATATTATTCGAATTGTGTCTGCATCATAAAGTTGTTCTTGATTGAAAATGTCAGTTTACAAACCTAATTCTCGTCATTTGCGGGAGGTGTTACTTTTTCGTTTCAATTTGAAGAAAACAGCGGCCAAGTCTCATCAAATGCTCTCAAGTACATATCGTAAGGACAGTATTAGTGAAAGATCGTGTCCTGAGTGGTTTCAATGCTTCAAGCACGCTGATTTTAATGTCGTAGACTGGCATAGTGGTGGAAGAGAGAAAGTTTTCGAAGATGCAAAATTGGAGACACTGCTGAGTGAAGACTCTCATCAAACTCAAGAAGAATTGGCATGATTAGTGGGAGTGACACAGCAAGCCATTTCAAAATGTCTCAAGGCTATGGGCATGATTCAGAAAGAAGGAACTTGGCTCCCATGTGAGATGAAGCCAAGAGACACTGAACGGCATTTGTGTGTTTGTGAACAGTTGCTTCTTCAGAGGCAAAAACAGAAGGGATTTCTGCATCGCATTGTGACCGGGGATGAAAAATGGGTTCATTACGATAACAATAAAAGCAAAAAATCATGGAGGTACCCCAGCCATGCTTCCACATCGATAGTCAAACCGAATATTCACGGCTCCAAGGTCATTCTTTGCATTTGGTGTGACCAGCTCGGCATCATGTAATATGAGGTGTTAAAACCAAGTGAAACAATCACAGGTGCTCGTTATAGAACACAATTAATGTGTTTGACAAGAGCATTAAAAGACAAACAGCTGCAATACAGTGAGAGTCACAATAAAAGTGATTCTGCAGCACGACAATGCTCGACTCCACGTTGCAAAAGAGGTCAAAACGTACTTGGAAACGTTCAAATGGGTAGTCCTACCCCGCTCGCCGTATTCTCCAGACATTGCTCCCTCTGACTATCACCTGTTTAGATCAATGGTGCATGGGCTGGCTGACCAACACTTCCAATATTATGAAGAAGTCACAAATTGGATCGATTTGTGGATTGCTTCAAAAGATGAACAATTTTTTCATGTGAGGTTCGTAAACTGCCTGAAAGATAAGAGAAAGTAGTGGCCAGCGATGGAAAATACTTTGAATGATACAGGTGTAACCAATTTGTTTCATTAAAGCCTCATATGTTGGGGAAAAAACGGCGGAAGCAAAGTTGTACACCTTGTCAGAAAACTTGAAAAGATAAGTGGATACTTTGAAATTAGATACAGTGATTTAGTGAAATGTGGCAGTCCAAAAAATAAGATTTCTGTTCATGTTAATACTTGATTATTACTACAAAATCAAATAGAGGTAAAGCAGGAAGAGATCTAATCACGAACAAGAGAACAGGAAAATGGGTAAATGACCATAAACAAAATATAATTATAACCATGACGACATAAAGCCATGACTCAACCACAGTAGTACAGGAATGTATGCCTCCTACTAGCTCCTCGGGATGGACAGGTTGGAAATAAGTATAACAAGGTAAAAGAAATTATTCAGTGTGTTAAGACAGACAGAAATTCAAGTGTGATGGTTGACTAGAATTTGATAGTGTGAAAAGGAAGAAACGGAAAAGTAGTAGGATAACATGGACTGACGTAAAGGAATGAAAGTGGAAGATGTCTAGTAAATTTCTGCATGGAGAACAATTTAATCATTGTAAGCACTTGCCTAATGCATAATGAAAGATACTTTATACATGTACAACAATGTATCAAACAGAAAATTTATTCACGAAAACTGTTAAATCCTGAGACTGATCAGCATGCCAGGAAGCGAAATAATGAATACTTCCAAAAAACACACATAAATGTAGACAACAATATACTGGCTTTTGGAAGTAATAGTTTCTTCCTTGAGTACAAGAGCGTGATAAGCTGAGGAAGGTTAAGAGAAAGAGCAAGTCACTCAGTCTCAGTATGAGAGAGATCCACCTGCTGTAAGAACAGGGAAGACAAAAATATAGAGTATTACCACCAACAATGCCCGCAACCAGTGAGTAGTCTGCTCCAGTGCTGAAGGCCAGACACTATTTACATGCCTCAGTACACTGGATGTTTGGACTCTTTACTGTCAATAAACAATCTGTTTACACATTGTTCAATTTAAGGGAACGCAGCCCTGTGATATTATCAACAATCACCCATACTTTGACAGCGGCACACCCTGTCATTTACAAGGCTAAACTACAGGAAGTAAGTGCTGCGCAAGGCAATTTAAAACCTCAGTATTCACAGAAATGTTGGAAAGATAACGCATGCGCGCACGCCGTTAACGTTAGTGCCATCGCAAACAAAGATGACCAATGTCAAAAGTTACCGATAGTGAAATTAATAATCAATGGGTGAGACTGATTAACTGAGAGGGTTTATGGGACCAAACAGCGATGTCATCAGTCCCATGACTCCGAATTTACTCCCAGAAGAAAGAGGGTCTGTTAAAAGTGGACGGATCTAAAAACTGGAAAAAAAGAGCATTCTTTCCGTGGAGGAGTGGCCATGAAGTCTCAGACCAAGAAGACATAAAGAGGGGTCCCAACCACAACCACACTGCCCCTGCTCCAGGAGTAAAGCAAAGCCTTACATCTGGAAATAAAAACCACTTTCACAGAGGAAACTGAGGACCTGTTCAACCATCCATGAAACATCCGTTAATATTAAAATTAAGGAATCTGGAAGACTATACTTAGCATGAAGGGCCAAAAGAAGGGGACATTCCACCAATATGTGGGATACCGCCAGTCTGGCTCCACAACCACATTGTATGGGTGGTTCGTTGCACAGGAGGAAACAATGGGTGAGGCTGGTATGACCAATGCATAGATGGCATAAAACAGTGGACTCCTTTCGAGAGGAGCAGAAGGAAAAGTGCTAAACTGCAGTTGACTCCTTGATTGTGTGGTGTTTATTACTGTGAGCAGCAGCACACCAGATGTCATTCCACTTTTAGGCAAAGAGAGATTTTACACAGATCCGATAGTGTGTTGGATCTGACGGGTGCCCAACGGCGAGGTCATCAACACCCTTACACTTATGAAAACAAACAAATGTGGAGATGAACTAAAAGTGTTGTACATGCATGTACTCTAAATGACCACACAGTCACTCTGTATCACATGAACTCTCACATGCACTAAAACCAATTAGGAGGGAAAAGAGCTAATCAAGGAATTAAAACACAGTGAAAACAAAACACAGAAGAACTAAAAGAAAAGAACAGAGAAATGTGACTGGCTAACTTCTTAAAAAAAAACTAGGGTGAGCCAGCCACCCTTTGCACATTAACATCTTGTTAAAATGTTGGACAATTCACAAAACTTTAAAAGCCTAACCACATTCATTTAACCATTACAAAAAATAGACAGCAAATCTGCTGGTCGGCAAATAAAATGCTGTCCAATAAAATGTGGCGCATCGTGATCTGTACGCCACAAGCACCACACATTGGAGGGTCCTCTCGGCGGAGTAAGAATTCATGTGTCATAGGGCTGTTGCCTATACAAAGACGAGTCAGAAGGACCTCGTCTCACCAACGAGGCTGGAAGGAAGTACTCCAAAGCCGACTGACCAGTCACTCATCTTCCCATCGACACATGACTTTGTACCTCAACAGTGAGGTGATAGCATGCAGGGGGATAGCACACCAAAATACCAGAGGATCACGACATGCCTCCTTGGCTGCTTGATCCGCCCTTTCATTCCCCACAATTCCAATGTGCCCAGGTACCCAGCAGAAAGACACCTCCTTCCCCAGTTGCTGTAGTTGTAGGAGGGCAACCTGGATAGTCTGGGTTAGTGTATCTGCTGGGTACAAACACTGGAGAGAGAAAAGGGCACTCGGAGAATCTGAGCACACGAGAAATCTAACACCGGGAGAACGTCTCATCTCTTCCAGTGCATCTAATACTGCGTCGAAGACGGTAGATTCTGGAGGTCTTGATGACACAATCCGGGAAAATGACAGAGCAACCAACAGAGCCCCCTGCTTAGACCCATCTGTAAAAACAGCTACATGGTCATGGTACTCAGATAAAATATCAGAGAATATCAGATTAAAAATGAAAGCAGGAGTGCTATCTCTCCTGTACCACACCAAATCTAAAATCACTCTGGGCCCCTCCAGTAACCAGGGTGGTAGATGGTTAAAATCCTGGATTTGGGGTCATATTGGCTCCACACCGAGAGACTCCAGCATATGCTGCAAGTGGATCCCAAATGGCATCATGGCTCGCGGACAGTTGGAAAACAGGCATTTCAGAGGACGATGAGCAACAGTATGGTGTGCGGGTTAAGTTGGAGCTGCAAGGAACTTACACGTCTGATGCACCATGAGGAGCTGACGCCAGATGGTAAGTGGCGATTCCCCCGTCTCTGCACAGATGCTAGGTATGGGACTGGTCCGATACGCACCCATGGCCAGCTGAATACCCTCATGATGGACAGCGTCAATGATCCGCAAGTAAGAGGGACTTGCTGATCCATACACCATGCAACCTTAGTCCAGCCGCAAACATACAAAAGTCCGATAAAGCTGAAGGAGACACACCCTATCTGCTCCCAAAGACCTGTGGCTAAGGCACTTGATGATGTTCAGTGCCTTCAGGGTTCTGGCTTTCAGGTCTCTCAGGTGTGATAACCACGACAATTGGGAGTCAAAAATGAGGCCCAGAAACCACACTCTGTCTCTAAAATGTAGGATGGTGTCCCCCATATTCCAGGCAGGCAAATTAAAAAGACGACAAGAACGATTAAAATGAACACACACATAATTATCTGCAGAAAACTGGAATCCCATCTTTGCAGCCCACTCCTCTAACTTCTGCACTGTAATGAGGAACATTCTCCTGCTGAAATTGATCAGACAGTGTGTCACCAACTCGGGTCCTAAAAAGCCGCTGAGACAGGAAAGATCGTATGAAGAAGGGGAGGTGGCCACGAAAACCCCACTGATGCATTTGTGTGAGAACACAGTGTCTCCAAGTAGTATCGTACGCCTTACTTATATCGAAGAATACGCCAATACTGTGATGCTTACAGAGGAAAGCCTGCTGAATAACTGCCTCTTGGAGAGTCAGATTGTCGACAGTGGGCCAAAATCTTCAGAATCCGCACTGAGAGTGGCTGAGGAATTGCTTGGTCTCTAACAACCAGACCAGACAATGGTTAACCATTCGCTCGAGGGTCTTTCCTACACAGCTCGTTAAGGCAATACTCTGATAACTACTGGGACATGTGCAGTTGTTCGCTGGTTTGAAATCAGAATTGCCTCCCTCCACACTCTGAGGAAGTTGCCTGCCTGCCATATTAGATTAAAACATTTGAGGAGGATTTCCTTTGATGCCGGTGGCAAATGTATGCAGTACCAGATTTGGTCGTAACTGGGTGCAGTGTCATGATTCTCAATCAGTGCCAATTCGAGCTTCCACATGGAGAAAGGGGAGTTGTAGCCTCAGAACTGTTGGACCTCATGTCTAACTTTTTCCTCTCAACAGTTGCACGATAGTGATGAAACACTAGATACTGGCTTGCATTTACAGTAGTTCGTGCAAAATGTTCAGTCACTATCTGAGCAATGTCTCTGGGTGTTGCCTGGAGGCACCCGTCTCAGCACTGCTACCATCGGTAAATGGCTTCGTTTACCAGAAATCCTCCGGATGGCTTCCCATACTTTTATAGAAGAAGTGGAATGATTGATGGAGTCCAGGAAACTTGCCATGACCTTCCCTTACTCTTTCTAATGACGTGTCGAGCCTTTGCCCTCGCAACTCGAAAGGCCCCAAGTTGTCTGCTGTCAGTCAGCATTTAAAATGTCGACGAGTCACACACCTTTCCCGGATTGAGGAATGGCTCTCATCTGTCCACAAGGTACTGATCGCCTCCTAAGATGACCAGAGGACTGTGGGACAAAGAGGTCAGCGGCACGATAGATCACTCGTGTGATGTGGTCCACCCATCCTTGGACAAGGTCATAGTGTTCAAACACAGCCAGCTGGCTGAAACGCATCCAGTTAGCCCTGCTGACCATCCATTATGGGGACTTAACTTCAGTTGGGGAGCCATTTAGTAGGTGAAGGCGGATTGGGAAGTGGTCATTGGAATGAAGGTCATCAATGACCTCCCACTGAACAAAGTTGGCAAGGGCAGGAGGACAGAAAGAGAGGTCGATGGCTGAGAAGTAGCAGTAGACAAATGTGTGTGAGTACCCGTGTTGAGGATACAGAGCTCATGAGACATCATGAGACCCTACAAAACCCGATCCAAAGGGCACGTATTGGTTGAGCCCCACATGACATGATGGGCATTAAAGTCTCCCAGGAGGAGGAATGGTCGCAGGAGTTGTGTGATAAGAGCATCAGAGTCTAGTGCAACTTGCAGAGGTAAATACAGTGAGCAAACAGTGATCCTTCGACACACATGAATTTGAACTGCAACTGCTTGCAGGTCAGCGGCAAGAGGGAGGGCAGAAAAGTGGTGTGCATTAGTGACAAACACTGTGACACCTCCCTTGGCCCTTTCCCCTGATAGGTCAATCCTTGCGGTATAGTGTATATCCCTGTAGCACAGGGACACCTGTATCTTCAAAATGCATTTCTTGTAAACAAAAATACAAGGTACATGCCTGTGCTAGGAGTTTCAGTTCCTCCACATAAGTCCTAAACCCATTCATGTTCCACTGTAGTATGGAAGCCATGTCATCGGTGCAGTTTTAATTTACCCCTACCTTCGCACGGGGAGGTGAAGCACTTTAAGAGTGAGGGGGAGTGGAGGGACTGCATGGATTCAAGGCATCTAATTCCATGATATCATCCTCATCAGTCAGACGAGAAAGAGTGACGTCTGACGGCACTCGAGACAGCTTTTAACCCGAACATGGTGAGCCTTTCCCTGCACCCTGTCGCTTTCAGGATGAGGGGGAAAGGGGGTGTTGAGAGGCACTCTGCTTTTCTTGTACCTTCTGGATGCTTGCTGCCAAACTGTAGTTGGTCTCTCCTCGTGCAGCTGCCTGGATTGCTTTGTCCTTAATCTTTTTCCCTTGACATGTACACGTGCACGTACAGGTGCTTGTGGTGGATACGGGCTCACTAGGCGTCATCTGTGTCGAAGCGTCCGCCTTGGGAATAGGTTTCTACACCATGGAGGAATATGAAGTGGCAAAGAGAGTGGGTTTCGTTGCCTTATATTCTTTTTTGGCTTTGGCATAGGGGATCTGCTTGGTCACTTCTATCTCCTGTATTTTGCGTTCTTCAGCAAAAGCAGGGCAGCCTCAGCTCCAGAGCAGTTAATGCAGATTGCTAAAGATGTGCAGTCAGTTTCAGCGTCATGAGTGGCTTTTCCACAGTTCCCACAGATCGCTTCACCTCCATGACCCATGGTTCTACAGCCAAAACGCTGGCATTTATAGCATCACATAGGGTTTGGAATGTAAGGCTTAACATTAAGTCGAAGGAACCCTGCCATAAGATGTCCAGGCAGTGTTGGAGAATTGAATGTGACAATGAAAGTGGCAGTCTTTTCGGTTGTTCCATTATTCCTGCATTTTCATTGCTCCACATTGACTATTCCCTGGGATGCCCATTTTTGCTTCAGTTCTGCTATGTCCATGTCATCTCGGCATGTTACAACGCCCTTAGTTGAGAGAGGTGTGCATCTCAACAATGATATCATAGTCACCCAGTTTCTGTGATTTCTTAAGAAGGTCTACCTGCTTTGACCTGTTAGTTTCGACCAACAATGAGCCATTACATAATCATTTTATAGATTTTAATGTTCCAGCAAGGCTTTCCAAACCCTTATGGATATAAAAGGGGGACACTTTTTCAAATGTTCCCTTCTTCCTCTATCACCAGAAACACATTGCTATTCATGACTCCACGAGCCCTGTACTGCAGTCCAAAGTATTCTTATTATCAGGAGGAATAGCCTCTGTCATTCTTTTGGATGAATGGGCATGAATATTCCCAGGTGGTACATCCTTCCCACTGGGAGGAGATGATGATGATTTTGATGGTATCATCTCGATCCCACAAGCAGCTAGGGAAATAAGGGTCCACTCATACAGAGCCCCGTGTGCCTGAGTAAGCCTTATACAACTGAGGTGGGGCAGGTTCCCCACTAATGACTGTTCCACCTCAACAGCCATGCATCCTATCAGAGTGTAGCACACTTTGAGATTGAGGTTTTTTTTATAGAGGTTTATCCCATCCTCACGATCCAGGCAGTCAAGCCAAGATCCCCATTCACTGAGACACACAATGTTCCACTGCCGCATCACATGGTGGTCGCCACAGCATGCTCAGAGCTTGTGGGACAGGGGATTGGTGGCGTTTACCAATCCCCAGCTCAGAAGCCCTGGGGTCGCCAAGCCTGTACCCAGCAAATCAATTCTGAACCCTAGAGGGCAGATTCACATATCCGCTGCTGGAATCACGAAAGGGAATGGGGGGAAGGAGAGTGGCCCATTGGATGACACCTTGGAGACGGCGCTTAGCAGATGCTACCAAATGGGAGGTGCACCAGATGCAAAAATCATCGACATACAATGCCAGGGCAACCACAGGCCCAACAGAGGTTACAAGTCCATTGATAGCTATGTGGAAGAGTGTGACACTTAACACAGAACCCTGTGGGATACCGTTCTCCAGAATCGAAGGGGTGCTGAGTGAAGTGCCAGCTCAAACCCAGAAGAGCCGGCGAGATAAAAACTTGCAGATAAAAATCAGAAGGGGATCATGGAAGCCCCAGTCATGGAGAGTAACTAAAGTGTGATGGTGCCAAGCCATGTCATATGCCTTATGTAGGTCAAAGAAGACCACAACAAGATGCCGGCGGTTAGTAAAAGCCTGTTGTATTGCTGTTTCCGAGCTGAGTAAATCATCAGGAGATCATCTTTCGCAAAAACCACACTGCTATGGGGAAAAAAGGCCCCAAGATTCGAGTATCCAACATAATCTGAAGCTAATCATCCTCTTGAGCAGTTTACAAATTGCATGATAGCTGTCAAGAGACGTTTGGTTCTTCCCAGGCTTAAGGACAGCGATAACTACACTGTCCTACCATTGCGACAGGAAAGCACCCATGATCCAAATGCGGTTGAAGACCCTGAGGAGACGCTGCCTTCCGGAAACGTCCAAGTGTTGGATATCTTGTTGTGGGTGGAATCTGGGCCTGGGACTGTCACATGAAGAGGTAAGATCCTGCAAGAATTCCCGTTCAGTAAAGGGTTCATTATAGGGTTCAGCGTGGTGTGGGATGAAACAGAGAGGGTCTGTTCAACTTGGGGTTTCTTCTGGAAAAAGGTAGAAGGATAGGAAGAGGATGCCGATGCTGTCGCAAAGTCTGTCACGAGGTGTTCTGCAAGCACCAACAGATCAGTGCACTGCGCCCCTTGGAGGTTAAGACCCTGGACAGTTGACTGTCGCTGGTGGCCCAGAAGGCTATGGAGCTTGGACCAAACCTGTGATGAAGAGGAAACATAGTGCTCTCAGCATTCCTTTTTACTCTGCTTAGTAAGGTAACGAGCCTTAGCACGGAGATGCTTAAAAGTGAGGTGGTTGGTCTGCGAAGGATGTCATTTAAATCACTGCAGCACCAGTCGGCTGTCATGGACAGCAACTGCTACATCCTTGGTCCCCCAGGGTGCCGGTCGATGATGATGGGACCTGTGGACAGGGGGACAGTAGTGCCAGCAGAATGAATAATAGTGGCAGAGACACCTTGCATGGCTGCATCAATGCAATTCGAGACGAAGGTGTCGAAGTGCACAGCAAACATATCTAAAGGCCTATTGGCCCTGTGGAATGTCCAACATGGGGGCCTGTCTGCCTGGCAGCAGCAGGGGAACAATAGAATTGCCTGAAAGCGGTCACTGTCACGAAGATAGTCATGGGATGACCAATGTAGGGAAGCCATGAGAGCAGGGGAGGAAATTTGAGATCAACAGCAGTAAAGGTGCCACGGGAGGCACTGAAGTGTAGGGGAACCATCATTGAGAATACACAAATCTAAGTCTGTAATAAGCTGGTCAATTAGGAGACCCCTACCCACTGAAGTGGCACTCCCCCACAGCGGGTGGTGGGCATTGAAGTCCCCAAGAAGGAGAAACAGGGGTGGGAGTTGCTGTATTAAGGTAGATAGTTCAAGATAAGGAAGTGGCCTACCCGGAGGGAGGTAAATACTGCAAATGGTGATTGCCGTAGTCATTTGCACTCTAACCACTATTGCTTCCAGGTTGGAGTGAATGGGGATCCAGTCACTAATGACATCAGAGCGAACCGAAGTGCACACCCTGCCAGACACTACCCCAGGGCCGGCACAGTTCTGAAAGAATGTCCAATAACCACGAAACATTGGAGAGTGGTCATCACGGAAGTGAGATTCTTGAAGAGCAAGACAGAATGCAGAATAGGAGGAAACAAGACATTGTTTTTCTGGTAGGTGACAATAGTATTTGTTGCAATTCCAGTGGATGATCATGTGATGAGAGCCCAGGTTAGAAATAAAGAAGCCAAGAGGAGGTCATATAACTCAGACAGTGTTCATTACCAACAAGGATGGGGTGACATCCATAAATAACATGTCAGACTCAGGTTGCGAGGGGGGGAGGTGGCACCTAAGTTTTTTCTTCTTCTCTTTTGGAGGTGGAGGATGGCAGGGAACAGAGGGAGTACAGGCATCTGCAAGATCCAGAACTGAAAGAGAGTGGGCGACCTAGGGGCGCACAGATGGCGCATCTTGTGGCCGAGTTGTTGTAGGAGGCCTCCGTCCTGAGAGACACTGGGGAAAGGGGTCTTTCAGGGGAGGGGAGGGGAGGGGAGGGGAGGGGAGGGGGAGGTGGTTCCCTGTCACCAGCAGGTGCCAAAGAAGGAGCCCACTTTTTCGGCTGGAGAGGGGGAGCAGAGTCATGGGAAATTCAGGGGAGGGGGAGGGCAGAGGGGGACAGGACTGGGATAAGAGAGTGGTAGAAGTGGGAAAGGATGCAACAGAGGCAAAAGTTGAAGAAAGTGACACTGGATGGAGTGTCACACATTTTTGACGAGCCTCAGCATAAGAAAGGTGATCTAGGGACTTGTACTCTTGGATCTTCTTTTCTCTCTTGCAAGCTGGGCAATTCAGCAAGCAAGGGGAATAGTAGCCATGACAACTGACACACACACACACACACACACACACACACAGGTGGTGGAACACAGGGGCTTCCCTCATGCGGTGGGTGTCTACAGTCATGATACAGAGGGCCTGCTGTACAGTGGGAAGCTGTATGCCCAAAATGCAAGCACCAAAAGCACCTCATGGATGGTGAGATGTATGGCTTCATGTCACAACTGTAGCACATAACCTTGACCTTCTCTGGGAGGGTACCCCCCTCGAAAGCCAGAATGATGGCGCCGGTATCTGTGCAGTTGTCTTTGTTTTCAGATACAAAATGAATGCTGTGTCACTCCAGATTAGCCTGGAGTTCTTCATCAGTTCGCAAGACAAATTCCCTATGAAAAATCACCCCCTGGATCATATTCAGAGATTGATGGTAATTGACACTGGAACATTGCTAAGCACAAAGAGCTGCAGATTGGTCAGCAGAAGAAGCTGAGTGACTCCACTTCACCAAACTTGTCCTTGATATTCTCCACAAAAAACAATGGCTTTGTGGCACTGAATGTTTCCCCATCTGTTCTAGTACAGACGAGGTAGTGGGGAAAGTGTTTCATCCCAAGATGGCAAGCCTGGCCCTCCTCCCATGGTGTAGCCAGGGAAGGGAAGGCTGCTGGGTGGTACGAAGCAGCATTCAATGATTCTTCACCAATTGAAGAGACGGCCGTTTGCGAATGGCCAGATTTTTGCAGCTTGATACAGTTCTGGCCCAAAGCATCCGCCCTGCTACCACCCAGTCCATGGGCGCCCCCCAGCCACAGCAATGGCTGCCTGGTGCGGCAGCCATTGCGGGGAGTTCCAATGCTCCAGGAAGACAAGCAACCACTCCTTCGCATACATGGGGAGGGAACAGCTCAGGTATCAGTAGTGTTATCCCTGTGTTGTCAGGGGGCTCACCCAGATGGGTACACAACAGCCTCACCACATGAACTGCTACATGTGCCGGTGACCTAGCAGGGTGGAGAGGGGTGCAACGGGGAGGGAAGAGGGGAAGGAAGGGGGAAGAGGAATCCAAACCGTAGACACTAGGGAGGGAGTTCTTCCCCAAATGGCTCACACTAAAGACAGAAAATTTTAAAGTGGAAGTCAGACTTGAAGTGGGGACCTAAATGCCAAAAAGGATGAAAGATCAGGCAGAAGGAAAAAAATTGTAGGCAATACAGGGAACCAGGTGGATAGCCAGGTTGACATAAATCAGAACACCGAGACAGGGGAAGGACAGGGTAACGAGGAAGGAGCGAGGATAAAGAGGGAGGGCAGGATGAAGGAAATGCTGCCAGGGAAGAAGATTGGGGTGCAATAGCTCGTGGCCCTGTGTGTGCCACACACGAACTCACAAAATAACTGTGAGCCCTCTGTGGGGCAATGGGTGAGGTAGTATAATCTCTGTCCCTCTGTTTTTTGCCAAGAAAGACAGCAGGATTCCATGCACAATTTAAACAAAAACCACAATTCCTATTGATAAGGTTACTTGTTAATTTAATTTCAACAGCTTCCTTAATAACACTATCCCAATAGCTGTAAGTACATGCCAGAATCTCCACATTATTTTCCATAGGATGACTGGTGCCAAGACAATGTTCAGCAATATTAGATTTGCTCAGCTGCTTTAGGTGTGTGTGCTGCTTATGCTCAGTATTTAGGTCCTCCAAAGTCCTGATAGTCTGACCAATATATGCCATGCCACAACAGCAAGGAATACGGTAGACACCTACCTTACGCAAACCAAGATTATCCTTTACAGAATCTAAAAGGATCCTGATCTTAGATGGTTAAATGACTCTGATATTCTAGTAAGTGCTGATGTGGTACCTCTGTTCACTAATGTTCCTCTGTCTGATTCATTACAGTAGCCTGAGGTTAGATTTAGTGCTGAATTAACAAATCTTTCTCAACATTTGTTGATTCCCATTTGCTTTTTATACAATGACCAATATTGCAAGTAGACAGATGGCGTTGTGATGGAAAGTCTGTTATCATGTATTGTTGCCTATTTGTTTAAAGAAGACTTTGAGGGCCGTGCCCTGGAGTCAGTGGCTTTGAAACCTGTGAGTTTTTTTTCAGATACCCAGATGACACTTTCGTTGTTTGGCATCGTGAGAGTGAGAATCTGAATGACTTTTTACAAGACCTGAATTCACTCCAGTCGAGTACTTTTGTTTCACTATGTGGGTGGAAACGGATGGCTGTCTTCCCTTCCTTGTTGTGTTGGTCAGGAGGGCTGTAGATGGTTCACTGGGATAAGCCATTTATAGGAAGCCTACTCACACAGACTTGTACCTACAGATAGAGTTGCAACATATAGATTTTGTGTGTGTGACTTCACATTGCTATATGGAAATGAACTCAGACAATGGTGAAATTCAATGTAAAAAGTGTTCTCATACCACTTTTTCCCATAATTGCTAATAAATGGTTTAAAATAGGAAATCTAACCATAAACATATTTTTTTTAAGCCACATGGTCACTATTAGTAACAAATGTGATCTGCAGAAGTGAATCCCTTATTCATGACTATGTAATATACCTAAATATTAACAAACTATAATAGTAAAAATGGATAGGAGGTTTATGTGTGGCCTACAATGCCATGACCTTAATCTTCAGTGAAGAAGAAAGAACAATAAATTTTGTGTCAGTCAACAATAATGGCAATGACAGGAACTGCAACAGTTATCAACACCACATGGGTTAATTATGTGCATCGATCCCGTGACAAGAAGAAGCAGTTTCCCAAGGATTTAACCATCACAGCACATTTCATCAAATACATCACAGCAACAACTGTCAAACAACAAGATGCATTCTCAGAGCACAAAAATAAGTAATTGTTAATAACCATCAACCACATTTTCAAGTATGGTTTGCTTTGTGTGGCTGCAGTAGGCATTCCTGGGTGGTTACAGTGAAAAGTGTAGAAAAATATATAGGTCAGTATTTTTTGTGTGTTGAAATTTTATCTAAACTGTGTTACAGGGTTAAAATATTGTGACTATTGTAGCTCAATTGAACGGAAATAATCATGACAGGATGGGGAGAAGCAGTCAGTAATTTAGAAATTCCAATACATAAACTCAACTCAGAAATGAAACCAGAAAAGCCAGACAGAGTTTCAATTGATAATAAAATGGATACGAATTTGATGGACATTTTCAAAGCAAGAAATTGTATTATGTCAGCACAAACAAGGTCGAAAGGAAGAGAAAGGCACACGCAAAGCAAATAAAGGAAGAGGCAACTGATGAGGTGTTGGTGAGTCGGGAGAAAAGTGTTAATGAAACAAAAACAAAGCCAGGAAGAATTAAAACAAAGTCACAAGAAAAACATTACTGAGCTAAAAGAAAGCCAGGAGGAAGTAGTTGGAAAGTACAAAGCAAGTATTCAGGAAATAAAGGAAATCAAAGAAAAAAATTGTGATGAGGCACGAGGCAGAGACTGGAGGTGGTGGACCAAAATTCAAACAAAGAACAAGACAGAAGACACCAAGAACTGGAAGATGACACAAAATATAAGCTCATGAAACAGAAGAAGAGATTAATCATTATGGAACAGAAAAGTACCAAGCAAGCAGCAAAAAGCTTGAAATTCAAATCCAAAGACCCAATCTGTAATCAGGAACAAGATAATTGAGCACACAGTAGTAAACAAAGTAATGCAGCTGGACCCACAAGTGGGGTTCCTTAGGAAAATTACATTGATACTTAAAAGAGGAAGAAGAAGAAGAAGAAGAAGAAGAAGAAGAAGAAAATTACACCCAGTAGTATTTCTGGGTGTTTTCGGACAGCTGGCCAGAGTCACAAAAAAATCATATATGTGCCACATTCTTGGAAGATGAAGCTGCAAACTTGGAGAAGGGGTTACAAAATAATAGACAATGTACACAAATTTCAAAAGAGTCTTTCTATATAAGTACCAGTCCAAGAGTAACAAGATGCTATAATAAGTTCAACCAGTAACTGGCCATATGACCAAGCACATGTGTAAGAAATTCCTAAGGGGAGAGCTTGAATTTTTAAAGTTTGAATAAACAATAGACGGATCAAAATAAAGAAACTGTATTAAAATGAATGATGTCCATGGAGTAGGAAGTTTTTTTATGCATTGCTTTAATAACAGGTTGATACAGTGATGTCAAAACAATAACAAGGATTGAACAGGCCACTGACTGTACTGAACTAACATTCACGTAGTGCACATCATGATCTGTAATGAATTCAAGTGATTCCATGGACAGGTGAAGAATGTGCTTATGCTGTGGAGTCGTATCTGATAAATGGTTATTCTGTTGTCACTGCATAGTGCACTTTCTGGAGACTCTTCCATATCTCCCCTTTAGGGATAGTTCCAGATAGGAAGACAGTTGGCTCGTAGGTGTCAAACCTAACAGCAAGTGGTGAGATGGTTAAGGGCCACACAACATTCAAACACCAGAAAACATTAATGCACAAAGGCATTCTCCAAAGAGATCTGCTCAAAAACATGCTAGAGCTCTTCAGTTATCTGACCTGTGTGTGCACTGAATTTTGTAACAGGACTTATAATTTCATTTGTACAAGATAGTCATTGTTCAACAATTGTTTGAATATGATTATGATATTATACATAAGGCCATGTGCAACCATCCTTGAAAATGTGCGTGAAGATGCTGTGGTCCTTTACAGTGATGAAGCACACTTTCACTAATCGGGACCTGTTAATCATCACAATTTCCAATATTTCAGTGGACAGAATCCTCTCATGAACTTCAGGGAAAACCAAAACATAACGACTACATCTGGTGCATGATGATTGGAAGAGTCGGGAAAACTAGTCCTGAGTTTTTGGAAGAGTGTGGTGCTACCGTAACAGTAAACCATACACTCACATGATAAACACGCTTTTTGCACCAAGACTTAATGTCGTGGTTTCAGCAGGATGGAGCCACCACTCACACAGCTCAGAGTTCTCTCCAAGTACTGAGACATGTTTTCTAGATGCCTAATTTCTTCACATGGTGACGTCCACTGACCACCACAACTATTAGATCTTACAACCTGCAATTTTCTTCTATGGGAGCATCCTTTGGTTGAGACCTAAGAAATACAATACAAGAAGGAATTTGTCTTGTTCCTCAAGAAATGCCCATTAGAGTGATGTAGAATTTCTGAAGTCGTGTTCAACAATGACTGGTAGTGGAGGTCACCATGTGGGTGACATGTTGCTTAAAAAATGAAAAATTTCTACTGTATAGCTATCATTCATGTTGATATCGTTCCTTTATTTTGGTCCATCTGTTTTATATTTGAACTTTAAATTATGGATGACATTTTGCTGTACCCTGAACAAGAGAGAGATTGATCGGAGCCATCATCAAAGCAGCTTAGCAAGCAAGGAAGTTTCTTGACCAATTACAGGAACATGGTATGGAAGCCTCTAATATTTCTTTTCACTCTGAAACAAGAGAGCACAACAGTAAAGACAGATCAGACAGAGAGAAATATTATGGATCGGATAATAATAGACAAATGCCTGCAAATTAGTGGCAAATCAGACACTGGAGATGTGGTAAGTACATACCTGACATATCGGGATATGAACAAGATGAATACTGTCAATATAACTGTGGAAGTCTTGATGACAGAAATACAAGAAAGCAGAGACTAGACCATAATCAGAGCAATGAATGGGAAAAGTGGATATTGTTTCAAATGTGCCTTGTCCTGCAACCTCATTGGAGGGACAGACTTGCCAAATATGTCTGATTTAACAAAAAGGCCTTAAGTGATGAACAAGGGCAAGAGTTGCTGGCTAAAGAAACAAAGGTAGAAAGGGATGTTACTCCCTGGACTCAGGGAGTGAGCTGTGTGTAAAGTCCAGTGCTATATAGTCTGACAGTGTGCAGTTTTAAAATGAGTAGCACAGTCACTGGAAATAATAAACTTATTATATGTTGAGATAAGAGAGAAGAAATATGATATGTTTTCTGACTTAGTGTATCTCTATTAGTTGGTACAAATTGATTCAAAAGCTAGGAAAAGTCTTGTCTACTTTTAATATGTCTATGGCAGAACTGGAATTTTGCACAATGAAGGTAAGTACTAGCCAGCTGCTCTCCCTCCTCGTAATTTTATAACATGATTTGTAATTTGGAAATGACATGAGAGAATTTTTGTGGTGAAATGCATGTCATTATCTCATTTATTTGACCACAAATTACATATTACTGGTAGTTTTCTGTAATCAGTGCATTACAGTAATTATATTCCTACACATCCATGCAACAGTTATAGAGCACTAAGGAACAATCTTAAGCAAACTGATGTCAATGAACTGTGTGTGTTTCTCTTCAGCCAGAAGAGGTTTTAAAAAAAAAATTTAAAAAAAAAATTGTATACTTGTATACATATCGAAAATACCTTTTTATTGGTTCTCATTGATTTAACAAAGCCTGTTTAATTCCAATAATTAATCATTAGTTCTTGTGTGCTTTAGTTAGCAATTATACTGTGTTTGTTGCTGCTGAATAAATGGTCAGTGCCCCCCCCCCCCTTCAACCTACTTCAGCTGTCACTTCATCACGGGCATGTGCTACATACATGAAACTTCCCCTACCTGCGACTGGTCAAGCATGCTTATTCCTATCCTATTCTCTTGATGCCTAATCTTTCCACCTGTCAGCTACCTTTCTGCACATCCCTTTCCCCTCATTGTTCTTGATTCTCTCCTCAATTGTAGCCTACATAATCCATCACCCAGGGTGGGCCAAAAGGCGAGGACACATTTTAGTCCATTGATTCAAGCACCAAAATCTTGGTGAGTGGAACAGAGGAAGGTGGAAGCTTCCTACTTGTTCTAGTAACACTCCCAAAATTAACATTTTTTTTTCTTTATGTAACATCATTTTGTACAAAACACAGATACTTACACTTATGCAAAATAGCTAAATTCTTATTCAAGCAGTAATTCATATAACTTCATGACCCATAGTGTAATTTCCCAATTACTGATGACAATTGTCTAACTAGTTTACCTGGAAATAAGAATTATAAATAAATATTCGTATTTATGATTAGTAAGGGACACACTGAGTTGAAAGTTTTAGGGAGAGAAACTGTTTGTTTATAAGCTGGTATAGGTCATTTGAAAGCCATCATTCTTCCAAAATCTTTACATCACAGGTCATTTGTAATTAAACTTCTTGGTTTGCAGAATGTCCAAATCTTAAGTAACGGTTACTTCCACATTTCAGAACAATAGCCCTGTAGATCATGTTTTTCTGAATCTGAAAACATCTACTTCTATTAGAAGAAGTTGTTGATTTGCTAGTATTAGATTTAGAAAATTACATTTTCAGCAACTTTTGGTGGGCTCTGTGAATCCACAGGGAAGTATAAATCATTTACATCAAATAGTGCTTACACTTTTATCTTTTTTCTTATAATGCAGGTCACAGTTAAAGATGCTTGCTCTATTGCTTGTTACAACATTTTTGTCCTTTGCTTTTGCCTCCTGTGTGTTAATCACTAAAATGTAAATACCAATTATCAGTTTTATTCTCACACACATTATAAGTAAGTCTGCAGGACGATGCTTCAGTTAGTCTGGATTGGCTGTTGAAATGCATATTTCCTTGTGAGTCATGCTCAAGTTTGAATTGAAATGTAAATGGTCTTGAAATCAGTTAGCACCCAATACCCACATTGTTAACATCAATATGACAATATAATTTACAGTCAATTTGTCAACATTTTTGTGTTGCTATCAGTTCAGTCTGCATTTAACTATCAACTTGTGATCATCATAAGCACATTATTTGTGTGAACAGTTACTATTTGCAGTGACTATGTTACCAAAACCATCATAATATTATTTATTAGTCAGAACATGATAATGAAAGTGTACAGCAAATATTTTGCCACTGGGTCATTCCATGTCAAGTGGCCCAAGGTTCCCCACTTGACCCTCTCCAATACTGATGAAATTTTTACAGGATGTACATGCATAACTTACATGAAGCACTGCCATATTACAGCTCCATAAATAGCATGGTTGGGCCACTAGCAACATTTCTGTAAAGGCTAGTTTCTTGACATCACAATATAAGGAATAAATCATCAACTTTGTTTTATCATTCCTCAGGATCTAAAGTACTTGTCATGCTGAAACTCTGTGAGTCTTCAACTTTTTGGCTACAACAGCTTAGTTGTACAACTTAAGGTCAAATTATGGCAAATTCATCATAATGTGCTATCAAAGTAGTTCATAATTCTTCTTGTAACAAATTTTGACTATACTTTATCAGCTTGTATCTACTGAAAGAATAACTTTCTGAAGCTGATTCTTTACTCATTTACTGCCTGTCAGCATGTCAAAAAGCTCTATAAGTGGCACCTAGATTGCTCAAACAACTGAGTTATCTAAGCTTAAAGTCTGCTCAAAAATTTAATTAGTCAATTTTGGCTCATTTTCAGGAGGTCATATGTCGAAATGGATAACTCAAATCTGATTTTTATTGGCATCATTGAAAAGAGCTCACTTCGATCAGAGGTTGTTTTTACTTCAAAGACAGACAAGTTTAGTGGCAACAATGGAGTTAAAAAACATGCCTAACAATGATTCTGAACCACACTGTTGAGTAGTGAATAATGTTCAGATTTAATGTGTGCTTTTTTAAATGATGTAGTTTGTTGTCATCACTACATAAACACATTTTTCTGTAAGTACAAATTATCTCAAGGTGCCTTATTTTTTAGAAATGTTTATCTGGTCATTTAAATTTGTTTTCTGTTTTCCCTATGAAAGTTTTCATGATCTATAACAGTTTAATTTTTTCCTGTTGGAAATATACATAACCTTTACATTATCAAATAGTGAAAGCAGGAAGTAAAAAGTGAATTGTAGTTCAATGGATATCAAAGTCGTTTCAGTGCCATGTAGCAATGGCTTTGCAGATAATTCTACAAGTCATCTGAAAAAATACACACATCAATAATGCTTCAAACCTATCGAAGGATTTTCAGTAGAACAACAAAAATTACTAATCAGTCTTTCCTTCTCATCCCATATGGTAAGTCTCCCCTGACCCGAGGTTGTCGTCGACTTCCCCAAAATCTACCTCTTTCCCTAGATCTCTCCAGTCCTTTTCCTTCACATTTCTTCCTTCCCTTCAAACCCTTCTGCCACTGGTTCCGAAAGCTTGCCAATCACAGTTATGTGTGTGTTCTGCTGCCGCTTGGTAAGTAGATTTTTTATCTATCCAATTAAATAATTTTAACTAAACCAAAGAAGTGAAATATGTCTTACTGAACGTGCACAAATATGCTTTCATCACAAATCAATACTTTTGGACAAATGTGAATTTCTACAAGGATCCTGTTGCAACACTTTTGGTGTACAGAACCACTCTGTAAAAAAGGGTTTATGGACTGTTAATGCAGAAACAGAAAAACAATTGAAAGCAGTGACAAAAGAGCAATGTGAAACCTGGTCAGTAGATCTGTTGAACTTGTAGAAACAAATTTTCAGCAAGAAAAGCAGAAAAATCTCAGTTATCTTCATCCCAGTCAAAAGACAAAGCAGAGTTATTACCCAGTAGAATCTCTTGAAACAAGTCACTGATTTTGGGGTCTACTCTCTAAAATTTCAGACAGTATGAACAAGGTATGCCAAAGGTTATGCAAAACAAAAAACAAGCAAAACTCAAGAGGCAATCGTGAATATTGCTGCTACTGGAGGCTTCAATTCAAGACATTTTCAAACACCTAGTACAAGCAAGGTATGTCCTGACTGAGAGGATTATAAACAGTTGATTGAAGAATTGATAAGGAAGTTGCAATTGTCAAGGAAACCTAAAAAATTGCAGATTTAGACATTAGTACACCAAAGCTGGACTATAAAAGAAAAAATGCAAGAATCTGGTGTTTCAGGGTGGATGTTAAAGGTTGCTTGGAAGTTAAATGCAGAAAATGGTTTATTAGTTTTGCCAAAGAATAAGTGTGGAGGGAAGATTCCAGATACTGTAAAAGAAAGAGTAGTAAGATTTTTTTCAAAATGAAGAATTTAGCCAAATTTATCCTGGCAAAAAGAACTGTGTATCTAGAATAGATGGAAAGAAAGTTCTGACGCAAAAATACCTTCTTCTGAATAATTTGAAAGAAATGTTTGCAAGATATTGACTACAGCATGGCCTGAAATTGGATTTTCCAAATTTTGTGAATTGAGGCCAAAATGGTGCATGAGCATAGGTACTGCAGGAACCCACTCAGTCTGTGTTTGCACTTTACACCAAAATGTAAAATTGATGCTTACAAGCACTCCAATTACAGAAGAACCAACCAATCGGAACCAACCAACTGGCATGTCATCCTCGACCAACGGTGTAATCTGGATGCAGTATGGAGGGGCATGGGGTCAGCACACACTTCACCTGGCCATCATCGGCCTTCTTGACCTTGGAGCTGCTACTTCACATTCAAGTAGCTCTTCATTTGGCCTCATTAGGCTGAGAGCATCGCATTATAGCCCTCCCACCAAGTAAAAATCCCTGGCAGTAACAAGAAACGAGCCCGAACTCTCCACACAGCAGTCGGACATGCTAACCACTGAGCTATGGAGGTGGATTTCAGTGAAAATAATTATTACCTGTTTTTGTGTTTTACTATGAATGGAGTCACACCCCTCAAAGTAAGTACCGTGAATTTGTCTTTAATAGTATAATGACTTGTAACAGAGAAATTATTACAAATGGAGCATTAACTTATGGGCAGAGGGAAAGAACTGGACTTGGTCTCATAGACCTGGAATTCATCACAGTGGTTTCTCACACAAGGTAAACACCACGATGCCTCTTCTGAATTCTTTACAGACGATCACCTATGGGAGAAACAATATGGTAAAGAATGGCTTATCCACATTTAAGGGTTGTTTGGAGAATGAATCTGTCACTAAACAGAGAAGCATAGTAGTCCAGGTTTGAGACCCTGCTGAGTTTTTTTTTTTGTTTTGTTTTGTTTTGTTTTGAGGCACAAAAACAACTAGCATCACATGTGCCCATGTCAGAAATGTAGAACACGAAGACAAAGAGAGGAGTTAAAAACGACTACACGGTCATCCCAATCAACAGACGAGAAGACAGCTAAAAACAGGGACATGGAGAAAGGTCTATAAAATACGCCATAGAGAAACTGAGGTCCTGGACTAAAGATTAAATGTCCTTCACCATACTGCTACAATGATAAAAAGTAAAACACAGTTGACAACCCGAGTGTCATTTGTTAAAACAACTGATGACTCCAACAGCAAACATACATTAGAACATAAGTAGTTAATACAAGGGCATTCAGTCAACAAATAGCAAACCATCAAAGGTTGATGACAATGAGCAAAAAGTGGCAGGGGATCACCTCTTAACAAATAGTGATGACTAAAATGACAAGACATTAACCAATATGCAACCTCTCTTGGCAAGAGGGCTGAGATGGGGTCAGCCAAGCTGCTGGGAGAGGTTTAATACCCTGGATCTTGTTTCTGTGAAGAGAAGACCAGTGGCAATGCCAAAGTGACATCACCTGCCAACAGAAAACAACTCAGAGATCATCCAAAGGGACGGAAGAGCTAGTGGTCTAAGGTAGGAGGACTGCAGCCTTGGCTGCAGTGTCAGTGGCCTCATTTCCCATCAGACCGATGTAACTGAGAACATCATAGTGGTTCCCTCAACAGTGGGCAAGTGGAAGCTTTCTTGGACCCATTGCACTAAGGGATGGACTGGGTACAGCACACAGGAACTCTGAAGGGCAATGAGAAAGTTGCAGCAGATGACACAAGTAAAAAGTCTGTGTCCTCGAGTCTACTAGAAGGCCTGATAGAGGCCAAAGAGCACTGCTGTAAATATTGATCTGTGTTCTGGAAGCCGAAGCCAAGGACGAAGGCACACCCGACACCATGGTCAGTCTGAGAGCCATCAGTGTACACAAAGATACTATCACCAAGTTCTGGGCGAAGGTCATGAAACTGAAGACGATAGAGTGAGTCTTGAGTAGTGTCCTTAGAAGCAAATGAAGGCCAAGATGAACATGGGCCGCTGCACGACGCCAAATTGGTGAAGGGTTCACATCCATTGGGAAAGTTGCAGGTAGCGTGAAGTTAAGCTGCCGGTGCAAGAGCCGAAAGTGAACTCCAGGAGGTAACAGAGAAGAGGAACACAACCCCTACTGGTGCAAAGGAGTCATCAAAGAAGGAGGCATAGGATGGGTTACCATGCATGGCACACAAACAGTATGCATATCTGTTGAGGAGAACATCATGCCAGTGTGAAGTGGTAGTTTGGCAGCTTCTACATAAAGAGTGTCAACCGGGCTAATGTAAAAGGCGCCAGTGGCCAAACGGATGCCATGATGGTGGATAGTATTGAGACAGCGTATAAGGGATGGACATCAAAATGCATAAACAAAACACCCATAGTCTAGTTTCGAACGGACAAGGGACTGACACAAACAGAGGAGCGTGGTTCGATCTGCTTCCCAGGAAGTACCACTGAGAAGAAACAGGACAATGAGGGACCGCATATAGTGCGGATCTCACTCCTTGGGATCTACAGAGGCGTTGGAATTCTCCTTCTGCTGGTCTATGGAGCCCAGGACAGCCAAATAGTTGGCGGTGCACACTGGCAACACAGAGCTAGGCCAGGGGAGTGTATCACATGGCGACACAGTCGAAGAGGATCTCCAAGTCTGCGAAAGAGAAGACCATTTGCCTTTATTTGACTTCCTGGAGCCTTTCCAGTTGGCAGAGGAAGACTCAGATGTTGGTTAGCTGGAGGGACATAGGAAGTCTTCGCAGGAGTATTACTTTTGTCCTTTCCGCCCTGCAGGTGACTTCACCCAGTGAGGCGAGAGTTAGGTGGTTTGTTGCACAGCTGGGGGAGGAGACGGGGCTGCTACCATAACACTGACAAGGGAACCTCCCCATCGCACCCCCCTCAGATTTAGTTATAAGTTGGCACAGTGGATAGCCCTTGATAAACTGAACACAGATAAATCGAGAAAACAGGAAGAAGTTGTGTGGAACCATGAAAAAAATAAGCAAAATATACAAACTGAGAGTAGTCCATGCGCAAGATAAGCAACGTCAAGGACCGTGTGAGCTCAGGAGTGCCGTGGTCACGTGGTTAGAGTGAGCAGCTGCGGAACGAGGGGTCCTTGGTTCAAATCTTCCCTCAAGTGAAAATTTTAATTTTTTTATTTTCGCGAAGTTATGATCTGTCCGTTCGTTCATTGACGTCTCTGTTCACTGTAATAAGTTTAGTTTTTTTTTTTTTTATTTTGGTTTTAGGGCGCAAAACTGCTAAGGTCATTAGCGCCCGGTCCGTGACTGAGGAAAGAATAAAAACTGAAAATTGAAAACAGCAAAAATGGGAACGAAACTCAAAAAATTGGACACTAAAAGCAGAAACAAGGCTTAAAATTCCACTACAGAGAGGGGTTGATGGTCCCCGATAAAACTTCAAATGACTGGCGTCATTTCGCTGTCACTAATAAACTGGAGAACGCGGTCGGCTGAGCGCGTGTCATCTGCTAAAATCGACGATAGATCAGGCGATAGCTGTAGACGGGAGCGTAACGGATTAAAATAGGGGCATTCAATTAAAAGGTGTCGTACCGTCCACAGCTGAGAGCAGTGGGGACAGAGTGGGGGAGGATCGCCGCTTAAAAGATGTCGATGGCTAAAAAGACAGTGCCCTATCCGGAGTCTAGCTAAAATTACCTCCTCCCGACGACGCGTTCGGGAGGAAGAGGTCCAAGCGCAAGGAAGGGCTTTCACTTCCCGCAATTTATTGCGGGGAAGTGTTGACCAATGCGCATGCCATAAATGAGCAACTTTGCGACATAAACCGCTCCGTAGATCGGTGAAGGGAAACGACTGAATAGCTGGCCGAGGAAGAGAAACTGCAGCCTTGGCTGCTATATCAGCCGCCTCATTCCCACAGATACCAGCGTGTCCCGGGAGCCAGAGGAACGCCACCGAGACGCCCCCCAGGTGGAGCAAGCGCAGACAGTCCTGAATCCGGTGGACCAGAGGGTGCACAGGGTAAAGAGCTTGGAGACTGAGGAGAGAGCTGAGAGAATCTGAGCAGATTACGTACTGTATCCGCTGATGGCGGCGGATGTAGTGGACAGCCTGGAGAACAGCGAAAAGCTCCGCAGTATAAACCGAACACTGGTCGGGAAGCCGAAAGTGATTTGGGGCGTCGCCAACAATATAGGCACTCCCTACACCCAACGATGTTTTCGAGCCGTCGGTGTAAATAAATGTGGCGTCCGTCATTTGTGCACATAGAGCAGCAAATGCCCGACGATAAACAAGTGAAGGTGTACCGTCCTTGGGAAATTGACAAAGATCACGGAGCAGACAGATCCGGGGACGCAGCCAAGGCGGTGCTGTACCCCAAGTTGTCAAGAAGGTTTTAGGAAAGCGGAAGGAAAGAGAATGGAGCAGTTGACGGAAGCGGACTCCCGGGGGTAGTAGGGAGGAGGAGCGGCCTGCATACCCTACATCAAAGGAGGCGTCGAAAAAAGGGTCATCGGCTGGATTAGCAGGCATGGAAGACAGATGGCTAGCATAACGGCTCAGAAGGACCGCTCGCCGATTGGACAGCGGAGGTTCAGCAGTCTCGGCATAAAGGCTTTCCACAGGGCTAGTGTAAAAAGCTCCAGACGCTAAACGCAATCCACGGTGGTGGATAGAGTCGAGACGCCGAAGAATAGACGGCCGAGCAGAGGAGTAGACTATGCTTCCATAGTCCAATTTCGAGCGCACTAAGGCGCGATAGAGGCGGAGAAGGACCACTCGGTCCGCTCCCCAGGAGGTACCATTCAGGACACGGAGGGTGTTGAGCGTTCGCAGACAGCGAGCCGAAAGATAGGAAACGTGGGAGGACCAGCACAGTTTTCTGTCAAACATAAGACCCAAGAATTTAGTGACGTCTGAAAACGGAAGGTTGACAGGACCTAGATGTAAGGAGGGCGGAAGAAACTCCTTACGTCGCCAAAAATTAATACAAACGGTCTTACTGGGAGAAAAACGGAAGCCGGTTTCGAGGCTCCAAGAGTGGAGGCGATCGAGACATCCTTGAAGACGTCGTTCAACAAGGCTGGTCCATTGAGAGCTGTAGTAGATCGCAAAATCGTCCACAAAGAGGGAGCCCGAGACGTCAGGAAGGAGACAATCCATAATTGGATTTATAGCGATGGCAAACAGTACAACACTCAGCACGGAGCCCTGGGGTACCCCGTTTTCCTGAGAGAAAGTACGGGAGAGAGTAGTGTTCACCCGCACCCGAAATGTTCGCTCTGCCATAAATTCGCGAAGAAAAAGGGGCAGCCGGCCTCGAAACCCCCAAGAGAACAGTGTGCGGAGGATGCCTGTCCTCCAACAGGTATCGTATGCTCTCTCCAGATCAAAAAATATTGCTACCGTTTGGCGTTTCCGTAGAAAATTGTTCATGATATAAGTGGAGAGAGCAACAAGATGGTCAACTGCAGAGCGATGCTTTCGGAATCCGCATTGGGCAGGTGTTAAAAGACTGCGTGATTCCAGCCACCAAGCTAAACGGTAATTCACCATACGCTCCAAAATCTTACAGACACTACTCGTGAGAGAAATGGGGCGATAGCTAGAGGGGAGATGTTTGTCCTTTCCAGGTTTCGGAATGGGAACGACGATAGCTTCCCGCCACCGTCTGGGAAAGGTACTGTCTGTCCAAATTCGATTATAAAGGCGAAGGAGGTAACGCAGACTATGGGTTGATAAATGCAGCAACATTTGGACATGGATACCATCCGATCCAGGGGCGGAGGAGCGAGAAGAAGAGAGGGCATGTTGGAGTTCCCGCATGGAGAAAACAGTATTGTAGCTTTCGCGATTTTGAGAGGAGAAAGCAAGAGGTCGCACTTCCGCTGCACGTTTCTTCGGGAGAAACGCTGGCGGGTAATTTGAAGAGCTCGAAATCTCAGCAAAGTGCTGACCCAATGAGTTAGAAATTGCGACAGGGTCCACTAAGGTATCATGCGCGACAGTGAGCCCAGAGACCGGGGAGAAACTAGGCGCGCCTGAGAACCGTCGAAGCCGACTCCAAACTTCCGAGGAGGGAGTGAAGGTGTTAAATGAGCTAATAAAGAATTGCCAGCTTGCCTTCTTGCTATCGCGGATGACGCGACGGCATCGCGCACGGAGTTGCTTATAGCGGATACAGTTTGCCAAAGTAGGATGGTGACGGAAAATGCGAAGAGCACGTCGCCCTCACGGACTGCGTCACGGCATGCCTCGTTCCACCAAGGAACTGGGGGGCGCCGGGGCAATTCGGAGGTGCGTGGTATTGAACGTTCCGCAGCGGTAAGAATAACGTCGGTAATATGTGTGACCTCATCGTCGACGCTGGGAAAGCGACGGTCATCGAATGTCGCTAGAGACGAAAAAAGTGTCCAATCGGCTTGGGCAAACTTCCAGCGTCGCGGGCGCATATATGGCAGTTGAGGCTGCAGCCTAAGGACACATGGAAAGTGGTCACTCGAGTGTGTATCATCAAGGGCGAACCATTCGAAGCGCCGAGCTAGCGGAACAGTACCGATCGCAAGGTCCAAATGAGAGAAATTTGTCGTGGAGGCAGACAAAAAAGTGGGGACCCCAGTGTTGAGGCAAACTAGATCCGCTTGGTGGAAGACGTCTAGCAATAGGGAGCCACGTGGACAAGGATGTGGAGATCCCCAAAGCGGGTGGTGGGCATTGAAGTCCCCAACCAGCAAATAGGGGGGTGGAAGCTGACCAAGAAGATGAAGGAGATCAGCTCGTGCCATTGGTGTGGACGATGGAATGTATACAGTACAAAGAGAGAAGGTGTATCCAGAAAGGGAAAGACGGACGGCGACAGCTTGGAAGGAACTGTCTAAGGGGATTGGATGATAATGGAGAGTATCATGGAGAAGAATCATGAGTCCTCCATGTGCTGGAGTGCCTTCCACAGAGGGGAGGTCATATCGGACGGACTGAAAATGAGGGAGAACAAAGCGGTCATTAGGACGCAGCTTTGTTTCCTGAAGACAGAAGATGACCGGCGAGTAGGATCGTAAGAGGATCGACAATTCATCCCGATTGGCTCGAATGCCGCGGATAGTCCAGTGGATAATGGACATAGGGTGAACAGAAAATGGAGGAATGTGACCAAGGGTGCTGTCAACTCAACGACTGCTCAGAGCTTGCGACCGACAGCATGGAATGGCATTCAGCCGAAGGCAGAAGATCCTGATCCATAGGCTGGTCAGGAGCAGCTCCTGCCACCAGCGATCAGCCGGTTGACCGGCCACCAGCAGTGCGCCTCGGCGACACAGAAGACGGCCGAGGGCGATTTCCGCCAGGTGGCACTGTGGATGGGACACGCCTTGGCGGAGAAGGAGAGGAACTGGGTTTCTTTGTAGCCTTCTTGGAAGTATGAGGTTTAGAGGAAGGAGGAACCGATGGTGGTGAAGTTGCCGTACGTAAAAACTCTTCACGAGTATGCTCTTTCTTCGAAGACTTGGTGTCGGACTTTTGGGCTCGAGATTTAGTAGAACCCGACGAAGAGTGAGCCATAGAGTGGGCAGGCGAAAGTGGTGAAGTTGAACGGGCGATCTTTGCGCTGGCCGATCTGACGACCGTGGCACTAAAGGTGAGGTCGCAAGTTTGCGTGGCCGCCTCCTTTGTTGGCCGAGGAGTAGCAAGGACAGTGCTGTATTTGCCTGTCTGAGGCACGGTGGGCTGTCGACTGGCGAATAATTTTCGAGCAGCAAAGGTCGACACCTTTTCCTTCACTCTTATTTCCTGGATGAGCTTTTCGTCCTTAAAAACTTGGCAATCTCTAGAGGATGTAGCGTGGTCACCCATACAGTTGATACAGCGAGGGGATGGAGGTGGACAAGCACCCTCATGGGCATCCCTGCCACACGTAACACATTTGGCCGGATTAGAACAGGACTGGCTCGTGTGATTGAAGCGCTGGCACCGATAGCAACGCGTAGGGTTTGGGACGTAAGGACGAACGGAAATTATCTCATAGCCGGCTTTGATTTTCGATGGGAGTTGCACTTTGTCAAATGTCAAAAACACAGTGCGGGTTGGAATGATGTTCGTGTCAACCCTTTTCGTAACCCTATGAACAGCCGTTACGCCCTGGTCTGACAGGTAGTGCTGAATTTCTTCGTCAGACAGTCCATCGAGGGAGCGTGTATAAACGACTCCACGCGAGGAATTTAAGGTACGGTGCGGTTCCACCCGGACAGGGAAAGTGTGTAGTAGTGAGGTACGCAGCAATTTTTGTGCCTGGAGGGCACTGTGTGTTTCTAGCAACAGGGTGCCATTCCGTAATCTGGAACAAGACTTTACAGGACCTGCAATTGCGTCGACACCTTTCTGAATAATGAAAGGGTTGACCGTGGAGAAGTCGTGACCTTCATCAGACCGAGAAACAACAAGGAACTGTGGCAACGATGGAAGAACTGACTGTGGTTGAGTCTCAGTGAACTTACGTTTGTGAGCAGACATAGTGGAAGGTGAGGAAACCATTGCGGAAGAATCCCCCATGATTACCGGCGTCTCCGATGGCGCGCTCCTCCCTTGTGGGAGCCCTCTCTGAGGGCACTCCCGCCTTAGGTGATTGTTCACACCTCAGGTCACACCTCCCGACAAACGGACGGAGGGACCAATCGGCACTTTCGGAAGGTATCAGCTCGGGTAATCACCCCTCCCTGGGCCTGGCCGTTACCAGGGGGTACGTACGTGTCCTACCTGTCTACCCGGGGCGGGGAATTACGCGTTACCCCGTCACCGGCTACGCATGGAAGTGCGTGGGTCGGCCTTCAGACACGCACAGGGAGGAAGAAAGAGAAAGGGAAAGGAAAGAAGAGGTCTCAAACGCCGCAGCGGAGAAAAGGGTAGAGAGAAGAGGTAAGGAAAAGAGAAGGACAAAGGAAGGATGAAGACTTACAAGTAAGGAAGGCGAAGAATGTGGTACATTTAGAAGCGTCCGTCTCCGGACGTAGGCACAAACCATTCCCCCAGAGGGGGAGAAAAGGAAGGAAAGAGCCAGAGGTGAGGGGGGGGGGGGGGGCGAAGATGGGGGATGGGGAAGGATGCGGAAAGGGAAGATATGCAGCCCGGAAAGGAAGGAGGGCCACATTAGCTCGGGGTCCCGTGCTCGCTACGCACGTGTCCACAAAAGAGTTGTGGACCCCCTGGGGGGAATATAATAAGTTTAGTGTCTGTGTTTTGCGACCGCACCGCAAAACCGTGCGATTAGTAGATGAAAGGACGTGCCTCTCCAATGGGAACCGAAAACATTTGATCGCAAGGTCATAGGTCAACCGATTCCTCCACAGGAAAACACATCTGATATATTCTATACGACACTGGTGACGGCATGTGCATCACATGACAGGAATATGTTGTCGACCCACCTAGCTTGCACACTTGGCGAATGGGTAAAAAGATTCTTCTACCTTGCCTGATTTAGGTTTTCTTGTGTATGTGATAATCACTCCCAAAAAGTGATGAAAACATAAGAGTTTGTCAGATAATAATTGTCTGAAAATAAAAAATTAAACTTTTCACTCGAGGGAAGACTTGAACCAAGGACCTCTCGCTCCGCAGCTGCTCACGCTAACCACGGGACCACGGCGCTCCTGAGCTCATACTGTCGTTGAAGTTGCCTATCTTGCCATGGACTACTCAGTATGTATATTTTGCTTTTTTTTTTTTTTTTTCTTCGTAGTTCCACACAACTTCTTCCTGTTTTCTCGATTGATCTGTGTTCAGTTTTTCAAGGCCTATCCACTGTGCCAACTTATAACCAAATCTGAGGGGGGTGCGATGGGGAGGTTCCCTTGTGAGTAATTTTTCAACCATGGTGTTGAATTTGAGGTCACATGTTTGTGTGGTCATGTCCTTCATGGAGCAAGATGTAGCAAGAACCGTACTGTAAGCGCCAGATGGCAGAACGCACGATTTGTGACTAGACAATAATTTGTGAGCGACCAGGTAAGGCACTTTTTCCTTTACCCAGATCTCCTGGACAGCCTGTTCATTGAAATACATGGGACAATCACAAGAGGAGGCAGGATGATCACCGTTGTAATTGACACAGCAGGGAGGAGGAGACAGACAATCGTCCTTGTGAGCATCCCTAGCACAGTTACACATTTGGCCGGTTGTCGACAGGGCATTCTAGCGTGGTTCAAATGATGATACTGATAGCAGTGCATCGAGTTCACAATGTACCACTCTATCAAAAGCAAGAAAAAGTGTGTGTGTGTGTGTGTGTGTGTGTGTGTAAGTGGGTGCTAAAAATGCATCTACCTTTTTCATCACCCAATGCACTCCAGTGACACCATGATCAGAGAGGTAAGTTTGGATTTCTGCCTCAGTCAGACCATCAAGTAGCCTAGTGTAAACAACACCACAGGAATAACTTTGAGTTCTATGAACCTCAACATGAACAGGATAGCTGTGGAGGAACAAAGTAGTAAGCAGGTGTTGTGCTTGAGAATAAGCAAAGTGCCACTGCGTACACGAGAGCAGGATTTCACAGGGCCGGAAATCACATCAACACCTTTCTGAATAAGTAACCGTTTATGTTTGGTACACATTGACTCATTGTGAGCAAATCCCCCATGATTGCACGTATCTCTGATGGTGCACTCCTTTTGACTGCCCCCCCCTCCCCCCTCAGAGGGAGGCTCACACACCTTAGGTGACTATTCACACCTCAGGTCATGCCTCCCAAGCATCTGACAGAGGGACCAATCGGCAGTTTGAGAAGGTAGCAGCTCAGGCAATCACCCCTCCTTGGGCCAGGCCTGTACCAAGCGGCATGTGCGAACCCTACCTGTTGACCCGGGGCTGGGAATTACGCATTACCCAGTCACTCATTATGTGTCAGAAGTATGGACTGGCCTTCAGGAGCACACAGAGAAGAAGAAAAAAAAGAGAAACCTCAAACACCGAAGTGGAGCAAGGATAGGAAAAGGTGAATGAGGAAAGAAAAAAGGAATGAAAAACTGAGGTGATACTGTTCTGATGTCGGCTACTGAAAATGCAGAACAAATTGCCAAAAGCATCTCAGACATGTTCCTCAATGGAGAGGAAAAGGAATAGCAAGAGGATACACATGCAGCACGGAAGGGAAAAGATGCCACAAAGACTCGGGCCCTGTGTTACCCAAGCACGAACCTGCCAAAGAGTGGTGAAATGCCTGGGGGGGGGGGGGGAGGGGGGAGGGGAAAGGGGGGGGGACCCTGCTCAGTAGAGAAGAGTTATCATCATCATCATCAACAACAACAGACCTTCAAGGCATTAGTGCAAGATGCTTAGCAACAAGTACACAAAACTTAGTCTAGAGATTATTTGTAATTTACTGAATTTTTATGGGTTATGGAAGCAGATGTTATTTCAAATACATCTTATATATTCCACATTATATAATAAATCATTAAACAGTTCACGTCATGGAAAGTAAATAACTGTTAACTATCAGAATTGCAACAGAGAAGTTCTATGAATATATGTACATGAAATATACAGGAACTGATGCAAACACACCTCATTGTTGTCTGAGCTAGCTGGGTAATTGCAAATTCTGGATCTTCAACACCATAACTTGCCAGGTAGGCATCAATAATTCTTAAGTAAAGCACACCATCAATATTTAATGTCACGTTGTCTGGAAGAAGCACACAAAGAGGGATCAATATACAGCATGTATATGAAAATATACAAGTTAACTTAGGACTGCCACAACTGGCTTTCAAAAGGTGAAATACCAAGTACACTGCCAGCAGAAATATTTAACATTAGAAAGTACTATATCTAACTTTCGTAATTTCTATGTCCCCCAGGGAAGAAACGAGGATTACTTGTGGAAGGAAGGTTGGAAAGTAGGACAGGTTCCATCAGCAATTCTGCCTCATCTTAATTTAAGGGGGGTAGGACATCAAATGGGCTGACTTGGAGCAGGAGAGGGACCACAGGACATTTTAATTTCCACTGTCTATACTTTTACAAATAAATTAATAAAACTTTGTCAGCATGACCAGGGAGGATTCAGGATTAACACTCATAGCAGTGGAAGTTCAAAAACATAATAATTTTTTTTTTTTACCTGTGAAATTTTATCATTTTTTCACTTACTATTGGCTGCATTTGTTGCTATAGGTACACTTTTCTTCAAGTTAGAGAGATTCCGCACTGAATTTTGCACAGCATACAAACCGTATTTACAGGTGTATGAGACTCTTGAATTTATTTAATTTATGAAAAAAAATGAATGAGCTGTTACATTTCAAACTTCATGTTTAGAAAAAAAACTCAAATTTTATAGTCAATTATCTCAATTTTTAATACAGTTTTTAATAGATTTGGAAAATTCTAGAGTTTCATACACCTGTAAGTATGGTTTGCATGCTGTGCAAAATTAATCACAGAATCACTCTTACTTATGAAGAAAAATGTACCTATAGCAACAAATGCAGCCAATAGTAAGTGAAAAAATGATGAAATTTCACAAGTAAAAAAAATATTTTGTTATGTTTTTGAACTTCCACTGCTATGAGTGTGAATCCTGAATCCTTCCTGGTCATGCTGACAAAGTTTTATGAACTTATTTGTAAAAGTATAGACAGTGGAAATTAAAATGTCCTGTGGTGTCCCTCCTGCTCCAAGTTGGCTCGTTTGATGTCCTACCCCCTTAAGTTAATTATATTTCTATTTCTATTGCTACGATAGTCATTTCAACAGGTAAGAGTGTGCCAAACAGATACCTGCACAGTAGTTATCAGAAATTTTAATATTTCTTACTTCAAACATATTACAAATTAAACAGCAGTTCTAATACCAAAACTTCATGCAAATGTATATATCAAAATAGGCTCGTTACTGTTGTCATGTATTCGCAATTGAAAGTAGCTTACCTGAAGTGATTGCACTTTGCTTGGGGACATCAATTGCTATTTCTTTTAGACTCTGAACATATTTAACTTTATCCACAATTGGTAATAAGATATTCAGTCCAGGCTCCAAGATCCTATGAAACTTCCCCATTCTTTCAACAATCCATGCCTACAATATCAAATACATTAGTATCAATACTTGGTGAGGCGCCTGTCTTGCAAACAAACAAATATTTCCTCATTCAGAAGACAGAAGTACATTTTAAAAGTCTAGATTAGGGCTACTGTCACACTGAGTGTTTTATCTAGCAACATTGTCAGTGCTCGCTGTTAGATATGATGGGCTCAGAGGGGATATATCAGCTGCTGGTTATATGCAGCCAATGAGAGAGCAGCGAGCAGACAGTATGTTTCTTAGCAAAAAGTAAAGGAATATTGTCACATTCTCACATCAACATAGAAGAAAATTCCACTATGTGTTTGGGAAAAAAGCAGCAGCTACAGTATTCCCAAAAATTGACCAAATACTTATCACAGTAAATGAAGTAAATGTATGGCAAGTAAGATATAGTTGAAATAAGAACTTATAAGGATGAGACATACCTAATTTTGATATGACCGACTGTCTTCTGAATACCTACATGAACCCTCCAACAAATGTAGCTAAAATTTTTTGTCAAAATATCACATTTGTTCGTTTTGTCAGATTCCAATAAAATTATCATCTTCCAACCTAACTTAGACCTCAGGCTATGCTACAGGTCAATTCATCACGCAACCTTCATTCCACGAGTAGGCCCAAGGTTTTTTTTTTTTTTTTTTTTTTTTTTTTTTGTATGCATTCGTTGGGTTCATCAACTCCCAACAAAATTAACATCTTCCATCATAACCCAGATATCATGATCTGCTAGAAATCAATCTATTTTCACAACCTCCATTCAGAGTTAAGTATTAAAACACTATCTATTTTGATCATACAATGTAGGCTTTCATGGCCAGTATGAACTTCATTTAAAATTTACGGGCTGACAAACCATGACTGATATGTAAAACTTTCTTCTATCATGAAGCAGCATTTCACTCCACCTCTGAGGATGTCTCCCGTAGCCAGAGACTAAACACTAGGGGAAGTCTTATATATCAACCACAGCCTGTCAAGTTTTAAGTGAAATGTCTATTTTCTCACTTGTCACTTGTAACATCAAACTACTGGATTCACAAACTGATTAGTTGCCAACCTATGAGCAGTACAGAAATACTGAATCAGTCTAGACTTTAAAGAATATATCTGTCATGCCCAAGAAGTAGTATAAAAGAAAATCATATACTAGATGATCATTCACAATGTTTATGTAACACATTTTCTACAAAGTAGTCCACTTCTTGCCAGGTTTAACCAGTACATTAGCACCTATACTTTGAGTCTACCTTCCGCTTGCGTCAATGAAGATTTTTAACAAAAAACTTCCCCGAAACTCTTTTATCCCACATTCAAATAATTCTTTAAATCTTTCAATAATTTTTCAACACTACTCCAAAACATTATCATCTTAGCTGAGCACTTAGCATGTCTGCCAAAGGAAGAACTTGTGCTTGTTACCAATTACCACCAAAGATGGAAATGGGATGTATGACAAGGAGACCAAAGGAAGTGCCTGAAGGATACGTAGCAGCTCAAGCTTCCTACCACAGCACAGACTCCTAAGACTGGTAAAAATATTCATCATATTACAACATAATGAAGTTTTATATCAGGTAATGAAGTGGTCAACAAGAAGGCTCACTGTGACATTAAGCCACTGTCACAAGCAAACTCCATCAACAAGAACTGTGATGATGATACAATAGCCTAAGCATCCACTGGCGGATTAAAGGGGGAGACGGGGCGGGAGTCCCCCCTCTACTTTGCTTTACCCAAGTGAAAAAAGTTCGTATTTTTTGGAGTAGCTAGAGTTTCATCATGTTATGTTTTCACCCTGCTGTACACTCTGGGAACTTTTTTTATTTAAAATTAAAATTTGGCCTCTCAAGTGGTACCCCATTTTAGCCAGATATAGAGTGTATTAGTTTATTGTTCTTATCTGCTTTTCTCTAATCTCTATATTTCTGATCATTTCTATGTTCTATTTCAGGTCAAATTTTGTGTCCATGTACTGCTTGTGACTTATCCTATATAACTGTATTAATCAAAGTAGAATCACAGGACAATACCCACATCCATGCTCATGGGTGGATTCTAACCCCCAGCCAGAACAGCCCAGCCGTCCGCAGCACGGCTACCCTGCCCAGTTTCTCTGGGAATTGCCCGCTGGGATTTCCCCCGACTTCCGTACCCTTGACCAGCGGCGCACACTGCACTAAGCCTGTACGGTGCTACCTGCCGTGCATCCTTTATTGTCAGTGCTGTGCTCTTAGACATCTCATCTCAGGGTGTATAGCTTATACAAACAGTCCCTTTTACTGGTGTAGACTGTTTCATTTCTGTCATCTGTGTACCAAGAAACGAGCTTCAAAGATAACATCTTTTTTCTCTAAAAAAAACAGAATACAACAGGTGAGTTTATTATAGCGTAAGATTATGATTCTTGAGGTGTTACATGGGCAAAAGTTGTTTGTTCATGTAGATGTATTACTTAATTTTGCAGTTGAGTTTTTAAAGTCAAGCTATTTGAAATCACAATACAATTTTTATGGGAAGAAGCGTTTTATATATTTTCTTCCATAGTTGTTAACTTGTTTCCATATGCTGCGGCTGTCTACTTAAATTGGAAAGTAGACAGTTTTTTTATGTATGTTACTTTACTTATTGGGCATTAAGTATTTTTATGGCCACCCATCATCATTGTAATCGATGAATCAAACCAAATTAATTTTGTGTTCGAGACAGTGACAAGTAATATATTTTCATGGGTGGAAGTACTTGTTCTAAGGAGTCTTTTTGTGGAAATTGTACGATATTGCAAAGAACAGGCTTATCTTTTCTATTTCCTTGTATTTTTACGAACTGGTAAACTTGGTATCAATGACATCTACGGGAAGTACCTTTGCCTCGGAAGTTATTTTCAGCTGGGGGAGGGGGCATTCTGATGATAAAATTGCCTGTGGTCAGTCTCATTTGAGATTTGCAGGCAGATTGACCGTTTTTGAGGATAAATCGGATGGTCACATTTGAATATGAAGTCTCAACAATGTATTATTATGAAAGGTTGTTGCTTCCGCGTGTTGTTCCTAAAGTAGCAAATGACTGGCATTGTGCTTGCGTGCCAAATTGCAGGCCCTGCAAAGAACTGCCTGCTTAACTTTTTTATTGCCAACAGATATAAATACGATACACTATGATTTCTATATTAATCTATAAAATAAAATTGTACAATTAACAAACGAAAAGAAACAACTCATGGTAGCAAATTTACACAGAAACAGAACTGGATTCTTGCTTCATCATTTTGTCAGTATCATGGCAATTTACCTATCAGGACACGTTTAAATCTCACCTTCCATGCGAAATCATCCAATGTGTGACCTTTAGGCCTAATTACAATACATCACTTAAATGTGATAATTTATTTTTTTCGAAACGTGCTCATTTCCTGCGCACTGTGATCTAAAACCGAAATGTTTGACTACTAATAGGTAAGTTACTTTGATGCAGAAGAACCTGAAATGTCAGTGTCAAATGGAAATAAACACAAGTGTATCTTTTGCAAATGCAGCATGTACGTATTTTTAAAATGGTAAATACACCTTCGAATCTGTCAAATGGTTCTGCTACAAGACAGCAGTTATTACCACAGCTTAGATGTGCTTCACTGCAATTTTCTAAATAAGCCCCCTTATTGCAGTCAACTAACTAGAAATTCACAAACAGAAGGGTCTCTGAGGATCCACATCTATTAAATTATGGCCTAAAGCTCTGTGTCAGATGTGATGTCTGATATGAAGCTTTATTACATCACTACAATCTATAAAAAAATTATCACAAATTTGGAACCACTTATGCGACTGATGGGAATCTTTTTAATTAATAGATAAATACTCTGGCTGTGTTGTAATATGTATTTTGCTACTTTAGGTAACAAACGGAAGAAGCAATGTAGATTATAGTCAATCAAGCTGGCCAAAAATTTGACACCAGCCAGCCAGAGTATTCTTTTGCGGTACGCTGCGTGAACCTTAGGTTCTATATAAAATTACGCAGTACAGAATAAAAGATCTCAGCAAGAGCTAGATTTAAAACATGTCAAAAAACAGCTTAAATCTATAAAACACAACAAATCTCCAGGGCCCGACGGAATTCCTGTCACAGAATTTGTGACCGACTTAGCCCCTTTCTTGACCATAATTTACCACATGTCTCTTGAACAAGGAGTTATCCCCAGCGAATGGAAAGGAGCACAAGTCACACTGATACACAAAAAGGGAAGTAGAATGGACCCACAGACATTTGGGCCACTAATATGGAGCAAATGTGCGGGGCCCCTATCAGGCTGGACTAATGAGAGACATTTAGCAACCACAAAGAGAGCCAGCACGGATGGTAACAGGCTTGTTTGACTGGCGAGAGAGCGTTAGTGACATGTTGAGAAGTCAGAATTGGTAAACACCCGAAGAAAGACTTATATCACACCAGAACCGTCTTGAAAAATTCCAGACGCAAAATCTTGGCAGAAGCGATGCATATTCTCCTTCCCCCTATGTATCTATCTCGCTAAGACAAAGTTGGATAAGTAAGAGACTGAGCTCACACAGAGGCATTTAAGCAGTCATTCTTACCGTCCAGGAATGGAATAGGAAGAAACCTTAACGTATGGTACCCTAGACTACCCTCTGCCACACACCACATGGTGACTCATAGAGTATGGATGTAGATGTAGATAGTATTAAGCCTTTGATACGCATTTAGGCCAAAAGTCTATTAGCAGAGTGAGCAGCCATGTACGTTTGTGAGGCAGGAGGATTACACACATATCATTTATGACTTTGGTGCAATCTATTCAGATGAGCATAATGAGATCGAGGACTCAGCACCGCCAATGCTTGCCACTTGGAATGATCCAGGTGATCAGATGAGCTGCACTTCAACTTCATTACCTGCAGATAACACTTCCGTTTCAGGGGTACACAACGAAAACGACATCGGTCTACATATTGGGACTAAACCATCTGATAGTGTGCTTGCCACCATACTATAAATCCACTGGGAACCTCCTGCTAAATACAGTTACCCACATTCTACTCACAATAAGGGTGGGAAGACTGAAAGAAGGTTTCTGAAAAATGAGCACTTAGATAAATATAAATCATAGTTAGTTTTGTCTCCATCCAAAGAAGGTCTATTTTACAAAGTGTGTCGTTTCTTTGTGCCTACTCTTAAGGGTGGGTATCATTTGGGAAGTTAAACACATTAGTGACTGTACCTCTGACAAAATTTGCCGAGTTATTATGTAAAGATGGTGACCTGGAAAATCAAAGAAGAGCAGTATGTCATCAGCAAGCTTTAGGACGTGCCAATGACTTTTTGGTTTCTTACCAAAATCCAAATAAATCGGTTGAAAATCAAGTTGACATCTACCGACTAAAGAGAATGAAAAAAAAAAAAAAACTGTTGTCATTTCCTTTGCAAAACATCGTATTTCTTGGAAGGCAGAACATACCTTTTAGAAGACATCGAGATGGTGGCTCTGTTTTTTTCTAACAATTCCAAACTATCAAATAAAGACAACTTTAAAGAGTCGATGAAATTTCGCGCCAAAGAATGTGGGGAAATTGAATTAGAAGCACAGTATAGCTCTGGTAATAAAATATGCACATTTTTTTAAGTAAAACTGTTCAAAATGAGTTGATTGAATGCTGTGGCGAAGAAATTATTTCTCAGATAGTAAATAGAATCGAAGAAAACAAATTCTACAGTATTGGGTTTGATGAGACAACTGACATCAGCCACAAAACTCAAATGTCAATATTTGAAAGATATGTTTATAAATATGTGATCAGAGAAGATTTCATAGGTTTCAACAATGCACGGGAGCCACAGACAAATCTGTGGAAACAAAACTTCAAAGTTGGGTCCAAAAGTAATAACAGAAACAGTGGCTAGAAAGTATTATAAACTGTTTGGAAAGGTTGAAAGTGACTGCATCTCTAATTTGAGGTGCAGAAGTCAAGTTGTGGGTGACAAAATGGAAAAGGGAAGATGCAGTTGAGTGTTTGCAGTTTTGTACAACAGAAATTTTCCTCTTGATCACATCTTCAATGTTGATTCTTTCTTGTCTTCCTGTCTCAACTGCAACAGCCAAAAGATCTTTCTCTACATTGAAACTGATTAAGACTTGGTTAAGAAATCGTTGTGGGCAAAACCACTTAATTGCTTTATTGTGTGTACATAGGGACATTGCTTTAAAACAAAGAAAAAAATCATAGACAGATTTATTGCAAAAGGGTGGATAGAGGAGAAGACGTATGCTTTCTGAGGTCTAGATGTTGTAGAGCCAACTGATGAGAAAAGATAGAGTAATTAATAATTACAAAACTATATTAGATTTTGCGCTTTTATAAGAACTGCAAGAACAATAAACCACCTGCTAATATGCATAAAACGGATCAAATATGTACTTTACAAATTGAGAGCCAATACAAAAATTGTTAACATAACTTCTATCAAAATTTAAACCACTCACTACACAGAAATATATCATATTATATTCAAAATTATTGTTTTATATCTCTTATATAAGTTTGTAATGACCATTGCTCATACTATTTTATATTTCAGAATGAGTATCACCCTAAACAGTTTAAAAATTGAAAACGTAAAAAGAATGATGAATTTATTTATGGCTTTATTAATATTGTTTCAAAGCAAAGTATTTGTGTTTACAAAATGCTAATGTAACTTGATACTTTCCTGTTAACAATTATGTAAATGTAAATACCTATGTAACAACTTTGAAGGCCAACTTTTGAAAAAAAATTAGACGTCTGTATCCCCAAATAAAGCATGTCTTTCCTGCATCTTTGATATGTTTTTTAAGTCTCAAAAAGCTTGAAATGCTACATTTTACAGACCTTTTTTTCTTTGTTTTCTGGGGAACACCCCCAGGTTCTCTTTCTCTTCAAGGCAACCCCCCCCCCCCCAAAAAAAAAAAAATTCTTTTAATCTGCCATTGTAAGCATCTTACTGATTTAGAGGAAACAGATTTTTGCTTTAATGAAATAAAACACAACACACAGTTTTTAGTTTAAAAACACAACTTCCTCTGGGCATATATTTAGAAGCTAAGTTACCATGTGGGCAAGATGTGAAATCTAATACCTTATCAGGGGGGGGGGGGGGAGGGGGGGATGGTGGTAAGCAAGACCTGGAGATATAGAGTATTTTTAACAAAGTTCCGAAAGCTAGGAATGTAAATTTTCTGTTCTGTTTTGTGAATCTATCGGCTGTACTAAGCTAAGTACTGGCCAGCCCCTCTATCTCTTTGTTAGTATTTTTAACATTTTGGAAGACAAAAGGAGACTTTTAAATAGCCATAAAAGTTCCAGTTCCAACCCCCTTAAAAACCTGTGTTACAGTGATTTTCCTTGAAGGGAAAAAAAAACCATTGGAGGGGGCAGGAGGAGGGGGGAGGGAGGGGTTGTGCCTGCCCTTCCTCCCAGGTATGGAGGCCATTGCCTAGTGGCAAGTCATATTATGCAATTTATTTGAAATGGTTTGTAAGGAATTGAGTGCATGAAGTGTATGTTGTAATAATTTATTTTACACTTTTTACAGAATTGTATCACGTATTATCAGCTCGTGAGGCAACTAGTTTTGTTCAGAACATTTTGTTGTTACTGAAGAAGATCATTAGAGAATTAAAAAGATACTTCTGAACAAAAAAATGAATGCCAGAAACTCACACACCATCTGTTCAAAAGTACTGGGACACCCATTAGAACATATGGGCCATGTCCACCCTTCAGCTTTATGATGGCTTGAACTATATGGAGGACACTTTCAAAGGAGTGTCTAAATGTCTGTGGAGGAATGGCAATCCATTCTTTCTCAAGAGTTGAATCCAGAGAGGGTAATGATGTAGGACAATGGGATCTGGAGCAAAGTTGATGTTGTAATTCATCCCAAAAGTATTCCACTCAGTTCAGGTTGGGACTGGGAGACTAGTGCATTTCAGGAATGTCATTGTCCACAAACCAATGTCTCAAAGACACTGCTTTATGACAGGGTGCATTTACATGGTGATACAAAGAATCATTCTCTCTCAACTGTTCCTCTACTGCTAGGGCAATCAATTGCCATGGCATTAAGAGCCAATCATTCAAAACCTTTGTCCAAAATCTGTTTAAATGAACTGCTTTGTAAAATACCAGTTTGTTGACAATGAGTGTCCGCACAGTATTTGTGGGCGGTAGATATGACAACATTGATTCCACCTCTTTTGTCTCCATCTGCATTTCACAAGCAACAGTCATTCCTCATGCATTGTTATAGAAATTAAATGTGAAATGCTTTTCTCAAAAACAGTCACAAACCTTCATTGGATCAAGAAGCTGCAAAGAATTATATGGCCAACCTGACAGCACTGAGGACAGACCCTGAAAACCAATTTTCAGATTTCGATGCAATGGAACGTGTTCTAGTTTCCATAGCTCAGCCTTTCCAAAAAGGGATGTGCATGATATTGTAAGTAGTATTCTTTTATTTAATTTTTTTAATTTTTTTTTTTTCAGTGTGACTGAACTTGGAGGAAATAACATGATTTCAGAATGACATTTTCATTAAGTCAGAATACAATGAAGATAACTTTTGGAAATTGGTGAGTGTAAAAAGATACTCTCACATTGTAAAAATGGCATTCCAAGTTTTATCATTTTTTGGATCAATTTGTCTATGTAAAGCAGCTTTTTCAACGATGAACATAGCCTAGTAATTATGGAATTAAACTGACTGACATCCTCTTCTTTCGGACTGCATACGGTTGGCTCTGACAAATTATTCACCAGATTCTAATAAACTTGTCAATGATATGCAAAGCCAAGTATATCACAACACTGTTTTCAAGATTTATGATGTACATTTTAATTTTTTTTTCACATGTGTAATATCTTGAAAATTAAGTAGTATGTCTACAAGTTTTAATAGTTGGAAAATTGTCTATTATGTGTTTTGTGTAACTAAATCCATGTTTATCAAGGCATTCACCAAACCAAAACACTCCCACTGAATTGCTACAAGGTATACCTGACTCATCACTCCAAACCACTCAGTTCCAGTCATCCACTATCCAGTGGCATCCCTTTTTACACAAGCTCAAGTGTCGCCTAGCACTGACGATAGAAATGAATGGCTTCTGAATAGTTGTTCTACCAATGTATCCCCTTCTTTTTTACTTCCTACACAAAGCAATTATGGCAACTGTACTGCCAGCACCACTTTAGAACTCACGAGTGAATCCTTCCTGATTTTTGTGATTTTTTTACAACAGCTCTGCCTGCTATTTGTTTAGCTGCTGTTGTTCCCTCATGTTTCCACTTCACAGTCACATCACCAACAAGTTGACTTGGACAACTTTCAAAGGGTTGAAACATCCCTAACGGATTTGTTACTCAGGTGACATAAATTGAATAGTCCATGTCACTGAGCTCTTCTGGCTGTTCCACTACGCTGTTACTGCTTCTCTAATATCAACACAATACTCTCCATCTCCTTTTATATTGACAGGTTTGCCTCTCATGACATCTAGTGGTAAACTCCACATTACATAGGTGTACCTAGATAGCTATGATCAGGTAGTGTACACACACTCATTTAAGTTTATATGAATATGCTGCTGGAACTAGGACACAGAGAAAACCTTTGTACTTTCCAGTACAGCAAACATATCTATGTGTGCTATAATAAATTATACGTAGCAATACTGTTGAAATATAAAGAACGTTTTCATCTGGAGATATTTCCGACCGCTCTACATTAATGTCTGACAGTCAAAACGTCACTCGTTAATATCCACCGAGAGATGTTTTTATGCAATATAAATCTGTGTGTACTGTGTGTTACAAATCTTGATTTCACGACCGAATTGTGCAAACTACTTCATAAGAAAATCATACCCTAATCCGGCGCGTTACACAAAGTTATCGTATGGCAATGCACCCGCAACTCATCAATGCATGCTGCATGCCTTCTCCGGAACATATCTATATCATAGATCGACTTTGCTGGGCATGCAACTGGAGAAATACATTAAAAGTTTGTTAGATATTTGCTGAAATGAAAGACAGATGCACCACGTAAGAACAGAAAGAAAGAACCACAATCCAAAAACTGGATTCACAATCAATGGTCTTACCTCTTGTTGAGGCACGAACATTATTACGGTGTTCATGGGTGTGTAAGACTTCCATCTGATCTGAAATGTTGTAATTTGATGTTGTGGTGCGAGTCTGACAGCTCGGCCAACAGCAGCCTGAAATAACAAGTACGTTGCACTTAAAGATTGATTTTGCTACATTTGGAATTCCCCTGGCATGACACGTACCGACAACACCGGTCGCAGCCGTACACTACATGATAGCACCATAACTGCATCAAACCTTACTACACTATATCATCAAACAATCTTGACTCTATTCCGACTTCCAACACGGATCAAAACATCACATGCAATTTCAACTCTCGCATTTGTTTACAGACAACGAGCATCAAAGATGTTGCTATACACCTTTACATGCAGATATTGCTAGCAGCTGCGAAAAGTTAAATTTTTTTAGCGCCCGCACTCACTTGGTGACCAATGCAAAAAGTTCTACCGCCACATCTACGAAAAAAATGAGTTAGTAAGCTAATCAAGGAGTCACAGGATGCAGGACTGTGATACTGTCCGTAAATCTGGGTGCGATCACCCACTAATACGATCCCATCGAGGAGATAGACAGAAAGGCAATTGCAGGGTAGCTCTTTTTAAGGACAGAAAGGCAAAAAGACTCACAGCAAGCAGCGTGGGAAAGACAGCCTGCGACAGTTGGGACGGGTAGTAGAGCTGCTGGCGGACTTGTGCCAGTAGCGACATTTCATGTATGGGTGTTAGAAAATGTTAGGTAAAGGGGTGTTATCGTAGTAACTGGACATTGACGATATCTCCTGGGCCAGCTGCAACGTCAGCGTAACTGTAACATGCAAAATTCTTCATTAGACAAGCCAATTTGGTTATGCAATCTGTCATTCGTTGTGTAGAATTGTTTGAGATTCGTTTTGTGTTTCGTGTTTTCGGCTACCCTGTTTCTGTCGGTTAGTAAGCTGTATGAGCGCAGCTAGAAGTCCATTGATTTGACTATATTGCGTTGTTTGTGAGCTTAATTTAAGCCTACTATAGGTGATTCATTGTCGATAAGGAAACATGCTTTTGGGCGATCATGCTTCCACCTGAGGTTGTGACCGTAATCCACCAGATTTAGGGTAATGGGGTTGTTCGAATGTCTCGGTTCTTCTATAGTCGTGTGGCGAGTTTCTTGAATACTCTGACTAGAACCTCGAGGCGGAATTCATTGCGTAAGTCTGTGGTGCATTTGTATCTTGCAGCACTGCTAACGATTCGTAATGCTTTGTTCTGCAGAAACTGCATCGCACTTGTCGACGTTTACCTTGACAACTCATTTCTCTAACGAAGGCTGACTGTAGTCATGAGGTAATGTTCGATGGTTTCCAATCTGGCGCTAAGATGGCGCTGTCATTTGCACAGATGGCAACCATCATCTGACCAAAAGACAAAAAGTGTTGGTGGCATTCGTGATTCAACGACTTTATCCGTGAACTCTTTGAGCATCAGTTTGAATGCAAACAGGACCAGGAAATTTCTTGTCTGAAGTGTTGTTCATAGCCCATTTTATTTCAAAGTTGCTAGCACGTCTGATATCGTTGTGCACGGGCTGGGCTACAAGTCAAGTGTCCTCCTGTTCTGTAACAAGTGTGAATACCCGATCAGACAGCCAGATTCGGCGTGAAAGATGTTGCTAGTGTTCTGGCCATTAGTTCTGCCTTCCCCTCAGCAAAATACGCAAGTCCATCAGGTATTGTAGAGATTGTGTACAGTGCCGCTCCATAGTGAAGTTTCGAGTTAGATTCCACACACCTGCTCATGTGGTATCCAGCTCAGCGAGTGTTTAGTCCCATTGTGTGTTCCTAAATGTTTGTATCTTTTCGCATTTAATTCCCTGGAGCATGTTAACGTGCAGTTTATACAACAGGTGTCTGGTTTGCTGCCAGTTTCTTCTAAGACAGATTTATCATGGTGATAAGGCCCATGAATTCTTGGGAAAGGTCCACTGTGTGTTGTCACAGGGTGAGAATTGAAATGGCATCCGTTGTTGCATTATGGACTGAAGAACGGTGGCCAGGCGTTGGGTCTCCTGTTTGCCTGACGTTCATGATGTCACATGAAAGACAGCTTAAGCGGTCCCTAGTCTGTCAATAATATTGTGCAATATTTCATATTGCACGATATTATTGCCTCTCTGTAGATAAGGACGAAGGTTGTGCAGCTAATTGGCAGATCTATTGAAATCTGTATTGAGCATACTGTTTAGACTGTATAGTCTTTGATCGATATTCTATATCTTTGTCATATAACGGTTTATATGTTAAACTCTTCATTTTGTGCGGTTTGTTATGTTGTGAAGTGGAAATGGCTTCGAAATCAGCGAAATGTACATTCATTTTAGATTCGCTGGAAGCATAAAGAGGTTTGCTAGTCTTATTGTGTGTTAAATGAAACGAGTACAGCAACCGCTAAAAGAAGAACAGAGCAACATAATAGTTGTGGAAATATAAGGATATGTATCCAGAACCAGGTAGCCTTGAAATAGTAAAAAAATTAATTTCATCATTGACAAATTATTGGAAAGAACTGAAGAGAATTTTGGCCTCACTCGACTACTATCTTGTGGCTAAATTCCGAAGCACCATGACAGTATTTTGGTTTTCGTGTTAGTAATGTTGCTGAGTGTGTTTTGAAGTACCTAAAAAGTCTCATAAGTTGTTGTTAGCAACAACTGTACTGTTTATTGAACTGCACAAGAAGTACCTTGTTTATGGAAACACACAAACGAGTGTTATAAAGGCAGATACCATGTATTGCTTGAAATAGTGGCTGGTATGTAAGGAAGCAGCCACAGTTGTGGTTACATACTGCAAAAACTAAAACAAGAAGCATTCACAGTCCCTACATGAATGAAAACAACGAAATATTAAAATCTTATATTAGTGGTGTGTCAATAGTTCACTCAAAAGGATTAATTTCTGAAAATTATACAGCAATTGTATGATTGTAAAAAATAAATTACAATGTACTTAATAATCGTATCGTAGCACTTTCTTTTAAGCATATTTAGGAAAATTTCCCACATTTTCTTTAACATACAAGTGAGACAGCTGTGAAATCTCGATAAAAAATCCTGTTACCATATTTAAGCCAATTAAAGTAAATGATCTTTTATGTTGTATGGCAAGTGCACAGTTATAATGACAAGAAAACAATGTGAAGTATGGTTTCATATGTATGGTGAGCACTGAAATGGTGCGTATTTTAACATTTTAGCTTTCTAAATTCATATGAATGACGCCAAAGGCCTTAACATGCGTAATTTCGGGAGTTTTGTTACAGTATGTTTTGATATTTGTAGTGTTCTGTTTCTCCTAATGTCAGTTATAGGCTGCCTACGACAAATTATTTAATGGATAAGGACATTCATTTCTTGTGTATGTAGTTCCTGTTGTGAACATGTGTCGCCACATTGTAGGTACTGTACAAATCGTAGTCTAACCAAGAACTAGACAAATATGCATCAGTCTCCATAAGGACAAAAACCTTCATTAGTTTAATACTATTCTTCAATTCGAGATTCTTTTCAACAAGCGGAAGACCCAGAGATAATTTTGGAGGTAGAACGTTAAATACCGTCTGTGTGAAAAAGTTTGCAATTTTGTGAAACAAACGAAGTATCAGTCAGTCGAAATTTATACCATTACTTAATCTTTGGTGACACTGTCTTCCCTATGGACTATACATAATGGTCTTCTCTCATGTATTTTAGAACGAAAGTTTCTTCTGGTAAGCCTTTTCTGTGTCCATAAGCATCTAAATAACTACCTACAATTTGATATCACTATCTGATCTTCATTGATGTAGGTTAAATATCTACAGTCACACAATGAGCTCACTGCATTCACTTCAGATATGAATCGCAGTCAGAGATAGCACTCTCACTAAGAATTAGGACGATGTGTGCTAAAATATCACCTCAATGTTTGTTACAGTGTGCTTGAAAGATAACAGCAAACATAAAGCAGGTACAATTTGATCATCTAAGTTCTTTACCAAAGCCTAATTTCATAAGTCAATTATGATCACTCCGCATAACTCACATGCACTGAATACATAACTGCTGTAAAATAGTTCTTTGGTTCCGTTTTACTATCAATTTACTATTAATTATGGCTGAATGAGCCTCTGCAATTCAGAAAACTTGTTTTAAAGTTCTGTACATGATTGCATACTGCCATGCTAAGTATTAAAACATGTCTTCCCACTTACACCGTCAGAGATATTATTTTCACTTCTGAGCACACACAGTATGTAATAACATTTATTGTCATTAAATTTCCTTTTAGTTTCCTTAAGACTTCATATGAGCTATGAGAATTTCCATTACAAAATGCTTAGAGAATCTTCCTGCAACTAGAATCTCTCAGAATTCTCATGTGAAATAAGTCACCTACACACATATCTGGTAGAACATAACTTTTTAATGTTCACCATTAGATATCAGATACAATAGTGGGTTACAATTCCGTCATTTCACTTATTTAACAAGATATTTTAATAATCAAATTGAGTCTCAGCAATGTCTTTCAGGCTGCCTGCCGCCCACTAGCCAACGGTTGGAGTCCAGCAGCACAGGAACAGCTGCCCTGGACTTAATCGTAGAACGTGAAATAAAGAACAAACATAGCACCTTTTTTACAACAATTCATGTAACATCTGTAATACATAATTATAACAGCTATTTAAAGTGCCTGGCGTCGCTCACCATTTTATCGTAAATGCTACATACACCTGCCACTAGCTGTGCAACTCCAGGTTTAAAATTAATCAGTTAATAAATAACGTTGGATACCCAAGCATCTTTATGTTATTAATGGGCTGACTATACTGTTCATAATTTACATAATAACATGGTCTTCCCTACTATGAACATAACATAGAATTTTTTGTAAGTCTCACAATTATGAAAGGTTATGTCATAATATGTGTTATTCCATTTGCATTAATATTTCTTAACTATTTTACTTTGACCAATAATTTGTAATGTTATGTCTGCCTCACTGCTTTTTTTAAACTAATTTGTGTTTGAATTTATTCTGAGAAGCTCAGTAATGTATGTAAATACCATATGTGTAAATGTGATTTAAAAAGTGCTTGAAGTGAAGTGCAGCTGGTCAGCAAGAAACTCCTTAGCGCGCAATCCCCGCAACAATAGTAATTGTGAATCTTTGAGTATGGACTCTAAAAAAATGACAATTGATTTATTAAAAAAAAGAGGACTGTTAATCTGTATCTTGTGGAAAGAGGACGTGCTGCTAGGCCGTTGCTCAGAATGTACTGTTTCATTTAATGAAAATTGATATATTAGTGATAAAAAAGAGTAAAGTATGTGTAAGAGTTGCCATACATTTATATATGCAAATTTTCTGGAAGTGAAGAACAGAAATATCTTGTTTTTGGAAAAGGTGGTGAACTTCATTGTCGTTGCCATCTATCAATCGAGAGAATTGTAAGTGTACAAAGTTCACTAAAATACAGGAGAAGAAATGCATTCTCTATAGTTTTCATTCCACAAGTAACAACCTCTAATAATTTATTAGTTACAGTAATTGGATTATGTTCTTCTACAACAGTATGGTGCTGAACTCCACTGATCAATATTGATGTAGCAGGACGTGTAGTTGGAAGGAAGTTTGTGTGTGAAGCAATCTCCTTTTCTCACGAAAAGCAGATTGCTGTTTGATCTTATTTACTTACAACAGTGGTCCCTTAGGTTTGAAAAGCTATGAAAACTTGGGCTCAAAGTTATCTGCAATATGGCCAAGTAACTAACAGAGTCGTATTTTAAACCTTAAAGAACGATAACTTACTCCAAATTGTAATACGTCACCAACTGGTGCAGAAGCTGATCATTCATGGAGACAGCAACCAAAATTCAGGTACCAGTTACGACTTAAAGTAAAAATCTCAATCAAAAATCAATCTCTCTCTCTCTCTCTCTCTCTCTCTCTCTCTCTCTCCAAACACATATATAAATATTCATATTATTAAGATAAAAGTCATTTTATAAATTGTCATTTTGATTACATATGTATGCATCAAGTTACCCCAATGGGGGCCATGACAATTATTTTCATATGTCTGTCATTACATTTTATACTAACTGAAACTCCCTTTAGCAATCATTAATAAAAGGATTTCCCATAACCTGGTTTTTTACATGTCCATTCTTAGTTTGAGTGATCACATTCCTTTAACTTGAATTGATTGTATTGTATGTTTATTGTCAATATCATGAAGATAGTTTATGATTTTGACCTGTATAGCATTCATTTTCAGATGTCTTTATCACAATAGCTAACCACTGACGATAATAAATCTAGGTTTGTAATTTTTTTATTCTTGATTAAACAATTACATCTAAGATGTTATTTACAAATTTTTTAAAATTTACGAAGTCTTTAGCGGGTTTCCCGTTGACTGACATAGTCTTAAACTGTCTTCCTCATTAGAAGCTATGCTTTACATGGTTACTGGATATTTTTATTTGCACCCAGCCAAACTCTGTGGTAGTAAACAGTGGAAGAGCTGACATGTCATATTATCTGTGACATAATCAGGTCCCATCCTGTTTTAGAGTACATAGCTTAAATAACTTTAACTTCACAAATTTTACAAGAGTGTAGTTTAACATTTCGTTTCAGAGGAATAAAACTTAACTTCAGCTTTTCGTATAAACTGGCATTTACCAGTGGATAATGATTGATGACCACTGTATGCTACCACTGTATCGGTAGAACCCCTCTCAAGCAGGCCTATTTACCTTCCTTTCAGTAACAATACTATAACCTACCTATCTTTCCTGACAGTACATAGAATACATTACACATCTTCCCATACACTCTAACTCAAAACTACTGCTTTTTATATCTTTCGTCATAATACTAGCAGAATTCTGTTTGTTCATGTTACTTTAAGCACATTCACTGCTAAGGACATGGGGACTTCCAGTATAACATCCTATGGAATACTGTAACCATTTTAGCGTATTACCAACACCTCTAAGTGAACACAAAGGCCCACTGACAACACTATCTATGCACATGTGTTAGTGAGGGTTTCTTTATCATACAGCTCTGAGTACTGCGTACCTAAACTTAGAATCCACAACTCAGGTAGGCCACAATTACTACGTCGCCCATGGGCTAATAAGATACTTTTAACTCACTTCTCTGTACTATTTGATTTGATACATACTTACTTCGAACTACTTCACCTAAGATTGCTACTAATATAAGATTATCAATTTATATGACTTCCTCCACATCATATTGGATTAGGGTTTCCATAGTTTGTGTCTGTCAAACTGGGACATTTCTCTGAAACTGACTAAAAGTGGACGTAATTTGGGAAGTATAAACTGGGACAAACTAGGACACTTCTCTTAAGCTTCAGAAAATCGAAAGACGTGAGAAAATTACCCCTTTTGGTCGGGAGATACGGAACTCTGCAGTGAGTTGCTCACAGTAGGAGAGAAGTGGCTCCTCAATGAACAGCTGGCCTTCAGTTAGTGAGTAAGATTATGTTCGGGGGGGGGGGGGGGGGGGGGAGCAGCTGCTGTTGTGGCTGTGGTGTTATTATATTTATAATTATTATTATTATTTAAAAACCCGAAGAGGAGGAGGAGAAAGTTGTGCAGTCACCACATCACTGTCACAAACATGCACAGGATGTAGCTGAATGAAAGATTTAATGCAAAGGTACATTTGCATACTTTTTGTTTTCCCAGTCAATTGCAGTCGGAATTCAATGACTTCAAAGACATACAATGTTTAACAGTATGGTAGCACATTGCTGATTCCACTGATGTTACTAATTTGTTACAGGAAAACTTTGGTCTCTTTAGCTGTATCTGAAACAAAAAACTATCTATTTTAGGTGTTTGTAGAGCACACTTTTCATTTATGCTTTACGCAAGCTAAATGATCTGCTCTTCCCCATGTGCAATGGAAACATAATACAAATTTCACATTCAACTTCATAGTCACTTCGCCCTCGATTTATGAAAAACTATTCTTCTGAGTATTTTTCAGGAATGAACACTTCCTCTTTGGCAGTTTGAGTCCAATTGAAACAACGCACACATTAATAATAAATTAACGGTAATACGATTCAGACAGGGAATCGGAGAACCATATTGCTGCAAAGCTTAAGGGCTCCACAATCAGTCAACTGCGATAATGAAAATTTTCGTTATTTAGCTTAATAGTCAGAATTGAAATATAGACACACATAAGAATTTGGAGAAAAAATAGGTAGTATCAGAATATTGCTCTGAAATTCAGAATCAGGGACAAACTGACGTTACAGTAGTATTTTTTGGGACATAAATTTCTTTAATCTGAAACTGATACCATCCTGGAAAACCAGGAACTTAGCAACACTGTATTTGATTCTTACAGCACCAATGCCTCCTGTTAATAATGAGGTTTAGTAATCATTATTAGCTCAATACCCCTGGTCTGAATCTTACTGATGACTTCTTCATCCTCTTTAGATTTCTATTTCACTGTTTAGTTATTAATGGAGTACCTTATCATACTGTACACCAGGTAATCTACTATAACTTTTCTTCTCCCTTTTTTTCTCGTTAATTACCCTTAGCATCAACAGGAGTTAACTTAGATGGTTTACTGTGTAGTTCATGGCATTACTACTATAATATTTTTAGGCCATTAGCTTAGCTTATTATTTCTTTAAGCCAAGCATTTATTATTGCCTGTTGTGATATTTACATATCTGCAATACCTTATACAAAATTTTAATTAGGCCTCTGGTTGGATCCCTTAGCACTACAGTTTCTAACGCCAAAGAGGAGAAAACTTCTCAACTTCTTTATATAATTTGGTGCTTTGTCCATGAGTAGGAACTATTACTTTGTCGCCTATTTTAAAACTAGGTGTTGGTGTTAGTTTATCATGCTTCCTCAGTCACCAAATAGCACTACAGTTCAATTTAATTTCTACCATCGCTGGAGTTACATACATTTGACCTTTTGTCTACCAGGCCATTCATACAAGGACAACGTGGCTCTTCTGTCAGTTCTTTCCCTACAATGTTCATAGACATCAATCCAGTGCTGGTTTGTGGTATTTCAACTAACAAAATCTTGAACTCAGGAAGTAGGCCCACTCAGTGTGTATTTTGTCAGAACAATTCTTTCGAAAAATTTATCCCAGCTCTCGCATTATACATCAGTGTGGTTACTTCTCAGCTAATATTTCAAATCATTACATGTTTTATATCACATTTCCTTCCACCAAATTGGCTACCATTATCAGACGAAAGCCATTTGGCCACTCCTACCTTTGCTAAGTAGTCCTTTTTTATAGCTAGCACAATGTTTTCAGTGGTAGCCACTTTCAGTTGATGTAACGATATATATTCAGACCAGCATTTACTCATGACAAACGTATATTAAATCTCCCGTTTGCCCTTTGGCAATGGTCTAAAGAAATCCGTGAACATGAGGTCCCGTAGACCTTTAAGTATTATAGGATATATTTTATACCTTATTGGCCACAGAGTTTCCATCACTCACTGGCAGTCTGGGATTGACCGAACAATTATCTCTACCAATTTCCTCATGTTCCTGAAACAGTAATACTTAATCATTTGTTGGAGACACTTCTGAATACTATAATGGCCTTAACCTTGATGAATATAATCTGTTAGCTTAACCACAGCATCATTAGTTACGCATATTGTCCAATTCCCACTATTTTCATTATACCTCCAATGCAAAATGTTGCTGTGCAACAACCAAATACATTTCTCATATTTTGTAGCTTTCAGTAATATTTAAGATAGATGATCATCTCATTTAAACTGGGATCTGGTATCTGTTCCTACACAATCATCTGGGGTAGCTTCTGAGGACTTTCATCATGTACACCATCTTCAAGAAATACATGACGAGTTTAGTCCTAGTTTCTAGGAAAGTATATTCAATTATCATACCCTACTGGTACTGTGGATAGTGCTTCTGATACTACATTTTAACTCCTTTGTATCTTACTTCAAAATCAAATTTTCATAAAAATTAGTCAATGATGCCTGAGTTTAATGTTCATAAGAAACGTTAGTGCTGATGCTCTGTGTAGACTATAATTTTATTACCAGCTAATAGCGAAATTGGTTAAAATTCCACACAGCTGCCGATGTTTCCTTTTCTGTCATTGAATAATTTATGTTCATGTTTATTTAATGCGCTGCTGGGGACTGTCAAACATCAGTGGTTGTCATTTTCATAAGCGAAGCCCCCTTGGAAAACTTCGTGTGTTAATCAGTACTCTGATGCATCTGTAGATAACTTAAAGGCTTCTTTAAGGTTTGGGTGGTACAACAGTTAAACTTACACTAAATCAGTTTTAATTTTATCGAACACTAACCATTCTTTTCCTCCTCATTTCGAAGACGAGTTTAGTTTTAATACACACACTCTATCAGGATTGTTAATACTGTCAGCTCTTAGAAATTTCTTAAAAAAATTCAGCGTTCCCAAAAAGTATTTTAGTTGTTTCTTACTCCTTGGACAGGGCACAGTTAGTGACAGCCTCCACTTATTGACGATCTGGACATAGACCATTAGCATCAACAATATGCACCAAGAACACGACTTCTTTCTTACCAATTAAAGACTTAACTGTGATGTCGTTTTGCCTAAATTTGTTAAACACTTCTTCTGACACTAATAAATGATTTGCCCATACTTCAGAAATAATGAGTGTCTCATCTACACACAAAATTATCTTCTTCAATAATTCACTGCTTTAATCTAGGTCCAGAGCATACATCAAAACAGATACCGATACATTCAACCCAAACTGTAGAGCTCAGAATTGAAATGATCATCCTTCAAATTCAAATGCCATATATTTGTGAGATTCTAGATGAAGCCTTACCTGTCTGTAGCTGGTCATCAAATCTATGGTAATTATATACTAACAAACGAAACTCCCTCAGCTTCAGTGGTATGTTGGCCCATTGGAGAACTCGTCAAAAACTGAACATGGGAAAAAGAAGCAAAATAGAAACAGTGAACAATCTAGATTTAATATGTGGAGTATCAAGCAAGGTTAATGACTGTCGCATCATGGTTGTATGGTCACGGTGTTAGACTGCAAAGGGGGAGATCCGGTTTCAAGTCTCACTTAGTCCCTCTTTCTTCACAAAATTACGAACTTTCTGTCTGGTCAATGATGCATCTGGCCGCTATATTCAAATCTGTGTATGTGTTGTGGCGTACTGTCAGTTTGCAGTAGCGACGTGTAATGAAGGGACCTCCAGATGTATATGTCTATTTGTTCTACACGGGTACCACATTTTATGCCTCTTGTGTTACGTTTAGAAAGTTTTGACTCTGGAATTCCTTCGTTGTAACATAGTTCACATCCATTTATTTGTTGCCTTCATTTCTGTGAGAGGTCTATGTGGCATCTCGCCTGGTCTCACTATTCATCACAGAATATGAGCAATGTGGTAAGAAAATATTACCGTCACAAGTAAATGTATGTCTGGAGGTTCCTTCGCTACACGTCGCTCTTGGAAACTGACATTACTCCACGACACATACACAGATTTCAATACAGTGAACAGACATGTAAGTGATGAGAGGGAAAGTTCGTAATTTTGTGAAAATAAATTTGAACCTAGTGGGGTTTGAACCCAGATGTCCCCCTTTGCAGAGTAACGCCATGACCACACAAGCACCATTTCTATTTTGCTCCTTTTTTCCACCTTTCCACAGTTCAGTACACCTTCTTCCTGTTTTCATACTTGATCTGAATTCAGTTTTGATGGGTTGTCCAATGGTCCAATTTACCACTAAATTTTAGGGATGAGCAATGGGGAGTTTCCCTAGTTAGCACCATCAAGCTTAGCTAATACTACACTCTTGGCAATGGGTCAGTCACTTTCCATTTCCATAATTTGGTTGAGTGCTCTGGAGTCCAAAACCAAATGGACCCAACCTTGAGGTTTCTTAACTATTGTCACCTAATTATTATAGAGACTTTCCGACCATTCAATAACACTTTGCTCCACCATTTTCTGGATCTCAACAACTGCAGCAGGCATTAAATCAAAGGGTACTGGATAAGATGTGTTGAAGAATGGCTTATCTGTTTCAATTTTAAGCTTAGATTTGTAATCTTTAATATGACCTGATTTTTTAGAAAATGTATCTCTATATATAATTACTAACGTAATTAATTGACCTCTTTCTTTTGATGAGAGGCAATCACCTACATTGATTTTACCCTCTGTTTGTCCTCTACTGGTTTAAACCCTTAGATAATTTCCATCATGTCTCGAATTCTTAACATCATTCTGGGTAGCGCACCAGTGTATGAGAGCTGTTTGAAAAATAGGAAGGATCGGTTGCGAAAGAGTGAAAATCAAAACTGCTTTATTTGCAACAGTTCGCTACATATCCCAGCTACTTCTCTCCACAGTCATCACTCCGAATTAGACATCTTTCTTAGCGTTGTACAAATTTCCTAATGCCCTTGTCATATAAGACAGATTCCTGTGTTTACTGACAATTTTCTGCGCTGGACTGCAGCTCGTTGTCTGTGCCAAAACGTTGTCTTCATAGCTAGTGATTCATCTGAGCAGAGATGAAAATTAGAGGGAGCTAAGTCCAGGCTGTTTGGGGGGAGATCGAATACTTCCCATCGAAGTCCTCATTGCTGCCGAGAACTGTCATGGAGAAGGAACTGCATGACAGTTATGTTGTGTGGAGTTGTATGAAATCAGAAGAAATCACTCGTCAGGCACCCATACTTGACGGGAGAGACTGTTTTCTAGGCGTCCTTATGTGCTCACTGTGAGCTCACAACTGAAAAGAGTGACGTGACACTATTTACAGACGTACTAGAGACACTGACCAACAAATCTGTGCCAAGCATCTTCGGATTTTCACTGTGATTTCCATTTCGCGCCCGTTGTTCCTTACTTTCCATGCACTACCTCCTGACTGTCCTTATTTACCTACTGGTTCACGAAAAGTGAACAAAGGGTGACCTTGCGCTGTGGCGCGCAGCTGGCGTTGCTATGATCTTGTACTAGGTGCTTGTGGGTGCTCGACCACACTGCAAATTCTGTATTGACCGCTAAATACCCATCCGTGACTCGGTGTCAGTCGATCTCCTTCCTATCGACCAGGTATGTTTCAGCACCCGGAGGCGACTAAGTGTTGAACAGGAACGCGGACCCCATGTGATCCTGCTGCCAGTTTCCGCGCTGAAGTTCGGTGCTGTCAGCACTCCGCTATCTGGTGCTGCTGGAAGAGTCAGCTTCTCCATCAGCAATGGTTGGCGGTGATCAGTATTAAGTTCAATAGGTGGAGACCGTCATCTCAGGTACATCTTTGCTTGGTTCGTAGATTGTTCTGGAGTATCTAGGACACAGATTCTCTACAGTGCCGTTATCATGGACTCGAGTGCTTTACTGGGAACGCCATCGATCCCACTACATCTACATCCACATACATACTCCGCAATCCACCATATGGTGCGTGGCGGAGGTTACCTTGTACCACAACTAGCATCTTTTCTCCCTGTTCCACTCCCAAACAGAACGAGGGAAAAATGACTGCCTATATGCCTCTGTACGAGCCCTAATCTCTCTTATCTTATCTTTGTGGTCTTTCCGCGAAATGTAAGTTGGCGGCAGTAAAATTGTACTGCAGTTAGCCTCAAATGCTGGTTCTCTAAATTTCCTCAGTAGCGATTCACGAAAAGGACGCCTCCTTTCCTCTAGAGACTCCCACCCGAGTTCCTGAAGCATTTCCGCAACACTCGCGTGATGATCAAACCTACCAGTAACAAATCTAGTAGCCCGCCTCTGAATTGCTTCTATGTCCTCCCTCAATCCGACCTGATAGGAATCAACTCCTTGAGAGCTGGAGAGCTCGAGTATTTAAAGGGAGCTAACGTGAAGCTATGATGTAATGCTCGGTTTGTAATAACTGCATGTATCCTCCTTATTCTGCTATATTCGCTCAAGAGGCTCTTAACTACTCTGGTACTGGTTCCTATGAAACAGGTACAGTTTCTTTCGACATCTCTTAGGAGTTAACATAGATGCATGTCATATTTCCGTTGGTTTTCTGTCCCATGCTATTTTCTGCTGATCTCGTCCTCTCTCTCTCTCTCTCTCTCTCTCTCTCTCTCTCTCTCTCTCTCTGAGTGCGGTGTTGTAAAATTCTGAGGTGTGATCCACTTGCGACACACCGCTTATTTCCTGGTTCTGTCTCTGCCTCTGGCGTGACTGCACTTTGCTTGTAGCAAGGTGAGTAAGTTTTAACAAAATTTTCTTATTTTCAATCACTTATTATTCTGTGCCGTAATAGTATTTTCATGTGAGACACTGCCAATGAACTATGTTTAGCAATTATGCTAACGGCACTTCTCCCTTAATCGTCTTCCTTTTACAAGCCCCAATTTTTACTCTGGTTACTGGTAGCATTCGATACCTTCATCTTGCTTGTAAACTTTCAAAAAAAAAAAAAAAATGGCTCTGAGCACTATGGGACTCAACTGCTGTGGTCATCAGTCCCCTAGAACTTAGAACTACTTAAACCTAACTAACCTAAGGACATCACACACATCCATGCCCGAGGCAGGATTCGAACCTGCGACCGTAGCAGTCGCACGGTTCCGGACTGCGCGCCTAGAACCGCGAGACCACCGCGGCCGGCGTAAACTTTCAAAATAATCTTGGTCGATCACTGAAATCTCTCTACCTGAGTCTAAAATGACGTTAATCTGTTCCCCATCAATAATTCTTTCGATTATAGGTCTTATTATTCTTTGTTCCATTGATAACATCGGCTCCCCCAATAGTTTCCCTTTCAGCGAATGTTCTTTCTTAATATTAATTATACCTAGTAGTTTCGGCCCACTGCTCACTGGTAACAGTCCCTTGGTAAGGCCCCTCCCAAGGGACCTCCCCGGTTTCTCTTATTCTCTGTAACCACAGTCCCTATAGGACACACATTAGCCCCCCTCCCCCCTCCTTGGTTACCTTGTAATCGCTGTACTTACACATTCATTTACATTCGCCTTGATAATTGCCATTATTCGATCTTTTTCACGTGTCATTACTGATTTCTTCACATTTCCCTTTCTCCTTGATTACCTCCGGGGGCTTTTCTGTATTCTTACCAGTTAAATATGGAACAGTCTTCTTCCCTAGTATTATTTGGAATATCCAGCTGTTCCAGAAAGCTCAGAATAGCATAAACTTTGCTCCATTCCCTACCTTTCATTTTTTTCCTCACAAGAGGGCTCATACGACTTATAGGCTCATCTAGAAACTTCCTACGATTTAGATGTCATTCAAAGTATTTCCTGAATCCACCCTAGCTTCGCTTATATTGACTTGGATCCGGTAATTTCACAGTCAACTTTTGTTGTCCACCTTTCGATCTTTGATCTTTGGACTGACGGCAGAAATCTTTCCTACTAGTAAACTCATTTGCGTGGAGAACACTCCAGTCTGAAGCTTCCTTTTCTAAACGGTCCGCTGTGTATCTAACTCCTCCTATAATCCAATGAGGTTAGTAATGTGTTCTCGAAAGCTCTCAGAAAAATAATAGGATGTATGTCACCCTCAGGCTTAAAATTTGGAAATCAACTGACTAGATGACCGTCACTTTCCATGCGGAATTTTTCTCATCACTTTCTGGCCAATCGAATAGATGCCATTTCCATATTAAAAACACTACTGTTACACTCTGTTCTCTCTCCCACATTCGAATCGCGACAGCCTGGGGTTACACAACGTTGTGTCACACGGTCTGTCTGCGTGTGTTTTCAAAACCTGCGCTGTCAAATAGCTTGCTTCAAAAACCAGAGGCAAGGATTTTCGTGTACTTTCTGGTTTTGTTTATTCTTTGATGTATTCTTTTTATGCTTTCGTATCTTCCGTGCCTAGTTTTTAATGCATAAGTATGGGATGACTTGAATGTACGGTTCCTGGCAGATTTACGTTGTGCGTTGTTACTCTCAGAAGCTATTAAAATTCTTTCGTCATTTTTCCTGTGGCCACATTCAATAAAGTATGTCACTGGTTTGCACGTGTGAATTTTTCGTACAGTCCAGTTTCGCTGTGTTGAGATATATGCAGGATTAAATCGCTGAACCACGGCCTACTCGGCCTGTACCTACAAACTGGTGATCCCGTGATCACTTATGTATGTTGCGACTGGCTACCACCTTTTTAGCTACTTATTGCAGCTTTGTGGCTTGTACAGGTGGAAGCCAGTTTTTAATATTCCGGAGTTTTGGCGTACGCTATCAAGTTTGTGCTGTTAGTTCAAATGGTTCAAATGGCTCTGAGCACTATGGGACTCAACTTCTGAGGTCATTAGTCCCCTAAAACTTAGAACTAGTTAAACCTAACTAACCTAAGGACATCACAAACATCCATGCCCGAGGCAGGATTCGAACCTGCGACTGTAGCGGTCTTGCGGTTCCAGACTGCAGCGCCTTTAACCGCACGGCCACTTCGGCCGGCGTGCTGTTAGTAAGTCAATTAGATTACCGGACGTCGCAGAGATATAACACGTAATTAATTCACCCCCAAAGGCTAACTTTCACGACTGGCTTAAAGCAGAACTGATCTGGCGAGTGTCAGCATCGCAGGAAGAGCGAATCCGACAGCTCCTCACGCAAGAAGATATCGAAGACAGAAAGCCTTCGCAGTACTTGCGGCACCTACGAAGGAAAGTGGACAGGGAATAGTATTCAACAACTCATTGCGCACAATATGGAGCAGTTGCTCACTATGGCCCATCAAAGCAATCACAACGTCCCTGGCTTATCCATCTTTGGACGTGGTAGCGAATTTGGCAGGTAAAACTCACGAAGCGATGACGCAGTGCGCTAGAGTGACGGTAATATTTTCGTGCATAGTTACGACGCCTTGGCGGCCAAAGTAGATCTTATGACACAGCAGACGGCGAGCAATTATCTCGTCGCGATTCAAGCAATGACAGAGGTCAGAGTCGATATCGTCGTCGCTCGCACAGCAGATCATCAACGACATCGCCTGGATCAGGGCCTGAGCAGCAAGATATATGTTGGTGTTACTGAAGATTCAACGAGCAAGTAAGCAGATGTACACACCCCTGCGCTTACCCAAATGCCAGCGGCAGTCGGAAGTAGGCGCCTCCGATTGCCAATCAGTGTCTCCATGGCTGTTTGTTTGCGATTGGCGATCCAGCAAGAAATATTTGATGTACAGTGGATCCGATTGTGTACGAGGTGTGGCTAGAAAAAAACCGGACTAGTACTGGTGAAACAATAAAACGAATGCAATAAGGCTGAAAGTAGCGTGGCCTGTCACGTGACTCTCGCTCCGCCTACTGCTCGAGTTTCATCTGCCTCCTGCACTCAGTCTGCCCGTGGCGCCTGTTTTAAGTAGTTGACGTTTTGTCTGTGCGTCGGAAAATGTTGAGTGTACAGAAAGAACAGTGTGTTAACATCAAATTTTGTTTCAAACTAGGAAAATCTGCAAGTGAAACGTTTGTAATGTTACAACAAGTGTACGGCGATGATTGTTTATCGCGAACACAAGTGTTTGAGTGGTTTAAACGATTTAAAGATGGCCGCGAAGACACCAGTGATGACACTCGCACTGGCAGACCATTGTCAGCAAAAACTGATGCAAACATTGAAAAAATCGGTAAACTTGTTCGACAAGATCGCCGTTTAACAATCAGAGCAGTTTCTGAGTTAACAGGAGTTGACAAGGAAAGTGTCGAACAAGTTTACCGATTTTTTCAATGTTTGCATCAGTTTTTGCTGACAATGGTCTGCCAGTGCGAGTGTCATCACTGGTGTCTTCGCGGCCATCTTTAAATCGTTTAAACCACTCAAACACTTGTGTTCGCGATAAACAATCATCGCCGTACACTTGTTGTAACATTACAAACGTTTCACTTGCAGATTTTCCTAGTTTGAAACAAAATTTGATGTTAACACGCTGTTCTTTCTGTACACTCAACATTTTCCGACGCACAGACAAAACGTCAACTACTTAAAACAGACGCCACGGGCAGACTGAGTGCAGGAGGCAGATGAAACTCGAGCAGTAGGCGGAGCGAGAGTCACGTGACAGGCCACGCGACTTTCAGCCTTATTGCATTCGTTTTATTGTTTCACCAGTACTAGTCCGGTTTTTTTCTAGCCACACCTCGTATTTATCTACGGGCCATGTCACACAGATGACGACCGTCTTCATCATTCTCTCTGAGCGCTGCGAACCACTTGATCATAATGATGTATAGTACTCTACGATTAGAATTCAATCCGGGTTTGCATCGAGCTTTCGCATGGGCTTTCGCCATCGTGGAAATCGCTGAACCCATTATTGGAGCAAACATTCTCGCCTATTATAACCGACTGCTGGACATGAAGAATACGCACCTGCTTGATAACACAGCCCTGACAGCTGTGCACATTGCCAAATTGGTTCATGGAGAGCACACTGAACTATTCCGCGGATTTACATCGAGTTCCGAAGAAAGGTGTTATGTGACGTCCGTAGGGTGACTACAGAGCTCTTAATGCCTTACCAAAACCAAACAGATACCCTGTGCCATTGTTGCCTGATTAAAATTACACACTAAATGGTGCTAATATCTTCAGCGGCTTAGACTGTGCTAAATCACACACTCATATACCCTAACGGAACAGGATATTCTGAAGGCAGGTGTAATAACTTCCTTTGGACTGTTTGAGGGCATTTTTATAATGTTTGGTCTCCGGAAAGCCGCATAAATCTGGCAAAGGTTTGCTGACCCTATGCTTCGAAGTCTGTCATCTTGCTTCACCTATCTCGATGGCATTCTAATTTCATCAGCCTTCTCAGAGCAGCATCGTCAACATTTAGTAGATGTGTTAGAATGGCTAGAACGACACAGTGTGGTACTCAACACACCTAAATGTATCTTTGGCCAGACACAAGTTGATTCCCCGGGGTCACAGAACGTCATCGGCTACCACTACCTGAGAATGTGGAAGCTATCTTGCAGGTGGCACGACGAAGCACCGACAAGGAATTGCACTGATTTCTGGGCATGCTGAATTTCACCTTTGCCATGTTTGGCTGAGCCACAAGAACCATTAACTGTAGCGCTCTCTGCACCAAAGAGTGAAGGTAACTCATCCATAACATAGACAGATGGAATGAACTTGGCATTTGAAGCAGGCAAAAGGAGTGTCACAGATGCTGCTTTGCTTGGCACCTCAAACGTAATGCGCCGTTGGCCCTGGCAGTTGATGCTAGTCAGTCATCAGTTGGTGAAGTGCTGCAAAATGGCGCTATGATACCCGGTTCCCACTAGTTTTATTCGCATGCAAGATATCACCCTTGCTTTGGAAATGGAGAACGCATGACTGAGAAACTTCTGGACATGTACGAGAGTATTAAATACTTCACGATGTACAGTGGGCGGCAATCCGTTCCGTTCTGTTCGCCCAACTCGCTAAATTTTGAAGCACAGCCTACCAAAAAACGACGAGCTACCACATTGTCATCAATGGGATGATTAAGAGTTGGCGCCACTCACTTAAAGCAGCACTGATATGTTACTACACTGATTGGACTAAAGCCCTTCCCATAGTGCTACTAGGCTTCAGGAGCACTTATAAACTTGACTCACATACAGCAGCTGAGCTAGTGTACAGCGAGCTGTTGCATCTATCAGCTGATTTGTGGAATTGAATACTCTGCCACCACCGTATCAAGCTCAGCCTGACTTTGTCCATCAATTCAGCCACCTGATGAACTTGGCTCTGCCCCCACACATCCTTCTATAATCGGAACAGACTTACCTTTGCGCATCAGGAACTTAGTACCAGTTCCCATGTCATGCTATGCACGTATGACATCAAACCATCTCTCAGGCCTCCATACACAGGCTCACCTCACATACTCACAAGGGGAGACGCTTCAGATTTCGATTAACGGGAAATCGACCACAGTTTCCATCGATAGGATCAAGCCAGCATAAATATTTCAAGAAACACGCCCATTAGAAGTTTCAAGGTCCCAGTCTCGTCCAACAGCCACCTATCAACATCAACACCACCATCACCAGCACTGACTCCGGTACCAGTGAACCTGCCAGCAGAATGTATCACTAGATTCAGACGACAAATCCATTTCCCAGTCTGATTTGGGACAGCACTTCACTTCCAACAAGGGGGCTGATGTAGCGACTGTCAGCCATTAAAAAATGTTGTGTCACACATGTTGTGTGCATATGTTTTCAAACACTGCACCATGAAACATCTCGCGCCAGACCCCACAGGCACCATGTTTATGCGTTTTGGTTTTGTTTATTCATTCCTGGATTTGTGCTTTTTATGTTTTTACATCTTCTGTGCCTAGTTTTTTGTGCATATTTATGGGATAATCTATTTAAATTTGAAAAGTTTTCTTCATGTTTTGTCAGAAAGTCTAACTTCAGCTTTTAACCGGTTCGACAAGTTCGTTTTGCACTAAAAATAGTTTATCATACCTTTTATTTATTTCTTTGTTTTTACTGTCTAGATCACTGAACGGCGTGGCCCTTAAATTAGATACATACATGGTCAAATTTTTAATTTCCTGATGTAACTGGTCCTTTTCAGCCTGAGATTCATGAACGTGATCGAATTTTTTCCAGTCTCAGTTATTTGACCAGTTAACTCCTGTCTTAACTCCTGATAATTTTTAAAAAAATTCAACTGCATCTTGCCTTAACACTGATTATATTTTTAATTGTTATCCTTTTTAATTTCATTTACATCTTGTCTTAACAACTGATCATCATTTTTAATCCCTATTATCGTTCCTTAATTCTCAGTTAATTTTGTCCAGATGTTACTTTGCATATTTTAACATTTGGAGCATTTTACCATCCATTCTTAACTGACTAGACAAAATCCTACATGATAAGAAACTATTTAGTACATACATCTTACAACACTTCTTCTACATAAAACACATTTAAACACATTCTGCATTGCGCTACTCATCCCATCACCATATATGAACACTCAGAATAGTTGCCATTATCAAAAGACTCATTGTTAACAAACTTATTTTATTGTAGTCTCGCAGCTATAGATAGGGACTGTTGTGACACCTGCACTCTTTGCCACTGCACTTAGTCAACTGCACAGCTAGCACCAGCTCGTATACTGTGGTCAGATCATGGCAGTGTGATGATCCTCAATGGATCTCCATCAATCACACTCGCTGCCTGCACCCATATACTGGAAACCTGGCTGAAACTGTTACCACTCTGCTCCTGTACAAGGCTAAATGTGGGTGGAGATGAGGTGGTTCTCATCATTAAGTAAAATCTTGTGTTCTTGGTCTTCCCATGTCAACCAAAGGATCGCCTAAATCTTCCCAGTCTGCTTTCTCTGCTGTCCTGTCACCTTGGTCGACACAATGCGCTGTTCTTCCGCCCCTGGTGACAACTACAGGCTGCCTGCGATGAATTATTTAATGGATAAGGACTTTTATTTCCTGTGTCATTACTGTAGTGATCGTGTGTCACCACGCAAAACAGCCGGCCGAAGTGGCCGTGCGGTTAAAGGCGCTGCAGTCTGGAACCGCAGGACCGCTACGGTCGCAGGTTCGAATCCTGCCTCGGGCATGGATGTTTGTGATGTCCTTAGGTTAGTTAGGTTTAACTAGTTCTAAGTTCTAGGGGACTAATGACCTCAGCAGTTGAGTCCCATAGTGCTCAGAGCCATTTGAACCATTTTTTTGAACCACGCAAAAGGTGCAAATCATAGTCTAAGCAGGGACTAGACGAACATGCATCAATCTTCATTGAATTAAAATCTTCCTTTATTAAATACTATTCTTCAAAAGAAGATACTTTTCGCTAACAAGAAGGACAGCCATGCATAATTTTGTACTTACAATCTTAAATTCCATTCATGGAAAAGTTTGTAATTTTGTGAAGCAAATGAAGTATCAACCAATCAATATTCACACAGTTAATCTCTGGTGACACTGTCTTCTTTTGTGAACATTTAGTGTGAAAGTTTCTTCCGATAAGCCTTTTCTGAGTCCATAAATGTCTATATAACTGTCTACAATGTAATATCACTATCAGAACCTTGTTAATATACGTTAAATACCTATATGTATATCAGATGTGAATTGCAGTCAGAGATAATACTCCCACTAAGAATTGGTATAATGCTTGAGAAACTATCACCTTGATATTTGCTGTAGTGAGACTCAAAGATAATAGAGAAGTTTATAACAGTCACAATCCAGTTGTATAAATTCTTTTCCAATGGCTAATTGCCATTAATAAGTTAGTTAAGACCATTCATATTAACTCACATGCACTATTAATGATAACTAATGAGCCTTTATAATTCAGAAAACTTCTTTTAAAGTTCAGAACATCACTGGATACTGACATATTAAGTAATTAACCAAGTCTTCCCACTATAAACCACCAGAGATATTATTTTCACTTGCAAGCATACACAATGTGTAATAACAATGTAAGACGTGTATATTTCTATTGTCAAACCACAATTTATGAAAGATGTTTATATTTTATTAATAGGATTTAGTAGGAACAATTAATATTTGTCAAGTTGGAAATAATTGTGGTAGCAGGGAATGCCTGCACCAAAGTATTGCTGGCAGGAGAGACCGCACATTGATATAATTTTGAAAAGGGCGTGAGAGACCGCATATGGATACATTTTAAGAAAAGAGCGGGAAAGACTGCGCATTGATATACACTCCTGGAAATGGAAAAAAGAACACATTGACACCGGTGTGTCAGACCCACCATACTTGCTCCGGACACTGCGAGAGGGCTGTACAAGCAATGATCACACACACGGCACAGCGGACACACCAGGAACCGCGGTGTTGGCCGTCGAATGGCGCTAGCTGCGCAGCATTTGTGCACCGCCGCCGTCAGTGTCAGCCAGTTTGCCGTGGCATACGGAGCTCCATCGCAGTCTTTAACACTGGTAGCATGCCGCGACAGCGTGGACGTGAACCGTATGTGCAGTTGACGGACTTTGAGCGAGGGCGTATAGTGGGCATGCGGGAGGCCGGGTGGACGTACCGCCGAATTGCTCAACACGTGGGGCGTGAGGTCTCCACAGTACATCGATGTTGTCGCCAGTGGTCGGCGGAAGGTGCACGTGCCCGTCGACCTGGGACCGGACCGCAGCGACGCACGGATGCACGCCAAGACCGTAGGATCCTACGCAGTGCCGTAGGGGACCGCACCGCCACTTCCCAGCAAATTAGGGACACTGTTGCTCCTGGGGTATCGGCGAGGACCATTCGCAACCGTCTCCATGAAGCTGGGCTACGGTCCCGCACACCGTTAGGCCGTCTTCCGCTCACGCCCCAACATCGTGCAGCCCGCCTCCAGTGGTGTCGCGACAGGCGTGAATGGAGGGTCGAATGGAGACGTGTCGTCTTCAGCGATGAGAGTCGCTTCTGCCTTGGTGCCAATGATGGTCGTATGCGTGTTTGGCGCCGTGCAGGTGAGCGCCACAATCAGGACTGCATACGACCGAGGCACACAGGGCCAACACCCGGCATCATGGTGTGGGGAGCGATCTCCTACACTGGCCGTACACCACTGGTGATCGTCGAGGGGACACTGAATAGTGCACGGTACATCCAAACCGTCATCGAACCCATCGTTCTACCATTCCTAGACCGGCAAGGGAACTTGCTGTTCCAACAGGACAATGCACGTCCGCATGTATCCCGTGCCACCCAACGTGCTCTAGAAGGTGTAAGTCAACTACCCTGGCCAGCAAGATCTCCGGATCTGTCCCCCATTGAGCATGTTTGGGAATGGATGAAGCGTCGTCTCACGCGGTCTGCACGTCCAGCACGAACGCTGGTCCAACTGAGGCGCCAGGTGGAAATGGCATGGCAAGCCGTTCCACAGGACTACATCCAGCATCTCTACGATCGTCTCCATGCGAGAATAGCAGCCTGCATTGCTGCGAAAGGTGGATATACACTGTACTAGTGCCGACATTGTGCATGCTCTGTTGCCTGTGTCTATGTGTCTGTGGTTCTGTCAGTGTGATCATGTGATGTATCTGACCCCAGGAATGTGTCAATAAAGTTTCCCCTTCCTGGGACAATGAATTCACGGTGTTCTTATTTCAATTTCCAGGAGTGTATTTTGTAATGGTAGCAGGGATTGTCTGCACCAGAAAGCATTGTTGGCGGGAGAGACCGCACTTCAGTGTTCGTAGGAAGTCAGTAGTAAGCGAGATGTGAAGCAAGTCGGTAGCAGGTCTGAAATGAGAGGTTGGGAGGACCGGTGTGCCTGCCAGCCATCAGCTATGATTTACGAGAGACTATAAAGGGATGTACAGAGACATCAGCTAACTATTATCATAAGAGGAAATAATATTATTGAATTATTTTTTTTAGAAACTCAAGACTACTGAAGGTATGTTTGCACAATGCTAGTTGTAAGATTATTGTAAAAAATAAGTCCCATTTGAACGTTTGTAAAATCATTTCGTTCACAATATAATTAATTTTTGCCAGAAATGTTGCATTCCTGATTACAATCCATCCCAAAAACCATCAATGTAAAACTTTGCAAAATTTTATTGTTGTCAATAAAAAGTTTAACTATAAATTACGTAATTTCAGTCAAATTAATTAAAGAACAACGTCAGCTTTGCTTTTAAATAGTAACGTCAGCTTTGGTAATAAATACAGCCACTTACTATGACAGCCCACCAGCAGCTAATAGAGTATAATAAAACAGAGTAAGTATATTCATGTCACAGTTCGGTGTAGCAGTCAGATGACGGTCCAGTAACGGTAAAAAAGATAACAACAGTTTTGGGTTATTGCAGGTAACGACCGAGGACCATGACGATGACACATTCTATGTTTCGTCGAAATAATCAGAAAATCACTTTTAATAAGCAGCATTTAAATTTGAATGTGAAGATTGAGAAAGAAAATTAATTTCAAAGAGAAGATTTCATTTGTCATTATTAAGCAAGAGACAGAAATCCTAAGGGAAGGTTTCATAGGTTATTGTAGCAGGGAAGGATGCGTAACAAAAGAGATATAAAGGAGATGGGAAGGTTTCAACAATTACTGTCAAAATGGTTCCATGTAAGTTCTTTAAGACATCATATGAGCTATGAGAATTTCATTAAGGTTGCTTAGCGAGTTCCCTACAACTAGAAACCCTGCGAGGTGCCGGGGCTAGCAGTGTATTTCACACTAAATTCTTCTAGAATCTACATATGTAAATGATGCTCTAAGCCCCCCCCCCTATTCTAACTCCGACTTTTGCTGTTGCACATGGATTAAAAAGAAACGTGAACTGACTGTAATCGACCCTGCAAGTGGAGTAGAAAAGAGTTTGACATCTGCAATAGTTTAATTTGATAAATAAGTTAAATAAAGGAAAGTTTTATTAACATAGTGAGAAATGATAGGGTTGCTCTACCGATTAACAAAATGAAAGTTCTGTCCAAAATAACAATATGATTTATTATGACTAAACTCAAAATAACAAACAAAACACATGAAACATTTACAATACATCAAATTGGCTCAAATTGGATTCCCGGTACTCCGACCGAAAGGCGAGAGCCGACTACCACAAGAGCACCCGTACAAACCGAACACAGAACATTGCCATCCCCACGACAGTGGCCGTGGTTAAACGTTCGAATCAGCAACTCGAAAACCGGCGGAAAATTCCACTGTATTGCCGAAGCATTCCATTCCACCAATGGAGATTCTTGGCGCGAATTTCTGCGCCGATTTTGCTACGTCACGGAGCTATGCCCTTAGCAAGCCAATCACAGTTACGATTTTGCAGAAAACGCGGGAATTTGCCCGCCAAGACTGCCTGGGTACACAAGTCATTCCCATGCCTCGCTGGTAGCCCGCCAGAAAGTGTTTTCGCTAAGTTTCTGCGAAGTAACGGAACCTCTAGCCCAGCCGCTTCTTCAGGCCCCTGCGGGCGTGTCTCCGCCGCTATTATGACAATGTCGGCGTCTGGAAAGCATTCACTCGACTCCCTCACACCCGTCAGCTTAACCCTTTCAAGATCAGCCCAGCCCGCCTGTCACCGGACCACCCGGGTGACGAGAGACACTGCGTGGGAAGTCCGCGTGTGAAGGAATAGCAACTTTTCACCGCATGCAATTAGAGAGGAAAATCGAATTACTCAGAGTAAGATAGAAATATGAGAGGGGGCTTCTGCCACCTCTCATAGCCCCTACTCCATTTTAGATTGTAATTGGTTAGCAGTTATCTCACTTAGGAGCAAGGTAGTGAGTCAATCGCCCAAGAACAATCTTGCAAACTGACTCCACATGTCGCACTCTATAAAAAAAAATCACTGCAACTGAAAAATGCAGCTAATAGAGGGAGGATTATTTATGATGTAGCCAACTTCACCTTCTTAATATGGAACTCTAACACTCACATCACACATCCATACCCAGGGAGCCCCTTCCAAACACTGATTTACACAGACATCCACGCTCTAAATATGGCCCGGGCATGTGAGCCAAATATGGAGCAGTTTATTCTTTACAATCAGAGTTGGAGTGCTCCGCAATTAAATGCCCAAGATGTTACAACAATTTCAATCATTAAACTAACCTGAACTCAATCACACATGATAATATTGAAGTTAACAATCTCTTTGTGAGCTTTCAGAATCTAATTACAACCTCCGATTCATTCTGTTTCCCTGCAGCAAGAATAACCTTTACAAAATGTTCCCTGAACTGATGGTCCATTCACAGTGACAGTGGTGGTATCTGCTTCAGTTTATGGGGACTTCAGGCACACTGTTTGCATACACACAACAAAAGAATACAGAATACAAAAAAACATGGTGTATAGAACAATACAGTAATTTGTAATTTGTGCGCCCTACTCTATCACTTAGATAAGAATTACAGTGCAAATTCACAAACACATACAAGGTATAACATACATTACAAAAACAACACTTGAGAAAGAAATTTAAGAAAAAAACAAGATTCATGTGGTGTCAAGTTGTGCTTGCACATTGCACAATGTTCACGACTGTGCTGAGAGTGAGGCACTAAATCACATTGTTAGAAATATTCGAAGCACTTCACAAATTCGTTAGTTTCTCTGAGGGGGTTGGTATGTTGAGTCATATGCATTGATGCACGTTGTTCCATGTCTTGAGCATCGGAGGGGGGCTTTTGGGATGGGGCCACAGTACTGACATCACATAGGGCTAAACATCGGGTGTTGTTGCTACGTTGTTGCAACAGCAATAGGGTGTGCTGGAGCATCTGCAGTACTCTGTTGAGATTGCAGCAAGACTCACGCATATGATCACGGCAGTACGGTAGGAAGACATAGTGATAGGCTCTCCTCACGTCGATTAATTGACTCTGAGGTCTACTAGCTGGGATACATCACTAGTCCAGGTCTCTTCTCTCCCTGGACAGTACTTTACGTTTTCCAATACTGCAGTTCGACGAGGGATAATGGCATGTGGAGTGACTCCACAAGTGTGTGAGGTCATCCAGACAGGATCGAACTAGGAGCGACGATTGCTGCAACTGCTCTCTAAGTGAGAGGAGAAGTTAGAAATGAGACAATTCATTTGTTATAGTTTGTGGCACGATACCGCTTTGTGTATGCAGATCGGCCAATGCTAGTGAGTTGTAAAAACTCAAATAGGTGATTATATAGCGTCCCTTTCTGTCCTGAGGCACATGAGGTGCAGGTTCTGACACCTTATGTCATCTTCGTGTACTCACAACAACGTGGTCTGCTGCAGGGAATCCCTCCAAACGGCTGCCGCGTCTGGAGAGCTAGCTGGCTGTTGCGTGCTGGTCGCGTGTCAGTGTCAATGGCCAGCCACACTTTCGCTTGTGGCCCAGCGTGGGCTGTTTGCCGCCTAATCCCTCAGGTATACGGCCCGGTGACTGTCAGCTTGTAGGACCGGATGCTGCCGCACCCTTCTCGTCAGGTGGCGCGCCGACGCTCCCCTTCTTGCAGATAGCCGATGACCTCTTTCTTGTTTTTTGCTCCGGCCAGCCTCTGCTTTGCCCCGATTCCCGTCATCTGCACACTTCTGACAAAAATCTTATGCCTAACTTTTTCCCATGACCTTCTATGTTATAATGAATTTACATAACGATACATTGATGGTCTGTCATTTCAGACACTCTTATTTTAATTTTATAGTTATCAATCTATGGCTATCATTATAACAAAATCTTGGTATATCTAATCTAGACATGGAAATAATCTATCTTGATATTTGTGTAGAGTCCGATCTCTCTACTGTACATGGTGTGTGACGCTATATTGAATGAACAACTAAATGTGCGGGCCCCGCACTAATATTACTATTAATTATATAGATCGACAGTAGACATGCTCAAGAATTAACTACCATTTGCCAACGATCTACATACTATGTCTTTTGTATAAATTATATTATTATGCAGGTCGAAGTTTTACTGTGCTATAAAGAACATGCAACTATTCTACTTTCGCTCGCCCATCGTCCCTCCATCTCGGATCTGTGGTTTGGTGACCTGAAGAATAGCATCCCAACAAGCGCGCCAAACACTTGTGGTAGAAAACCCCCACAATATTAAGGATCTAGTTATTGTTAAATCCTAAAGTTTAACTTATCGTAGTATATGGTACTCTCCTTTTTTTTACCTTATACAATACTCTTACATAATTCCTGTTATGCTGAGATCTCTCGTTGCTCGCCGCTATTGACGACAGTGATGCGCGAGTTCTCACTACACCTCACTGAAACTCCAGAGACTGGGTTAGCCATGGTCATACGAGACAATAAATTTATAGTTGCAACTTCTTTTTTCTATGTGATGCGATTTTCGCGATCAAAGCACACTTTTCTAGAGACAGTGTAATATCACCAAGCGAGGACTGGTTCCTGCTGAGGATTCCGTAGCCCACCACACACCAGCTACACAGTATGTCACGAATCTCCAAGTATAATTCCTTGGTTATGCATCTCTGACAGTCGCAAGCAGCATGCTAAATCCCCAACCAGCACATTGGCATGGTAGGCTTTATGCGCGCATTTCTACCGTCTAGGGCACCATTAGAGTCAAACGCTCACAGATTCACCCCGACTTGCAAGACAACGATGCTGGCGCGCCACTGAAAAAACAATACTGCCCATATTCATCTTAGAAATCACGCTGAAAGGGTCCTGTGGCCACCTTTCATTAGTCCGGTAGCCCATTTTCATTACCATTTCTCTTTCTTTTCCTTGTTTCTCTTTTCTCTTTACTCTCTTAGTGGCGTGATTGAATGAATGTGGTTGTGTGTCACGTTGCTAGACGGTGGCGTAGTCTGCTGCAGAAAGTCTGCGATAGTCGTACAGATTCAGCAGCAGTTGTACAGAATAGCCAACTCGCGTAGTGGTCAAGTAGGCAAAGAGGTTTTCGCAACTTGTGAGAAATCCACCTGCGTTAGGTTGGTGGCGGAAATGGCATCTTTTGGTTTTCCGGGCCACGCAGAGGGTGGAAGAGGCTGGAGAAGAAGCGGGAAAGCAGTCTGCCGCCAGTACGGGAAGCGTCCACAGCTGTGCTCCAGTCGAAGAAGGGTGAGTTAGACTGACCGCGGTTCGCGTTGTTACTTGGCGAGGGGAGAGCTGTTAGCTTTTGGTCTCGCTTTTCAAGTCTGAAAGATTGCTTTGCCTTGTCGCAGCAAGGAGTGCAAAACTTTGGCAGATGTTTCACTTAGTAAATTTCTATAGCAGACTTGGATCCACCAGAAGAGCGCCACACAAAGGTGTCGATAAGAAGTGAGCACTCGCTTCTGTATGAATGTCTGTTTGCCTTCAGCTGTGCCTGTATAAGCTTTCATTTTTCTAAATATTAATAGCTTTGCCTTCTCGTAAATTTTCCTTGCTTAATGTATCTCTCGTCCGTGGGGAGCCGACCACTTGGTTGAACATTAAAGTTTTGTTGGGCTACCGTCATCACTAACTGTCTGGTCTCATGCTTGTTTTAAAGAACTTTAACCGCTCATGATTGTGTGATGTGATATTGTTGCAACTTGGACACGATACCTACGAAGTGCGTCTCCACAAACCACGTGGGCACGCGGGTGTACTGCGAAACGTGTACCGCTTTACGAGTTATTGCGATCAGGCAACAGCAGTGGTATGAATGATTCACACCAATGATTTTAGGAGTAGACTATAACGGCGAATGTATCGATGCTTTTCTTTAATGTCTTAGGAATAAATGATTTTATCCACAATTTTCTCTTGTGTTCCGAGGTTACGTTTTTGCACCTAAGCCACTCAACTCATAGCTTTCCCGTTAGCACATCCAACGCGTTTCCTTGCGCACAGGTCCAGTGATTAGTTTCCTCTTTTATTTTAAAACAAGTGTTTTAGATTAAGTCTTATTTTCAGGTGTGTTGCTGGGAGCTGATCTTATGCACTGTTCATGCATGTTCTATTTTATTTTAAATGTTTGATTGTCGTGAACAGTGCACGGGCAATACTATTAATTACATCGTATCCGCTATGATCGACATCACCACGTATGCATTTTTGTGTGTTTTTGGTCTGTGATCAAATTTATTTATTTTCCGACTCGACCAAACCTTCAATTAGTTGTATGGTTAGAGTCGGTGGCGACCCTAATCTTCTCACGTTAACTTCCCAAGCAATAAATATTTACATTCCCAATAATAACGTAATAATCCGTAGAAACAGGTTAGTTACAACGCAATATACCACAATCTTTCAGTGCACTGACGCGTGCTTGCAAGCATTGTTATGGACGTCTCGCGGACTTGTGGCCGCTATGGAGCGTATCACGACTTTCCAGAACGCTTCTAGGAGCACGTTCTTGTATGCGCCCGTTTGTGCGACATCTCCTCACTCATCATTATCCCTCAACATGGACACCAGACAGGAAAGGACAAAAACATTGCTCATGTAAAGGTAGTGTCTCATACTCCATCGACATTGGAAGTCGCGAACATAAACAAAAAAAAGTTATCAGCAGTAAATTCTTATGCGAGAAAACGCAGCGTGCTAATACTTTAACAATCTTAATCTATTAATGCAACGAGTGTTGTTCCCCGAAGAAAGGTTCATATATTTGCCTATTCTACTATGTACACCACTTTGTGTGAGAGATGTGGCGGAGTCCTATGGACTAGAGCCAATGCCTTGTTAGATTCCCCCTCCTCTGACGTGCATTAGGATTTGCAGGTCTAATTTCAATCTCCTGGTTCTCATGTTATCCTTGATTTCGCTCTCTCCAATTACGGTCGCTTTGCCGTTCGTTATTCATCCTGTTCCCGCTTCCTTGTCTAGCATGACCCTGTTCCCTGACGTTCTGGTTTCCGTGTCTCCGGTTTCCAAAACCTTGGTCAGCGTAATCTTGATTTCCGTAACCCTGGTTTCCTAAATGACCAGTGCGGTTATGCCATCTGTTGACGTCCTGCCGTGCTGGTCGTTGGTATTTGTTACTCTGCCCCTTCTTCCTGTCCTTTGCGTCTTGTTTGTCAAAGACAACTTCGAATTCACGCAACAGACTCTTGAATGCTTCTATGTCAGATCCACACTTTCCAACAAGTGTCTGTTGGTATCTAAATGGCAATTTGGAAAAAATATTGATGATTTCTCCCTTGCTAAATGGGCTATCTAAAAACTGATTCTTCTTGAGTAAATCATCAAAAAATTTGGTCCGCGTGTGAAGGAATAGCAACTTTTCACCGCATGCAATTAGAGAGGAAAATCGAATTACTCAGAGTAAGATAGAAATATGAGAGGGGGCTTCTGCCACCTCTCAACCCTCAAAATTAAATATCCGCATATTCCATATCTCTCCCACTAAGATATAACAATGTTTCTTCTAAGGAAGTCTCACATGAAATAAATCACCAACAAACATGTATATGTTAGAACACAACTTTTTAATGTTCACTGTTAGACATCAGATACAATAGTGGGTTACAGTTTTATCATTTCACTTTTTTACCAAGATATTTTTAAAACCAGATTGTCTAGAGAATATGTTCCAAGTCGTCTGCTGCATGCTAGCCATTGGTTGGACTCCAATAGCATCTAGTATGCCCATTGCCACATTATCAGAACAGCACTGGAACAGCTTCCCTGGACTCAATCATAGAGTGGGAAATAAAGAACGAACATAATATTTTAGTGCAAAAATTCATGTAATGTCTATAATACAAAATTATAACATCTATTCAAACTTGCCTGACGTCGCTCACTGGAATGTATCAGTGTTTACCACGATTTATCACGAAACGACATTTTGCACACAGTGATTAATTTAAGCTGTGAAAGTATATGATGTTTGTATTATAATATGCATGGATCTGATTTTTGTGTGAGTAAAAAAGTGTTATTGGGTAATTGGTGAAAGGAGATTTGTAGTTTCACAACAGCTCATTTAATTCTACAAATGCAGTACTGGCAGTATATTCAGAGTCTAGTAATGGCAACTTTAATACTCTTGTTCAGTGTATTCGAGAAAGGAAGTAACAAAGTTTCTGGTGCCAGTATAATTTCAGATTGAGTGTAGCTTTTAATAAAGGAAAACAACTGTATTAAAGTCTCCTTTACTGTATTAATGTGAAGCATAACTCCAAAATTTGGTACAGAACAACTTTAATGTTTCGTCTTTTTTAACTGATCTGGTGCGCCTCAGGGCATCAAAAATACACTACTGGCCATTAACCCTTTGTGCATCACATTTAGAAAAAAATTGTGGAAAATTTTTTTGTGATGAATATTTACTGTATATGTTGCACATGTGCTATATCCATTGCAAAAGTTGTTTTGAAGCTATTGGTTAATAAATAAAATAATGATTCCATATAGCATCATTGTCACAGAAATTCACTGTAAGTATTACATAGATGTAAAGTAGTCAGTATAAATACATAAACTAATTTCTTATTAATTTTATTAGTAAGTGTTAAAACTCTTTATTGTTTTGTTAAGGAATAAAACAGCATGTTTCTTTGAACCTTTAATTTATTTTTAACACAAAACCATGCTACAAAATTTATTTTTACTGATTTATTTACAATGAAAATTTTTGAAACAGTGTTTTGTTTGTTGAAACACAATTCAACATTGCACTTGGATCATTTAACTCCTGAATATGCCTTTATACGAAGTCTGCATCTTGATTTTGATTCAAAATGCTCTGGCCATTGTCCTATTTGGTCAAAGCTCACATCAGCAACTGGGAGAATTGACTTAGGCTTTCTTTTGAGAGTAGGTAGACTTTGAGAGTCTGTGGCTGGAGGGCCCCTCTTTCTTGTAGGTGTACCAATTCCTTTCTTCAGGAATTCAATTGCTATTTCTGCTCGGAACTTCAGCAGTGGTGTATATTTCTCATTTTTCTGAATGCAATTTCGCCTGTAAAGCAGCCAAGCGTTCACACAAGCCATGTCTATGAAATGGAAAATAATTCTCAGGTAGTATCTCTTGTTTTTTATGTTTATTCTGTATACTTGGACCAACATATCATGGAGGTTCACTCCTCCCACGTGAATATTATACTCCTGCACAATATTGGGATGTTGAACATCTTTATACAATCTGTTTTTTTTTTACTCCAACATTCCACATTTTCAACAGGTTCTTTGCTTTTATAAGAAGAAATCAGGTGGACAGCTTTATTGTCATACCATTTTAAAATTATAATTTTCTTTTTTTTTCATCTACACGTTAATCACAGGTTCCTCTGCCTTCTTTTTTTCATCTCTGCAGCACTTTTCAGACGGCATCCAACGTATATTCCTTCATTTCTAAGCTATACTGCTAGGTTGAGGGAAGTAAACCAGTTGTTCATAAAGAGTTTGAAATTGGTATAGCTAGGCAAGTTCTCAATCAGCCAAATCACTACATTTCCACTCATTCCTAACTCAGGATTACTTGCAGTGTTTGTTCCCTTCCCAACATACACTTCAAAATCATAAATGTAGTCACTTACACCAGCTCGAGCAAATACTTTAGGCCTCATTTGTGTAGCTTTGATTTTATATACTGGCACAGAGATGTATGTGATTTTAGCGGAATAATAAGTTTATCAATACTGTTGTATTCTTCAACTTCGGTTCTTAGAAAATTGTTCTTTAGTTGATCTTAAAATGGCCTGACCCTGAACAACGTGTCATGATTAGGGTCATCCCTGGGTAACATATTTGCTTTGTCGTTCACATGCAAATACCTCCTCAACTTGTAAAATCGATGGAGTGTCATCACTTCACCTATCTGATTATACCTTGTCTCATGTGCCCAATACATCTTGTAACTCGGCACACTAACAATACCACTTAGTAAATGAATGCCAATGAACTTAAAATGTTCAAATGTGTGTGAAATCTTATTGGACTTAACTGCTTAGGTCATCAGTCCCTAAGCTTACACACTACGTAACGTAAATTATCCTAAGGACAAACACACACACCCATGCCCGAGGGAGGACTCGAACCTCCGCCGGGACCAGCCACACAGTCCATGACTGCAGCGCCTTACACCACTCGGCTAATTCTGTGCGGCCGCCAATGAACTGTCTTATTTCATTGGCACTAGTGTTTATACTTTGTCCTAACACTTGAGTCGAGTATAGATTTTTTTGCGTAACTAAATTCTCAATTATAGTCTCATCAATAAAACTTTCAAAATACTGGACGGGAGAACGCTCTTCACTTCGTGGATCTGAAAACTGCACAGCTCACTGAACATCAATAGCCTATAGATCCTTGTATATCCACGTATAGCTCAGGCAATTTGCATTTCCTGCTCCTAAAGCTTCAAGCTGTACAGAGAGGATAGTTTCATCATCAGCAAGAGCTTCTTCTAAACTGTCCAGTTCAGGTTCTGTCTGTAGAGGCAATACTTGCTGTACTGATGGATCATAGTCACTTGCATCATCCGAAACAATTTCGTCATCTGATATTCATCGCCACGGAGAACAAGAATTTCATCATCCCACATAGATTCATGTTTTCCATGCTTAACCTATAAAGAAAATATGATGCAAGAATGAAAACTACGAAATATTTTATAAGAACAAAAATAATTCACTCTTATGATACAAATTCATTTTTGCATACCTCATACATACTAATCCATCAATCACTCCAAATGGCGTCATTAGAAAATATGTAATAATTACTCAAAAAATGTATACATAACTGTATTGTAAAATTACCGTATTTCTTTCCATGGCCCTTGAGGAACTAGGTAAAGTTGGTTCCATAACCAAGAATTTCACTATACGCAGAATAAAACTAAACACAAGAATTGTTCTCTCACAAGTGCAGTATCACAACTCACGACGCTTCTTTGTTCTGCACTTCAAACACACGGTGAGTCAGGAAAGCAAATGCCACTGCAACCTGTTTGCCAAACTTGGAACTACGCGAAGTGATGCCAAATGGTACCATTGAAGCATTGGGAAGCTCAAATAGCTAGGAATACTTAATGATGCCATTTGGAATTGTAGACGCAGAAAGGGTTAAAATTGCTACACAAAGAAGAAATGCAGATGATAAACGGGTATTCATTGGACAAATATATTATGCTAGAATTGACATGTGATTACATTTTCACGCAATTTGGGTGCATAGATCCTGAGAAATCAGTATCCAGAACAACCACCTCTGGCCATAATAATGGCCTTGATAAGACTCAGCATTGAGTCAAACAGAGCTTGGATGGCGTGTACAGGTACAGCTGCCCATGCAGCTTCAACACGATACCACAGTTCATCAAGAGTAGTGACTGGCATGTTGTGACGAGCCAGTTGCTCGGCCACCATTGACCAGATGTTTTCAATTGGTGAGAGATCTGGAGAATGTGCTGGCCAGAGCAGCAGTCGAACATTTTCTGTATCCAGAAAGGCTCATACAGGACCTGCAACATGCGGTCGTGCATTATCCTGCTGAAAAGTAAGGTCTTGCAGGGATAGAATGAAGGGAAGAGCCACGGGTCGTAACACATCTGAAATGTAACGTCCACTGTTCAAAGTGCCGTCAATGCGAACAAGAGGTGACCGAGACGTGTAATCAATGGCACCCCGTACCATCACGCCGGATGATACGCCAGTATGGCGATGACGAATACACGCTTCCAATGTGCAGTCACTGCGATGTCGCCAAACACGGATGCGACCATCATGATGCTGTAAACAGAACCTGGATTCATCAGAAAAAATGACTTTTGTCATTCGTGCACCCAGGTTCGCCGTTGAATACACCATCGCAGGCACTCCTGTCTGTGATGCAGTGTCAAGGGTAACCGCAGCCATGGTCTCCGAGCTGATAGTCCATGCTGCTGCAAACGTCGTCGAACTGTTCGTGCAGATGGAACTTGTCTTGCAAACGTCCCGATCTGTTGACTCAGGGATCGAGACGTGGCTGCACGATCCGTTACAGCCATGCGGAGAAGATGCCTGTCATCTCGACTGCTAGTGATACGAGGCTGTTGGGATCCAGCACGATGTTCCATATTACCCTCCTGAACCCACCGATTCCATATTCTGCTAACAGTCATTGGATCTCGACCATCGCAAGCAGCAATGTCGCGATACGATAAACCGCAATCACGATAGGTTACAATGCGACTTTTATCAAAGTCGGGAACGTGATGGTAGGCATTTCTCCTCCTTACATGAGGCATCACAACAACATTTCACCAGGCAACGCCGGTCAACTGCTGTTTGTGCATGAGAATTCGGTTGGAAATTTCCCTCACGTCAGCTTGTTGTAGGTGTCGCCACCGGCGCCAACCTTGTGTGAATGCTCCGAAAAGCTAATCATTTGCATATCACAGCATCTCCGTCCTGTCGGTTAAATTTCGCGTCTGTAGCACGTCATGTTCGTGGTGTAGCAATTTTAATGGCCAGTATCGTAGCATGCAAAACATGACACAAAAGTACTGAAACTGTGTTTTTGAGAATGTGGTATAAATATTGGAAAGATAGCAGATAACTGCTAGAAGCCAAGTATTGCAGAGTCACTTATAGTTTCATTTGAACTGCAGCTGGATCTCCAATATGAGTATCAGACATTTCAATATAGCTCGGGTAACACCCCTACTAGTACTTGAAATTAGCTTTTATTATGAATGCTATGTGAATTTTAAGTTTCTTTGAACCCACGGTCTTATTTCTGCATAAAATACACTACCAAATCTAAAATTTATGCTTTCTCTTCTTCTTATTGGATTCACAGCTCAGTTCTAATGCTACAATATAAATGTATATCAATGTATATCAATGTTCATGTGAAAAACCCCAGCTGAAGCTATAGTGAAAAAGGTGCTATACCAAATTGTCACACGGGTGTGTGGAAAAAGCAGAACATGGCGCCACTGTTAGTAGTAGGGCAAAGCTGGTTCTGGGACACTTTAAGTATCCAATTGATATGCAAATTAACTAAACTGTGACAGCTGACTGATTTATGACCATAACCTATTGTTCTGTTTAGTGGTTTTTCATGTAATCATTCCTCCTACCTCTCCCCTTAACCTGTTGTTATGCTAATTGATAGATGACTCCTGAGAATAATCTATCCTCTTGAGAGACCCCTACCCTCCCCCTCCAACACCCCTTAAGTTATTTCTATGCAAATTGATTAATTGATTTGGGACCCCCTGAGGATAATCCATCCTTCTGAGAACCCTCCACACCCCCCTCAACCTCCTCCTCCCCTACCCATCTGGAAATCAGTGGAAAAAAGACTCAGTGAGGGAGGGGAAGGATCTCACGATACAAAATTGAAGTCAATGTCAATAACATAGCAGAGGATATACTGCTTATTTATAAAATTCGTTTTTCAGTGGTTGGGTCTCTTTATTTGGCGGGGAAAGCCTGCATCCAGCAACGACATGTCCTAATTACATAGTTACACCACTGCAGATTGGAGGTGTTCTTTTGTTGGAAAATTTGTGTGTGTGTGTGTGTGTGTGTGTGTGTGTGTGTGTGTGTGTGTGTGTGTGTGTGTGTGCTCACCTTGACATGGAGGGATTGACTGAGCTAGTGCACAATGCCAAAATCCTGAGGACGTCCACACCCCAACACACGCCAGCCCCTCCTTCCCAAAACCTCCCAGTAAAAATTGTTGGGAAAAATCCTCAGACTGTGATGGAGAGTAATGATCTTATGACATGATTTTCAAATCTATATTAATAGCATATTGATGCATATTCTTTATTTAATTAGTTTGTGGGAGACATGGTCACTCACTTGGAATCAGCTGATTTCTGCACCTCCCACTCCCACTTTCCATGAAGTAATAACTGTAAGCAGCAAGGAATCGAATGAAATGTAATATAGTAGCCACCGTTTGCGGTCGTCTGCGTGGGTCTCTTTCATGTGGTCACCACTATGGAGGTTAAAAACCCAAATTGTCCTAATTATAGATCACAACACTAAGTACCAGATGTTGGCCTCCTTTGATCTCGTGACCCCGAACAATGCATCAGGTGGTGGCATTCTGCTGATCGGGAAATTTGAGACTCACTTGCTGTCACTGTCTCCACAAGTGGTTACTTCCCATTTCTGTGTGAACCAATGGCTCCAAACACATAGATCTTCTCATTACTCCTCAGAATGCTGTGTTCCTATTGGCTAATGCTGAGGACAACATCTACACACCTACACATACGTGATTACTCTGCTATTCACAGTGAAGTTCCTGGCAGAGGGTTCAATGAACCACCTTCAAGCTGTCTCTCTACTGTTCCACTCACGAACAGCGCGTGGAAAAAACGAGCACTTAAATTTTTCTATGCGAGCCCTGATTTCTCTTATTTTATCGTGATGATCATTTCTTCCTACGTAGGTGGGTGCCAACAGAAAACTGGTGATTGAAATTTCATGAGAAGATCCGGTCGCTACGCAAAACACTTATATTAATGATTTCCACTCCAATTTACGTATCTTGTCTGTTGCATTACCTCCCCTATTTCCCAATAATATAAAACGAGATGTCTTTTTCGATGTCATCCGTCAGTCTCACCTGATGCAGATGCCACACGGCACAGGAATACTCCAGAATAGGGCGGACGAGTGTGGTGTAAGCAGTCTCTTTAGTAGACCTGTTGCACCTTCTAAGTGTTCTGACAATGAATCGCAGTCTTTGGTTTGCTCTACTCACAACATTATCTACGTGATCGTTCCAATTTAGGTTATTTGTAATTGTAATTTCTAAGTGTTTAGTTGAATTTACAGCCTTCAGATTTGTGCGACTTATTGCGTGATCGGAATTTTGCGGATTTCTTTTAGTACTCATGTGAATAACTTCATACTTTTCTTTATTCAGGGTCCATCGCCACTTTTCGCACCATACAGATATCACGAATAAATCGTCTGCAATTCGTTTTGGTCACCTGTCGACTTTACAAGACGGTAAATGACTGTATCGTCTGCAGACAATCTAAGAGGGCTACTCAGATTGTCTCCTATGTTATTCATATAGATCAGGAATAATAGAGGGCCTATAACACTTCCTTGGGGTAAGCTGGATATTACTTCTGTTTTACTCGATGACTTTCCATCTATCACTACGAAATCTTTCTGAAAGGAAATTACGAATCCAGTCGCACAACTGAGGCGATATTCCATAGGCACACAGTTTCGCTAGAGGACGCTTGTGAGGAATGGTGTCAAAAGCCTTCTGGAAATTTAAAAATATGGAATCAATTTGACATCCCCTGTCGGTAGCACTCATTACTTAATAAATATAAAGAGCTAGTTGTGTTTCCCAAGAACAATATTTTCTGAATCCGTGTTATGTGTCAATAAATTGTTTTCTTCGAGGTACTTCATAGTGTTCGAACACAGTATATGTTCCAAAACCCTACCGCAATTCGACGTTAGTGATATGGGCCTGTGATTCAGCAGATTACTCCTACTTCCATTTTTGGGTATTGGTGTGACTTGAGCAATTTTCCAGTCTTCAGGTATGTATCTTTCTGTGAGTATATAATTGCTAAATATGGAGCTATTGTATCAGCATGCTCTTAAAAGAACCTGACTCCTACACAATCTGGACCGGAGGTCTTGCCTCTATTAAGTGATTTAAGCTGCTTTGTTACACCGAGGAGATCTACTTCTATATTTCTCATCTTGGCAGTTGTTCTTGATTGGAATTCAGGAATATTTACTTCGCCTTCTTTAGTGAAGGAGTTTTGGAAACCCGTGTTTAATAATTCTGCTTTAGTGGCACTGTCATCACTGATTTGGCCGTTCTTATCGCGCAATGAAGGTATCGATTGCATGTTGCCACTGGTGTTACACTCTGTTCTCTCTCCCACATTCGAATCGCGACCACTGTATCGGTAGAACCCCTCTCAAGCAGGCCTATTTACCTTCCTTTCAGTAACAATACTATAACCTACCTATCTTTCCTGACAGTACATAGAATACATTACACATCTTCCCATACACTCTAACTCAAAACTACTGCTTTTTATATCTTTCGTCATAATACTAGCAGAATTCTGTTTGTTCATGTTACTTTAAGCACATTCACTGCTAAGGACATGGGGACTTCCAGTATAACATCCTATGGAATACTGTAACCATTTTAGCGTATTACCAACACCTCTAAGTGAACACAAAGGCCCACTGACAACACTATCTATGCACATGTGTTAGTGAGGGTTTCTTTATCATACAGCTCTGAGTACTGCGTACCTAAACTTAGAATCCACAACTCAGGTAGGCCACAATTACTACGCCCATGGGCTAATAAGATACTTTTAACTCACTTCTCTGTACTATTTGATTTGATACATACTTACTTCGAACTACTTCACCTAAGATTGCTACTAATATAAGATTATCAATTTATATGACTTCCTCCACATCATATTGGATTAGGGTTTCCATAGTTTGTGTCTGTCAAACTGGGACATTTCTCTGAAACTGACTAAAAGTGGACGTAATTTGGGAAGTATAAACTGGGACAAACTAGGACACTTCTCTTAAGCTTCAGAAAATCGAAAGACGTGAGAAAATTACCCCTTTTGGTCGGGAGATACGGAACTCTGCAGTGAGTTGCTCACAGTAGGAGAGAAGTGGCTCCTCAATGAACAGCTGGCCTTCAGTTAGTGAGTAAGATTATGTTCGGGGGGGGGGGGGGGGGGAGCAGCTGCTGTTGTGGCTGTGGTGTTATTATATTTATAATTATTATTATTATTTAAAAACCCGAAGAGGAGGAGGAGAAAGTTGTGCAGTCACCACATCACTGTCACAAACATGCACAGGATGTAGCTGAATGAAAGATTTAATGCAAAGGTACATTTGCATACTTTTTGTTTTCCCAGTCAATTGCAGTCGGAATTCAATGACTTCAAAGACATACAATGTTTAACAGTATGGTAGCACATTGCTGATTCCACTGATGTTACTAATTTGTTACAGGAAAACTTTGGTCTCTTTAGCTGTATCTGAAACAAAAAACTATCTATTTTAGGTGTTTGTAGAGCACACTTTTCATTTATGCTTTACGCAAGCTAAATGATCTGCTCTTCCCCATGTGCAATGGAAACATAATACAAATTTCACATTCAACTTCATAGTCACTTCGCCCTCGATTTATGAAAAACTATTCTTCTGAGTATTTTTCAGGAATGAACACTTCCTCTTTGGCAGTTTGAGTCCAATTGAAACAACGCACACATTAATAATAAATTAACGGTAATACGATTCAGACAGGGAATCGGAGAACCATATTGCTGCAAAGCTTAAGGGCTCCACAATCAGTCAACTGCGATAATGAAAATTTTCGTTATTTAGCTTAATAGTCAGAATTGAAATATAGACACACATAAGAATTTGGAGAAAAAATAGGTAGTATCAGAATATTGCTCTGAAATTCAGAATCAGGGACAAACTGACGTTACAGTAGTATTTTTTGGGACATAAATTTCTTTAATCTGAAACTGATACCATCCTGGAAAACCAGGAACTTAGCAACACTGTATTTGATTCTTACAGCACCAATGCCTCCTGTTAATAATGAGGTTTAGTAATCATTATTAGCTCAATACCCCTGGTCTGAATCTTACTGATGACTTCTTCATCCTCTTTAGATTTCTATTTCACTGTTTAGTTATTAATGGAGTACCTTATCATACTGTACACCAGGTAATCTACTATAACTTTTCTTCTCCCTTTTTTTCTCGTTAATTACCCTTAGCATCAACAGGAGTTAACTTAGATGGTTTACTGTGTAGTTCATGGCATTACTACTATAATATTTTTAGGCCATTAGCTTAGCTTATTATTTCTTTAAGCCAAGCATTTATTATTGCCTGTTGTGATATTTACATATCTGCAATACCTTATACAAAATTTTAATTAGGCCTCTGGTTGGATCCCTTAGCACTACAGTTTCTAACGCCAAAGAGGAGAAAACTTCTCAACTTCTTTATATAATTTGGTGCTTTGTCCATGAGTAGGAACTATTACTTTGTCGCCTATTTTAAAACTAGGTGTTGGTGTTAGTTTATCATGCTTCCTCAGTCACCAAATAGCACTACAGTTCAATTTAATTTCTACCATCGCTGGAGTTACATACATTTGACCTTTTGTCTACCAGGCCATTCATACAAGGACAACGTGGCTCTTCTGTCAGTTCTTTCCCTACAATGTTCATAGACATCAATCCAGTGCTGGTTTGTGGTATTTCAACTAACAAAATCTTGAACTCAGGAAGTAGGCCCACTCAGTGTGTATTTTGTCAGAACAATTCTTTCGAAAAATTTATCCCAGCTCTCGCATTATACATCAGTGTGGTTACTTCTCAGCTAATATTTCAAATCATTACATGTTTTATATCACATTTCCTTCCACCAAATTGGCTACCATTATCAGACGAAAGCCATTTGGCCACTCCTACCTTTGCTAAGTAGTCCTTTTTTATAGCTAGCACAATGTTTTCAGTGGTAGCCACTTTCAGTTGATGTAACGATATATATTCAGACCAGCATTTACTCATGACAAACGTATATTAAATCTCCCGTTTGCCCTTTGGCAATGGTCTAAAGAAATCCGTGAACATGAGGTCCCGTAGACCTTTAAGTATTATAGGATATATTTTATACCTTATTGGCCACAGAGTTTCCATCACTCACTGGCAGTCTGGGATTGACCGAACAATTATCTCTACCAATTTCCTCATGTTCCTGAAACAGTAATACTTAATCATTTGTTGGAGACACTTCTGAATACTATAATGGCCTTAACCTTGATGAATATAATCTGTTAGCTTAACCACAGCATCATTAGTTACGCATATTGTCCAATTCCCACTATTTTCATTATACCTCCAATGCAAAATGTTGCTGTGCAACAACCAAATACATTTCTCATATTTTGTAGCTTTCAGTAATATTTAAGATAGATGATCATCTCATTTAAACTGGGATCTGGTATCTGTTCCTACACAATCATCTGGGGTAGCTTCTGAGGACTTTCATCATGTACACCATCTTCAAGAAATACATGACGAGTTTAGTCCTAGTTTCTAGGAAAGTATATTCAATTATCATACCCTACTGGTACTGTGGATAGTGCTTCTGATACTACATTTTAACTCCTTTGTATCTTACTTCAAAATCAAATTTTCATAAAAATTAGTCAATGATGCCTGAGTTTAATGTTCATAAGAAACGTTAGTGCTGATGCTCTGTGTAGACTATAATTTTATTACCAGCTAATAGCGAAATTGGTTAAAATTCCACACAGCTGCCGATGTTTCCTTTTCTGTCATTGAATAATTTATGTTCATGTTTATTTAATGCGCTGCTGGGGACTGTCAAACATCAGTGGTTGTCATTTTCATAAGCGAAGCCCCCTTGGAAAACTTCGTGTGTTAATCAGTACTCTGATGCATCTGTAGATAACTTAAAGGCTTCTTTAAGGTTTGGGTGGTACAACAGTTAAACTTACACTAAATCAGTTTTAATTTTATCGAACACTAACCATTCTTTTCCTCCTCATTTCGAAGACGAGTTTAGTTTTAATACACACACTCTATCAGGATTGTTAATACTGTCAGCTCTTAGAAATTTCTTAAAAAAATTCAGCGTTCCCAAAAAGTATTTTAGTTGTTTCTTACTCCTTGGACAGGGCACAGTTAGTGACAGCCTCCACTTATTGACGATCTGGACATAGACCATTAGCATCAACAATATGCACCAAGAACACGACTTCTTTCTTACCAATTAAAGACTTAACTGTGATGTCGTTTTGCCTAAATTTGTTAAACACTTCTTCTGACACTAATAAATGATTTGCCCATACTTCAGAAATAATGAGTGTCTCATCTACACACAAAATTATCTTCTTCAATAATTCACTGCTTTAATCTAGGTCCAGAGCATACATCAAAACAGATACCGATACATTCAACCCAAACTGTAGAGCTCAGAATTGAAATGATCATCCTTCAAATTCAAATGCCATATATTTGTGAGATTCTAGATGAAGCCTTACCTGTCTGTAGCTGGTCATCAAATCTATGGTAATTATATACTAACAAACGAAACTCCCTCAGCTTCAGTGGTATGTTGGCCCATTGGAGAACTCGTCAAAAACTGAACATGGGAAAAAGAAGCAAAATAGAAACAGTGAACAATCTAGATTTAATATGTGGAGTATCAAGCAAGGTTAATGACTGTCGCATCATGGTTGTATGGTCACGGTGTTAGACTGCAAAGGGGGAGATCCGGTTTCAAGTCTCACTTAGTCCCTCTTTCTTCACAAAATTACGAACTTTCTGTCTGGTCAATGATGCATCTGGCCGCTATATTCAAATCTGTGTATGTGTTGTGGCGTACTGTCAGTTTGCAGTAGCGACGTGTAATGAAGGGACCTCCAGATGTATATGTCTATTTGTTCTACACGGGTACCACATTTTATGCCTCTTGTGTTACGTTTAGAAAGTTTTGACTCTGGAATTCCTTCGTTGTAACATAGTTCACATCCATTTATTTGTTGCCTTCATTTCTGTGAGAGGTCTATGTGGCATCTCGCCTGGTCTCACTATTCATCACAGAATATGAGCAATGTGGTAAGAAAATATTACCGTCACAAGTAAATGTATGTCTGGAGGTTCCTTCGCTACACGTCGCTCTTGGAAACTGACATTACTCCACGACACATACACAGATTTCAATACAGTGAACAGACATGTAAGTGATGAGAGGGAAAGTTCGTAATTTTGTGAAAATAAATTTGAACCTAGTGGGGTTTGAACCCAGATGTCCCCCTTTGCAGAGTAACGCCATGACCACACAAGCACCATTTCTATTTTGCTCCTTTTTTCCACCTTTCCACAGTTCAGTACACCTTCTTCCTGTTTTCATACTTGATCTGAATTCAGTTTTGATGGGTTGTCCAATGGTCCAATTTACCACTAAATTTTAGGGATGAGCAATGGGGAGTTTCCCTAGTTAGCACCATCAAGCTTAGCTAATACTACACTCTTGGCAATGGGTCAGTCACTTTCCATTTCCATAATTTGGTTGAGTGCTCTGGAGTCCAAAACCAAATGGACCCAACCTTGAGGTTTCTTAACTATTGTCACCTAATTATTATAGAGACTTTCCGACCATTCAATAACACTTTGCTCCACCATTTTCTGGATCTCAACAACTGCAGCAGGCATTAAATCAAAGGGTACTGGATAAGATGTGTTGAAGAATGGCTTATCTGTTTCAATTTTAAGCTTAGATTTGTAATCTTTAATATGACCTGATTTTTTAGAAAATGTATCTCTATATATAATTACTAACGTAATTAATTGACCTCTTTCTTTTGATGAGAGGCAATCACCTACATTGATTTTACCCTCTGTTTGTCCTCTACTGGTTTAAACCCTTAGATAATTTCCATCATGTCTCGAATTCTTAACATCATTCTGGGTAGCGCACCAGTGTATGAGAGCTGTTTGAAAAATAGGAAGGATCGGTTGCGAAAGAGTGAAAATCAAAACTGCTTTATTTGCAACAGTTCGCTACATATCCCAGCTACTTCTCTCCACAGTCATCACTCCGAATTAGACATCTTTCTTAGCGTTGTACAAATTTCCTAATGCCCTTGTCATATAAGACAGATTCCTGTGTTTACTGACAATTTTCTGCGCTGGACTGCAGCTCGTTGTCTGTGCCAAAACGTTGTCTTCATAGCTAGTGATTCATCTGAGCAGAGATGAAAATTAGAGGGAGCTAAGTCCAGGCTGTTTGGGGGGAGATCGAATACTTCCCATCGAAGTCCTCATTGCTGCCGAGAACTGTCATGGAGAAGGAACTGCATGACAGTTATGTTGTGTGGAGTTGTATGAAATCAGAAGAAATCACTCGTCAGGCACCCATACTTGACGGGAGAGACTGTTTTCTAGGCGTCCTTATGTGCTCACTGTGAGCTCACAACTGAAAAGAGTGACGTGACACTATTTACAGACGTACTAGAGACACTGACCAACAAATCTGTGCCAAGCATCTTCGGATTTTCACTGTGATTTCCATTTCGCGCCCGTTGTTCCTTACTTTCCATGCACTACCTCCTGACTGTCCTTATTTACCTACTGGTTCACGAAAAGTGAACAAAGGGTGACCTTGCGCTGTGGCGCGCAGCTGGCGTTGCTATGATCTTGTACTAGGTGCTTGTGGGTGCTCGACCACACTGCAAATTCTGTATTGACCGCTAAATACCCATCCGTGACTCGGTGTCAGTCGATCTCCTTCCTATCGACCAGGTATGTTTCAGCACCCGGAGGCGACTAAGTGTTGAACAGGAACGCGGACCCCATGTGATCCTGCTGCCAGTTTCCGCGCTGAAGTTCGGTGCTGTCAGCACTCCGCTATCTGGTGCTGCTGGAAGAGTCAGCTTCTCCATCAGCAATGGTTGGCGGTGATCAGTATTAAGTTCAATAGGTGGAGACCGTCATCTCAGGTACATCTTTGCTTGGTTCGTAGATTGTTCTGGAGTATCTAGGACACAGATTCTCTACAGTGCCGTTATCATGGACTCGAGTGCTTTACTGGGAACGCCATCGATCCCACTACATCTACATCCACATACATACTCCGCAATCCACCATATGGTGCGTGGCGGAGGTTACCTTGTACCACAACTAGCATCTTTTCTCCCTGTTCCACTCCCAAACAGAACGAGGGAAAAATGACTGCCTATATGCCTCTGTACGAGCCCTAATCTCTCTTATCTTATCTTTGTGGTCTTTCCGCGAAATGTAAGTTGGCGGCAGTAAAATTGTACTGCAGTTAGCCTCAAATGCTGGTTCTCTAAATTTCCTCAGTAGCGATTCACGAAAAGGACGCCTCCTTTCCTCTAGAGACTCCCACCCGAGTTCCTGAAGCATTTCCGCAACACTCGCGTGATGATCAAACCTACCAGTAACAAATCTAGTAGCCCGCCTCTGAATTGCTTCTATGTCCTCCCTCAATCCGACCTGATAGGAATCAACTCCTTGAGAGCTGGAGAGCTCGAGTATTTAAAGGGAGCTAACGTGAAGCTATGATGTAATGCTCGGTTTGTAATAACTGCATGTATCCTCCTTATTCTGCTATATTCGCTCAAGAGGCTCTTAACTACTCTGGTACTGGTTCCTATGAAACAGGTACAGTTTCTTTCGACATCTCTTAGGAGTTAACATAGATGCATGTCATATTTCCGTTGGTTTTCTGTCCCATGCTATTTTCTGCTGATCTCGTCCTCTCTCTCTCTCTCTCTCTCTCTCTCTCTCTCTCTCTCTCTCTCTGAGTGCGGTGTTGTAAAATTCTGAGGTGTGATCCACTTGCGACACACCGCTTATTTCCTGGTTCTGTCTCTGCCTCTGGCGTGACTGCACTTTGCTTGTAGCAAGGTGAGTAAGTTTTAACAAAATTTTCTTATTTTCAATCACTTATTATTCTGTGCCGTAATAGTATTTTCATGTGAGACACTGCCAATGAACTATGTTTAGCAATTATGCTAACGGCACTTCTCCCTTAATCGTCTTCCTTTTACAAGCCCCAATTTTTACTCTGGTTACTGGTAGCATTCGATACCTTCATCTTGCTTGTAAACTTTCAAAAAAAAAAAAAAAATGGCTCTGAGCACTATGGGACTCAACTGCTGTGGTCATCAGTCCCCTAGAACTTAGAACTACTTAAACCTAACTAACCTAAGGACATCACACACATCCATGCCCGAGGCAGGATTCGAACCTGCGACCGTAGCAGTCGCACGGTTCCGGACTGCGCGCCTAGAACCGCGAGACCACCGCGGCCGGCGTAAACTTTCAAAATAATCTTGGTCGATCACTGAAATCTCTCTACCTGAGTCTAAAATGACGTTAATCTGTTCCCCATCAATAATTCTTTCGATTATAGGTCTTATTATTCTTTGTTCCATTGATAACATCGGCTCCCCCAATAGTTTCCCTTTCAGCGAATGTTCTTTCTTAATATTAATTATACCTAGTAGTTTCGGCCCACTGCTCACTGGTAACAGTCCCTTGGTAAGGCCCCTCCCAAGGGACCTCCCCGGTTTCTCTTATTCTCTGTAACCACAGTCCCTATAGGACACACATTAGCCCCCCTCCCCCCTCCTTGGTTACCTTGTAATCGCTGTACTTACACATTCATTTACATTCGCCTTGATAATTGCCATTATTCGATCTTTTTCACGTGTCATTACTGATTTCTTCACATTTCCCTTTCTCCTTGATTACCTCCGGGGGCTTTTCTGTATTCTTACCAGTTAAATATGGAACAGTCTTCTTCCCTAGTATTATTTGGAATATCCAGCTGTTCCAGAAAGCTCAGAATAGCATAAACTTTGCTCCATTCCCTACCTTTCATTTTTTTCCTCACAAGAGGGCTCATACGACTTATAGGCTCATCTAGAAACTTCCTACGATTTAGATGTCATTCAAAGTATTTCCTGAATCCACCCTAGCTTCGCTTATATTGACTTGGATCCGGTAATTTCACAGTCAACTTTTGTTGTCCACCTTTCGATCTTTGATCTTTGGACTGACGGCAGAAATCTTTCCTACTAGTAAACTCATTTGCGTGGAGAACACTCCAGTCTGAAGCTTCCTTTTCTAAACGGTCCGCTGTGTATCTAACTCCTCCTATAATCCAATGAGGTTAGTAATGTGTTCTCGAAAGCTCTCAGAAAAATAATAGGATGTATGTCACCCTCAGGCTTAAAATTTGGAAATCAACTGACTAGATGACCGTCACTTTCCATGCGGAATTTTTCTCATCACTTTCTGGCCAATCGAATAGATGCCATTTCCATATTAAAAACACTACTGTTACACTCTGTTCTCTCTCCCACATTCGAATCGCGACAGCCTGGGGTTACACAACGTTGTGTCACACGGTCTGTCTGCGTGTGTTTTCAAAACCTGCGCTGTCAAATAGCTTGCTTCAAAAACCAGAGGCAAGGATTTTCGTGTACTTTCTGGTTTTGTTTATTCTTTGATGTATTCTTTTTATGCTTTCGTATCTTCCGTGCCTAGTTTTTAATGCATAAGTATGGGATGACTTGAATGTACGGTTCCTGGCAGATTTACGTTGTGCGTTGTTACTCTCAGAAGCTATTAAAATTCTTTCGTCATTTTTCCTGTGGCCACATTCAATAAAGTATGTCACTGGTTTGCACGTGTGAATTTTTCGTACAGTCCAGTTTCGCTGTGTTGAGATATATGCAGGATTAAATCGCTGAACCACGGCCTACTCGGCCTGTACCTACAAACTGGTGATCCCGTGATCACTTATGTATGTTGCGACTGGCTACCACCTTTTTAGCTACTTATTGCAGCTTTGTGGCTTGTACAGGTGGAAGCCAGTTTTTAATATTCCGGAGTTTTGGCGTACGCTATCAAGTTTGTGCTGTTAGTTCAAATGGTTCAAATGGCTCTGAGCACTATGGGACTCAACTGCTGAGGTCATTAGTCCCCTATAACTTAGAACTAGTTAAACCTAACTAACCTAAGGACATCACAAACATCCATGCCCGAGGCAGGATACGAACCTGCGACCGTAGCGGTCTTGCGGTTCCTGACTGCAGCGCCTTTAACCGCACGGCCACTTCGTGTGCTTTATGTATGTCCAGAATCTCTTTGGGGTTTTTGCCAGATTCCGAGACAGAGTTTCGTTGTGGAAGTTATTAAAAGCATCTCGCATTGAAGTACGCGCTATATTTCGAACTTTGTGCAAAACGTTGCCAATCTTGGGGATTTTGCGTTCTTTTAAATTTGGAATGCTGGTTTTGTTGCTTCTGCAACAGCGATCTGACCCATTTTGTGTACCACTGTGGATCAGTACCATCACTTATTAATTTATGTTGTACATATCTCTCAACTGCCATCGATACTATCTCTTTGAAATCATTCCATATCTTTTCTACACTTACATGATCAGAGCGGAAGGAGTGGAGACTGTATCTTAAAAAGGCGCTAAGAGCATTTTTATCAGCTTTTTTAAATAGATGGACTTTGTGTTTCTTTTTGACGGTTGTGGGTGTTACAGTATTCAACCTAGCAGCGACTGCCTAGTGATCGCTAATGCTGTATTCGTCAAAAGACTCCCTAATTGACGAGGATTATTTGTTGCTTAGAGGTCAAGTATGCTTTCGCAACCATGTACGCTTCGAGAGGACTCATGAACTAATTGTTCAAATAATTTTCTGAGAAATCATTCAGTACAATTTCGGATGACCCTTTATGCCTTCTGCCACCTTTAAACGTATAATTTTTCCACCATATCGAGGGTAGATTGAAATCACCACCGACTGCAATTGTATGAATGGGGTACCTATTCGAAATGAGACTCAAGTTTTCTTTGAATGTTCAGCAACTATATCTCCTGAGTCGGAGGGGGTCGGTAAAATGATTCTATTAATAGCTTAGTCCGATTGTCAAGTATAACCTCTACCTGTACTATTTTGCAGGAGCTATCTATTCCAGTTTCACTACAAGGTAAACTACTCCTGACAGCAATAAATACTCGACCACCAACTGTATTTAATCTATCATTTCTGAACAGTGTTAGGAGATTTGTAAAAATTTCTGCTGAACGTATTTCCGGGTTTAGCCAGCTTTCCATACCTATGACTATTTGAGCTTCAGTGCTTTATATTAGGGCTTGAAGCTCTGGTTCTTTCTCAACACAGCTAAGACAATTGACAACTACAATACCGATCGTTTCTACAACTACCTTACTGTGTTTTACCAGTCCCCTTCTAGACAGACGCCCTTTCTGTGGTTTTCTGGGACCCTCCATTCTAAAAAGCCGCCCAGTCCCTTCCACACAGCCCCCGCTACCTGTGTAGCCGCTTCCTGTATGTAGTGGACTCCTGACCTATTAAGTGGAACCTGGAAACCCAGCACCTGATGGCGTAAGCCAAGGAATCTACAGCCTATACGGTCACAGAACCACCTGAGCCTCTGATTCAGACCATCCACTCAGCTCTGGACCGAAGGACCACAGTTGGTTCTATCAGTTATGCTGTAGATGGTGAGCTCCATCTTAATATCGCAAGCAAGACTGGCAGACTTTATCATTTCCGCTAGCCGCCCAAAACCAGAGAGAATCTCCTCCGATCCAAAGCGACACATGTCTGACATGAGCCACCACCTGGAGTTGGCTGCAGCCTGTACTCCTCATGGCATCTGGAAGCACCCTTTCCACATTCAGAATTACTCTCCCCAGTATGCACACAGCCACTGGCTTCCTTCCCTTCATGGCAACCATGTTCCTAAGGGGCCCTGTAACACACCTAACATTGGAGCTCCTAACTATCAGCAAACCCACCCTCCATGAATCTCCAGATCTTGCAGGCCGAGAAGCTTCCTCTGGAATAGGGTGGATGACTGCATCTGGCTTATAGACTTTGCAGCCACAGATAATGCCCAAAACCCATTCATCAAAAAAACCATGGGGGCCCTACGATCAGCCCCTTGAAAAGTCTTTTGCTGCCTGCCAGACTTTGGAATGATTTCCCACTCGACCATGAGTGAGAGGTCAACCTCAGTGCAGACAGTACCCGTGGTGGCCACAGCAGTGGACTGATCATGGGACATGTGGGACATGCCTAATGTCCCTCCACAGTGATGCCCCTAGGCAGCAGTCTCAAGCTGTGTGACAGAAGCCAACACTACCTGGAGCTGTGAACAAAGGATCACCAACTCAGCTCCCATCTGCACACAGCAATCACAGTTCCTATCCATTACTGAAGTCTCTCCTGTCTGAAGCTTGCAAAAATATGTTACAAGCGAACGGTGTACTCATGTTATTAGCAGCAGGAACCCAAGGCGCTCTCTCACTGATGGTCTAACTGACACTGAGCTATCCGAACCAAAACAAACAAATGCCTGTACAATACGAGGGTCGTTACAAGCGTCGATAACAACGACGGTACTGTATGGTACACTATTATTAAAACAAAAGGCTGTGTCTAGAAAGCACTCAAATACGCAAGAAATTATTAAAATACCCTAGTAACTACACAGATAACTGTAAATAAATTGTTCCTGTTTGAAGCTCGTAAAAATATATAGCAAACGAACGGTGTACTCGCGTTATTAGCAGTAGCAACTCGAGGTGCTCTCTCACTGACAGTCTAACCGACTCTGAGAGCTGACGCAATTTAGATAATAAATTTCAGGGAAATCGTCCATTCGCATTACCCAATCAAATGAATTGTTTAACAAATTGGAGGAGTCAATAGATTGCTTAAAACGCTCACCACTACCATACGATGATTCTTCATAATAAAACATAGGTTCAGCGTTTGAGAATCACACAGAAACATTCTGAAAATTAAGTAACTAAATTTTCACGGCGAATAGACCGTAGGTAGATAGAGTTCTAGGTCACACACAGAATGCACAACTCTATATAAGCCGAACTCAGGTTATATCAAACAACAGATACACCGCAAGAGGACAATGGAAACAATTGGATAAATGTATGATAAATGACCTTCCGCAACATCTCCCTGCCTCTAGAATGCAACAGTGTATCATTAAAGCATGTCTCACTACAAACCGTTTCAACCAATGACTGCATCTGTGGTGTCACCGCCAGACACCACACTTGCTAGGTGGTAGCTTTTAAATCGGCCGCGGTCCATTAGTATACGTCGGACCTGCGTGTCGCCACTGTCAGTAATTGCAGACCGAGCGCCGCCACACGGCAGGTCTAGAGAGACTTACTAGCACTCGCCCCAGTTGTACAGCCGACGTTGCTAGGAAAGGTTCACTGAGAATTACGCTCTCATTTGCCGAGACGATAGTTAGCATAGCCTTCAGCTAAGTCAATTGCTACGACCTAGCAAGGCGCCATTACCAGTTTGAGATTATAATTAATGTATCATCAAGAACGATGTTCTCCAATTATGGATTAAAGTTAAGTATTCCAGAAGCTATGTACTATTTTTGGCTACTATAATTACTTTACCTTGTTCCAGACCTCACGATAGTCTGCGTGAGCTTAAACGCGTGCGTTTCGGCCTCCTCTAGCAACACGGTGTTGGCTCTTCTGCCAACACATCACATGGCGACGAGTGTAAAAACGGTCTTCTTCTTTATACTTGCTTAAATTACTTGTGTCATGGCTTCGCCACAATCTCCAGATGTACTGTCCGAATTTTATCGCTTGCAGAATCAGCAGACGCAGGCCTTATTGGATGCCCTTGGACAGCTCGTCCAGGGTCAACGTGCAATGCAAAACGATGCGGCGGCCGCCGCTCCACCGCTCCCGCAGCCACAACACGCAGTTGCACCACCTTTTCGTCCTTTTGATGCGGCACTGGAAAGCTGGACGGAGTGGTCACGCCAATTTGGATTCCATCTCGCCGCCTACAGAATTCAAGGTATTGAGCGGCAGCCTTTTATGCTTCCTTGTGTAGGAGTGTCCACCTACCGTGTGATAGTGAAATTGTTTCCCCGGCACGACGTAGCAACTCTGTCCTACGAAGAAATTTTGTCGGCATTAGATGCATATTTCAAAGAATCAATCAATGTAGTTGCAAAAAGGTATACTTTCTTTCGTACAAAACGTACAGCCGGTCAGACTAATCGGGAGTGGGTTGCAACTTTGCAAGGCCTTACTAGGGATTGTGCTTTTGAGTGTGAATGTGGACTCCCTTATTCAGATACTATGGTACGTGATGCAATTGCACAGAACGTTTCTGATGTTCGTATAAGGGAACAGATTTTGAAACTAGTCAATCCTTCCCTTCAACAAGTGATAGACATATTGGATCGGCAGGACACACTTGACTTTGCTCAGGAATCATTTGAAACTTCACCAGCCGTGTGTCACGTTAACCGGCCCGCCGGGCGAGCTGCACGGAACAGTCAACAGCCCTCGCGCCCGTCCGCACAGCCACGTGTGCCACGCAAGCAAGCAAATGCAGTGCTAAAATCATGCCTGCGGTGTGCTACTAGACATTCGTGTGAGAATTGCCCGTCACGCCAGGCTATTTGTTTGTTCTGTAATAAAAAAGACATGTTCAAAGTGTTTGCCAGAAAATCTCAGAATGGACACTCACAACCATTCCAGGCCCCTTGCTTCGCGCCGGAATCGAACCAAGAATACTCAGGCTCGTGAATATTCGCCCATGGAAATTCATGTAGTACATTCCACTCCGCCCAGTGCTACTCTCTCTAACAGTGACTGTGTTCGTCCCACAAATAGTGTGCGTCGTCATCGCCGGAAATCGCGTCAAGTCGCAAGTGCTTCTGTACCAGTGTCTGTTCACGTTGCACGAGACAGTCGCTCTTGTCATCAGCAGGACAATAAACTTTTTGTAGACTTGGAAATTAATGTCAACGTGATAGCATTCCAGCTCGATACCGGAGCTGCAGTTTCATTGATCAATAAAGACACGTACAAACAACTGGGCACCCCTCCGTTGCGTGCCGCAAATGTTAAGTTAACTAGCTATTCCGGTCAGAATATCCCTGTGTTAGGACAGTGCAGCCTTCTTGCAACATACAAGGGGCAAACAAAACTTGTGTCATTTTATGTTCTTCGTTCTTCTTCTGCAGTGAACTTGTTTGGTTTAGATTTATTTCAGTTGTTTAACTTGTCTATCGTAAATCAGGTCCACTCAGTGAACCAGACTGTGCCTTCAGCCAGTGTTTCTCGTCTATGTGAAGAGTTTGCAGACATTTTTGCACCGGGTCTTGGTTGCGCTAAGAACTATGAAGTACATTTGGAACTGAAAGTAAACGCGCAACCGACATTTTTCAGAGCACACAATGTTCCCCACACATTGCGTGATGAGGTCGCAAGAACATTAAACGATTTGGAATCACAAGGTGTAATTGAACGTGTGCAGGCTTCTCTCTGGGCATCACCCTTAGTAATTTTGGCGAAACCTTCCGGAAACTTGAGACTTTGTGTGGACTTCAAGGCAACGGTGAATCCACAATTAGTGATTGCAACTTATCCTTTACCCCACCCGGAAGATCTTTTTGACAAACTGCTCCCGGGTAAATATTTTTCGAAGTTGGACCTAGCAGATGCGTACTTGCAAATACCAGTGGACGACGAATCCCAGCGCGTCTTGGTGGTTAACACGCATCTTCGTTTGTATCGCTTCGAAAGACTGCCATTCGGGTGTGCATCCGCACCTGCATTGTTTCAGCAATATCTACAAACTGTTTGTGGGTCGGTCCCTACTGCAGCTAACTATCTGGATGATATTGTGATCTCCAGAAAGATGGAAGAAGAACATTTAGCCAATCTCAGAACATTATTTCAGGTCTTGCGACAAAATGGTCTTCGCTTGCGGAAGGACAAATGTGTGTTTTTTGCTCGGGACTTACCCTATCTGGGCCATGTACTCGCCCCAGGCATACATCCCAGTCCCAAGCACCTCCGTGCCATACAAGATTTGCCTTCGCCGAAGAATTTGAAGCAGCTACAGAGTGTGCAGGGGAAAATAAATTACTACCATGAATATGTGCGCCACGCCTCTTCCATTTCAGCACCACTTCATCGCTTACGCCGTAAAGGTGTTCCGTTCGTCTGGACGTCGGAATGCGAACACGCCTTTCGCCAATTGAAATCGGCGTTGCTTTGCACTACTTGCTTTACGCCATTCGATCCCCAGAAACCCCTTTTGTTGATGGTAGATGCATCGGATTTCGGGATCGGTGCTGTGCTTGCGCACAACGATGGATCGTATGATCGCCCTATTGCCTTTGCGTCCAAATTGCTCTCGTCTGCGCAAAGAAATTATTCACAGATATCTTGTATCGGTCCACTGCTAAGCACGGAAACGCCGATGCGTTGTCCCGTTTGCCTGTTGCTGAGGATACAGCATTCGATTCCTCCGAACTTGCTTGTATGTTCATTGATGCGGAAACCGATGCCGTGGTCGAATCGTTTCCGATTGATTTTCGTCGTATAGCTACAACCACAGCTGCTGACCCTGTCCTTGCTGCTGTTTTGCGTTTTGTTGCTACTCAATGGCCCTTGTCAAAGTCATGGATCGAGGATCCGTTGGTTCGCCGATTTTTTGCTCACAAGGAGAGACTTTTTGTTCGACGTGATGTTTTGGTGTTGCGTTCTGATAATGATCAGTCCAGAGTCGTGGTCCCACATTCGTTACAGTCCTCTGTCTTACGGCTTCTCCACTACGGACATTGGGGTATAGTGCGCATGAAACAACTTGCTCGTCAGCATTGTACTTGGTTCGGAATCGATGCTGCGATTACGAATATGTGCTCTTCTTGCATGGCGTGTGCCGAATCCGCACCGCCGCGGAAATTCTTTGCATGGCCAAAAGCCACTTCCTCTTGGCAACGCTTACACATCGATTTTGCTGGTCCATTCTGGAATGCTCGATGGTTGGTTGTGGTCGATTCTTTCAGTAATTTTCCTTTTGTTGTCCGGATGTCTTCCACGACGTCATCTGCCACCATCCAAGCGTTATCCGCTATCTTTTGCATTGAAGGTTCCACAGACTATTGTTTCCGACAATGGCCCACAATTCATGTCCGCAGAATTTCAGTCATTCTGCAAGGCCAATGGTATTCAACATCTGACATCCGCGCAGTTTTCGCCTCAGTCAAACGGTGCCGCTGAACGATTGGTCTGGACTTTCAAGTCACAGATGTTGAAGCTGAAAGAGTTGCATTCTCGGGAGGACGCGTTATTGCACTTCTTGTCCTCGTATCGCTCTCAGCCCCGAGATGGTCGCTCGCCGGCTGAGTTGCTCCACGGTCGTCCTCATCGAACCTTGATGTCTTTGCTACATACGACACATCAGGTTCCTGTGCAGCGGCAGACGCCTGCTTTTGCTCCAGGCGACGTTGTATACTATCGCAACTATCGAGGTTCACGGCGTTGGCTCGCAGGGCGCATTCTTCGCTGCCTCGGCCGCGCTATGTATCTGGTTTTGGGGGCCTCTGGTGAGGTGCGTCGGCATCTCAATCAGCTGCGCCTCTGTCGTCGCCTGGGTTCTGCCGCTCCCCGTCTGCTTTCAGCGACGGTGCCGTCCGGTCAGCGCCCTGGGGACCCATCTACTGGCTCGCCTCAGCCCCAGGTGTTACCGACGCTGCCTTCCATTTTGCCCCATGGCGACGCGCCGCCGCCGCCGCCTGTTCTCCCGTCGGCGCCGCCCGCAGTGGACGCGTCTACTTTCTATCATCCTTTAATGCAGATGCATGCCAATTTAGAGGCAGATGGTTCTCTTCTCCAGGAAATCGTCAAAGACACTAGTCGACTTGTGTGTATCCCTATTAACGCACCAACGTTCTGTAAGGTATTTGCTAGCTGATACTGCGTAGTTGTGATTGGTAAAGCGTACAGAGACACACATTGTAAATACTGTTTGTTAGAGTTTGAAACACATAAACTGTCTCCCACAGCATCAAACACGCGATCCATACTATAGTTGTATATCGTAGTCATGCAGCTGGCAATACAATACTCTTTAACTAAGGATACTTTATAAAAAGACACAAAGTGGTTGCCGATAACTTTGGGGTCACACCTGGGCTTGTGATTCGACATATACAAATTTATTACTCTACATTTGGCGGTCATCCATTCCAGCCGTCTTATTGCTATCGACGAAAAATGACTGTTTCCCTGGTTCTCGGTGCCTCCATGTCAACTTTTTCTCATATTCTTCTTGCTGTCACATACTCGTTCACATGTACAAGAATTTTCCAGCACCAAGCAGAAGACATGCAAGTACTCCCTCAGTTTCCCCGCATTCTTGGCGTATTTTCCGTCGTTTCTCGTAATTTTATCGATTTTATGCCACTTCTGCTCATGTTATTGTGACATCACTTCTCGCCGCGTATTCTAAAATTGCTTGTAAATGTAGTACAGCGTCAACACCTAGTGCATCATCTCCATTTTTCTGTACGTTTGTGTGCTTGTGTCAAATGTAGGAGCTATAGGGCGCTCTTACTTTGTGTTAGTTCCACATTAAATTGGAGACAATGTTGCAGGTAGGGTTGGTTAGAGACAGATGCATAGGGAGAACCTCTAGAGTTTTGCTCAGGATACAAGACTACGAGAATACTTTGTGATTCCCATCCACACAGGGAGAGATGGCCAATCAGAAGAGATGGCCAATCATAAAAAAATCTAACTGAATTTATAAAGTGTATTGGCTAACGAACGCAGCTTCTAAACCACCTCTCTGCTGATGACGAGGGAAAAAGACTGCCTGTATGCCTCCTTATGAGCCCTAATTTCTCGTATTTCATCTTCATGATCCTTACGCGAAATGTATGTAGGTGGCTTCAAATGTCGGTTCTCAATAACGTTCCTCGAAAAGAACATCATTATTCCTCCAGGGATTCCCAACTGAAGTAACTGGTGAGTGCAATCGAACTACTGGAAAAATATTACTCATTGTCCAAAGCAATACCCACAATCAATTTAATTACACTACTTGACATTAAAATTGCCACACCACGAAGATGACGTGCTACAGACGCGAAATTTAACAGACAGGAAGAAGATGCTGTGATATGCAAATGATTAGCTTTCCAGAGCATTCACACAAGGTTGGCGCCGGTGGCGATACCTACAACGTGCTGACATGACTAAAGTTTCCAACCGATTTCTCATACACAAACAGCAGTTGACCGGCGTTGCCTGGTGAAACGTAGTTCTGATGCCCCGTGTAAGGAGGAGAAATGACTACCATCACGTATCCGACTTTGATAAAGATCGGATCGGATTGTAGCCTATCGCGATTGCGGTTTACCGTATCGCGACATTGCTACTGGCGTTGATTGAGATCCAATGACTGTTAGCAGAATATGGAATCGGTGGGTTCAGAAGGGTAATATGGAACACCATGCTGGATCCCAACGGCCTCGTATCACAAGCAGTCGAGATGACAGGCATCTTATCCGCATGGCTGTAACGGATCGTGCAGCCACGTCTCGATCCCTGAGTCAACAGATCGGGACGTTTACAAGACAAGTAGTGAAGTGTCGGCAGAAGTGCCAACACCGTGTTGATTGAGGAAGCCGAAATGCACGCTATAAACTCACGCAGGATGGCGTGAGGTCTGAAACAGGATACTTAATGAATGCTATAAAGAAAAGTATGTAGCTGCTGGAATACTTAACTTTAATCCACAATTGGTGAACATTGGTCTTGTTACTGTACATGCTTCATTAGATACATAGCACAGGATAAATGGCGCCTTGCTAGGTCGTAGCAATTGACTTAGCTGAAGGCTATGCTAACTATCGTCTCGGCAAATGAGAGCGTAATTCTCAGTGAACTTTTCCTAGCAACGTCGGCTGTACAACTGGGGCGAGTGCTAGTAAGTCTCTCTAGACCTGCCGTGTGGCGGCGCTCGGTCTGCAATTACTGACAGTGGCGACACGCGGGTCCGACGTATACTAATGGACCACGGCCGATTTAAAAGCTACCACTTAGCAAGTGTGGTGTCTGGCGGTGACACCACATTCCTCCCCCGCAAATCGGCGAACGGTTGTATTATAAGGCTTCCGCCCGCCGTGGGGAGGACCGCATGTTGACGTATGCGACGAGGTGGGGAGCCTAACAACAGGCGAGGCTGTGCCACCCGCACCCGGCCATTCGGTCCGAGGGGAGCTAGGAAACGCCTGAAAGCCTAGTCCAGGGTGAACGCCAACATGCGGGTTATGCACCCTAAGAAAGTCAGGAGGGGCCGAAGGGTCGACCTCCATCGAGTCGGAGCACCCGACTGGCGAAGACGACAGATGGTCCGGAGCGGGCAAGAGTTCCATGTCGGAGGACAGCTGGTCACGGGAAGCGATCGGCGGCGCGTGACCCAGGGAGGCGCTTGGCGGCTGCAGCGAAGCGTCCACTGCGGGCGGCGCCGGCGGGAGAACAGGCGGCGGCGGCGGCGGCGGCGGCGGCGGCGGCGGCGCGTCGCCATGGGGCAAAATGGAAGGCAGCATCGGAAACACCTGGGGATGAGGCGAGCCCGTAGATGGGTCCCCAGGGCGCTGACCGGACGGCACCGTCGCTGAAAGCAGACGGGGAGCGGCAGAACCCAGGCGACGACAGAGGCGCAGCTGATTGAGATGCCGACGCACCTCACCAGAGGCCCCCAAAACCAGATACATAGCGCGGCCGAGGCAGCGAACAATGCGCCCTGCGAGCCAACGCTGTGAACCGCGATAGTTGCGATAATAGACAACGTCGCCTGGAGCAAAAGCAAGTGTCGGCCGCTGCACAGGAACCTGATGCGGCGGATGCAGCAAAGACATCAAGGTTCGATGAGGACGACCGTACAACAACTCAGCCGGCGGGCGACCATCTCGAGGCTGAGAGCGATACGAGGACAAGAAGAGCAATAACGCGTCCTCCCGAGAATGCGACTCTTTCAGCTTCAACATCTGTGACTTGAAAGTCCAGACCAATCGTTCAGCGGCACCGTTTGACTGAGGCGAAAACTGCGCGGATGTCAGATGTTGAATACCATTGGCCTTGCAGAATGACTGAAATTCTGCGGACATGAATTGTGGGCCATTGTCGGAAACAATAGTCTGTGGAAGACCTTCAATGCAAAAGATAGCAGATAACGCTTGGATGGTGGCAGATGACGTCGTGGAAGACATCTTGACAACAAAAGGAAAATTACTGAATGAATCGACCAGAACCAACCATCGAGCATTCCAGAATGGACCAGCAAAATCGATGTGCAAGCGTTGCCAAGAGGAAGTGGCTTTTGGCCATGCAAAGAATTTCCGCGGCGGGGCGGATTGTTGTTCGGCACACGCCATGCAAGAAGAGCACATATTCGTAATCGCAGCATCGATTCCGAACCAAGTAAAGTGCTGACGAGCAGGTGGTTTCGTTCGCACGATACCCCAATGTCCTTGGTGTAGAAGCCGTAAGACAGAGGACTGTAACGAACGTGGGACCACGACTCTGGACTGATCATTATCAGAACGCAACAGCAAAACACCACGTCGTACAAAAAGTCTCTCCTTGTGAGCAAAAAATCGGCGAACCAACGGATCCCCGAAGGGCCATTGAGTAGCAACGAAATATAGAACGGTAGCCAGGACAGGGTCGGCAGCTGTGGCTGTAGCTACACGACGAAAATCAATCGGAAACGATTCGACCACTTCATCGGTTTCCTCATCAATGAACATGCAAGCAAGTTCGGAAGAATCGAATGCTCTATCCTCAGCAACAGGCAAACGGGACAACGCATCGGCGTTTCCGTGCTTAGCAGTGGACCGATACAAGATATCGTAGCGGTACTGCGAGAGGAAAATAGACCAGCGAATGAATTTCTGCGCTGTACGTGGAGGTACAGTCTTGTTCGGATGAAAAAGTGACGTCAAAGGTTTGTGGTCTGTGATGATGGTAAAGTGACGACCATACAAGAAATCGTGAAACTTTGTAACACCAAACACGAGAGCCAAAGCTTCTTTCTCGATTTGTGAATAATTTCTTTGCGCTGACGAGAGCAATTTGGACGCAAAGGCAATAGGGCGACCATGCGAACCATCTTTGTGCGCAAGCACAGCACCGATCCCGAAATCCGATGCATCTACCATCAACAAAAGGGGTTTCTGGGGATCGAATGGCGTAAGGCAAGTATTTGAAAGCAACGCCGATTTCAACTGGCGAAAGGCGCGTTCGCATTCCGTCGTCCAGACAAACGGAACACCTTTACGGCGTAAGCGATGAAGCGGAGCTGAAATGGAAGAAGCGCGCGGCACAAATTTATTGTAATAGTTAATTTTTCCCAACACACTCTGTAGCTGCTTCAAATTCTGCGGCGAAGGCAAGTCTTGTATGGCCCGAAGGTGCTCTGGACTCGGATGTATGCCTTGGGCATTGATTACATGTCCCAAATATGGTAAGTCACGAGCAAAAAACACACATTTGTCCTTCCGCAAGCGAAGACCATTTTGTCGCAATACCTGAAATAATGTTCGGAGGTTGGCTAAATGTTCGTCTTCTGTCTTTCCGGAGATCACAATATCGTCCAGAAAGTTTGCTGCAGTAGGGACCGACGCACAAACAGTTTGCAGATATTGCTGGAACAATGCAGGGGCGGATGCACACCCGAATGGCAGTCTTTTGAATCGATACAAACCAAGATGCGTGTTAACCACCAATACGCGCTGGGATTCTTCGTCCACCGGTATTTGCAAGTACGCATCTGCTAGGTCCAACTTCGAAAAATATTTACCCGGGCACAGGTTGTCAAAAAGATCTTCCGGGCGGGGTAATGGATAAGTTGCAATCACTAGTTGTGGATTCACCGTTGCCTTGAAGTCCACACATAGTCTCAAGTTTCCGGAAGGTTTTGGCAAAATTACTAAGGGTGATGCTCAGAGAGAAGCCTGCACACGTTCAATTACACCTTGTTATTCTAAATCGTGTAATGTTCTTGCGACCTCATCACGCAATGCGTGGGGAACATTGCGCGCTCGGAAAAATGTCGGTTGCGCGTTGACTTTCAGTTCCAAATGTGCTTCATAGTTCTTAGCGCAACCAAGGCTCGGTGCAAAAATGTCTGCAAATTCGTCACATAGACGAGAAACACTGGCTGAAGGCACAGTCTGGTTCACTGATAGGACCTGTTTACGATAGACAAGTTAAACAACTGAAATAAATCTAAACCAAACAAGTTCACTGCAGAAGAAGAACGAAGAACGTAAAAAGACAAAAGTTTTGTTTGTCCCTTGTATGTTGCAAGAAGGCTGCACTGTCCTAACACAGGGAGATGCTGTCCTGAATAGCCAGTGAGCTTAACATTTGCGTCACGCAACAGAGGGTTGCCCAGTTGTTTGTACGTGTCTTTATTGATTAGGGAAACTGCAGCTCCGGTATCGAGCTGGAATGGGATCACGTTGCCATTAATGTCTAAGTCTACAAAAAGTTTATTGTCCTGCCGACGACAAGAGCGACTGTTTTCTGCAACGTGAACAGACACTGGTACAGAATCACTTGCGACTTGACGTGATTTCCGTCGATGTCGACGCACACTATTTGTGGGACGAACACAGTCACTGTTAGAAGGAGCGGCACTGGGCGGAGTGGAATTAACTACATGAATGTCCATGGGCGAAGGTTCACGAGCCTGAGTATTCTTTGTTCGATTCCGGCGCGAAGCAAAGGGCCTGGAATGGTTGTGAGTGTCCTTTCGGAGCTTTTTCTGGCAAACACTTTGAACATGTCCTTTCTTATTACAGAAAAAACAAATAGCTTGGCGTGACGGGCAATTGTCACGCGAATGTCTAGTTGCACACCGCGGGCATGATTTCACTGCGTTTGCATGCTTGCGCGGGACACGTGGCTGCGCGGACGGGCGCGAGGGCTGTTTACCGTTCCGTGCAGCTCGCCCAGCGGGCCGGTTAATGTGACACACAGCTGGCGAAGTTTCAAACGATTCCTGAGCAACGTCAAGTGTGTCTTGCCTATCAAATATGTCTATCACTTGTTGAAGGGAGGGATTGACTAGTTTCAAAATTTGCTCCCGTATACGAACATCAGAAACGTTCTGTGCAATTGCATCACGTACCATAGTATCTGAATAAGGGAGTCCACATTTACACTCAAAAGCACAATCCCTTGTAAGACCTTGCAATGTTGCAACCCACTCCCTATTAGTCTGACCGGCCGTACGTTTTGTACGAAAGAACGTATACCGTTTTGCAACTACATTGACTGTTTCTTTGAAACAGGCATCTAAAGCAGACAAAATTTCTTCGTAGGACAGAGTTGCTACGTCGCGTCGGGGAAATAATTTCACAATCACACGGTACGTTTGCACCCCTACACACGCCAATAAATGAGGCAGCCGCTCGTTACCTTGAATTCTGTAGGCGGCGAGATGAAATCCAAATTGGTGTGACCACTCCGTCCAGCTTTCCAGGGCCGCATCGAAGCGTCTAAAAGGTGGTACAACTGCATGTTGTGGGTGCGGTAGCTGTGAAGCGGCGGCTGCCGCATCGTTTTGCATTGCACGTTGACCCTGGACGAGCTGTCCAAGGGCATCCAATAACGCCTGCATCTGCTGATTCTGCAAGCGATAAAATTCGGACAGTACATCTGGAGATTGTGGCGAAGCCATGACACAAGTAAATTAGAGCAATACGAACGCGAAACCCTCTTTTAAGCCTCGTCGCCAATATGAAGTGTCGGCAGAAGTGCCAACACCGTGTTGTTTGAGGAAGCCGAAATGCACGCTATAAACTCACGCAGGATGGCGTGAGGTCTGAAACAGGATACTTAATGAATGCTATAAAGAAAAGTACGTAGCTGCTGGAATACTTAACTTTAATCCACAATTAGTGAACATTGGTCTTGTTACTGTACATGCTTCATTAGATACATAGCAAAGGAGAAATGGCGCCTTGCTAGGTCGTAGCAATTGACTTAGCTGAAGGCTATGCTAACTATCGTCTCGGCAAATGAGAGCGTAATTCTCAGTGAACCTTTCCTAGCAACGTCGGCTGTACAACTGGGGCGAGTGCTAGTAAGTCTCTCTAGACCTGCCGTGTGGCGGCGCTCGGTCTGCAATTACTGACAGTGGCGACACGCGGGTCCAACGTATACTAATGGACCGCGGCCGATTTAAAAGCTACCACCTAGCAAGTGTGGTGTCTGGCGGTGACACCACAAGTACCATCTGCACGAACAGTTCGACGACGTTTGCAGCATCATGGGCTATCAGCTCGGAGACCATGGCTGCAGTTACACTTGACGCTGCGTCATAGACAGGAGCGCCTGTGATGGTGTACTCAACGACGAACCTAGATGCACGAATGGGAAAACGTCATTTTTTCGGATGGATCCAGATTCTGTTTATAGCATCATGACGGTAGCATCCATGTTTGGCTACATCGCGGTGAACGCACATTGGAATCGTGTATTCGTCATCGCCATACTGGCGTATCAGCCGGCGTGATGGTATGGGGTGCCATTGGTTACACGTCTCGGTCAGCTCTTGTTCACACTGACGGCACTTTGAACAGTGGACGTTACATTTCAAATGCGTTATGACGTGTGGCTCTACCCTTGATTCGACTCCTGCGAAACCCTACATTTTAGCAGGATAATGCACGACCACATGTTGTAGGTCCTGTACAGGCATTTCTGTATACAGAAAATGTTCGACTGCTGTCCTGGCCAGCGCATTCTCCAGATCTCTCACCAATTGGAAACATCTGGGCAATGGTGGCCGAGCAACTGGCTCGTCACAATACGCCAGTCACTACTCTTGATGAACTGTGGTATCGTGTTGAAGCTGCATGGGCAGCTGTACCTGTACACGCCATTCAAGCTCTGTTTGACTCAATGCCCAGGCGTATCAAGGCCGTTAATACAGCCAGAGGTGGTTGTTCTGGGTACTGATTTCTCAGGATCTACGCAGCCAAATTGTGTGAAAATGTAATCACATGACAGTTCTAGTATAATATATTTGTCCAATGAATATCATCTGCATTTCTTCTTGGTGTAGCAATTTTAATGGCCGGTAGTGTAATTAGGCTATCAATTAGATATCAATGATGTGCCACCATGCTGGTTGAAGGACAGGCTAGACTAGTATGGATACGATAGTGGGGGACAAAGATAGCACCAATGCAATTTATTAGTGTAGGTTGCCTACATCAGGGGCATGTATACATTCAGGGGCAAAGATATTGTTGTCTTTTGATTGACAGGTGCTTAACTTGTTCTGCTAAGAGGATTATGACCGCCTGGGGATAATCTGTGATTTAGATTGACAGGTCCTTAAGCTGTTGTTTGGTTAAGTAGTTTTCCAGGAAACCCCCACCCCTCCCCATCCCCCTCCTTCTCCCCCATCCCTCTGGAAAATCCCCTTGCTGATACAAGCACACTTTTGATAATAATTTGATTGATTTATTAATTAAATTGATGAAGTAATTATCTGTCCCCCTCTGGGAAACCCCTCAGCCCTCCCCCTGCCCTCCCCTACCTGGAAATTCCCGCGAAAAAGACTCAGTTGATTGGCCATTTGGCAGGAAATCTACTGCCGTGTGTGGAATATTGTTTAAACAATTTAGACAACATCTGGTATATTGTTTATTTAAACAATTTATGGGAGACAAGGTGGTGTATAGAATATAATTTAGTTGCACAATTTGTCAGGAAATTGACTGCGATGTATGGAATACTGTTTATTTAAACAATTTATGGGTGTAAAGGCAGTATGGAATATTGAAACAATTGTGGAGTTTTTTTTATATTTATTGCACATGGGCTTAGTTTATATTTGCTGCTGGTGTCAGGGATTTTAAGGCTCTTATTGAAAAGTCTTGTATCGCAAGGAAGGAAGGGAGAGGATGTTGTTATGGATGCCTAGTATTCTCTTTCTACAACACAATGGCACATGTGGATTAATAATGTTCTTTATTTACATCAACAGCTAGCTGTTACTTAACTTAATAGAGTCCATGTTTTATGGTACTAGCTCTTCTGTAATAGTCCTCTTGCAGACTGACAAAGTACAATTCTGGTTCAAGTAGACAAGTGCCGCTATTGTCACTAATCTGGTCGCTATGTATTGTTGTAGCCTGAGATGAACTAAACCCACTCTGCAAGTGAACTGACAGATGCCAAACTGGATGTGTGAGTGAGGCCCATGGTCAGCAGCAGCGGCCTAAATACCTGCTGTCGAGAGGGCGTTGGCGGCATATTGCTTGTGGGTGTGTCTTGGACTCTCTTATGGTAGGCACACTTGATCCAGCGGCTACTAATCTAACTTCGTGCTTCATCTTTGCTGGCGACAGCTTACACCAGCACATTCCTCCCCCTGAAATGCCACTCCATTGTTATTTAAGGAGGATGCAAATGACAATGGGGGGGGGGGCTTGGCAGAACACTGGATAAAGAGATGGGAGCTGTGACTGTGGAGGACGACTCACTCATGGCCGTACCACACCATCTGGCTTCCGAAACGAAAGGAATATCCTCCTGAAAACTGCTAAATGAACACATGTCCAATCCTGAGGGAGTGTCCTGGTGCAATGATGGTGACAGCAGCGGTGACTATGAGTCCACATCCATCGGGTCTGTGAGCGCACACGGCGTGGGTGAGGAAGCGTTTGTTCCTGGGGTTGCCTGGTGGCACCAGCAGAGGGCTGCAAAGGCCTTGTGGTCCCCGGGGGCCGTAAATATGGGGGGAGAAAAGCAGCAGAATCACCGGACAAATGACACACACGAATGAGGGCAGCACTGCAAACCATTGGGACCTGCAATCACGTACATAGAAGATCCAGTACGTTCCTGATCACGCCTTTTTCCCAGCGCCCATGGTTGCCATAAAACCTGAAAAGACCAATATAGTGCCTCGCAAAGCGATACTTGCGGACCATTGGTGGTGCCAGATGCTGCGGTGGGTGTAGCTAGTGTAGCAGCGTTCGATGGCGGCAGCCATGCGGAATTTCCGCCGATTATAGTCCGTCTCGGGGGTGGGAGCGATAGGAGGCGAGGAAACGTAGCAGCGCCTGTTCCCGTGTGTGGGTGGTGCGAAGCCTGGCCATCTGTTGTCTGAAAGTGCATACGAAGTGTTCTGCTTCTCTGTTAGACTGGGGATTAAACGGAGCGCTTGTCGAATGACGAATGCCATTCCCTTCACAAAACTGTTCAAAAACTGTAGTCCCTTGTCTGACATAAATACTTCTGGCACACCTACGCAAAATATGTAGGACAACACTCCAAAGGTGCTACGTGATGTGGTAGAAGCCGAGGGCACGGCAAATGGGAACTTGCTAAAAGATTATACCACTATGAGCCAACGAGTGTTCCAAAATGGTCCTGCAAAGTCTGCAGATTGATTTTCGGCGGATACGTGAAACTGTGACGTAATCTGTTCAGTGTGGGCGTCCATGCCCTGCCAAGTACAGTGCTGGCGCGCTAATTTTTTAATGCAAACAATTCTCCAATGTCCATGGTGCAGAAATCGCAACATATTCTTTTGCAACACTTTAGGAACAAGCACACGCGATTGTCCACTGTCATTTTGAACTAGAATCACACTCTGTTGAACTAAAGGTTATGGTGATTTGCAAAATATGGGCGCACAGCTGTTTTCTGGATACTGTTCAATGACAAAGGCAAAGACGTGAGAATGTAATGCAACAAAATCTTGAGATCTGGGTCTGCTTCCGCGACCTGTGCAGTTTTACTGTAGTGCAAGGGAAGAGATTCCGTCAGTTCAGAGTCCTGCGCATCGATTTGGCAACAAGATGTGGCAGATACATCAAAATTAGAGTCTTGGGCAATCGGAAGACGAGATAGAGCGTATGCATTGCCATGCTTTGCCGTAGGTCTGTACACAATTTCACACTAATACGCAAAAGCAACAAAACTCAACGTTGCCATTTTTGAGCAGTGCATCTAGGAACTGGCTTTGATGGATGAAACAAGACGTCCATGAAGACGAATGCCTCGTCAATATGCTGTCAATATGGTTGCACTATCGGTTGGAGGATAGCATTCACGTATCGTACAGCCTTTATGGCGCCTTCCATGACCACGAGCGGAATACGTCGACTCTATGTAATGCCACCCCAAGACAGCATCGATCCTCCACCTTTTTCTTTTGTTTTGGTTTTAGGGCGCAAAACTGCTATGGTCATTAGCGCCCGGCCCATGGCTTAGGAAACAGTAAAAAACCGAAAATGGAAACCAGCAGCAATGGGAACGAAAGTCATAAAATTGGAGAAACTAAAAGCAGAAGGAAGGCTTAAAAATCCACTACAGAAAGGGGTTGGTTGTCCCCAAAAAAAGCTTCAAATGACTGACGTCATTTCACTGGCACTAATAAACTCGAGTACGCGATCGGCTGAGCGCGTGTCATCTGCTAAAATCGACGATATATCAGGCGATAGCTGTAGACGGGAGCGTAACGGATTAAAATAGGGGCACTCAATTAAAAGGTGTCTTACCGTCCACAGCTGAGAGCAGTGGGGACAGAGTGGGGGAGGATCGCCGCTTAAAAGATGTCGATGGCTAAAAAGACAGTGCCCTATCCGGAGTCTAGTTAAAATTACCTCCTCCCGACGACGCGTTCGGGAGGAAGAGGTCCAAGCACAAGGAAGAGCTTTCACGTCCCGCAATTTATTATGAGGAAGTGTCGACCAATGCGCGTGCCATAAATGAACAACACGACGACATACAACGCTCCGTAGATCGGCGAAGGAAATCGATTGGATAGCTGGCCGAAGAAGAGAGACTGCAGCCTTGGCTGCAATATCGGCCGCCTCATTTCCACAGATACCAACGTGTCCCGGGAGCCAGAGGAACGCCACAGAGACGCCCCCCAGGTGGAGCAAGCGCAGACAGTCCTGAATCCGGTGGACCAGAGGGTGCACAGGGTAAAGAGCTTGGAGACTGAGGAGAGAGCTGAGAGAATCTGGGCAGATTATGTACTGTATCCGCTGATGGTGGCGGATGTAGTGGACAGCCTGGAGAACAGCGTAAAGCACTGCAGTATAAACCGAACACTGGTCGGGAAGGCGAAAGGGATTTTGGGTGTTGCCAACAATATAGGCACTCCCTACACCTAACGATGTTTTCGAGCCGTCGGTGTAAATAAATGTGGCGTCCGTCATTTGTGCACATAGAGCAGCAAATGCCCGATGATAAACAAGTGAAGGGGTACCATCCTTGGGAAATCGACAAAGATCACGGAGCAGGCAGATCCGGGGACGGAGCCAAGGCGGTGCTGTACCCCAAGTTGTCAAGAAGGTTTTAGGAAAGCGGAAGGAAAGAGAATGGAGCAGTTGACGGAAGCGGACTCCCGGTGGTAGTAGGGAGGAGGGGGCGGCCTGCATACCCTACATCAAAGGAGGCGTCGAAAAAAAGGTCATGGGCTGGATTAGCAGGCATGGAAGACAGATGGCTAGCATAACGACTCAGAAGGACTGCTCGCCGATTGGACAGCGGAGGTTCAGCAGTCTCAGCATAAAGGCTTTCCACAGGGCTGGTGTAAAAAGCTCCAGACACTAAACGTAATCCACGGTGGTGGATAGAGTCGAGACGCCGAAGAATAGACGGCCGAGCAGAGGAGTAGACTATGCTTCCATAGTCCAATTTCGAGCGCACTAAGGCGCGATAAAGGCGGAGAAGGACCACTCGGTCCGCTCCCCAGGAGGTACCATTCAGGACACGGAGGGTGTTGAGCGATCGCAGACAGCGAGCCGAAAGATAGGAAACGTGGGAGGACCAGCACAGTTTTCTGTCAAACATAAGACCCAAGAATTTAGCGACGTCTGAAAACGGAAGGTTGACAGGACCTAGGTGTAAGGAGGGTGGAAGAAACTCCTTACGTCGCCAAAAATTAACACAAACGGTCTTACTGGGAGAAAAACGGAAGCCGGTTTCGATGCTCCAAGAGTGGAGGCGATCGAGACATCCTTGAAGACGTCGTTCAAGAAGGCTGGTCCGTTGAGAGCTGTAGTAAATCGCAAAATCGTCCACAAAGAGGGAGCCCGAGACATCAGGGAGGAGACAATCCATAATTGGATTTATGGCAATGGCAAACAGTACAACACTCAGCACGGAGCCCTGGGGTACGCCGTTTTCTTGGGAGAAAGTACGGGAGAGAGTAGTGTTCACCCGCACCCTAAATGTGCGCTCTGCCATAAAGTCGCGAAGAAAAAGGGGCGGCCGACCTCGAAATCCCCAAGAGAACAGTGTGCGGAGGATGATTGTCCTCCAACAGGTATCGTATGCTCTCTCCAGATCAAAAAATATTGGTACTGTTTGGCGTTTCCGGAGAAAATTGTTCATGATATAAGTGGAGAGAGCAACAAGATGGTCAACTGCAGAACGATGCTTTCGGAAACCGCATTGTGCAGGTGTCAAAAGACTGCGGGATTCCAGCCACCAAGCTAACCGGTAATTCACCATACGTTCCAGAACCTTACAGACACTACTCGTGAGAGAAATGGGGCGATAGCTAGAGGGGAGATGTTTGTCCTTTCCAGGTTTCGGAACAGGAACGACGATAGCTTCCCGCTATCGTCTGGGAAAAGTACTGTCGGTCCAAATTCGATTATAAAGGCGAAGGAGGTAACGCAGACTATGGGTTGATCAATGCAGCAACATTTGGACGTGGGTACCATCCGGTCCTGGGGCGGAGGAGCAAGAAGAAGAGAGTGCATGTTGGAGTTCCCGCATGGAGAAAACAGTATTGTAGCTTTCGCGATTTTGAGAGGAGAAAGCAAGAGGTCGCACTTCCGCTGCACGTTTCTTCGGGAGAAACGCTGTCGGGTAATTTGAAGAGATCGAAATCTCAGCAAAGTGCTGACCCAATGAGTTAGAAATTGCGACTGGATCCACTAATGTATCATGCGCGACCGTGAGCCCAGAGACTGGGGAGAAACTAGGCGCGCCTGAGAACCGTCGAAGCCGACTCCAAACTTCCGAGGAGGGAGTGAAGGTGTTAAATGAGCTAATAAAGAATTTCCAGCTTGCCTTCTTGCTATCGCGGATGACACGACGGCATCGCGCACGGAACTGCTTATAGCGGATACAGTTGGCCAAAGTAGGATGGTGGCGGAAAACGCGAAGAGCATGTCGCCGCTCACGTATTGCGTCACGGCATGCCTCGTTCCACCAAGGAACTGGGGGGCGCCGGGGCAATTCGAAGGTGCGTGGTATTGAACGTTCCGCAGCTGTAAGAATAACGTCGGTAATATGGGTGACCTCATCGTCGACGCTGGGAAAGTGACGGTCATCGAATGTCGCTAGAGACGAAAAAAGTGTCCAAACAGCTTGGGCAAACTTCCAATGTAGCGGGCGCATATATGGCAGTTGAGGCTGCAGTCTAAGGACACATGGAAAGTGGTCACTCGAGTGTGTATCATCAAGGGCGAACCATTCGAAGCGCCGGGCTAGCGGAACAGTACCGACCGAAAGGTCCAAATGAGAGAAATTTGTCATGGAGGCAGACAAAAATTTAGGGACCCCAGTGTTGAGGCAAACTAGATCCGCTTGGTGGAAGACGTCTAGCAATAGTGAGCCACATGGACAAGGATGTGGAGATCCCCAAAGCGGGTGGTGGGCATTGAAGTCCCCAACCAGCAAATAGGGGGGTGGAAGCTGACCAAGAAGACGAAGGAGATCAGCTCGTGCCATTGGTGTGGACGATGGAATGTACACAGTACAAAGAGAGAACGTGTATCCAGAAAGGGAAAGACGGACGGCGACAGCTTGGAAGGAAGTGTTTAAGTGGATTGGGTGATAATGGAGAGTATCATGGAGAAGAATCATGAGTCCTCCATGTGCTGGAGGGCCTTCAACGGAGGGGAGATCATATTGGACGGACTGAAAATGAGGGAGAACAAAGCGGTCATGGGGACGCAGCTTTCTTTCCTGAAGACAGAAGATGACCGGCGAGTAGGATCGTAAGAGGATCGACAATTCATCACGATTGGTTCGAATGCCGCGGATATTCCAGTGGATAATGGAAATAGGGTGGACAGAAAATGGAAGAATGTGAGCATGGTTGCCGTCAAGTCAACGACTGCTCAGAGCTTGCGACCGACAGCGTGGAATGGCACTCAGCCGAAGGCAGATGATCCTGATCCATAGGTTGTTTAGGAGCAGCTCCTGCCACCAGCGATCGGCCGGTTGATCGGCCGCCAGCAGTGCGCCTCGGCGACACAGAAGACGGCCGAGGGCGATTTCCGCCAGGTGGTGCTGTAGATGAGACACGCCTTGGCGGAGAAGGAGATGAACAGGGTTTCTTATTAGCCTTCTTGGAAATATGATGTTTAGATGAAGGAGGAACCGATGGTTGTGAAGTTGGGGTACGTAAAAAATCTTCACAAGTATGCTCTTTTTTCAAAGTCTTGGTGTCTGACTTGTGGGCTCGAGATTTAGCAGAACCCGATGAAGGGTGAGCCATAGAGTGGGCAGGCGAAAGTGGTGAGGTTGAACGGGCAATCTTTGCGCTGGCCGATCTGACGACCGTGGTACTAAAGGTGAGGTTGCAAGTCTGCGTGGCCACCTCCTTTGTTGGCCGAGGAGAAGCAAGGACAGTGCTGTATTTTCCCGTCTGAGGCACGGTGGGCTGTCGACTGGAGAATAATTTTCGAGCAGCAAAGGTCGACACCTTTTCCTTCACTCTGATTTCCTGGATGAGCTTTTCGTCTTTATAAATGGGGCAATCTCGAGAGGAAGCAGCGTGGTCACCCATACAGTTGATGCAGCGAGGGGATGGAGGTGGACAAGCACCCTCATCGGCATCCTTGCCACACGTAACACATTTGGCCGGATTGGAACAGGACTGGCTGGTGTGATTGAACCGCTGACACCGATAGCAACGCGTATTGTTTGGGACGTAAGGGCGAACAGAAATTATCTCATAGCCTGCTTTGATTTTCGATGGGAGTTGAACTTTGTCAAATGTCAAGAAGTCAGTGCGGGTTGGAATGATGTTCGTGTCAACCCTTTTCATAACTCTATGAACAGCCGTTACGCCCTGATCAGACAGGTAGTGCTGAATTTCTTCGTCAGACAATCCATCGAGGGAGCGTGTATAAACGACTCCACGCGAGGAATTTAAAGTTCGGTGCGGTTCAACCCGGACAGGGAAGGTGTGGAGCAGTGAAGTATGCAGCAATTTTTGTGCCTGGAGGGCACTGACTGTTTCTAACAACAAGGTGCCATTCCGTAATCTGGAACAAGACTTTACAGGACCTGCAATTGCGTCGACACCTTTCTGAATAATGAAAGGGTTGACCGTGGAGAAGTCGTGACCTTCGTCAGACCGAGAAACAACAAGGAACTGTGGCAACGATGGAAGAACTGTCTGTGGCTGAGACTCAGTGAACTTACGCTTGTGAGCAGACATAGTGGAAGGTGAGGAAACCATTGCGGAAGAATCCCCCATGATTACCGGCGTCTCCGATGGCGCGCTCCTCCCTTGTGGGGGCCCTCTCTGAGGGCACTCCCGCCTTAGGTGATTGTTCACACCTCAGGTCACACCTCCCGACAAACGGACGGAGGGACCAATCGGCACTTTCGGAAGGTATCAGCTCGGGTAATCACCCCTCCCTGGGCCTGGCCGTTACCAGGAGGTACGTACGTGTCCTACCTGTCTACCCGGGGCGGGGAATTACGTGTTACCCCGTCACCGGCTACGCATGGAAATGCGTGGTTCGGCCTTCAGACACGCAGAGGGAGGAAAAAAGAGATAGGGAAAGGAAAGAAGAGGGGTCTCAAACACCGCAGCGGAGAAAAGGGCAAAGAGAAGAAGTAAGGAAAAGAGAAGGACAGAGGAAGGACGAAGACTTGCAAGCGTAGAATGCAAGGAATTGGTAACAGTTTCGAGCGTCCGTCTCCGGACGTAGGCACAAACCATACTCCCAGAGGGGGAGAAAGGGAAGGAAAGAGCCAGAGGTGAGGGGGGGGGGCGAAGATGGGGGATGGGGAAGGATGCGGAAAGGGAAGGTATGCAGCCCGGAAAGGAAGGAGGGCCACATTAGCTCAGGGTCCTGTGCTCGCTACGCACGTATCCACAAAAGAGTTGTGGATCCCCTGGGGGGATCCTCCACCTTGCTGCACTTGCTGTATCTAAGGCGTTCAGCCTGACCAGGTTGCCTCCAAACACATCTCCAACGATTTTCTGGTTAAAGGCATATGCGACACTCATCGGTGAAGAGAACGTGATACCATTCCAGAGCGGTCCATTCAGCATGTTGTTGGGCCCATCTGTACTGCACTGCATGGTGTTGAAGTTACAAAGATGGACCTTGCCATGGACATTGGGAGTGAAGTTGTGCATCATGCAGCCTACTGCACACAGTTAGAGTCGTAACTCGACGTCCTGTGGCTGCACGAAAAGCATTACTCAGCATGGTGGCGTTGCTGTCGGAGTTTCTCTGAGCCATAATCCGAAGGAAGCGGTCATCCACTGCAGTAGTAGCCCTTGGGTGGCATGAGCGAGGCATGTCGTCGACAGTTCCTCTCTCTCTGTATCTCCCCCATGTCCGAACAACATCACTTTGGTTCACTCTGAGATGCCTGGACACTTCCATTGCTGAGAGCCATTTCTGGCACAATGTAACAATGCGGATGGGATCAAACCGCTGTATTGACGTTTAGGCATGGTTGAACTAACCATGTACCTCCTTCCTGGTGGAATGAGTGGAACTGATCTGCTGTCTGGCCCCCTCTGTCTAATCGGCGCTGCTCATGCATGGTTGTTTGCATCTTTGTGAAGGTTTAGTGACATCTCTGAACAGTCAAAGGGACAGTATCTGTGATACAATATCCACTGTCAACGTCTATCTTCAGGAGTTCCAGTAACCGCGGTGATGGAAAACTTTTTTTGCTGTTTTTTTGCTTTGTACCTAGTACTGACACATTACAAGGAACAGGCAAGTCACGGATTGCAAGCAAATGAGGTTGGAGGCGGGTGCACACTATGACTGTTTATCACATGACCTAAGTACTGGAGTTCAGTTTGAAAAAACTCACACTTTTTGCAACAACACTTGGGTCCTGCATCTGACAACACTCGAAAAAGAGTGCGGAAATTGGCAATGAGTTCCTCTGATGTACAGCTTGAGACAACAGTATCGTCAAGGTAGTTTGAACAAAATGGCACTTTTCATTCAGCTGTTCCAAGTAACGTTGCAAAATGGGTATGGAAGTGCTGACAAAGAGCAAACACAAATACTTGAACAGTCCTAAGTGTGTATTTACAACAAACACTTTCTGTGATTCCTCATCCAATGGAATTTGCAGTTAGGCATCTCGCAAATCTATCTTAGAAAAGTAAGGTCGTGCACCAAGCCTGTCCATGAATTTCTCAAGGCGAGGTAACAAATAAGTGTCAACTACTGTCTGTGGGTTGATTGTAGACTTGAAGTCAACAGGAATGTGAATGCAACCACAAGACAAGACTTAGGCGACAAAACGAGAGGACTTTCCCATTGACTAGCATGAATGAGAGCAATTACACCCACTATTATCTTGCAATTCTTTCAATCCACTAGCTACTTTGTCTCTTAAATCAATTATTAGAAGGGGGATGGGCCAGGGAAAACTTAGTGAGTTAGTTGGTTACATGGTCATATGGTATGGTAGCCATTATGATGTGGAATGTGTCAAATACACAAGAAATGCGCATATGAATCAAGATTTTATTCTGTGGTATATATATATATATATATATATATATATATATATATATATATATATATATATATATATATATATAGGGTGAGTCACCTAACGTTACCGCTGGATATATTTCGTAAACCACATCAAATACTGACGAACCGATTCCACAGACCGAACGTGAGGAGAGGGGCTAGTGTAATTGGTTAATACAAACCATACAAAAATGCACGGAAGTATGTTTTTTAACACAAACCTACGTTTTTTTTAAATGGAACCACGTTGGTTTTGTTAGCACATCTGAACATATAAACAAATACGTAATCAGTGCCGTTTGTTGCATTGTAAAATGTTAATTACATCCGGAGATATTGTAACCTAAAGTTGACGCTTGAAACCTCCGACGTTCAGTTGCGTGTTGTAACAAACACGGGCCACGGTCGGCGAGCACCATATGCAGGGACATGTTTACGATGACGACCGTGTTTACGAGTGTGGCTGTAATGCACTGTTGTGGTTTGGTCTAGCTGTCGCAGTGTCCGCATATAGCGCTTGCTGCTATTGTTATTCTGCATTCGTCTCCGCACGCAGACCAACTGTAGTGCACCGTGTTACCAGACGTCTGTGATAGTGTAGTGTTGTAGGAACTGTGACCATGGTGTATTCGAACTCCGAAAAGGCGGAGATGATACTCATCTATGGCGAGTGTCGACGAAATGCAGCTGAAGCCTGCAGGGTGTATGCAGAACGGTACCCGGGCAGAGAGCATCCAACGTGCCGCACATTGCAAAACATCTACCGCCAACTGTATGCAACAGGTATGGTCGTAGCACGCAAACGGGTCCGTAACGGGCCCGTCACAGGAGAGCGGGTGCAGTTGGTGTGTTAGCTGCTGTTGCCATGAACCCACACATGAGTACACGGGACATTGCGAGAGCCGGTTGACTGAGTCAAAGTAGCGTCATGCGCATACTGCATCGTCACCGCTTTCACCCGTTTCGTGTGTCGCTACATCATCAATTACATGGTGATGACTTTAATCATCGAGTGCAATTCTGTCAATGAGCATTAACAGAGAATGCGTTGCAGTTCTACCTGTTTACCGATGAAGCGGGTTTCACAAACCACGGGGCAGTGAATCTACGGAACATGCATTACTGGTCCGTGGACAATCCTCGCTGGCTCAGACAGGTAGAGTGACAGCGACCGTGGACTGTAAATGTATGGTGCGGAATCATTGGCGACCACCTCACTGGTCCTCACTTCATTGCAGGGGCCCAAACAGCTGCAACATACATCGCGTTTCTACAGAATGATCTGCCAACGTTGCTCGAAAATGTCCCACTGGAAACGCGTCGACGTATGTGGTATCAGCATGATGGTGCACCTGCACATTCCGCAATTAACACTAGGCTGACCCTTCACAGGATGTTCGACGGGCGTTTCATAGGACGTGGAGGACGCATAAATTGGCCAGCCCGTTCTCCTGATCTTAAACCTCTGGACTTCTTTCTGTGGGGTACGTTAAAGGAGAATGTGTACCGTGATGTGCCTACAAACCCAGAGGATATGAAACAACGTATTGTGGCAGCCTGCGGCGACATTACACCAGATGTAGTGCGGCGTGTACGACATTCATTACGCCACAGATTGCAATTGTATGCAGCAAATGATGGCCACCACATTGAACATCTATTGGCCTGACATGTCGGGACACACTCTATTCCACTCCGTAATTGAAAACAGAAACCACGTGTGTACGTGTTCCTCACCCCTCATGGTAATGTACATGTGCGTCAGTGAAAAAGACCAATAAAAAGGTGTTAGCATGTGGACGTAATGTGCTGTTTCAGTCTCTTCCGTACCTAATGTCCATCACCGTTCCCTTTGGATCCCTACGTAATTCGGTGCTCTCCGATACACACGATTGAACAGCGGAGGGGTGGTACTCAAGCATCAACTTTAGGTTACAATATCTCCGGATGTAATTAACATTTTACAATGCAACAAAAGGCACTGATTACGTATTTGTTTATATGTTCAGATGTGCTAACAAAACTAACGGGGTTCCATTTAAAAAAATGTAGGTTTCTGTTAAAAAACATACTTCCGTGCATTTTTGTATGGTTTGTATTAAACAATTACACTAGCCCCTCTCCTGACGTTCGGTCGGAGGAATCGGTTCGTCAGTATTTGATGTGGTTTACGAAATATATCCAGCGGTAACGTTAGGTGACTCACCCTGTATATATATATATATATATATATATATATATATATATATATATATATATATATATATATATATATACTACAGTACAGTGTTAAAGATTAATATTTCTGATATTTACCTCATTCCATTAACTGGCACAACATGCATATACTATATTCATAGATTTATATATTCCTATTCATGATTCACCTATGGTATAGAAGGAGTCGTCAAGGAGATGTGACTTCAATTTATTTTTGAAGCTATTACTGTTATCTGTCAGACATTTTATCTCACCTGGTAGTTTGTTAAAAAATTTTATTGCAGCATATTTTATCCCTTTCTGTGCCAAAGGTAGGTTGAGTAAAGGATAGTGTAAGTCTTTCTTTTTTGTGGTATAATAATCATAAATGTCACTGTTGTTCTTAAACTGGTTCATGTTGTTGAGAACAAATTTCATTAGTGAGTAAATGTACTGAGAGGCTGTTATAAGAATTCCCAATCTTTTAAAAAGATGCCTACAAGGTGTGTGACTATGAACCCCACACATTATTCTAACCACTTTCATTTGAGCAGTGAATACTTTTTGTCTAAGTGTTGAGTTACCTCAAAATATTATTCCATATGGCATCAGAGAGTTAAAGTATACAAAGTATGTTAGCTAACTAATTTCTATATCCTCAAAATTGGCAATTACTCTGATTGCAAAAGTTACTGAAACTAGTCGCTTTAGAAGATCCAAAATATGAATTTTCCAATTAAGATTCTCATCTATATGTACACCCAAAAACTTAGTATGCTCTACCCTGTCTACTGACTTCTGTTGTTGTGTTATATTTATTGAAGGAACTGTACTTTTTGCAACAGAGAATTGGATGCACTGGGTTTTATTCAAAGTTTAGAGCAAGCCCATTTGCAGAAAACCAATTAATGACTTTTCCAAGGACCTTATTTGTATCATTTTCAATTAGAGTTTCTCTTACTGGATTAATAACGATGTTTGTATCAGTAAACAGTATTCGTTCAGCTTCTTGTTTCAGATAAGAAGGGAGGTCGTTCACATACATCAAGAACAGAAGGGGACCCATGATTAAACCCTGTGGGTCACCTAATGTAATTTCAACCCAGTTAGATGAAGTTGCAAAATTATTTAAATCACTTGACCCATATAAAGAAACTTTTGTTTGCTGTTCTGTAGGTATGATTTAAATCACTCATATGCTATTGCATTTATACTATAGAATTGTAATTTCTGTAACATAATGTCATGGTTTACACAGTCAAATGCTTTGGACAAGTAACAAAATTCCTACTGTTGACATTTTACTATATAAAGACTCTATTATGTGGACAATGAAATTGTATATCGCTGCCTCAGTGGAACAGCATTTTTGAAATCCAAACTGTGATATACTAAGTATCTCTTTATTGTTGAGATGGCTAACCACTCTTGAGTATATTATTTTCTTGAAGATTTTTGAAAATGCTGGAAGCAAGGATACTGGCCGATAATTATTGACATCCGTGATGGCCCCCTTTTTGTAGAGAGTTCTGACAATGGCATATTTTAACCTGTCTGGAAAAATACCTTGAGTTAGTGATGCATTACATATGTAACTCAGAACATCAGCCGTAATTGCTCCACATTGTTTTATATCTTGTTAGAGATATACTCTCTTCTAACAGAAGATTTATTTTTCAAAGATTTAATAATTTTACTTATTTCAGAAGAGGTTGTTAGGTATAACTTAATCTGACTAAAATTTTTCAAAACTTACTGTTCCATGTACTGCCTGGCTTTTTCTTCTGAACTATTCTCACCAGTTTTTTCTCCTACACTTAAGAAATTGTTGTTAAATACATTAGCTACTTGTGTACTGTTGTATTAGGATGGTCTCATTCTCTTTGATAGTGATATTACCTACGCCAGTGGTTACTTTTCCTGTCTCCCTTCTAACAACATTCCATACTGATTTGATTTTATTGCCAGAGTTGTTAATTTCTTCTTTAACATACATATTTATTGATCTCCTTACAACTTTTCTCAGTGTGTTACAATAATCTTTATAGTGTAAAACTACTTCTGGATCTTTACTAGTTCTTGCTGTCTCATACAGCTATATTTTTCTTTCTGAAGACACTTTAATACCTGTAGTAATCCAAAGTTTGTTTAAAAAGTGTGTGGTGTTACATTAAGTAATTTTCTTTAGGAAACAATGTTCAAAAAGGGATATAAATTTATCAAGAAATATGTTGCATTTATTACTAGCATTTGGCTCATAATATACATCTCCCCAATTAACATTTCTTAAACTTTCTCTGAAGTGCTCTATAGATACCGGGTTGAGCAACCTCACACTTTTTCTTAATGGTTTCTGAACAGTACACCCTGTTAGGTTTTGTAAGTTAATGTAAATGTCGTGTGACTAGGGTCTCTCGTCGGGTAGACCGTTCGCCGGGTGCAAGTCTTCCGATTTGACGCCTCTTCGGCGACTTGCGCGTCGATAGGGATGAAATAATGATGATTAGGACAACACAACACCCAGTCCCTGAGCGGAGAAAATCTTCAACCCAGCCAGGAATCGAGCCCGGGCCCTTAGGATTGACTTTCTGTCACGCTGACCACTCAGGTACCGGGGGCGAACTGTAAGTTAATCAGTTCTGCAACTTGGTCTGACAATCCATTTACCACAGGGAAAGCATGTGTTTATTTTACATCCTCTTTCTTTACAAATACATTATCTATTAGAGTTCTACTGTCTTAAGCTATATGTGTAGGCAAATTGACCACTGATTCTAAGTTGTATGTTAATAACACTTCTAGTTCACTTTTCCTATCAGAATTACTTACGAAGTTTACATTGAAATACCTACAGATTAATAACTTCTTAGTCCGCGGCTCGTAGTCTTGCGGTAGCGTTCTTGCTTCCCACGAGGGGTCCCGGGTTTGATTCCCGGTGGAATCAGGGATTTTCTCTGCCTCGAGATGACTGGGTGTTGTGTGTCTATCATCATCATTTCATCCTCATTCACTCGCAAGTCGCCTTAGTGGCGTTAAAGAACTTTTGGAGCGGTGGCCGAACCGCCCCACGAGGGGTCTCCCAGCCACCAATTCCATACGCTCATTATTATTAATAATAACTTCTTATTTTTGTCTGACAGACAGCATAATAGGTAGTCAAACTTTTTATGAATAGCTCCCAGTCTCCTAATGAGGACCTGTACACTGTTGCTAATATCAATACTACATTATCTCGCTGAAGTTCACATGCACAAATCTCGATGTACTGATCGACACAAAATTTGCTTACTTTTATAGTTTTGTATTTATACCCTTGTTTTATGAAAATGGCAACTCCTCCTTTATCCATCCTTGATGTACAAGTGTAAGATGCTAAATTATACCCGTTTATACTGACACTATCCATCCCCACAGTTACATGGTGTTCGGACAGACAGAATATATCGATCTCATTCTTATTTTTGGGGTCATCTAAACACACTAATAGCTCATCTGCTTTATTTTTTATAGGCTGTGCATTGTCTTTCAATGTAACATGCACTATAAAGTTATTAGCTTTTCCAATTCCTTCTGAAAATATTTCAGGTGTTCAGGGAATTCTTTAAACAAGCTAGCTAGACTGTTCTTTGGTTCAAAAGCAGACACTGAAAGTACATTGTCTCGGATGCTAAGTCCAAACAAATTAAAGGCATCTAAACCGAATATGTTCTCACTGTCTCCTGATTTCAACACAGTAAAATTCACTGTCCAAGTATGAGGTTTGTAAGTGGGAAGCAAACTACACTGTCCAAGCACTGGAATTTCCTGTCCATTGTAAGCAGTGAGGTCCCTGCTAGATTTAGAAAGGCGTGGTGAGCCTAACTCTTCATATGTGACGCGATGAAGCAAAGTTACTGAGGCACCTTTATCTAACTGGAAGTTCACACGACGGCAAGCAGTTTGTAATGTAACAAATAGTTTGTTAGAACGTCTTTGCGCACCACTAGTGCGAGGAGGAGGCTCAACCTTACTCTTACTTGTGTCAGAACCTGTCGTATGTTTTGAAAACACAGCATTCACTGCATGTGCACGAGCCTGTTTTTTGTTGTTTTTTTTTTCGCGAGTGGGCAAAATTGACATTTTTGTGCCATTGCAAACAAACTGCTTGGATATGGGCTGTTTTTACACATGTGTAACATGTTGCGTTATGTGATGGGCAATCCTGTCTTTTATGGCGAACGAAACATCTATGGTAAGATGTCACTAAATTCACAGGCCTGTTACATGTTTACGTGGCTGTCCCCGCGGCTGTGTACGTGCTTGGAGTTGTTGCTGTATGGGGTGGTCGTGAACAAGGGGCGACTCGACCTGACAAATCAGGGCCTGGTCAAACTTGTCGGATGCTATGGCACTCGAATCATATTGCTTTAAGATTTGGAACACTTGGCGAAGTGATGGATCAGAGTACTTTAAGATCTGTTCCCGTATACTCCTACCTGGGACACTGAATGTTTTTGCATCATGTACCATTAAATCACTGTAAAAGTTGCCACAACTACACTTCAGTTTACACTTCCTAGTCATGCCCCTTAATTCTGTCTACCATTGGCGGTACGTCTGTTCTGGTTTTTTTCTGCAAGTGAAAGAACTGATATCTAACTGCACCTACTTGGACTTGATGGTCATAGTATTAGTTAATGCAACGATTACTTGGTCATAGACGAATTCGTCGGGAGACACGGTTGGGAACAGTTTTTGTATTAATGTGAAACCCGCAATCGAAAGGAAGTATTGTAACTTGACAGTACCTTGAACACAATGAACTTGACAGTGTGTTTGAAACTGAGTCAGGTATTCAATCGATTCCTTCTCTGTTTCCTTAAACTGCCGGAATGTTGGTATACTGGTCTGTGGCACTTGCTGGGCTGGTTGGTTGGTCGTTTGTGGTCATGCGGCCGACGCAACTTGCCCAACCAGTAGTTGATGTACCGCCGTCGGTAAGGTAGCGATTTGTTGGTTCTGAAACTGAAAAAACTTGTGTTAGTTCCACCACATTGGCCATCAGCGGCTGAGGCAGGGGGGTGGGAAGTGGATGGTGCAGGAAATTCATGGTTTACACAAATACATTATATCAAAAAGCAAGCAAAGACTCGGTAAAGAGAATTTTTTTTAGTTCTGTGGCTCTTCTGCTGGAATGCATGCAAGAACACAACAACAAATTACCAAATAGAAGCACTTGAAGACGATCACTTCTGCAAGCTAAAACAAGAGAAGCAAGTAAAATCTTGGCGCAAGTTGCTTGTCTTCGATCGTCATTGAATTATCCTCATTCGCCACAGTAGAGTCTTGTACCACGAGGAAGCAAGGGGAGAATGTTATGGTTGGCCGGTATCTTCCTTCTACAACATAAAAGCACACGTGGATTAGTATGGTTCTTTATTTACATGAACAAGAAGCTGTTACTTGAATAGAGTTCATGTTTCATGGTACAAGCTCATCAGTAATAGTCCTCTTGCAGACTGATGTAGAGTACTTACTATTCTGGTCGAAGTAAACAAGTCCCGCTATAGTGGCTAATCTGATCGCTATTTATTGTTGTAGCCTGAGACGAACTGAACCCGCTCTGAGAGTGAACCGACAGATGCCAAACTGGATGAGTGAGTGAGGCCTTCCAGTCACCAGTGGCGGCCTAAATACATGCTGATAATGTGGGGGGGGGGGGGGGAGGGAGGGAGAGGGAGGATGCTGGAAGTAAAGATGAGCTGAGAGCTGCTGTGACTGAGGAGGACGGCATAGTCCTGAATGTATCCTGCCATCTGCCCTGAAAACTGCTGCCTTGGTGGACATCCATGCCTGAGGATGTGTTCTGGGGCGACGATGGTTATTTTGTTACCTCACTTTTCGAATCACACTGGTATCTAACCACAGACGGGATATCATGACAATTACATATCTAAGTTCATGACATATTCCATAACCCTCTTACACTTCTGCAGAAGGGTAAATTACAAGGATCTCAGCAGAAAACTATTTTGTACAGGTCGACAAACATACACTAGTCATATTGTACGACTGTTAAACCCTGCAAAAGTGGTCCACAGATTATGAATAGAATGAAGTGCATTTTAGTAGCCACTGTTTGGAGTCTCCTGTATGTGTGTCTATCGTCATGGCGCCGCCACGAAGATCAAAACCGTCCAGTATCCTAATGGCAGATCAAATACCGGCCTCCTTTGATCTCATGACCCCCAAACAAAGCATCAAGAGAAGGCATTTTGTTAACTGGGAAATTCCAAACTCGCTTCCTGTCTCTGTCTTTTTCAAGAGAGCTTTTCATCTCTCCTTGGACTAGTGTTCCTGTTGACTAATGCTGGCGACAAAGGGAGAGATGACGCAATTTCGGTACCAAAAATAGAGTAACATAATCCATTTGCACTACCCTATCAAATTAATTCTTTAAGAATTTACAGGAGTTAAGTAGATCGATTTAAACACTCACCTCCACCTTACGATTATCCATCTTCATAATAAAACATATTTTCAACATTTGTGTGCCACTTGCAAATGATATGCAAATCAAGTAATGAAATTTTCACCACAAATAGATCATAGCGCTAAATATATTGCATGCACCAATGTCTTATAACACAAACATACCCCTCCACCACAACATGTCCACTAACATACGTGATGAAGAAAGTCCTACTGATTACACAAACTTGCTATCACGAGGTGTGTACCATCCACCAACGACTGGCTAGCCCTGTCCGCACCAGCTGGGAGAGAGACCTGAACATGTGTAGGCCATGCCTGCCAATACCAAACGCATGCATGCCCGCAATACAACTATCAGAAACAATAAATTGATCAGTCGGGAATTTGACGATGCGGCTGGATTTTTAAAGCTCTATTGAATTCCTTAACTGGTCCTCTCTGCTACATTCGGAAGGAAGAGGAAGGGTTTACCACGTGATGGGATAGTGACAACAAATAGATCTGCAAGAGTCAACTGTGATGTTCTGAGAAGCACTAAACACGACACACATAAACCGCGAACCAGTCCGTCGACTAAGTTGTCATGGCTACATGTAAGAGATCGCTATCAATCGGGACCCTGACGTTGTGACTGGGTTTTTAAAGTACTATAGAATTCCTAAATTGGTTCTCTCCACAACATTCAGAAGCAGGAAGCGTCTACTGTGTGATAGAATAGAGACAAAAGCAAATATTGCTGCAAGACAGAGTCCTCTACAGTGAATTGAGAAGCACTAAACACAGCACACTTAAACTACGCTCCAGTCTCTAGTGGTAGCGTCATGGACAGAGATCGCTGAAACACTCACACATCCCATGCACTCATGTTCTGATGTCCACAAGCAGCAAGCCGCTGGCGCCAACGCTCAGAAGTCGATGAAAAGTACAGCCACAGCTGCAGTCATGGAGTGCAAACAGCCATCATTTTGGATCTTCTCTTTTGCAACACACACATCCGCTTCTATACCCACTCATCCAGCGTACTGGTCACTGTACTATCAGCCGCTGTCGTGTGAGAACCAATGGATGAAAACGTTTTAATATCAGTTTACCCCCTAACACAGACCTCCGAGCCATTGCAGAAAAACAAAATGTATGGCTGTGCACACAGCTGCAGTCATACACTGCTTCGATGTGTTACAGCAACAAAACAATCAATCAAACTACTTATGAAACAGCAACACAAGGAGCCTCTCTTGCAACTGATAGTCTGTGGGATATAGTCCTATGGTACGGGCAACAAAACTTTGTACTGATCTTGTGGAGGCAACTTCGGCCACTGGTTACCTGCTCCAGTGAACCAATATATGTATATTTAATGGGGTCATCACATATAGTCAATGCCAGCATGCAGACAGTATTTGTTTTCGACATATCGGAAGACAGGAATGTGGTAATATCTCATCAAGTTCTCTACCATGTGACGTTAGCGGAGTTTTAATAGTTTGTAGTTTAGCTCTTTTCCATGGCATAAAATAACGAGGATAGAGAGAATGTTTGGGTGACAGACATGAATGTAGTGTGTGAGATGCAGATCTTCTTCAGACTGCAATACCTGTATGTTGGTTTGGGACGCACTACAATGCAGTAGCAAAATCCTTGTCCTTCTTTGAGTTCCCATATGATGTGGGGTCTTCCTCATTTTTCAAGATAAGGAACACTGCTGTAACTGGTTGTACTGTCTTGTCTACTACCTCGTGTTGCAGGAGAAAGCTTCATTTGGCACTGGCCTTACACATCGTACTTTGTTGGTGAGCTAGAACAATGTGTTCCCATTTCCATCAAGTGGTCAAAACAGTCCTGTCACATTAACTCAGCTCATCCTGTTTCTCCAAGAGATACAGAAGGTCTTAGATATAGCGCTCTCTGACTTCCATTCAATTCCAACTTCAACTGAAACGATCACATGGACAAAGCTACAGGGATGGGGAGGCGGGACAGAGACAGAAGAACAGTTATAAGATGCAGAGGGACTGTCTCAAAAACCGCGCCAGAGTTTTGCTGTATAGGATCCTTAGCATATATGTTCGGAAAAAAAGAGTGATTAGTTTAGAGGTATAAGAGTGGCACAAATATGATTCACAAGCAGCTCTAATCATTAAAAGATGTCTCCATAGGACCCAACGCAAGTATGCGGTTGAATGGAGAGACTTGATTCCAAATTGCAGACAGCATTTCTACCATAAAACGTAATACCATCAGCGACTCTTGTGTGTGGCTGCAGAACCAAGACCGCTTTTTAAGCGGTGTGACAATAACATAGTCGTTCTGGTCGTTTATTGAATAGGGCAGTCCTTACGCGAATTGTGCGTTGCTGGCGGTAGAATCCTTCTGTGGTCAGCTTCAAATGTTGGTTCTTGTTATAACCAGGAATAACACAATAACCTCTTGTCTGGTTTATTAAATCACAAATCTCTTTTTAACAATTATGTTAGCCAAGCGTCTACCCAGGCTCACACTCAGAAGTAATGCAGAATTAAAGTTTGGTTATACCAATGTCCGAATGTGCATGGTGGGGTGCACGTCCCGTAATTATTTCCAAGTCCAGTGAAGTTCAGTCTCTCCAAGTGAAGTCGCAAGATTTTCCGCCGAGCAGCCAGGTAACCTCGAGTGGTGCGGCGAGTCATCCACAAGCAGCTGGAACACGGTGTACTGCACTTCCCGGTGAGAACTGTCGTTTGCATGTTTTTTTTTTCCTTTATTGTATTTCAATTCCCCATCGGGGCGGGCTGGCAGCAGCATAGGCGCTGCTCTTCAGCCGAAAGACATAGAACAAAACAATAGAAGACATTTAAAAACAGCAAAGGAGAGAATAAGGTGAACATAGATATAAAAAAGGGGAACATCATGGAAGGCAATAGACAAAAAACGGGGTGACTGTAAAATGGAGAGAAAAAACTGTTTAAAAGTAGCACACATAAAAAGCCACACACTGCGACGGTTAAAAGAACACAAGGCACAGTAAGACTGGAGCATAAAGGTAGCAACGGACGGCATAGCACATAACGTAACACTGGCGGCGAACCTCAAGGCAGGACACAATTAAAACACACCTCTTGACGCACACGAGAAACAGCACTAAACAACACTGATGTGGCACACTGATGAAGAGCAACACAGAGGATCTGCCAGGCGCTAGGAGATGAGGGAGACCTGAAGAAGGGAGGGAGGGGAAGAGATGGGGGAGATGAGCGGGGGGTGCGCAGAAGAGGGCCAGGTAGGGAGGGATGTGGGAAGGAGAGAGGCAAGTATGGGGTGCAGGGTCTCAGGGGAGGGGGGGACGGAGGAAAATCCGCTCTGGGAGAAGGAGGAAAGAGGAAAAGGGGGCCCTGGGGAGGGGGGGGGAACAAGGCCAGGCTATAGTTGGAAGGAAGGGTAGATGTCACGGCGAAGTTCGTCATCCGGGAGGGGGAGGCGTTGGAAATTGCCCTGATGAAGGAGATGGAAGGTGTGGAGGTGGAGAGAGGGAGGGATACAGCGATAGAGGCGCGGCAACGGGCGGGGGGTGGAGAGGAAGGAGGAAACCAGAGGGTGTGGGGGATCAAGCCTGCGAACAATGTAAAGGATGCGGAGATGTTGGAGGAACAGGAGGAGGTGGGGGAAGGGGATCAGTTCATACAGGAGCCGTGTGGGGGAAGGAAGGCGGATACGGAAGGCAAGGCGGAGCGCATGGCGTTCAAGGATTTGGAGGGCCTTGTAAAAGAGGGTGGGGGCGGAGATCCAGGCAACGCTGGCATAACAGAGGATAGGACGGATGAGGGATTTGTAGGTGTGGAGGATGGTAGAAGGATGCAAGCCCCATGTCCGGCCAGACAGGAGTTTCAGAAGGCAGAGGCGGGAATGGGCTTTCTGCTGGATGGTCAGAAGATGAGGGGTCCAGGTGAGGTGGCGGTCAAGGGTGAGGCCAAGGTATTTCAGGGTGGGGGTGAGTTGGATAGGACGACCATAAAGGGTGAGGTAGAAATCATGGAGGCGGAAGGAGCGAGTGGTGCGGCCTATGATGATTGCCTGGGTTTTGGAGGGGTTGAGACGGAGGAACCACTGGTTACACCAAGTGGTGAACTGGTTAAGGTGGGTTTGGAGGGTACGTTGAGACCGTTGAAGGGTAGGATAGAGAGCCAGGAAGGCGGTGTCATCAGCATACTGGAGAAGGTGGACTGGTGGGGGTGGCTTGGGCATATCAGCTGTATACAAGAGATAAAGGAGAGGGGAGAGGACAGAACCCTGGGGGACGCCAGCCGTGGGATAAAAGATACGGGAGTTGGTGTTGTGGAGGGTGACATAGGAATGACGGTGCGAGAGGAAGGAAGCGACCAGACAGACAAAACTGATAGGCAGGGCGTAGGTTTGAAGTTTAAAGAGGAGACCGGGATGCCATACACGGTCATAGGCATTTTGGAGGTCAAGGGAAACAAAAATGGCGGAGCGACGGGAGTTGAGCTGGAGGGCCAGAAGGTGAACAAGGTTGAGGAGTTGGTCGTCAGCAGAGAAGGAGGGTCGGAAGCCACACTGGGTAAGGGGGAGGAGGTGGTGTTGAGCAAGGTGCTGATGGATACAGTGGGAGAGGATGGATTCAAAGACCTTACTGAAGACGGAGGTGAGGCAGATGGGACGATAGGAAGAGGCGGCAGAAGGGGGTTTGCTGGGTTTGAGGAATAAGAGGACACGGGAGGTCTTCCACAGGTCAGGGTAGAAGCCAGTAGAGAGGACGACATTATAGAGATGGGCGAGGACAGTCAGGAAGGAATAGGGGCTTTCGCGAAGGTGACGGTAGGTGACACAGTCGTGACCAGGGGCCGTGTTGCGTTTGGACCGGAGGATAAGTTTAATGTCTTGTGCTGTGATGGGAGTGTTTATGTCGGATGGGGGCAACTGCCCCAAGTACTGGAGACTAGGAGCAAGAGGAGCGACCGAGGTATCGGCACGTTCCATGACCATGGGGAAAAGAGAATAATCAAAGTGGGGATCATCGGGGATGGAGAAGACCTCGGAAAGGTGGGAAGCGAAGTGGTTGGCCTTACTGAGGTTGTCAGGAAGGGGGCGATCGTTATGGAGAAGGGGGTAGTGGGGAGCGGAAAGGGAACCAGTAAGACAATGGAAGGCGGACCAGTACTTGGAGGAGTTGATAGGGAGGGTGGCGTTGAGTCGTGTGCAGGTCTGGCGCCAGTCTCGGCGTTTCGTTGCTGTAATAAGGTTCCGGACGTGTCGCTGTATTTGCCGGTGGCGTTGGAGTGTATCCCTGTCACGAGTGCGCAGGAAGGAGCGATAGAGGCGGCGGGATTCACGGAGGAGGAGGACAGCCCGCGGAAGGAGAGTGGGACGGTGTGGGTGGATGGTTTTAGTAGGAACATGGGCCTCCACGGCGTCAGTAATTACCTGCTGAAGGAAGGACGAGGCGTGGTTGATGTCGTCAGGATGGCGATAGGTAAGAGGGTGGCTTTCGACCTGGGCGGAGATGGAGTCCCGGTAGGCATCCCAGTTGGCACGGCGATAGTCATGGACGACCTTGGGAGGGGGTGCAGGGTGCGGAGCCGGAGGGGGGCGATTTGCAGATGTGATGGTGAGAAGGACAGGGAGGTGATCGCTACCTGTGGGGTCAAGGACGGCGACAGTGATACGCCCAAGGATGTTGGCGGAGGCAATGACAACATCGGGGGTGGTGTTACTTTCAGGTCGGGTGTGCTGGGGAAGAGTAACAAGGTCACCTTGAAGTGTGGAGAGGAACTGATGCCACCACCGAAGGGCAGCAGGAGGGCGGCTATGGATGTTGAGGTTGGCGGCAATCACATAGGTGGAGAAGGTGTGGTCAATGTGTGAGATGAAGTCATAAGGAAGAGGAGCAGTGGAGCGGACATAGATGGTGGCACAGGTAATGGTGAGGGAGGGGAAGAAGACGCGAAGGATAAGGTGTTCAGTGGGGTCATTGAGGAGAGGTTGTGGCCGGACAGGGATATGCTTAAGGTGGCCAATCGCGACTCCACCCTGCGCACGAGGACCAGGAGCGTCAGTGCGGTGGAGGATATAGGGGGAGGTGCGGATAGAATGGTGGGGCTGGAGAAAGGTTTCGTTCAAGAGGAAGGTGTCGACCTGGTGGTGGGAGAGGGTGTGCATGAGGAGGTATTTGTTGGAGCGGAAGGAGCGAATGTTCTGGAAGAGGATGCGAGACTCGTGCCGCGCCATGACGGGAAGGAGGGGGGGAAGAGAGGGAAGGGAAGAGACTTAAACTAGGGTGTCGAGGCGGGTGAAGGTGAAATGGGCTTGGTTGTGGGAGTAAGTGGCGAAGGCGTTCAGGTGGAAAACAGAGCGAGCAGCAAGGGATATTTGTTGGAAGGTGTGGGGGCGCTGAAAAGGGTGAATGTTTTGGAGGACAACGGTAATGAACCGGATGATGTCCTCGGCCGTGGGGGGTGGACGGAGGGAATTGTTGGGATGGACAGGGGGATCGACGGGACGAACTGGGACCGTAAGTTCAGGGGTGGCTGGAGGGGGTTTAGCTTTACATTTGTGGGAGTATGTGGGATGGGGGCCATTGCAGGTATTACAGGAAGGAGGAGCAGCGAGGTTGGGGCAGTTCTTAAGAAAGTGGGAGGCCTTGCAATGGTGACAGGTGGGGGGGGTTTGCAGTTGGGAGTCAGGTGGTCATTGTACATCAGGCACCGCTGGCAACGGTAGGATTGGGGAGGGGATTTGGAGGATTCAACAGGGTGGCGACGGTGGTATATCAGGGCACCCTGGGTGAGGAGATGGTCTATGGATGGGGCGGATTCAGAGAATACCCGCATGAGGTAGGTGGGACCAGAGGCATTGTGGATACGGCGGGCAGAGCGGATTTCCAAGTCCGGGTGGGAGTTCAGTTCTACCAACACTTCATCCTCTGATCACCGGGCTGAGCTTGGTGATCACAGCGGTGTAGGTGGGAGGGCGACGGGGAGGCTGGGGCTGACGAGGAGTGGAAGCGGAAATGAAGGGTGTCAGAGAGGCGTGGGGGCCAAACACAACTCGTGGGAGTTTTCGCAGGAGGTCTGTGTGAAAGGATGGGGACGGGGACTTGATAAGGACTGAGTCCCTGCGGGGAATGAGTTGGGAAATGGGAGCACCAGGTAAGTACTTTCGTATTTCCTTGGTGAGGGTACGAGCGTCGAGGAACTTAGGATCGGGAGTTGACAGGACAAAGGTGTGGAGGGTGGGGGCCAAGGTATGGGTGGCAGGAGGAGGGGTGGTGTCCATGGTGACGGCAGGGGGAGGGGAGGTGGTGTTGATTTTTTGTGGGAAGTGGCGGGAGCAGAGTCGCTAAGGACGCGCTTTTGGGGTTTTTTGGAGACTGGAGGCTGGGAGGAGGGGAGAGGGACGGGGAGGAGAGGGAGGTGGCGGGTGGCAGATCCCTGTGGCGTAGCGGAGGCACCGGGAGAAGCAGCTGGTTCAGTGGTGGCGATGGTGGCTCGGCGCGACGTGATGCGTGCGGGAGATGCAGAAGACGAAGCGACGGGGTCGGTGAGAGAGGGGAAGCCAACCACCTGAGGGGCGGCAGCAGAGGCGGCAACAGAGGCGTACGTGAGGGCGGGGGTAGGAGTGGGAGCTGTTGAGGGTGTGGAAGCTGGAGGAAGGGTGTAGAGGTGTGGGTATACAGCAGGGGAGGAGATAGGGGGATGTGTGAGCGGGGGAAGGGGAGGGGAGGCGGAAGGAGGGAGGCCAGGGGCGGCACTCCAGGAAGTGACTGTGGGAGAAGGGGAGGGGGAGGTGTAGATGACGGTGGAGGTGGGAGTACTCATTGCAGACGAACGGCGACGGACAGACGGACGTGCAGCAGGCAGCGGCGGCGTCGGCGTCGGCGATGGTCGGCGGCGAACGGACGGACGAACAGCAGGCGGCGGTAGCGGCGGCGGCAGCGGCAGCGGGTACGACGACGGCGATGGACAGCGAGCAGGCAGGCGGGCGGACGGACGGACGGACGGACGGACGGACGGACGAACGAACGAACGAACGAACAGCGACAGCAGCAAGCGGCGGGCACACAGACAGACAGACAAACACAATCTTCGAAGACGGAGATTCCACCCTGAGAGTAACCCAGGCTTTGCAATCTGACGCTTTCGAAGGAGGGGATCCAACCCTCTAGATGTGTCGTTTGCAGCGGCGGCCGGGTTTATATAAGGCTTTCTAGTTAATGGAGCTGTCGGCTGGGGTCGCTGTTTTCCAGGGAAAACCAATCGCAATGTTTCCTGGCGTAGCCAATTGCTGTGTGCTGACAAACGCGCGCGGGCGAACGCGGCCAGCGATGGTAGCCGCGAGCCGCCCGGAGAAGTGCGGCCAGCGATGTATTTCTCGGCCACGTAAGGGAGCGTGCGTGTAAAGACGGCCAGCGATGGAAGCAGCGGGCCGCCCAGAGAAGTGCGGCCAGCGATGTATTTGGCGGCCGCGTACTGGAGCGCGTTGTTCGGTGTTTGTTAGAAGTGGTGTATACCACAGTTCTCAATAGTGTTCCTCGAAAAGAATATTGTCTTCTCTCCAGGGATTCCCATTTGAGCTAATTGGCGAGTGTAATCCGACAGCTGGAAAAATATTACTCAATGTACAAAGTAACTCTCATGATCAATTTAATTAATTAGTCTATCAGTTAGATATCAATGACGTGCTACCAGCAGGTGTAAGCGAGGGCTAGAGTACCACGTATATGATTGGGGAGTTGGAGCGATAATCCGGCGTTTTTATCGTTGCAGCAGGATCTTTGAACGATATTTCAATGTCCCATCTACGCAGGGATTTATGGCCATCCAGCTATATCATCGAATTTATGAAGTGAAACGTGGTATAAACCTAATATTTACAACTTCTCTGCGTTATTACCTCAAGAAACTTTGTGTGTGGCAAAACATTTGGTTACTTTAAGGAAGTTCGAAAGTGAGGAGGCATCCTGTGGCAGGGATAGATCTTAGCACTTCGTCATGAGCCAAAAATGAGTTTAATATTCTGGTCCTGTGATGCATGGTGTAACAGATATTAAGCTGATAATAATAGATTTTTCTACCTGATGAGAAAATACTTGGAGATAATGTAGACTATGCCATACTGTTACAGGATTTTCACAAGTAACGATACTTTAGCGATGTGAGAAAGCGTGTATGTCCTGATTTCTTGTCCTCGAAACTTACACATATAAAAAGGAGAACTCTACATTTCTCGCAAGGAATTCGGTGACTATGGCCAACAACATCCCTGTCTCGGATTGGGTAGAGTGGATTTTATAAACTGTAGTCTATACTGAGGTGGAATTGGTTAGAACTACTCTATACATCCAAGCCAAAGCAGTTTGTTTCGCAGTGCATAGCGGCTGGCGTCGTTTGTTGCGCTGTGCACCGCGGTGTCGGCAGAAGTGATCACTAGGCTTCATGGACTGGAAGTTGGAGATTAGCTCAGCCTGTGACAGGTGGTTATGTACAAAGAATGCGCTGACATGTCTGATTTTGCCCACGGCAGCGGAGGCTGGCAGAGTGACTAGTATGCTGGATGAGTGGGGTAGAAGCAGAAATGTGTGTTGCGTGAGAGAAGACCCTAAATGATGGGTGTTTGCACTGGACGTACTGATAACATCCGAATTCCACTCCAATCATCCCTGGTTGCCGTCCATGGCTGGGAGTGGTGCACTGTGACACACATGGGCGTCCACGACTGTCGCTGGGGACGCAGCGGTAGTTTGCGCCGTACTCTGAGCATTAGCGCCGGAAGCACGCTGGGTGAGGACATCGGGATATGAATGCGTGGGATGTGCGAGTGTTTCAGTGATCTCCGACATCTAGCCATGACAACTACAGCTACTGACTGTATGGTGATTTAAATGTGTCGTGTTTAGTGCTTCTCGGTTCATTGCAGTGGGCTCTGTCTTGCAGTGGTATTTGATATCGTCTCTATCCTGTCACGCAGTAGACCGTTCCTTCTCCTGAATGTAGTGGAGAAAACCATTTTAGGAATTCTATAGTGCTTTAAAAACCCAGTCGCGACGTCACAGTCCCGATTGATAGCGATCTCTGACATGTAGCCATGACAACTTAGTCTACGGACTGGTTCGCGGTTTATGTATGTCGTGTTTAGTGCTTCTCAGTACATAGCAGTTGACTCTCTTGCGGATCTGTTTGTTGTTGTCACTATCCCATCATGTGGTCGACCCTCCCTCCTCCTTCCGAATGTAGCGGAGCGGACCAGTTTAGGAATTCTATAGTGCTTTAAAAACCCAACTGCAACGTCAGATTCCCAGTTGATCAATTTATTGTTTCTGATGGTTGTACTGCAAGCATGCATGGGTTCAGTATGGGCAGGCATGGCCTACACAGGTGCGGGTCTCTCTCCCGGCTGGTGCGGACAGGGCTACCCTGTAGTCTGTGGATGGCGTGCATATCATATGTTTAGTGGAAATATTGTGGTGGAGGAGGTGTTCGTGCTCTCAAACGTTGGTGCGTACAAGACCTCGGATATATTTAGTGCTACGATCTAATTTTGGTGGAAATTTAATTACTTGATTTGCAGAATGTTTGCATGTGATACTCAAATGTTGAAAATTAGGGCTCATAAGGAGGCATATAGGCAGTCCTTTTCCCTTGCCATAAGAAGAGAAGTGGTGTAGAAACTGAGTTCCTTAGCCGAAACACTTTATAAATTCGATAAGATTTTATTACTATCGGCCATCTCTCCTGACTGGCCATCTCCCCTATGTGGATGGGAATCACAAATTGTTCTTGCATTCTTGTATCCTGAGTAAACCTCTAGAGGCTCTCTTATAGACACACACACAGAACAGAAAAATAGCGCAGTTACACTAGCTTTTGACAACTGTATTACATTTACAAGTGATTTTAGAATACATGGCAACAAGTGAAGTCATGATCACATGAGCAGAAGTAACATAAAATCGATAAAATTACGAAAAACGACGGAAAATATGTATAAATTGATGGAAAATACGCCAAAATGCTGGGGAAATTGAGGGAATACTTGCATGTTTTCTGCTTGGTACCGGAAAATTCTTGAACATGTGAACGAGTGGCGTGCGGTTCCAGGCGCTACAGTCTGGAACCGAGCGACCGCTACGGTTGCAGGGTCGAATCCTGCCTCGGGCATGGATGTGTGTGATGTCCTTAGGTTAGTTAGGTTTAATTAGTTCTAAGTTCTAGGCGACTGATGACCTCAGAAGTCGCATAGTGCTCAGAGCCATTTGAACCATTTTGTGAACGAGTAAATGGCAGTAATAACAATGTGACAAAAAGCTGACATGGTGGCACCGGAAACGAGGGAAACAGTCATTTTTCGTCGACAGCGATAAGACGGTTGGAATAGAATGTATTAACGTGCATGACTGCCAAATACAAAGTAATGAATTTATATATGTCGAATCACAAGCCCAGGTGTAACCCCAAGGTTATCGGCAACCACCTTATAGATTTTTATAAAGCATCCTTAGTTAAAGAGCGTTGTATTACCAGCTGTGGGACTATGGAACTACAATATACAACTACAGAATGGATCACATGTCTGATGCTGTGAGACTGTTCATATTTTTAAACTGTAACAAACAGTATTTACAATGTGTGTTTCTGTACCCTCTACCAATCACAACTACGCAGTGTCAGCTAACAAATACCTTGCAGAACTTTGCTACATTTTTTGACAGCATTCTGCTGTATGTCTATTGAGGTAATAGGGATACATATAAATTGACCGCTGTCTTTGACGCTTTTCCGGAAAAGAGAACCATCTGCCTCTAAATTGGCATAGATCTGCGTTAAAGGGTGATAGAAAGTAGTTGGAGTAATTGGTTGAAAGGTTTTGTAATGAGGTATGATTCAATGGTAGACTGATGCATTCTAGAAGGAGGGAGACGTTGTGTCAGGTCATTTATCATATATTTATCTATATTTTTCCGTTGTTCTCTCGGGGTGTATTAGTTTTTTTAGTATAACCTGAGTTCAGCCTGTACACAACTGCTTTTTTTGTGTGTGATTTAGAGCACTATCTACCGACAATCGTTAACAGCAAACCTCTCCATTCTACAGTCGGCAGAGGTTTTCCCGCGCCTGTGCGATGAATCACGTCCACCCAACCGAGGGAAAACGTATTTTGGCACCCTCCTCTAGACGAACGAAAATGTATGTGAAGTACTCCATTTTACTGCCACGTCTTGGACATAAATCGAGTCATCGGTTTCATAACTGCAGGTATTCGAGATCAGTTACAGAAGTTTGTGAGGTACTGCAATCCCTGTTTATATAATTGCTTAACTGATGTCATGTGGGAAGAGCCTGTTTTCTGTGCACAGAGTTAGTGCTGCATGGAGTGCAATTTCACTGACAAACAACATTGCTATGCATTTGTCGGTTTCCTCCTAAGATGTTGTTTCATACATTTCCCATTGCTGACCATTATTTTATAGGACTGCTGTGAGCATAGCATAATTTGCAAATCATAATTGGATGTGTACAGTGAGTCCTATACACCTCCAGAAAGCTTTATAGTGCATATATCACAAACAATCCATCTTTTTTTCTTTTCTTTTGGTGTAAAAGGTAGTAGTTTTATCATCTTAAAGTTTTTCGCCATAGTGAGTGGGATAGATAATTTGCAGGGTGAATGAATGTCAGGTGTTGAAAATATATGTTCTGCATTGGTGTATGAACAGCGTTGCATTCCATGAGACTATTATATTGGAAACCACACTGCTTTAACATTATAACATATGTAAGTGCAGAACTATGTAGCCTTAGGAATGTGTGTTTACGTTCTACAGTCTTTTTTCTCTTTCCAGTACGTTCTTGGCATGGAATCCGAACACTACAACAGTACTACAGAATTGAAAGCACAAGTGATTTAAATAAAATGTTTCCAACTCCTTCTGTCTGGAGAACTATCACGTATAAATCTTAAGGTTTTCTTCTTCTTAGTCTTCTTTTATATCACCACAACACTCTCAGATGTATCAACTCGTATCTGTATCTGCTGTACACCAAGAAGGGATGTTAATCTCCTCAGCATGCATGCATCTAGAGAGATCATGTGTGATTAGACTGTTGATGTGTGATTGGTACAGAACAGTCTTTGCAGGGCAGTAGTTACAGTATTGGAATGAGAATACTGGTCTATATCACAGGCGTTGGTCGAGTGTGCAGGTTTGGAACATGTATTATGCTCTTTCCGAAAGCAAAATATTGACATTCATTGATTATGTGGAACTCAGCTCGTTCTGTCCCTTAATGAGACATTGAATGTAGCGGGTATAGTGCGCACTTACTTTGAGTCAGTTCCACATTAAATCAGAGACAATGTTGCAGAGGGTTGATTAAAGACAATTGCATAGAGAGACTATCTAGAGTTTTGCTCAGGATGTATGAATGCAAGAATACTTTGCGAGTTCCATCCACATAGGGAGAGATTACCAGTCGGGAGAGATGGCCAATTGTAATAAACTCTTACAAATTTATAAAGTGTTTCCTGTGAGAGCTGATGGATTGTATTGTGTTAATGCTAGTTTAGAAATTGACACAGACCTCAAAGCTGTGGTGGAAAAAAATGTATGGCTGTGTTCAAAACTGTAGTCGTACACTGCTTGGATGTGTTACAGCAGAAAAACAATGTATAAAGCTGCTTACAAAAGAATAATACAGGAACCATTTCTTGTGATTTATAGTCTGTGGGATATGGTCCTGCTACAGTATGGGCGACAAGACTTTACACATTGAGTGACTTGGATCACTGGCCATCTGCTTCAATGGAACAATACGTGGATATTTAATAGGATCACCACATATGCTCGATGTCAACATGAAAATGATATTTGTTTTCGATATATCAGTAGAGAAGGACGTGGTAATATCTTATCGAATGCTCTACCAGATGATCAGTTTTTATAGTTTGTAGTTTTACTCTGTTGGGTGTTATAAAAATAACGAGGAGGCAGAGAGGCTGTGCCATGAATGAAGTCCTTGACACCATTACACTGTCATAGTTCTAACATAGGAATATGATAAACGAGATCAGGACATGTATAGGGTGATATTTATAGACAGTCATTTGGTATCGACGAACCGTAGGTGCTATGCTTCTGAATTTCTTTCTGCAGTCTGCATGTACTCTGCATGGTTGTGAACTTCCTCATGTACGTTAGTGTGCTATTTCTCTTATTGTGATAGCTCTCTACATAGTCAGTGACGGGTGGAGGACTAGACAGTCTTCTAACAAATGGAACAGTGATGCCAGAACGTGATGGGATTTCGAGAGAATTAGCAGGGGTCTGTGACTTGGCAGAAGACATTGCTTGCTTGTGGAAATCATGAGGAGTCAAATGCTGTACATCGAAGACAAGGAGAGTCGTGAGAATACGGCAGGTAAGCAGTACTCTGGCGAAAGGGAAGTTGAGAGGTAAGCTGTATACCACTTCTTCTAAGTATTGTAGGCATACATATTACAACCTCTCATACAAGTCTCGCAATGTGACTGCAAGGAGAAAATCAGGATCTAATAACAAGATTTTTATGGAGAGACAATCAGCAGCAGATGTTCTGCCTCTTGTTTTCTCAATAAATAAGAGACAACATCCTTCTGTGAGTTTTGTATGCCTATAAATGGATGGAGTGACACATTAACAGGCAGACTACATTTACATTTATACATATACAGTTATTTCACAAGCCATCTTATAGTGTGTGGTGGAGGCTACCCTGTACCACTACTAGGTATTCCCTTTCCTATTCCAATCACAATCAGAGGGAGGGAAAAGACTGCCTAGTGCCTCCTTATGGGTGCTAATTCCTTGAAGGTTATCTTCGTGGTCCTTATGCGAAATGTATGTTGGTGGCTGTAGAATCCTTCTGTTGTCAGCTTCACATGTTGGTTTTCAACAGCGTTCCTTGAGAATAACATTGTCTTCCCTCCAGGTATTCCCATTTGGGCTAACTGACTTGTGTAATCCGACTGCTGGAAAAATATTACTCACCGTGCAAAGTAACTCTCATGATTATTGTAATTAATTGGCCTACAAGTTAGATATCAATGACATACTGATGGCGAGTGTGAGTAAGTGGTAGAGTATCATGTATATGATTCTGGAGTTCTATCGATAATCAGGCGTTTTTTCGTTGCAGTGAGATCTTTGGACGAAATTTAAATCTCCCTCCTGCACAGGGAGAGATGACCATCGTAATAAAATCAGCTATATTATCAAATTTATAAAATGATGTGTGGTATAGACCTGATATTTACAACTTCTCTGTGCTGTTATCTTAAGTTTGTATGTGATGAAGCATTTGGTTACTTTAAGAGAGTTCGACAGGGAGGAAACGTCCTGTGACAGAGGTAGAGCATACTCTTAGTACTCCATCATGAACCAAAAATGAGTTTAGTCCAGGGATGGATGACATCAAAGATATTAAGCTGATTCGAACAGAATTTTTTACCTGATGAGAGAACACTAGGAGGAAATACAGCCTATGCCATTTCGTTACAGGATTTTCACAACATTTAGTGATACTGTAGCGATGTGAAAACGCATGTAGGCGCTGATTTCTTCTTTCTTCGAAATTAACTCATATAAAAGGACGAAAACTACATTTTGTGTGAGGAAATCGAGGTGTACAGCCAACAACATATCTGTCTCAGATTGGGTAAAGTGGATTTTCTAACTGGGAAGCGTCTATGTCGGGGTGGTATTGCAAAAAGAAAAATGAAATCATCATGTGGCATTGTTGGATGGGAGGCCCCATCTGGGGAAGTTTGACTGCCAGGCGCAATTCTTATTTCAGGTGAGGCCACACTGGGCGACCTGCACATCGGTGAGGATGAGATGATGATAAGGACCACACAACACCTGGTCCATGAGTGGAGAAAATCTCCAACCCAACCAGGAATCAGATCTGGGGCTCGCTGCATGGTAGGCAAGCACGTTACCACTCAGCTAAGCAGGCAATGGAATTGCAGTTAAAACTATATGACCAAGCAGCAGCTCATTGTTGCACAATGCGCTGCAGCTGGCAGCACAAGTGGGCAAGAGGCTTCAGTCGGCCCAAAGCCACAACTTACCCTGTGATATCACCTCTTGTCTGCGACTGCAGGGACAAGTATTCGATGATGCAGACCATCATGGGCACAGAGTAGTGGCTGCGAATCGATGTGAGTCTCAAGGAGTTCTCCTTCGATCATGTTTGTATGGTCGCAACACACTTGTGCAGGAGTGGACAGCAATCAGGCAGGGCCATGACATAGGTTGAAGAGCTGGTAAGCATTGGTTCATTTCCCATAGCAATGTTGGAGCAATAAGATCCAGAATAGACTACTGAGTGACATGGTGGAATAAAGCACCCTGGTTAAGGTCTTTCGAAAAGCTGAATTTCTGAAGGAAGTCACTACTATCATGGACTCAGTGACATAACCTGTGTAAAAGGTCAAAATATAGTGTAGCTGCTCATAATTTGTATGGCTAGATGCACAGAGCTGTGCATTCGAATTCTGACATTCTTAGTCAAGTGTAGTTACAGTACAAAGTCTATGTGGTTCAAACATCAGAGCAGGCATGGTGTTCTTATCTACCCTTTTTCGATAAGGAAATATATGTCCATGGATTTATCCCAGATATATAGTTGTCCTTCATGAGAAGTAGCTGTGGCAGAAGAGAGGTGACTTGGTACCGTGGTGTGAGCCAGTGCACCTATTATGGTCTGCTGTAGTCATTTGGGTACAAGCAAGGCTGCCGCCAATTACAGATGGCTGCACCATACTGCATGTGATACCAACAGTTTTGTAGCCAAAGGGAGACAAGATCAGTTGGCAAGACATTTGATGTAGGTGATGTGGTGCCATCTGCGAATTAGTGCTTCAAAAGGGGAGTAAAACGTCAACTTTGCACGAGGTCTAGTGGCATCAAGATTGTTTGATTTTATACCAGCCAACCGAATGATGAAGGTAGGGATGCCCAAAGTGGTGTGCTGTTTGTGCTATACCACTGAATACGATCTGTCTGCTAGGGCAAGTCTTTTATCTAAAGGTTCCACCTGGTGTGCAGCCATTGTGTGCTGTAGCTGAGACATAAATCTGACAATCCATAATGTCTAGAGAGTGGGGCCTAGCATTAACTTGGGGTCCACTAGCGAACATAAACAGTGCTATAATTGGAAAGGAGACCCCTCAGTAAGCTGCTCATCATAGACCAACTGTCGCTCAGGTATGCGAGCAATCCATTTTAGCAATGCTGCTTTTGCTGTGTCGTAATTATTATGTGCTGATGAGGTTAGGATAATATCATTGATTAGTCCCGCACAAGATGGCAGATCAACATTACAAATTTTGAGTTGTCGTCTATAATGGCTAATGAAGCATACAACCACTCGACCATCGCAAACATTAATTTTACTTGACCAGTTCAGAAAGGTGGGAGTTTAGGATGTGGTGCAGCTCTCTACTGTCCTGTGAAACCCAATAATGGCTGTACTGCTGAGCTGAGTAGGAAGGCATGACCTGTGTTGAAACAGTGGTTTGCAGCTCATTGGGAGCGCTGTGGTACAGTAGAAGCGGAAGACACTGTTGGCGATATATCTGTTTGCACGAAAATCGAATGCGAATTATCCTCAGAGCTAGTCAGCGTGGATCGGTATGTAAGTTCACTAATAAACGCTCCGCCCGGCGGCCACTGTTGAGTCACAGTAACTGTGTCTTGTGAGATGGCATTTGTGCAAGCTTCTTGTTCTGTGTTCCACACTGCTTGTTGATGTAAGCAACGAGAATACTGAACCATAACCGATGTCGATGGATTTGGAGCAGTTGAACTGCAAGAAACAACGAACGATGTAAATTTCGTGTCAATTGTTTATGCACAATAAAGCGACACAAGGCAGTATTTGGCGAATAACTTGTTTTCTACTGCAGTCAGGATCACCAAAGTAGATGTGAACCTTTGTGTAGTGGAAATGAATACACCAATAACGCGCAAACACGAGTATTACAGGTTTAAACATTTATTTGTAACTCCACCACGGAGAAAGCCACTTCTCTATCGCATCGCTCACCATGACCGGCCTGCCAAAGTGCAGAGGATCCACAGCTTCACTGGGCTGAGTTGGTCAGCTATGTTCTTTGCTCAGGTGTCCCCAGATAAATATCATTGAGTATTGCAGAACATATTTGTGTTTCACGAATAAGGAACTCCCAGAATGTGTTACAAACGCGCAAATGATAAAAGCATGTACAGGCTTTAAAACTGTTCATAGCAAATTTTCTTAGGATTTTGACAGACAATTTGTCAGTAACGGATATTTAATTGTAACAAATAGCATATAGAGTGATAAATCTTCATTGTACCTTTTCCTTAAAACGTCATACTTTTGTAACACGTAAGTTATAATACGGAAACTACCGAAATATGATAACCGATTGTGGTGGCTCAAAAGTAGTGGGCGCGGTCGTCTCATGACTACTCTCCGATTTCAGCCGAATGCCGCACGCACTTCCGAATTTTAGTCACTCGTAATAAATAAACCTAAAGAAGCACTGCGCGGTTCATGAAGAACTTATTTGTCTAATTCTTCATCTGTGTCTACTTGACACTGACTGCTTGCTGTTGTACATTACATTACATTAATATTTGTTCCATAGATCACAAATACTGCATTTCGTAATTATGTGAAACGTGTCAGTTTAACATAAGTTTTCTATACACAATATAACTAATTTTTTTACAGTTACTACTTCATATCTAAAAATTCATCTATTGAGTAGAATGGGTTGTCATCCGGAAATTCTTTTGATTTCTTTTTAAATGTTGGTTGGCAATCTGTCAGACTTTTAATGTTATTTGGCAAACGAACAATGATCTTTGTGGCAGTATAATTCACCCCTTACTGTGCCAAAGTCAGATTGAACCCAGAATAGTGAAAATCATCCTGTGCACTTAGCTATTATTTTTGAATTGGGATGTGATATTAATAAAAAATTTCATAAGGGTATGTATGTATCGCGAAGGCACTGTGAATATCCCGAGTTCCTTAAATAAATGTCTGCAAGGTGATACTGGGTGGGCCCCAGCTATCATTCTAATCACAAGCTTATGTGCAATGAATACTTTTTGTCTTAATGACGAATTGCTCCAAAATATGCCGCCATATGATATTGGGTGGGCCCCAGCTATCATTCTAATCACAAGCTTTTGTGCAATGAATACTTTTTGTCTTAATGACGAATTGCTCCAAAATATGCCGCCATATGAAAGCAGCGAATGAAAACAGGCGTAGTGAGCTAATTTACTGATATGTTTATCGTCAAAATTTGCTGCAACCCTAATAGCATAAGTAGATGAACCTAACCATTTCACAGATCATCAATGTGTTTCTTTCAGTTCAATTTCTCATCAATGCACATACCCAGAAATTTTGAATATTTTGCCTTACTGGATAAAGCCTGGAATTTTAGCAGTAAACATAGATCACAGTCTTGTGTTAATTGATATTGACGGTCTTTTTTGATGTAAAATGCATATGGGCATTATATGGATGTGTTCTTCGAACAAAATACAGTGGCTGGAGCTCTGCTTTGGCACCCTGTCACGTCGTGACCTAGCGCAAAACGATCTTGAAGATCATATCGATACGTACATCGAATTTCGAATAAGACCTAAGTCGATAGACGACATTTATTTACTGAAATAGTTATCAAACATTTGTGACCGGGCGGGAGGTGATTTAATTAAAACAACATTCTCGTAGTTATGACATTTGATCAGCCAAATTCTTAAATTATATTTAGTTCAAGAGTATGCAGTTTGGAGATAGAATGAAAAAAGTGTTGCCTTTGCTGGCAGCAGCTGTTTTGATTTATCACGGGACTCTGTATTACATGAAACCGGTCTATGCACCTGAAGGTGGAAAAAACGCCCAGAACAATAAGAAAGAGAGTTGATTACAAGAGTATATGATTGTGTGGATGGACAAATTTAAGTAGATTACTTCTGTGTATAGTAAACATTGTGAAACTTTTTTATTACGTGCAAGTTGCCGGAATTGGACAATTGCCAGCTGTACAACAGCTAGTGAGGAAAACATTTTGAGTTGTAGATACTCGGCTAGTTATGAGAGTCAGAAGACCAAGAGGAATTACAAATACACAAATCATTATTGTCTCTTTTATAGGCATCCTTGGAGGCATTTATATCTGGAAACCAGTACTACAGAGAACTGTTTTTAGGAAAGAGGGCGTACCTGAGGAAATCCCAGACAAGTGAAAATACGTAAGTGCCATTATGTTGTTCAGATATACCGACAGTAGTGGGTAAAGTTGTTGAAGTTGCTTACTTCTCACAGTAATCTCGCCCTGTCATCGATATCTGGGAGTGTAAAATGCTTTCTTGCAGTAATACCTGTGTTTTCTTGTGTGCTGCTATGCGAGACTTAATCGTAACAATGTACATTTTTCCGTTTATACTTTAAACATTGGGTATGGAAAATAAGAAGGTAAATTGTTCATATTTTTGAAGGCTGATAGCCATTTGTATTGAATCCTATAAATAATTCAGTGCGCGCACACACATAGAAACTATGTTTTAAATTTTAATCAAATGTTCCGCAACAAAATATCTGGCAGAAAGTGGACTTATGAGTTATGGTTTCTTCTTATAACTTGTTTTATGAACTTATAAACGTTGTCGCTAACCAACGATTGATTTCATCTAAATAAATGCGTAGAAGCAGTTTGCTATTCATGTCAGTAGACTGCATATTGTTGAGCAGTATCTACTATCCTTCTAATATTGATGGATATTCTACCCATTGTTTCAATAGATGAAAATATGAATAACATGGAGTAGAATTATCTCCTTGCGTATTTAGACTATTATCGTAAGACTTGAGGTGCAGGGTTTGCCACAACTTGATACTTCTTTTATTTCTCTCAGTTCTTCTTTATCAACCTACTTCTGTTCCCATTGTCACATTAGTTATCAAACTGACTGCTCCCTTTCTCTCTTTTAGATATTATGATTTACTGTCTTTTTTTTTTCTGTGAAGCTGTCTTGCTTGTTTCTTTGGTTCAGGCCCCTGCATGACAACCATATTTGATCTTCAGTAGCCTATTTCCTTCAACGTATTTTTCTCTCTTGTGACATTAAGGTATGAGTAATCTAGCACTTAATCTACTTTTTATCCATGTCTGTATTTAATATAGTAAAATAAAATGGTGAAAGGCAGCCATTCATTTAACTTGCCTACAGCTGATTAACGACCCCACAGGCATGCTAACTCATCCACCCATGTCTGTGGCACTTCTGATTATTTATAAGTTGTTGCTCAGGCTGAGAAGAGAGTGAGGGTGGGATAACCAAGTGACCACTGGGAGAGTGTACAATGTACAAAGCATGGAAGAGTTAGGTAATGGAGGCATAATACAGGAGAACAAAGTGGCTATCAGTGAAAATAAGAAAAATAATGGCAGACAAGATGACTGTCTTTTATTTTATTCCACTTTGCAGATTTACGTAAATGTGATTTTAAGCAGTATCAAAGAAGGGTATGTTTCTCACAATTAAACATATAACATGTGTTTATCCTGCATATGTTTGCAGATAAGTTGTAGAAATAATGGTTTCTATACAAGAGGAAGGGTAAAGGGTTTTATTCTGACAGCATGACTTGTATTTTGAGGAAATGAGGGGTTCTATGAGTAAAATCAATTGTCGCCTTTTGCTCTACCAAAGGCAATTGCTGAAAGGTATGAGAAATTCACTCAGAACATGGAATTGAGAGGAATGAAGGTAAAGGAAAGCGTGCGATTCCCTTTGTCTGCCTTGACCTGGGTCATAAGTGTGTTGTGTCGTGCGACATCATTGTGGTGCTGTGTTTTTGAATCAGGTCTTGTTTATAAAAGGCATATTGTATTTGGTAGTGCACACCTGTGGTGGATGTACATGTTTGAATGTGTTTGTGTTAGGTTTGATATTCCCTCATTTAACTTTGTGCAGTCATTCTGTGAAGTTACTGGAAGAGTGGGCTCAAAAGAAGCCCTTGATACCAAAAAAACAAACATACAGCTGCAATACACAGTATTGTAACATTCCCTTCACCTATACAGTTCAAATGATGCCAATGATACCAAAATACCTCGCACAAATCAAAAACCCAGAATCCCCAGAGCCACTTAACCAGTAAAACACAAATTAAAAAAACTATACATAAAAACAAATGAAAAAATTGTAAATAATGCATTAAAGACAAAATAAAACAAAGAAACACACACACACACACACACACACACACACACACACACACAGAGAGAGAGAGAGAGAGAGAGAGAGAGAGAGAGAGAGAGAGAGAGAGAACGAGAGAGAGAAACTAAACAAAATCCTTCAAAACAAACCCAACCCCCACCACCCTTTAACCAATCAAAACCCACTTCTAAACACAATATCCACAAAGAAATATAACAAAGACCATTCTCACGTTCCTTTAAAAAGAATAAGTTCTCAGGAAAGAAAACACAATAACTCCTCAAAGATGTAAAGATTAACGGTAACAAAAATAATATGCAATTAAAACAATTTCCCTGATGGCAAAACTACCTCTCTCAAACCAGTGACCCCCTTGGATAGATCGCCAAATACTGTCCTGGGGACACGACCATATATGCCGGTCCTTGTCGAGTCTGAAGCCAGTTTCACACACACAACACCTCATGTAGTATGCAATTGAGCCGAACGACTACAAAAACCTTATTGTAATCATTATATCATCAGCCAGGACAACTCTTGAGTTAATAACTATTAAATTATTCTGTCATATCCATCTCTAACAAAAAATAATAAAAACACTATTACATTTCAAGGTCCATAAAACATACACAACACTCATTATACCCAAAGCAAACTCAAATGCATGAAACAATGAATCGACATAACTCGCTAACAACACAAGTCAAGTGAAGTATGAGTCCTGTGGCTAATATTTGTTTGGTATGACCCTTTTGTTTGTATTGTCACATATTTAGCTCATCCCCAATCTTTCTGTGGTTGCCCTGTTAGTTTAAGTTTATTGCTGGACTGAAGCATTCTCATGTTATTTTTATTTTTCTATATAGAAAGGAATTGGACATTTCCTGCCTGAGGGCATTGATTTATATCAATGGGGCAAGTTGAAAATTTGTACTGGATGTGGATTCGAAAGCAGGTCTCCTGCTTTCCAGGAACTTGCACACACACATTTGGTTATGTGTGTGTGTGTGTGTGTGTGTGTGTGTGTGTGTGTGTGTGTGTGTGCGAGTGTATACCTGTCCTTTCTTCCCCCTAAGGTAAGTCTTTCCGCTCCTGGGATTGGAGTGACTCCTTACCCTCTCCCTTAAAACCCACATCCTTTCGTCTTTCCTGATGAGGCAACAGTTTGTTACGAAAGCTTGAATTTTGTGTGTATGTATGTGTTTGTTTGTGTGTCTATCGACCTGCCAGCACTTTCGTTCGGTAAGTCACATCATCTGTGTTTTTAGATATATTTTTCCCACGTGGAATGTTTCCCTCTATTATATGCAATCATTAATTTGAACCCAACAATTACGTTTGTTATTGTCACTGTTGCATTTTGAATTCTTTCCTGTCATCTTATTTTCTCTTTCTTTTTTGCAAGTAGTTTCACTTTGTATTCACCTTCTCCTCTTTACCGAATTTACCATACAATTTTATCCCGCCTATATATACTCAATAATGCGTAACCCACTTCCAAACCATAACCAAAAAAAATTTTTTTTTCCTCTTTCAACAATACTGCTGCTACAAAATCCACCGTTTCCAGTTCACAAACAGTTCCTTTCAGCTATTAAACAGTCATTTCGGCCAGTTCCAATAACTTTCGCTTTTTCTCCATTTCCGTTTTTCCCACGTCACTGATCTTTTTCAGCCGCTTCCCACAGGTTTTAACGTCATTATTTCTTTGTCAGACAATTGTTAGTCTCATTTTCACAATCTGCCACCACAAAACCATTACATTTACATGCAGTTTTTTCTAAATTTTCCCGAATTGCTCCACCCTTTAACGTGTTTTGGCGGCAACACAACCACATAACCTTCGTGCACATAGTTGTCTACCAACCCAAGTTCACCACAGGATCAACATAGCCCAGCTATAACCAACACCTTTTCGCCTTTTTTCACATCAGATCTCCAGTTGCTTTCTAGTTCACCTTATCTCTCGCCATATATTTTTATTTTCATTTTCATTTCAGCCTCATGTTACACTTTCCACCTTCTAATACCATGTCACCCTCACAACATCCCCACGACGACCCCATTAAGTTTTATTTACATTCCCTCCGCAAACATGCCTTCGCCCTAGCCAGATTACACACCCATATTTTATTTTCCCAGGCTTGTCTGACATTTGGCATTACCCCCAAAGGCCTCACACAAAGTTCCCATCTCTGGCTGTAATCCTTCTTTCCATCAGTCCCTATACCAGTTCCAAACTGAACAATCCATTGCCCTCACCCACCTAATCCTTCACCTACACATCAACTCAGCCAATGAACACACCCGTCAACTCCTATCCTTAATAAAAGTCCTCAATCTTTCCTCTCCCACATCCACACCGGCTGTTCAGAGCATCCTCCTACAGGAATTTTTAGCCTTTACAAATGTCTGCTTAAACACAAACATACCCACAAAATTCAAGCTTTCGCAACAAACTGTTGCCTCATCAGGAAAGATGGGAAGGAGAGGGAAAGACGAAAGGATGTGGGTTTTAAGGGAGAGGGTAAGGAGTCATTCCAATCCCGGGAGCGGAAACATTCCACGTGGGAAAAATTAAACTTTGACAAAACACAGTATATACAGTTCCACACAGTAAATGGAATGACACCATTAATGAATATAGACTTCGATCAGAAATCGGCAGCTAAGGTAGAATATTTAAAATTTCTAGGTGTATGTATTGATGAGGGGTTGAACTGGAAAAATTGAGAAATTCTTTTAATTTCCTTTTAGATGCTATATGGCTATCTGTCAGACTTTTGATGATATTAGGTAAGTGACCAAAGACTTTCGTGGCAGCATAATTTACCCCCTTCTGAGCCAAAGTTAGATTTAACCTTGAGTAGTGAAGATCATCCTTTCTCCTAGTATTGTAGCCATGTACACTGCTATTACTTTTGAATTCGTTCAGACTGTTAATAACAAATTTCATAAGTGAATATATATATTGTGAGGCTACAGTGAAGATCTCTAGCTCTTTAAATAAGTGTCTGCAGGATGATCTTGGATGAGCTCCAGCAATTATTGTGATTACACGCTTTTGTGCATGAACACTGTTTTACTCAATGATGAGTTACCCCAGAATATGATGCCAATTGAAAGCAGAGAATGAAAATAGGCGTGGTAAGCTAATTTACTCAGATGTATATTGCCAAAATTTGCAATGACCCTAATAGCATAAGTAGCTGAACTCAAACGTTTCAGCAGATACTCAGTGTGTTTTTTCCAGTTCAACCCCTCATCAATACATACACCTAGAAATTTTAAATATTCTACCTTAGCTACCGATTTCTGATCGAAGTCTATATTTATTAATGGTGTCATTCCATTTACTGTGTGGAACTGTATATACTGTGTTTTGTCAAAGTTTAATGAGATCCCATTTCCAGAGAACCACTTAATGATTTTCTGAAAAACATCGTTTACAATTTCACCAGTTAATTCTTGTCTGTTGGGTGTGATAGCTATACTTCTATTATCGGCAAAAAGTACCAGCTTTGCATCTTCGTCAATATAGAATGGAAAGTCATTAATATATATTAAGAACAGCAGAGGACCAAAGACCGAATCTTGTGGCACCCCATTCTTGATTGTTCACCAGTTTGAGAAATCACCAGTTTTTTGCATATTATGTGAACTGCTTATTTCAACTTTCTGCATTCTTCCAATTAGGCATGATTTAAACCATTTGAGCACTGTCCCATTCATACCACATGTCCCATTCATACCACAGTACTTGAGCTTATCTAGAAGTATTCCATGATTTACACAATCAAAAGCCTTTGATAGATCACAAAAACTCCCAACGGGTGACTTCCGGTTACTCAAAGCATTTAATATTTTATTATTGAAAGTATATATAGCATTTTCTGTTGAAAAACCCTTCTGGAAACCAAACTGACATTTTGTTAAAACTTTATTTTTGCAAAGGTGTGAAGCTACTCTACAATACATTACTTTTTCAAGAATTTTGGATAAGGCAGTCAGAAGAGAGATTGGGTGGTAGTTGTTGACATCAGATGTATCCCCTTTTTTATGCAGTGGTTTAACAATGGCATACTTCAGTCTATCTGGGAAAAAACCCTGCTTCAGAGAGCTATTACATATGTAACTAAGAATCCCACTTATTTCTTGAGAACAAGCTTTTATTATCCTACTGGACATGCCATCAATTCCATGTGAGCTTTTATTCTTGAGAGAGTTTATTATCTTCCTAATTTCAGAAGGAGATCTGGGTGGAATTTCTATTGTATCAAATGGTGTGGGTAAGGCCTCTTCCCTTAACTGTCTTGCTTCTTCTAATGAACATTTAGATCCTATTTTCTCTACAACATTTAAAAAATGATTATTCAAAATTTTTTCGACTTCCGGCTTGTTGTTTATCAAGTTTCCATTCGCTTTGATGGTGATGCTGTCATCTTATACTCTTGGTTGCCCTGTCTCCCTTGTAATAATATTCCAAATTGTTTTGATTTTGTTATCAGAGGTATTAATCTGACATGATTCACGTGCTTTTGGACTTTTTAATAACCTTTCTTAATGTAGCACAGTAGTTTTTATAATATTTGGCTGTCTCTGGGTCATTACTCTTTCTTGTTGTTAGATACTTCCATTTTGTGGTTACAGGATATTTTTAATCCTTTAGTAAGCCAAGGTTTTTGCATGGGTTCTTACAATTAGATTTTACTACTTTCTTGGGGATACTGTTTTCAAATTCTCTTACAAGTGTATCATGAAATAAGTTATATTTTAAATTAGCATCGGGTTCCTTGTACACCTCATCCCAGTCTAACTGCTGAAGATTTTCTCTGAAATTTCTAATTGTTGAGTCATTAATTGAACGCACAACTTGGGAGGGTAGTTTTGAATTACTGAATGGAGGTATGTCATATACTGTAACTAGCTGAGCATCATGATCAGAAAGCCTATTCTCAACAGGACAAGAATTTATGTTTTTAAAGCTATCTTGGTCTATAAACGAGTTATCTATCAATGTGCTGCTGTCCTTTACCACCCGAGTAGGGAAATAAGATGTCAAATTGAAAGAACCGAGTAAGACTTCCAGGTCATTCTTCCTATTACACTCTTTCAGTGAATCAACATTGAAGTCACCACAAATAATAATTTGTTTTCCCCTACCTGACAGATAGCACAACAAGGCATCAAAGTTTTCCAGGAATAAATGAAAGTTTAACGAAGGGGACCTATATACTGTTACAATTATAAAAGCGCCCTCCTTCAGTTTAAGTTGACAGGCACATGCTTCTATATGTTGCTCTAGACAAAACTTTTTTTGTGTCTAAGCTTTCTACACAGTGATAACTTTTGACAAATATGGCAACTCCTCCTCTCACCTTATTCTCTCTAGTCATATGTGCAGCTAGTTTATAACCAGTGATATTTTCCTTTTCCATATGAGACACAGTGTGATGCTCAAACATTCACATATGCAGTGCAGAAAGAATATCTTACATGCCTCTGTGCCTGCTGTAATTAGTTTAATATTGTCTTTGCGATCCCTGTGGATGTGATATCTAAGAGATTATAATATGTTCCTGTATTAATCACTTGAAATTGGTTCTTTGTAAGCAGATTTTCACAGGATAGTTTGCTCATCTTCAAGTGTCTGTCAATTCAGTTTTTTCGGCATCTTTGTGACACACTCTCATCAATTGAACGATCCTGTGACAGTTTGTGCTGTCCTACTTTGTATCCATTCATATCCCCTGTTGGTTCTGTTTGGTGAATGTCCCACAAACTTCTGTAATATTGCAGGATGAGTTGTATGAGTGTTTTGTATGTAGTCTCCTATGTAGTCCGGTTGCACTTCCCTAATATTCTACCAGTGAACCACAGCCTGCCTGCCACCTGCTTTACCTACAACTGAACCTGTGTGATCATACCACTTCATATCCCTACAGATTGTTACATTCAGGTATTTGTAAGAGTTGACCAATTTCATCTGTGACTCATTGATATAATTGTCGTAGGCTACAATTTTTTTTTCCATCAGAGCATTTCATTTTGTGAAGCCCACAGTTCTACATTTCTGAACATTTAACCAAGTTGCTAAGCTTTGCACCACTTTGAAATCCTATAACACAAAGTAACTGAGGTTATTATTAATATTTTCTGCAAGGTCATTAATATAGTCCATAAATAGGAAGGATCCTAACACACTTTCCTATGGCACACCCAAAGTTACTTCTACATCTGTAAATGACTCTCCAACCAAGATAACATGCTGTGTCTTCCATACCACAAGATTCTCATACCAGTCACAAATTTCTGTTGATACAATATAATATCATACTTTTTATAATAAATCTTTGTGCCTTATCTTTACAGTCTCCCACCATATCCCAAAGCCCCACCGTCTGGCCACAGAGGAGCATTCCCCTCATAACTCAGTACCACCCAGCACTGGAGCACCAGGGTTTCGACTACTTCTCGTCATGCCTTGAAATGGGAAATGTCCTGCCCAGTATTCTTCCTAACCCTCCCATAGCGGTATTCCACCGTCCTCCAAACCTACACAATATACTCGTCCATCCCTACACAATACCTGCTCCCGACCCCTTACCCCATGGCTCCTACCTCTGTGATAGACCTAGAGACTGTCCCATACATCCTCCCATCACTACCTACTCCAGTGCGGTCACAAACATCACCTATCCCATCAAAGGCAGGGCTACCTTTGAAACCAGTCCTGTTCTCTACTAGCTAAGATGCAACCACTGTGCTGCATTCTATGTGGGCATGACAACCAATAAGGTGTCTGTCCACATGAATGGCCACTGGCAAACTGTGGCCAAGAAACAAGTGGACCACCTGGTTGCTGAGCATGCTGCCAAACATGACATCCTTCATTTCAGTGACTGCTTCACAGCCTGCGCCATATGGATCCTTCCCACCAACACCAGCTTTTCTTAAATGTGCAGGTGGAAACTATTCTCTGCAATATATCCTACGTTCCCGTAGCCCTCCTGGCCTCAACCTTCATTGGTCATTGTCCTCACCCATCCAGCCTCCCTGTTCCCATTCCAGCTCTATACAGCCCTCACTCCACCATTGCACCCAGTCTATTTACTTCTCTCCTTTTCTGCTACCCTCCTCCCCACCTCTCTCTCCACCCCTACCCTACTATCCCTCCCCCTCCCTGCCCCAGTCTCCTCCTCAACCCCACACAGTCACTACCCACCTCATGCACTGGTGCTACTGCTTACAGTGTGGCTACAGTTGCCTGAGACTGCAGTCATGTTTGTGCGAGTTGCATTTGTGTGTGTGTGTGTGTGTGTGTGTGTGTGTGTGTGTGTGTGTGTGTCAGTAACATATTTATGACAAAGGCCTTACAAGCCAACAGCTTTATTTGTGACAGTCTTTTACTTATGCCTATCTGCGACTCAGCATCTCTGCTATATGGTGAGTAGCAACTTTCCTTTTCATAATATTGTTACATTCCATCCAGGATTTTCCATTGTTTGATTTTTGTAATAAACATAGATATGGTATGGAGTCAGATGCTTTTTTTAAATAGAGAACTACTGCTTCTACCTGCCTACCTTGATCCCTATCTTTCAGTATGTCGCGTGAGAAAAGAGCAAGTTTGGTTTCACATGATCAAAGTTTTCAGTAGCCATGCTGGTTGGCTCATAGTAGTCATTCTGTTCAAGATTCTTCTTACATTTGAGCTCAGAATATGTTCTAAGATTTTAGAACAAATGGAATTCAAGGCTATTGGATGGTAGCATTATGATTCACCTTTGCTGCCCTTCTTGTAGACAAGCGTGACCTGTTCTTTCTTCCAACTACTTGGCACGGTTTTTTGTTCCGGGGATTGACGGTAGGGCCTGCATTATAGTTAGAAGATTGGCTAACTCAGTCACAAATTCAGTATAGAATCTGATACTGATTCCATCAGGCCCTGGAGCTGTGTTCAGTTTTAGTGATTTCAGCTGTTTCTCAATGTCACTGCCACTAATATGTGTTTCACTCATCTTTTCAGTGGTACTAGACTTAAATTGATACAGTACTCCTGAATTTTTCTTTGTGAAGGGTATTTGAACAACTTAGTTTAGGATTTATGCTTTTTCTTTGCTATCCTCAGTTTCAGTCTTATCCATGAGTAACTGGACACTACTTTGGAGCCACTGACAGCCTTTACTTAAAACCAGAATTGTTTCAGGTTTTGTAAAAAAACTTTTGACAATATTTTGCTACAGCTATCATTGAAGGCTTCGTGCATGGTCTGTTGACATCCAGACACGTTTCATTCAGCATCACTGTATCTATAGTCCTATGCTTTCTTTTACACATATTCTGCAGTAGTCTCTGTTGAAGTAAAGGTAGTTGACTGTGTGTGTGCAGGGAAAGGGGGGCGGGGGATGAGGCTTTTTTAAATTAGCTGATTCTCCATCCAGTCCAGTTAACAGTAGATGTAGGAGACGTGGAAGTATCTGTGTAAGATCCAAAGATGTGTCCCCAAGGGCAACAGTATTAAAATTCCAGTGGTTAACTGCCAAAGCATTCACAAAAAAGTGCCAGAGTCTGTGTAGATATAAACTGAAGCTGCGTGCGAGACTTTTTGGGCAAGGCACAGTATCGGAGGTGGGCATAAAATTTTAACTGAACATTGTTATTTACATCAGCACTAACAATTTTATTTTCTTCAATATCCTCATTAACAATTTGCAAATTTTGTAAGCCTTTTGTTTGTCAGTATTAGTGATAACTGTTATTATCTCATTACTTTTACTGTTAGTATTCCTAGCATACATTTCTGTACTTTCATTTACATCCTCAAAATTTTTACCAGTTTTGCCAGTATCCTTAACAGGTGATATCTATAATTTTTCATTGAGAGGTGCCTCCATTTTATTGTTACTCTTGTCAAAAGTCTTCCCTAGTTTGTCCAAAGGTTGACACACATCATCATGAGTAATTTTTACACTTATATTCCCTTTAGTTCCATCCGCATCTCTCACAACCTGACTATTCGCTTCATCAATATTATCTGCTAAGCCTAAGTTTTCTGCGTCATTTCCTACGTGTGCTAAATCACTCATTCAGACTTCTTGGTCTTTCATATCACGTACTTGAAAATTCATTTCAGATTCCTCTGTCTTTCCAAAGATACCAATCAAAATATATTCGAAAAACTGTCAGTATTGTTCTAACCCAAGAACCCAGTAACTTTAGTAGATGAAAAAGCATAAACACACAAGAGACAAAGTACATATAACAGACAAGGCACAAGTAGCCGGTAGGTACTTGCATTCTGGCTACATAGTCATTAGTTTTAACAGGGGCACAGTCAGCAGGCTGCATACGCAAGTGCTGTCGCATTAGCGGGCCGGGTGGCCTCTGGTGGCCGAATCAAGCACACAAACTGCATGCAAGAACTATGAAGCGGCGCACATATAAATTTGGTAGTTACAGCAAGTATCTCTTAATTTCCTGTGAGTATCCTTATCACCTGCTTGTATTTTTCATTTATACTCTTATCAAATTGATAGTATTCTAAATAGATTCTTCTGTCGTGTCAGTGAGATCACTTTGTTTCATAACAATATTATCCCATATGTGACTGTAGGCTTTCCTGGTGTAAACTGTTGATGAAGGTTTCTTGGGTCTCCAGCTGGGTGGTAGCATTGATATCTCACGACGTTTTGGGAAGTGTCATACTCCCCATCTTTGGGTGAAGTGTCGAGATTCGTGGAGAGTGGGCTATTTATATGCGCAGTCACCCCCCTCCACTAGACTTCAGGTGGCTGCAGTGGACCAGCGGCGTGTGCGGTGGTGGTGGGGATGACATTCGCCCCTGGCGGCCGCGTTCGGTTCTCAGTGTAAGCATTCTGTCTGCGTCCGCGATGGAGGATGTTGACAGGCGTGCTTCCGATGAACTGCCGCTATTGCAGGGTTCCATGCTGTGCTGAGTTGGTATCAGTCATCTCTGTTGACCAGATTGTTGTGAATCCTTATTTCTATGGATTCTTTGATAACGCTTTCCCAGAAGGCAGATGCTGGCACAGTGCCTTCGTGTTTTTGAAGTTGAATCTCGACACTTCACCAGAAGATGGGTAGTATGACACTTCCCGAAACGTCGCGAGATATCAACGCTACCACCCGGCTGGAGACCCGAGAAACCTTAATCAATATTATCCCATGTTATATTAAACTTCAGAAAGAATTCTGCCCTCCTATTGAGGTCTTCATGATTTACATTGATAAGAGCCCATATTTCATTAAATTTGTGCTGACTTCACTTAATTTTTCAATATTAGCCCCCTGGATACAGTCCTGAATGTTACTGTTACTATGGCAGACATATTCTACTTTTCCATTACTTGATGTAGAAATACTTCCATAGAAGAGGCAGGCAACCATTCAGATTTGGCACAACTTTGAAATGTAGAAAAGTCTTCTACTTTACGATAGTGATAGAAGCTGAAGAAATGAATTAAAATTTTTACCACGACCAGGACTTGAACGCAGGTCTCCTGCTTACTAGGCAGATGTGCTAGCCATTACACCATCATATCAGTATAGCTAACACAGCTGCATGGGCTGCCCTAGTCCAATGCCCTCCCTAAAACAAACTTCAGTTCACATCTCCAGCCTGTTTATCCCTTCTTAAATTGTCAATATTTCCGAGGCTCCAGCATAGATGGTACTGACGATTTAAGAAGGGGAAAATAGACTGAAGGCGTGAATTGAAGTTTGTATTAGAGAGGGCACTGGACTAATGCCGTCATGCAGCTGTGTTACCTATACCATTATGGTGGTGTTACGGCTAGCATATCTACCTAGTAAGCAGTACACCTGGGTTAAAGTCCCAGCCGTGGCACAAATTTTAATTCATTTCTTCAGGTACTATCACTATCGTAGATAAAGGTGAGACTCATATGTATCAAGGAAACTTTAATTCCATATTCTACTTTATCAGATTTCCTGCTATTATTTTGTATCTTAAACCTCACTTTCTCTCTCCTTGATTCATTAAATTTATTAAAAATTTCCTGATACCTTTTCCAAACGTACGCTGACACTTTCTGCTCTTTCATTTGCCTCAAATAATTTATACTCACTTTCTTTACCCTTATTTTAACTACCTCAAAAGGAATTTACACTACAATATCTAATTACTGATAGGCTCTAAAACCCCCCCAGGGGGTCCACAACTCTTTTGTGGATACGTGCGTAGCGAGCACGGGACCCCGAGCTAATGTGGCCCTCCTTCCTTTCCGGGCTGCATACCTTCCTTTTCCGCATCCTTCCCTCTCCCCCATCTTCGCCCCTCCTCCCCTCACCTCTGGCTCTTTCCTTCCCTTTCTCCCCCTCTGGGAGTATGGTTTGTGCCTACGTCCGGAGACGGACGCTCGTAAATGTACCGCATTCTTCGCCTTCTCTGGTTGTATGTCTTTATCCTTCCTTTACCCTTCTCTTTTCCTTACCTCTTCTCTTTACCCTTTTCTCCGCTGCGGCGTTTGAGACCTCTCCTCTTTCCTTTCCCTTTCTTTGTTTTTTCCCTTTCTCTTTCTTCCTCCCTGTGCGTGTCTGAAGGCCGACCCACGCATTTTTGTGCGTAGCCGGTGACGGGGTAACGCGTAATTCCCCGCCCCGGGTAGACAGGTAGGACACGTACGTACCCCCTGGTAACGGCCAGGCCCAGGGAGGGGTGATTACCCGAGCTGATGCCTTCCGAAAGTGCCGATTGGTCCCTCCGTCCGTTTGTCGGGAGGTGTGACCTGAGGTGTGAACAGTCACCTAAGGCGGGAGTGCCCTCAGAGAGGGCCCCCACAAGGGAGGAGCGCGCCATCGGAGACGCCGGTAATCATGGGGGATTCTTCCGCAATGGTTTCCTCACCTTCCACTATGTCTGCTCACAAGCGGAAGTTCACTGAGTCTCAGCCACAGACAGTTCTTCCATCGTTGCCACAGTTCCTTGTTGTTTCTCGGTCTGACGAAGGTCACGACTTCTCCATGGTCAACCCTTTCATTATTCAGAAAGGTGTCGACGCAATTGCAGGTCCTGTAAAGTCTTGTTCCAGATTACGGAATGGCACCCTGTTGTTAGAAACAGTCAGTGCCCTCCAGGCACAAAAATTGCTGCGTACTTCTCTGCTCCACACCTTCCCTGTCCAGGTTGAAGCACACCGCACTTTAAATTCCTCGCGTGGAGTCGTTTATACACGCTCCCTCGATGGATTGTCTGACGAAGAAATTCAGCACTACCTGTCTGACCAGGGCTTAACGGCTGTTTGTAGAGTTATGAAAAGGGTTGACACGAACATCATTACAACCCGCACTGTCTTCTTGATGTTTGACAAAGTTCAACTCCCATCGAAAATCAAAGCAGGCTATGAGATAATTTCCGTTCGCCCTTACGTCCCAAACCCTACGCGTTGCTATCAGTGTCAGCGGTTCAATCACACCAGCCAGTCCTGTTCCAATCCGGCCAAATGTGTTACGTGTGGCAAGGATGCCCATGAGGGTGCTTGTCCACCTCCATCCCCTCGCTGCATCAACTGTATGGGTGACCTCGCTGCTTCCTCTCGAGATTGCCCCGTTTTTAAGGACGAAAAGCTCATCCAGGAAATCAGAGTGAAGGAAAAGGTGTCTACCTTTGCTGCTCGAAAATTATTCTCCAGTCGACAGCCCACCGTGCCTCAGACAGGAAAATACAGCACTGTCCTTGCTTCTCCTCGGCCAACAAAGGAGGCGGGCACGCAGACTTGCGACCTCACCTTTAGTGCCACGGTCGTCAGATCGGTCAGCGCAAAGATCGCCCATTCAACCTCACCACTTTCGCCTGCTCACTCTCTGGCTCACCCTTCGTCGGGTTCTGCTAAATCTCGAGCCCAAAAGTCAGACACCAAGACTTCGAAAAAAGAGCATACTCGTGAAGAGTTTTTACGTACTGCAACTTCCCAACCATCAGTTCCTCCTTCATCTAAACATCATACTTCCAAGAAGGCTACAAAGAAACCCAGTTCCTCTCCTTCTCCGCCAAGGCGTGTCCCATCTACAGCACCACCTGGCGGAAATCGCCCTCGGCCGTCTTCTGTGTCGCCGAGGCGCATGGCTGGCGGCCGATCGACCGGCCGATCGCTGGTGGCAGGAGCTGCTCCTGAACAACCTATGGATCAGGATCTTCTGCCTTCGGCTGAATGCCATTCCATGCTGTCGGTCGCAAGCTCTGAGCAGTCGTTGAGTTGACAGCAACCTTGGTCACATTCCTCCATTTTCTGTTCACCCTATGTCCATTATCCACTGGAATATCCGCGGTATTCGAGCCAATCGGGATGAATTGTCGATCCTCTTACGATCCTACTCACCGGTCATCTTCTGTCTTCAGGAAACAAAGCTGCGTCCCCATGACCGCTTTGTTCTCCCTCATTTTCAGTCCGTCCGATATGATCTCCCCTCCGTTGAAGGCCCTCCAGCACATGGAGGACTCATGATTCTTCTCCATGATACTCTCCATTATCACCCAATCCACTTAAACACTTCCTTCCAAGCTGTCGCCGTCCGTCTTTCTCTTTCCGGATACACGTTCTCTCTTTGTACTGTGTACATTCCATCGTCCACACCAATGGCACGAGCTGATCTCCTTCATCTTCTTGGTCAGCTTCCACCCCCCTATTTGCTGGTTGGGGACTTCAATGCCCACCACCCGCTTTGGGGATCTCTACATCCTGGTCCACGTGGCTCACTATTGCTAGACGTCTTCCACCAAGCGGATCTAGTTTGCCTCAACACTGGGGTCCCTAAATTTTTGTCTGCCTCCATGACAAATTTATCTCATTTGGACCTTGCGGTCGGTACTGTTCCGCTAGCTCGGCGCTTCAAATGGTTCGCCCTTGATGATACACACTCGAGTGACCACTTACCATGTGTCCTTAGACTGCAGCCTCAACTGCCATATATGCGCTCGCGACATTGGAAGTTTGCCCAAGCTGATTGGACACTTTTTTTGTCTCTAGCGACATTCGATGACCGTCACTTTCCCAGCGTCGACAATGAGGTCACTCATATTACCGACGTTATTCTTACAGCTGTGGAACGTTCAATACCACGCACCTCCGAATTGCCCCGGCGCCCCCCAGTTCCTTGGTGGAACGAGGCATGCCGTGATGCACTACGTGAGCGGCGACGTGCTCTCCGCGTTTTCCGCCACCATCTTACTTTGGCCAACTGTATCCGCTATAAGCAGTTCCGTGCGCGATGCCGTCGTGTCATCCGCGATAGCAAGAAGGCAAGCTGGAAATTCTTTATTAGCTCATTTAACACCTTCACTCCCTCCTCGGAAGTTTGAAGTCGGCTTCGACGGTTCTCAGGTGCGCCTAGTTTCTCCCCGGTCTCTGGGCTCACTGTCGTGCATGATACATTAGTGGACCCCGTCGCAATTTCTAACTCGTTGGGTCAGCACTTTGCTGAGATTTCGAGCTCTTCAAATTACCCGCCAGCGTTTCTCCCGAAGAAACGTGCAGCGGAAGTGCGACCTCTTGCTTCCTCCTCTCAAAATCACGAAAGCTACAATACTGTTTTCTCCATGCGGGAACTCCAACATGCACCCTCTTCTTCTCGCTCCTCCGCCCCAGGACCGGATGGTATCCACATCCAAATGTTGCTGCATTTATCAACCCATAGTCTGCATTACCTCCTTCGCCTTTATAATCGAATTTGGATCGACAGTACTTTTCCCAAACGATGGCGGGAAGCTATCGTCGTTCCTGTTCCGAAACCTGGAAAGGACAAACATCTCCCCTCTAGCTATCGCCCCATTTCTCTCACGAGTAGTGTCTGCAAGGTTTTGGAGCGTATGGTGAATTACCGTTTAGCATGGTGGCTGGAATCCCGCAGTCTTTTAACACCTGCCCAATGCGGATTCCGAAAGCATCGTTCTGCAGTTGACCATCTTGTTGCTCTCTCCACTTATATCATGAACAATTTTCTCCGGAAACGCCAAACAGTAGCAATATTTTTTGATCTGGAGAGAGCATACGATACCTGTTGGAGGACAGGCATCCTCCGCACACTGTTCTCTTGGGGCTTTCGAGGTCGGCTGCCCCTTTTTCTTCGCGAATTTATGGCAGAGCGCACATTTAGGGTGCGGGTGAACACTACTCTCTCCCGTACTTTCTCCCAAAAAAACGGGGTACCCCAGGGCTCCGTGCTGAGTGTTGTACTGTTTGCCATTGGCATCAATCCATTTATGGATTGTCTCCTTCCTGATGTCTCGGGCTCCCTCTTTGTGGACGATTTTGCGATCTACTACAGCTCTCAACGGACCAGCCTTCTTGAACGACGTCTTCAAGGCTCTCTCGATCGCCTCCACTCTTGGAGCATCGAAACCAGCTTCCGTTTTTCTCCCAGTAAGACCGTTTGTGTTAATTTTTGGCGACGTAAGGAGTTTCTTCCACCCTCCTTACATCTAGGTCCTGTCAACCTTCCGTTTTCAAACGTCGCTAAATTCTTGGGTCTTATGTTTGACAGAAAACTGTGCTGGTTCTCCCACGTTTCCTATCTTTCGGCTCGCTGTCTGCGATCCCTTAACACCCTCCGTGTCCTGAACGGTACCTCCTGGGGAGCGGACAGAGTGGTCCTTCTCCGCCTCTATCGCGCCTTAGTGCGCTCGAAATTGGACTATGGAAGCATAGTCTACTCCTCTGCTCGGCCGTCTATTCTTCGGCGTCTCGACTCTATCCACCACCGTGGATTACGGCTAGTGTCTGGAGCTTTTTACACTAGCCCTGTGGAAAGCCTTTATGCTGAGACTGCTGAACCTCCGCTGTCCCATCGGCGAGCAGTCCTTCTAAGTCGTTATGCTAGCCATCTGTCTTCCATGCCTGCTAATCCAGCCCATGACCTTTTTTTCGACGCCTCCTTTGATGTAGGGTATGCAGGCCGCTCCTCCTCCCTACTACCCCCGGGAGTCCGCTTCCGTCAACTGCTCCATTCTCTTTCCTTCCGCTTTCCTAAAACCTTCTTGACAACTTGGGGTACAGCACCGCCTTGGCTCCGTCCCCGGATCTGCCTGCTCCGTGACCTATGTCGATTTCCCAAGGATGGTACCCCTACACTTGTTTATTGTCGGGTATTTGCTGCTCTATGTGCACAAATGACGGATGCCACATTTATTTACACCGACGGCTCGAAAACATCGTTAGGTGTAGGGAGTGCCTATATTGTTGGCGACACCCCAAATCACTTTCGGCTTCTCGACCAGTGTTCGGTGTATACTGCAGAGCTTTACGCTGTTCTCCAGGCTGTCCACTACATCCGCCACCATCAGCGGATACAGTACATTATCTGCTCAGATTCTCTCAGCTCTCTCCTCAGTCTCCAAGCTCTTTATCCTGTGCACCCTCTGGTCCACCGGATTCAGGACTGTCTGCGCTTGCTCCACCTGGGGGGCGTCTCTGTGGCGTTCCTCTGGCTCCCGGGACACGTTGGTATCTGTGGAAATGAGGCGGCCGATATTGCAGCCAAGGCTGCAGTCTCTCTTCTTCGGCCAGCTATTCCATCGATTCCCTTTGCCGATCTACGGAGCGTTTTATGTTGTCGTGTTGTTCATACATAGCACGTGCATTGGTCGACACTTCCCCATAATAAATTGCGGGACGTGAAAGCTCTTCCTTGTGCTTGGACCTCTTCCTCCCGAACGCGTCGTCGGGAGGAGGTAATTTTAACTAGATTCCGGATAGGGCACTGTCTTTTTAGCCATCGACATCTTTTAAGCGGCGATCCTCTCCCACTCTGTCCCCACTGCTCTCAGCTGTGGACGGTAAGACACCTTTTAATTGAGTGCCCCTATTTTAATCCGTTACGCTCCTGTCTACAGCTATTGCCTGATATATCGTCGATTTTAGCAGATGACACGCGCTCAGCCGACCGCGTTCTCAAGTTTATTAGTGCCAGCGAAATGACGTCAGTCATTTGAAGCTTTTTTTGGGGACAACCAACCCCTTTCTGTAGTGGATTTTTAAGCCTTCCTTCTGCTTTTAGTTTCTCCAATTTTATGACTTTTGTTCCCATTGCTGCTGGTTTCCATTTTCAGTTTTTTACTGTTTCCTAAGTCACGGACCGGACGCTAATGACCATAGCAGTTTTGCGCCCCAAAAAAAAAAAAAAAAAAAAAAAAAAAAGAGAGCTCTAAACCAGCTAACATGAACCCCAACTTACTAGATTTAGGTTTCTGTGTCCTCTGACCAATGTAGCTGGTTGAAAAATGTGCCAATGCTGCACCAATATCTCGAACTCCAGACCTCTGTATGTGTGCCACAGCGCACCCAATGCTGCTGCGATTCAACTGCTTCCTATGCGCTACCTGTGTCCAGGAACTCTCCTCAATTTACATGGCTGGCCTCACCACATCTGCTGCTGCTGTCTCTTGTCTTGTTCCTTGTGATGTTTTTATCGTGAAATATTCGTATCCCTTGGATGCAGTTTAAACTTCCAGGACATGAACTTATTACGTTACATGACACACTTTTTGCACCCCACAATATGCAGACCTCTAGCTCTTTCTTGTTACCTGCAAGCCACAGATTTGTCACTTTTAATTCAAGCTTCACTTCCTGCTTCTCTCCCCAATGCACTCGTGTTGAATTGCACCAACTGTTCTCAACAAAAGCCTTCGAAACATTTCTCAGGCATAGGAATACCACAGTGCATTGCCTACGCTATCCATAACATCAGTTTCTTAAAGGCCCACACAGTGGATGCCTTATTGGAAGATCCTCTCGTGATACCAAATCTCCAGAACAGTTTTTCGGTTTAGCTGTGAGTATAGAAGGCGATATATTAGGTGACATGCGTTACAGCTGGTCCTGCAGGTAGCTAATCTATTTCAAATAAGTCCTGGGATGCCGATATAGTGTATTTATTAGCAAGCACTGTAAAATAGTTCACAGTTAAATAGTTGAAACAGTTCAGCACAGATGTTACTAAAGACAAAGAGCGTGGGTAAGACAACTAGTACAGAGAACAGTCTCAGATTACACTCTATGGCTGACTGATAAGACTGGCATGCGGCAGAAATCTCGTGTATAGCTCTTACAACTTCATAGCTTTTGAATGTGGTCTGTAGCTGAATAATTTTAATTTGTTTTCAGATTTAGCAGGATTACTGCATAGCAGTATTGTAGTATCAAAGTTTTAATGATAATTAGGCTGCTCCTAGCTTTCACTAGCCAAATGTACTCTAATTATTAATACTTATTAAAGAAAATTGTGTTTTGCATCATCTGAATGTATGTGGTTTCTCTGTGTGTAGATTGCCAAGTAAGGTTCTTTGTCATGGTTTACTTATATCTCTTCACTTGAATGACTCACTGCTATGCCATACGGTCCCTCTGTTACCGATGCCTGTGTTAGAAATAGCTTCTCATTCACTGATGCTGTATCCTCCAGTACCGCTTGAGAGAGCAAATTACTTTTGCTAGCTGCAGTGTCCCAATAAAATGTAAAATTCAGAAAGTAAAATGCTGTCCCCAAGTAATGGGTATCTCACACATGGTCCTCTTCTAACAATCCTAGTTTAGACTTTTCATTGTTTTCTTTAATCATGGTAGGCAGGTTTTGTGATGGTCTGTTCAACATTTTTTTCCATATCTTTCCATAATTAAATAGATATTGATGAGACACAAAACTCTTAATTCTGTTCTTTTTGTACCACTAGAAGAAAGTCAGAATGTGCAGTGTTCTGAACATCCTAAGGACTGCTAGTACAGACAGATTTGCGATCCAGTGTCATATCCATTGTAGAAAAAGCAAAATTTGGGGAAAATATTTTGTGTTAAATTAAAGCAGCCACATCTAGTTGCTGTGTGACAGTGCCTTTGTGGGAATTATTGTACTGCATAGATAAAAAGTTGCCGAATGTCAAAACACCCATACATGCTGAGATAATGGTGTTTTCAAGGTTCGAACAACATTACGAAACACTGCGTGTGAAACAACTCCAGCTGCTGTATTAGCAAAAGGACAGCATTGTCCTAAGGCTTCCTTTTTCCCCACGCCACTAGCAACAATGGTTGTGTGGTTGACTACATTTCCAAACTGAATCATTAACTTAGGTAATTCACCCTCTTCCTACTCTTCAACTGGCCTCCCCCCCCCCCCCTCCTCCCTCACATCCTCCCACTTATTCCTCCATTTGCAGGGCAAAAATGAGGATACTTATTCAATAACAAATTTATGTTTACAAAATTTGATCATCTTAGAACGTTATCCATCATACATAAAGCAGTTGTCCCAATGATATGTTTTTAAAATCACTTAAAGCTATGTCGTTAAATTGACCCCATCAGTTATTGACCTCTTCTTTGTGCTAATAACATAAAGTCACAAATATAGATCCAGTGCATAGACTAAGTGTGAAACTGATACCCTCTCCCCCTCCCTCTTTCCCCATTTATAGACTGCCTGACACTAAATATTATGTGACCATGAGCATTGTACTATTCATGGAGTTTGAGCATTGTACTATTCATGGAGTTTGAGCATTGTACTATTCATGGAGTTGAAGCTGAAACTCAGTGCAGTGGCTGATGGGAGTGATCATATACGATTCTGCCATCTACAGTCACTCTCATCAGTGACTCTGCTGAGTGTGTTTGGACTGCAAGAGGAGTAGTGGTGAAGCAGCCAGTCAGGTGAGAATCCAAGGGGGTGGTCATGGTAGGGGGATTATGTCCTAAATGTAATCCAGTGATCATTTTCAAGTGCAAAACAATGCCAAAATCTTTTGAAATACCACCAGGTGTTGTTATTCACGTACATGACAAGGGTGGAGAGATGAGGCTGGTATCATGAAATCATGGATTAACGGAGGGTGGGAGAGAAGGAAAGCTTCTTTATTGAAGAAGCGTTCTCTTCTTGTGCTAGATCAGTTTAGTAGGCATTCGAAAAATTATGTGCAAAATAAATTGAGACAGGAAAATATGGAGCTTCCTGTTATTCCAGGATGACTTACTTCACAATTGCAACCTCTTGTCATCACGATAAATGAACCATTTAAAGTGTACTTGAGAAAGGAGTCGAACAAATGGATAATGGATGAAACCCAACATGAATTCACACCAAAGGGAGCTTTAAAACGACCTACAATCAAGTAAGTGTGTCAGTGGATAAAACAGTCGTGGCCTAGAGTGACAGAAGGTGTTAGTCTTTACTCTTTCAAGAATGGTGGCATAAGTAATGCTCTCAATGGCAGTGAAGATCATGACATCTTCATGATCTGGACTCACAGTGAAGAACAACTCCAGAATTTCCTTTCCAGCCTCAACTCCTTTGGTTCCAGCAGATTCACCTGGTCCGACTCCAAATCCCATGCCACTTTCCTCAACGTTGACCTCCATCTGTCCAATGGCCAGCTTCACACATCCGTCCACATCAAACCCACTAACAAGCAACAGTACCTCCATTATGACAGCTGCCACCCATTCCATATCAAACGGTCCCTTCCCTACAGCTTAGGTCTTCATGGCAAACGGATCTGCTCCAGTCCTGAATCCCTGAACCATTACACCAATAACCTGAAAACAGCTTTCGCCTCCCGCAACTACCCTACCAACGTGGTACAGAAGCAAATAGCTAGAGCCACTTCCTCATCCCCTCAAACCCAGAACCTCTCACAGAAGAACCCCAAAAGTGCCCCACTTGTAACAGGATACTTTCCAGGACTGGATCAGACTCTGAATGTGGCTCTCTAGCAGGGACACGACTTCCTCAAATCCTGCCCTGAAATGAGATCCATCCTTCATGAAATCCTCCCCACTCCACCAAGAGTGTCTTTCCGCCGTCCACCTAACCTTTGTAACCTCTTGGTTCATCCCTATGAAATCCCCAAACCACCTTCCCTACCCTCTGGCTCCTACCCTTGTAACTGCCCCCGGTGTAAAACCTGTCCCATGTACCCTCCCACCACCACCCACTCCAGTCCTGTAACCCGGAAGGTGTACACGATCAAAGGCAGAGCCATGTGTGAAAGCACCCACGTGATTTCCCACCTGACATGCCTACACTGTGAAGCCTTCTATGTGGGAATGACCAGCAACAAACTGTCCATTCACATGAACGGACACAGGCAGATAGTGTTTGTTGGTAATGAGGATCACCCTGTGGCTAAACATGCCTTGGTGCACGGCCAGCACATCTTGGCCCAGTGTTAAACCGTCCAGGTTATCTGGATACTTCCCACTGACACCAACCTATCAGAACTCCGGAGATGGGAACTTGCCCTTCAATATATTCTCTCTTCCCATTACCAACCAGGCCTCAACCTCCGCTAATTTCAAGTTGCCGCCCCTTGTACCTCACCTGTCATTCAACAACATCTTTGCCTCTGTACTTCCGCCTCGACTGACATCTCTGCCCAAACCCTTTGCCTTTACATGTCTGCTTGTGTCTGTATATGTGCGGATGGATGTGTGTGTGTGTGTGTGTGTGTGTGTGTGTGTGTGTGTGTGTGTACCTGTCCCTTTTTAAGGTAAGTCTTTCTGCTCCCGGGATTGGAATGACTCCTTACCCTCTCCCTTAAAACCCACATCCTTTCGTCTTTCCCGCTCCTTCCCTCTTTCCTGATGAAGCAACCGTGGGTTATGAAAGCTTGATATTTGTGTGTGTGTTTGTGTGTTTTTTATTGTGTCTATCTACCAGCGCTTTCCCGTTTGGTAAGTCACAGCATCTTTTTTTAATATATATATATGACAACGATGAAGATGAAGAAGAAGAAGAAGAAGAGAAAGTTCAGATGACGATTTTTAGGGATTTTAAAGGTCAGTTTGAGTCTGTAGCGTCCTAGAGTCCATAAAATATTGTACGTCAAATTATAAATTTCTTGGCTAACTTTCAGAGAAAAGTAACATTTTAATATTCTCAAAAAGGCAAGGAATCCTAAAATTTTCAAGCTACTGTATGTTTAGCACAGGATACTTTTCAGTTGGTTGCCCATGTGAATGGAACTGTAGACTGAGTGGCTGGCTGCTGTAAAACATCCCAGCCATGTAAGGGCACCTGCACTCATTCACTAGCTGACCACCCCCTGTTGTCAACAACATATACAACAGAGTTTGTGATTCCAGAGGTAGACCTGGCAAACCACAGGAAGTTGAGTAAGGCCAAACAGAAAGGGAAAGACTCTTCACAAAGAAGAAAGAACAGATAGACTGACTTCACGAACATAAGCAGAAATGGCTGAAAGAAACAGTACTCCAATACCCCCCCTCCCCCCCCCCTCCAAATTACACAATTGCATAGCCATAGTCTGCAGATCTGTGTTCACAGTTGTAATACTGAGTGAAATCCTGATAATGTTAAGAGCACACTTCAGTTTTATATTTTGTACACTATGAAATTGCCAAACTATTGTTCTATTACAGTTCTGAAATCAATTGCTTCTCAAACTTTGGGACAAATGCTTTTCAGATTGTGCATTTCTCTGAACTGCAATGTTTGGAAGCTGTGCTAAAGTGAGATACTAATCTCTGATGTAAACAAATAATTATTACTATATCAAAACATATTTGAATATTAATATTATTAAAATCTTAGACATGTTAAAAGTGTGAGTGACAGCGAGTTATATTTGGTGAAGGAGAGACAATAACGGTTTGGGAGCCCTTCAGAACTGAACCACAAATCCGAACCTGGAGCAAATTCTATGAGCACCACAATGCAGGCAATTTTTTCTGCATTGCTCCACAAAGTACTTTAGGACCTAAAAAAGTAGGTAATGCTGGCTAACTGTAATGTCTCGGGGAACTAATTCATAGTGGACTATTCTCGTTAGGTCAAGGAAACAAACCAACACTCTTTTGATTTTTGTTAGTATTCCTTTGGCTTCCTTCGGTTGTGGTGACTGAGTACTTTCCGAGCAAACTAAGTTGACACATGGCGTGGTGGTTGATGGGTGTGCTTATAAAGACATTTCCCATTTACGGTCACTCTCATCGGCAACTGTGTTGAGTGTCAGCTTACATTGCATGGACAATAATTTTCCGCTGGTTTGATTGTTGATGGGTTTTTTTGGCTGTTATTGTATTACTGTCTTGTCTACTGTAAAAGTTTTTGAAGGAAAAATAAAGCAGGAAGGCCAAAGTGACACACACACACACACACACACACACACACACACACACACACAGAGAGAGAGAGAGAGAGAGAGAGAGAGAGAGAGTGTGTGTTATATTTGGTGAGGGAGAGATGATAACAATTTGGGAATCCCCCTTCAGAATTGACCCATGACTCCATACCTGGAGAACATGGAGATAAAATACTTTGACAGTAATTACAGGACACTGCAGTCAGTTGCTACAGTTAATCATTTGTTCCATTAAGATAGAATGTGATTTGTTACAGCTTTTTTAGTGTTATTGTCCATTCTGGAAGTCACTAGATTTTTGGCTATGGTTTATCTTCCATAGACATCTGAACAACTTTTTTATGATTAAAAGAAGGAGGAGGGGTGGAAACAGCGCAGTCACGAAGTGTGTTCATTGTCTCATCATAGAATGTAGCTCCACAGTATTCCATGAAATTCATGTTTTCTGCTTTTCTTTCCTTGTTTGACATTAAATTTGTGTAAATAGTTAATATTTATATATGGCAGGATGTATATTCTGGAAAGATAACTGGTAAGTGTCAATCTACAGAAGTGTGTGTCTAGATCTGTGTGTGCTTACTTCTCTATAAGAACCTTTCTATCAGGAACATTAGACCAACAAAATATTAGTTTCTGTAGTGCTAGAAAAGCAGCACAGCAGTCCTGGAAAAACGGAAGCTGTGGAGATAGTTCTCATGTCGTATCTGGCTAGTGGTTTTGGTGAGAGCACTGCCTGAGAAATGTAAGAGTCCAGGTTCACGTGTCCATCCAACATACAGTTGTAATCTTCAGGGAAGATTCAGGAACTGCTTATTTCTCTTACCATTGTGGCAGTTGAGGACTGAGTGTGTTGTTGTGGTCTTCAGTCCTGAGACTGGTTTGATGCAGCTCTCCATGCTACTCTATCCTGTGCAAGCTTCTTCATCTCCCAGTACCTACTGCAACCTACATCCTTCTGAATCTGCTTAGTGTATTGATCTCTTGGTCTCCCTCTACGATTTTTACCCTCCACGCTGCCCTCCAATGCTAAATTTGTGATCCCTTGATGCCTCAAAACATGTCCTACCAACCGATCCCTTCTTCTAGTCAAGTTGTGCCACAAACTTCTCTTCTCTCCAATCCTATTCAATACCTCCTCATTAGTTACGTGATCTACCCACCTTATCTTCAGCATTCTTCTGTAGCACCACATTTCGAAAGCTTCTATTCTCTTCTTGTCCAAACTAGTTATCGTCCATGTCTCACTTCCATACATGGCTACACTCCATACAAATACTTTCAGAAACGACTTCCTGACACCTAAATCTATACTCGATGTTAACAAATTTCTCTTCTTGAGAAACGCTTTCCTTGCCATTGCCAGTCTACATTTTATATCCTCTCTACTTCGACCATCATCGGTTATTTTACTCCCTAAATAGCAAAACTCCTTTACTACTTTAAGTGTCTCATTACCTAATCTAATTCCCTCAGCATCACCCGACTTAATTTGACTACAGTCCATTATCCTCGTTTTGCTTTTGTTGATGTTCATCTTATATCCTCCCTTTAAGACACCATCCATTCCGTTCAACTGCTCTTCCAAGTCCTTTGCTGTCTCTGACAGAATTACAATGTCATCGGCGAACCTCAAAGTTTTTACTTCTTCTCCATGAATTTTAATACCTACTCCGAATTTTTCTTTTGTTTCCTTTACTGCTTGCTCAATATACAGATTGAATAACATCGGGGAGAGGCTACAACCCTGTCTCACTCCTTTCCCAACCACTGCTTCCCTTTCATGCCCCTCGACTCTTATAACTGCCATCTGGTTTCTGTACAAATTGTAAATAGCCTTTCGCTCCCTGTATTTTACCCCTGCCACCTTCAGAATTTGAAAGAGAGTATTCCAGTCAACATTGTCAAAAGCTTTCTCTAAGTCTACAAATGCTAGAAACGTAGGTTTGCCTTTTCTTAATCTTTCTTCCAAGATAAGTCGTAAGGTCAGTATTGCCTCACGTGTTCCAACAATCCTACGGAATCCAAACTGATCTTCCCCGAGGTCAGCTTCTACCAGTTTTTCCATTCGTCTGTAAAGAATTCGCGTTAGTATTTTGCAGCTGTGACTTATTAAACTGATAGTTCGGTAATTTTCACATCTGTCAACACCTGCTTTCTTTGGGATTGGAATTATTATATTCTTCTTGAAGTCTGAGGGTATTTCGCCTGTCTCATACATCGTGCTCACCAGATGGTAGAGTTTTGTCATGACTGGCTCTCCCGAGGCCATCAGTAGTTCTAGTGGAATGTTGTCTACTCCCGGGGCCTTGTTTCGACTCAGGTCTTTCAGTGCTCTGTCAAACTCTGCACGCAGTATCTTATCTCCCATTTCGTCTTCATCTACATCCTCTTCCATTTCCATAATATTGTCCTCAAGTACATCTCCCTTGTATAAACCCTCTATATACTCCTTCCACCTTTCTACCTTCCCTTCTTTGCTTAGAACTGGGTTGCCATCTGAGCTCTTGATATTCATACAAGTGGTTCTCTTCTCTCCAAAGGTCTCTTTAATTTTCCTGTAGGCAGTATCTATCTTACCCCTAGTGAGACAAGCCTCTACATCCTTACATTTGTCCTCTAGCCATCCCTGCTTAGCCATTTTGCACTTCCTGTCAATCTCATTTTTGAGACGTTTGTATTCCTTTTTGCCTGCTTCATTTACTGCATTTTTATATTTTCTCCTTTCATCAATTAAATTCAATATTTCTTCTGTTACCCAAGGATTTCTATTAGCCCTCGTCTTTTTACCTACTTGATCGTCTGCTGCCTTCACCACTTCATCCCTCAGAGCTACCCATTCTTCTTCTACTGTATTTCTTTCCCCCATTCCTGTCAATTGTTCCCTTATGCTCTCCCTGAAACTCTCTACAACCTCTGGTTCTTTCAGTTTATCCAGGTCCCATCTCCTTAAATTCCCACATTTTTGCAGTTTCTTCAGTTTCAATCTGCAGTTCATAACCAATAGATTGTGGTCAGAATCCACATCTGCCCCAGGAAATGTCTTACAATTTAAAACCTGGTTCCTAAATCTCTGTCTTACCATTATATAATCTATCTGAAACCTGTCAGTATCTCCTGGCTTCTTCCATGTATACAGCCTCCTTTCATGATTCTTGAACCAAGTGTTAGCTATGATTAAGTTATGCTCTGTGCAAAATTCTACAAGGCGGCTTCCTCTTTCATTCCTTCCCCCCAATCCATATTCACCTACTATGTTTCCTTCTCTCCCTTTTCCTACTGACGAATTCCAGTCACCCATGACTATTAAATTTTCGTCTCCCTTCACTACCTGAATAATTTCTTTTATCTCGTCATATATTTCATCTATTTCTTCATCATCTGCAGAGCTAGTTGGCATATAAACTTGTACTAGTGTAGTAGGCATGGGCTTTGTGTCTATCTTGGCCACAATAATGCGTTCACTATGCTGTTTGTAGTAGCTAACCCGCACTCCTATTTTTTTATTCATTATTAAACCTACTCCTGCATTACCCCTATTTGATTTTGTATTTATAACCCTGTAATCACCTGACCAAAAGTCTTGTTCCTCCTGCCACCGAACTTCACTAATTCCCACTATATCTAACTTTAACCTATCCATTTCCCTTTTTAAATTTTCTAACCTACCTGCCCGATTAAGTGATCTGACATTCCACGCTCCGATCCGTAGAACGCCAGTTTTCTTTCTCCTGATAACGACGTCCTCTTGAGTAGTCCCCGCCCGGAGATCCGAATGGGGGACTATTTTACCTCCGGAATATTTTACCCAAGAGGACGCCATCATCATTTAATCATACAGTAGAGCTGCATGTCCTCGGGAAAAATTACGGCTGTAGTTTCCCCTTGCTTTCAGCCGTTCGCAGTACCAGCACAGCAAGGCCGTTTTGGTTAATGTTACAAGGCCAGATCAGTCAATCATCCAGACTGTTGCCCCTGCAACTACTGAAAAGGCTGCTGCCCCTCTTCAGGAACCACATGTTTGTCTGGCCTCTCAACAGATACCCCTCCGTTGTGGTTGCACCTACGGTACGGTCATCTGTATCGCTGAGGCACGCAAGCCTCCCCACCAACGGCAAGGTCCATGGTTCATGGGGGGGGACTGAGTGTAGACTTTATTAATCACCCTCAGCAGTATTTAATAGGACCTATTCCTGTATGTTTATTTCACAATGTTCCATTAAAATTATTTTAAATTTCAGCACATAATTCACTTTTCTATGCATTGTCTGTTCGTAAAAAAATTGTGAACAATAAATCCCAACAGTCCAACTTGCTGTATAAACCAGCATCTTTGTTGCTTGTAAAACAAAGGAGTGTAGCTGCCTGTAGTGAAAAGTGGCAGGACATCATATACATTGGCCCTTTGATGAACACAGGTTTTATTCAGTGCTTCCATTAAAATTTTCTGGTATAAATGTTCAAAATGTGTATATGTAAGTTTTACATTATCTGTTTTTATATTATGATTTTTTAAATGTTCACAACATATTGTTCAAATATTTTGTTTCATGTTTCAGGATTTCATTATGTGCAAAACTATGGATAAACAAGGGACATTTTTGCAGCGACTTAGGAACAGACCTCTGTATCCAGTAATTCTTGGATTTGCACTGACAATAGGTGGAGTTATTGCCTATAAATTTTTGTATTTACCTAAAAAGAGAAGAAGAAATATGAAAGAAGCAGAGGAAATGGCAGACTTCTTATTTGCAAAGGAACAGTTGCTAACTCCTGAAGGTAGTTAATAGTTTTCACAGTATAAATCAACACATTATGCAAAATTAGAAAATGAAGCATGAAAATAAATGAAACAAAGATATAATATCCCTTTCAGGTCATATTAGAATAGTTTTTGGAATGGGAGTATTACAGATTATGAACATAAATTCTTGGTACTGCAAGAAGTAAGTTGTTGAGCATATAATGTGCGTGAAGTATAAAACTATAATCCTAATTTTAATAGCACAGACATTGGCCTAGCATAAAGGCAACATTTTAATCATGGTAAAGCCATTAGTAACTGTTGAATTACTTTTTGAAATGCTATATTTTCTAGCAAAATCACTCATAATTTTAACAGTAAATTACCAGTTCTGTCTCTCACTGCCCATCTTAAGATAATGACTAGGAAGTAGTAGTACTTTACTAAGAACTCGGAGAAATCCACATTGTCAATGGATATGAGTCAACAGTGTCGTGCAAATAAAGGCTAATTCCCTGGTGGGATGACACTCCTTACATATATCCCTTGACACTGTAGATTTCTCAGTTTTTGGTAGGGAACTGCTTCCTTCATATGATCTGAAGTTGCCCACTGACAGTCAAAACTGGTAATTTCCTATTGAAATTACATGTGATTGTGACAGAAAATAAACCATTAAAATGATTTTTCACAAGATGTCATGAAGGCTATGATGGCCAGCAACTTAACAGATAGCACAGTAATGTGTCATTCATGTGCTGCAAGATGAAAGGACTGAGTGTTGCATATTGTGTTTCATATAAGGACAGGTCTTTCTGGAACATATTTAATATGCATCAGAGAATGTTAAGATCTCCATCAGTTTCTTTCAGTATTTGTCATCATGACACATTATATTTTTTTACATGAAAATGTCTATCCTTTCATTAAAAAAATTTAATAGTTCATGATTATGCAACCCATCATCTTTGAGTATAACAGTGCACAATAGTTGAAAACATGTAGTTGTATATCTGTACAGAAATTAACTTTTCAGTTAACCTCTGTTCAGGTAGGATTTAGAACAAAAATAAAGATGTGTTTGTGTACATAATTAAGTTTAATGTTCCTTGTATGAGTGTTTATTTCTGCTTGTGATATGGTTTGCCATTATTTAATCCTCAAATCACTGCAAAAATAAGTATATAGATATTAGTGTCAGTTTCATTCAGAAACAACTGAATCATTAAAATTGAACAAAGCTACACAGCCTGTTGGAGTTCCTATCAGATTCTATTCGGAAATCGCAACTGAGATACTCTTTTAAGGGTAATATGCTGCAGATCCCTCAAACAAAAAACTGTGTTCAGTAGGTGGGAGAAAGAACAAGTCACATCTACAATTAGAGTAAGAGAAGTGATCCACAAAACTGCTGACCAAGACCATTGACATCTATCTGTTGTAGAATTGTGGAACATATCTTGAGCTCAGATGAAATGAGGTGTCTTGAACAGAATTATCTCCTCTATACAACTTGCATGAATTCCAAAAATTAACAGTGTGAAACCCAACTTGCACTTTCCTCATATGAGATTCTGAAAATCAAGGATCAAGGCAGTCAGATTGATGGAGTTTTTCTTGACTGCCGAGAAGCATTTAACTTGGTAATTTCCTATTGAAATTACATGTGATTGTGACAGAAAATAAACCATTAAAATGATTTTTCACAAGATGTCGTGAAGGCTATGATGGCCAGCAACTTAACAGATAGCACAGTAACGTGTCATTCATGTGCTGCAAGATGAAAGGACTGAGTGTTGCATATTGTGTTTCATATAAGGACAGGTCTTTCTGGAACATATTTAATATGCATCAGAGAATGTTAAGATCTCCATCAGTTTCTTTCAGTATTTGTCCTTCCCCTTCAACCCTTCTGCCTGAAGAAGGAGCCACTGGCTCCGAAGCTTGCCAATTACAATTGTCTTTTATGTGTGTGTTTGCCAGCGCATGGTGAGTAGATTTTTTATCTATCCACTATCCAATTAAATAATTTTGTCAATAATTGTTTGTTTTTGTTGCGATAGAATAACCATATAGACGACTGCAGGTAAATCAAGTGGCAGACTTTAGTTCACTGGCAGGATACTGGGAAAATGCAGTCTATGAAGGAGACTGCTTACAAATCACTTGAGCATTCCACCTTAGAAAATAGTTCAGGTGTGTGGGGTCCACATAAATAGCACTAACATGAGACATTGTAGGGTGGCATGAATGTTTTAAGATTTGTTGGTCTTGGGGAAAATATCGTTGGAATTTTGAAAAACTTGCTGTCAGCCAGCCAACCAACCTACATGGCGATCACATATTATTCTTGCTGCTTGCTTTTGTGCAATCAGTTATTTCTTTCTGAGTGGTGAGTTACTCCATAAAATTATTCCATAAGTCATTACGTAGTGGCTTTTTTTTCCAAGATAGAAATTATATGAAGTGCAGAAGTAGCTGAACTTAATTATCCGAGTAGTTCAATAATATGCTTCTTCCAGTTCAAGTTTTCATCAGTATGTACACCAAAAAACTTGGACCATTCTACCATATTTACTGACTCCTGCCCAAGTGCTAAATCAGTTGCTGGTATGACCCTATTTGTTGCACAGAACCGAATATAACATGTTTTCTCAAAACTGAGTAGAATTCATTTTCAGAGAACCACTTAATAATTATTTGTCTCCTCTGTGGCTTTCTTGCTAATGGGATTTATTTTTTAAAACTACTATCGTCTGCAAAAAGTACCAATTCTGCGTGTTTAATGTTGAGTGGAAGGTCATTCACGTGTATAAAGAACAGGAGTGGACTTGCAATTGAACACCTTGTGATTTCTCTCCATTCTCTACAATTTTTTATCCTTGGAACATTGTTTGAATTATTCAGCACAATTTTTTGCATCTAATTTGTTAAGTATTATTGAAATCAGGTTTGTTCAGAGCTATCGATTCCATAAAACTTACGTTTTTCTAATAATGTAACATAATCTACACAGTCAAATGCTTTGAAAAGATTGCAACAAATATCCTTTGATATTTTATTGTTTAAGGCTTGTAATATTTGATGAGTGAATACAAAAATAGCATTCTCAATTGAGCTAACATTCTGGAATCCAAACTGTGTTATACTAAGTAGGTTGTTTCTGCTTCAACATGACTCTACTCTTGAGAGTGTCAATTTTTTGAATGTTGTGGAAAACGATGTCAGTTAGGAAATTGGACGATATTGCATGGTAATTGGTTGTCTATCTTGTCATTTTTCTTATGAAGAGGTTTAACAATTGCATATTTTAATCTGTCTGGAAAAATTCTCTGTGCCAGTGATGTTTTACCATACATCACTAATGAAATTACTAAGTTGAAATAACTTTTTATAACTCTGTTTGAAATTCCATCAGCACCAAATGAGCTTTTCATTTTTGGAATTTTTATAGTTCTATTAATTTCAGCGAAGGACATTGGTGATACACCTGGTTGCTTAAAGTTCTGTGAAATGTCATTTATAATATATTCTCTCACTTCTTCAACTGAACTGTTTAATCCTACTTTTGCTGCCACATTTAGAAAGTGATTGTTAAAATTACTCATAGCTTGTGAATATCTGATATCTGTCACAACATTGTCATTTAGTTTAATTGTTACGGTTTCTTCTACACTGACTGACTGTCCTGTCTTCTATTTAACAACATTCCATATAATTTTAATCTTATTACCTGCATTCCCCCCCATGAACCATGGACCTTGCCGTTGGTGGGGAGGCTTGTGTGCCTCAGCGATACACATGGCCGTACCGTAGGTGCAACCACAACGGAGGGGTATCTGTTGAGAGGCCAGACAAACATGTGGTTCCTGAAGAGGGGCAGCAGCCTTTTCAGTAGTTGTAGGGGCAACAGTCTGGATGATTGACTGATCTGGCCCTGTAAATATAACCAAAACGGCCTTGCTGTTGTGGTACTGCGAACGGCTGAAAGCAAGGGGAAACTACAGCCGTATTTTTTCCCGAGGACATGCAGCTTTACTGTATGATTAAATGATGATGGCGTCCTCTTGGGTAAAATATTCCGGAGGTAAAATAGTCCCCCATTCGGATCTCCGGGCGGGGACTACTCAGGAGAACGTCGTTATCAGGAGAAAGAAAACTGGCGTTCTACGGATCAGAGCGTGGAATGTCAGATCCCTTAATCGGGCAGGTAGGTTAGAAAATTTAAAAAGGGAAATGGATAGGTTAAAGTTAGATATAGTGGGAATTAGTGAAGTTCGGTGGCAGGAGGAACAAGACTTTTGGTCAGGTGAATACAGGGTTATAAATACAAAATCAAATAGGGGTAATGCAGGAGTAGGTTTAATAATGAATAAAAAAATAGGAGTGCGGGTTAGCTACTACAAACAGCATAGTGAACGCATTATTGTGGCCAAGATAGACACGAAGCCCACGCCCACTACAGTAGTACAAGTTTATATGCCAACTAGCTCTGCAGATGATGAAGAAATAGATGAAATATATGACGAGATAAAAGAAATTATTCAGGTAGTGAAGGGAGACGAAAATTTAATAGTCATGGGTGACTGGAATTCGTCAGTAGGAAAAGGGAGAGAAGGAAACATAGTAGTTGAATATGGATTGGTGGGAAGACATGAAAGAGGAAGCCGCCTTGTAGAATTTTGCACAGAGCATAACTTAATCATAACTAACACTTGGTTCAAGAATCATAAAAGAAGGTTGTATACCTGGAAGAATCCTGGAGATACTAAAAGGTATCAGATAGATTATATAATGGTAAGACAGAGATTTAGGAACCAGGTTTTAAATTGTAAGACATTTCCAGGGGCAGATGTGGATTCTGACCACAATCTATTGGTTATGAACTGCAGATTGAAACTGAAGAAACTGCAAAAAGGTGGGAATTTAAGGAGATGGGACCTGGATAAACTGAAAGAACCAGAGGTTGTACAGAGTTTCAGGGAGAGCATAAGGGAACAATTGACAGGAATGGGGGAAAGGAATACAGTAGAAGAAGAATGGGTAGCTCTGAGGGATGAAGTAGTGAAAGCAGCAGACGATCAAGTAGGTAAAAAGACGAGGGCTAATAGAAATCCTTGGGTAACAGAAGAAATATTGAATTTAATTGATGAAAGGAGAAAATATAAAAATGCAGTAAATGAAGCAGGCAAAAAGGAATACAAACGTCTCAAAAATGAGATTGACAGGAAGTGCAAAATGGCTAAGCAGGGATGGCTAGAGGACAAATGTAAGGATGTAGAGGCTTGTCTCACTAGGGGTAAGATAGATACTGCCTACAGGAAAATTAAAGAGACCTTTGGAGAGAAGAGAACCACTTGTATGAATATCAAGAGCTCAGATGGCAACCCAGTTCTAAGCAAAGAAGGGAAGGCAGAAAGGTGGAAGGAGTATATAGAGGGTTTATACAAGGGCAATGTACTTGAGGACAATATTATGGAAATGGAAGAGGATGTAGATGAAGACGAAATGGGAGATAAGATACTGCGTGAAGAGTTTGACAGAGCACTGAAAGACCTGAGTCGAAACAAGGCCCCGGGAGTAGACAACATTCCACTAGAACTACTGATGGCCTTGGGAGAGCCAGTCATGACAAAACTCTACCATCTGGTGAGCAAGATGTATGAGACAGGCGAAATACCCTCAGACTTCAAGAAGAATATAATAATTCCAATCCCAAAGAAAGCAGGTGTTGACAGATGTGAAAATTACCGAACTATCAGTTTAATAAGTCACAGCTGCAAAATACTAACGCGAATTCTTTACAGACGAATGGAAAAACTGGTAGAAGCGGACCTCGGGGAAGATCAGTTTGGATTCCGTAGAAATGTTGGAACACGTGAGGCAATACTAACCTTACGACTTATCTTAGAAGAAAGATTAAGAAAAGGCAAACCTACATTTCTAGCATTTGTAGACTTAGAGAAAGCTTTTGACAATGTTAACTGGAATACTCTCTTTCAAATTCTGAAGGTGGCAGGGGTAAAATACAGGGAGCGAAAGGCTATTTACAATTTGTACAGAAACCAAATGGCAGTTATAAGAGTCGAGGGGCATGAAAGGGAAGCAGTGGTTGGGAAAGGAGTGAGACAGGGTTGTAGCCTATCCCCGATGTTATTCAATCTGTATATTGAGCAAGCAGTAAAGGAAACAAAAGAAAAGTTCGGAGTAGGTATTAAAATTCATGGAGAAGAAATAAAAACTTTGAGGTTCGTCGATGACATTGTAATTCTGTCAGAGACAGCAAAGGACTTGGAAGAGCTGTTGAACGGAATGGACAGTGTCTTGAAAGGAGGATATAAGATGAACATCAACAAAAGCAAAACGAGGATAATGGAATGTAGTCAAATTAAATCGGGTGATGCTGAGGGGATTAGATTAGGAAATGAGACACTTAAAGTAGTAAAGGAGTTTTGCTATTTAGGGAGTAAAATAACTGATGATGGTCGAAGTAGAGAGGATATAAAATGTAGACTGGCAATGGCAAGGAAATCGTTTCTGAAGAAGAGAAATTTGTTAACATCGAGTATAGATTTAAGTGTCAGGAAGTCGTTTCTGAAAGTATTTGTATGGAGTGTAGCCATGTATGGAAGTGAAATATGGACGATAACTAGTTTGGACAAGAAGAGAATAGAAGGTTTCGAAATGTGGTGCTACAGAAGAATGCTGAAGATAAGGTGGGTAGATCACGTAACTAATGAGGAGGTATTGAATAGGATTGGGGAGAAGAGAAGTTTGTGGCACAACTTGACTAGAAGAAGGGATCGGTTGGTAGGACATGTTTTGAGGCATCAAGGAATCACAAATTTAGCATTGGAGGGCAGCGTGGAGGGTAAAAATCGTAGAGGCAGACCAAGAGATGAATACACTAAGCAGATTCAGAAGGATGTAGGTTGCAGTAAGTACTGGGAGATGAAGAAGCTTGCACAGGATAGAGTAGCATGGAGAGCTCCATCAAACCAGTCTCAGGACTGAAGACCACAACAACAACTACCTGCATTATTAATTTCTGTCTAGATGTACATACTTCTTGATATTTTAATGTCTTTCCTTAAAATATTACAGTATTTTTTATAGTAGTAGCATTCAGATGTGACACTAATTTGCTATAGAATAAATTGAATTTGAAATTAGCAAATCTTTCTATTCAGACCTCATCTCATACATCTCTTTTAACTTAATCTTAGAACACTGTATCAGGTTCTCATAAATAAGCCTTACTGCTTTGAGTGAATCTGCCTCAGGGCTGCAAGGTGGTATATTGTTTATTTCCATTAATTGTTCATCATGACCAGATAGTCCATTAATGATGGGGTACCCATTAACTGTTTCAGCCTTAGCACTGTCTATGAAAATGAAAATGCTATCAATCAGTGTCGTACTGTCGTGCTGCACTCAAAGTGGAAAAATGACTACTGAAATTAGATTGAAACATCCAGATAATGATTCCATTTTCCTGTCAGTATCTTCTAAGAAACCTACATTGAAATCTTCACAAACTGCTAACTGTTTCATCATGTCTAACAGGTAGCTAAACAACACATCGAGATCTCTTCTAATAACTGAAAGTTTCCCATAGGCGGATCTGGAGACTGTTACATTTACCAGAGAAGTATTCTGCAGTAACAACTCACAAGCACATGCTCCTAGGTTCTTATCTATGCAAAAATTATGTGTTTGAATATTTTTGCACTTATGTCCAACTTCTACATTTGTTGCAATTCCTCCTTCTTCTATGTTATACAAAAATTTATGCTAATCTGTAAACCCTGATATTTAACTTCTCCATCCCTGAGGTTACATGGCGTTCAGAGAGGTACAGAACACATATCACTTGAGAATTTTCTACATCTAGGCATACAAGAAGCTCATATATCTTATTTTTCAAACCTCTCGTATTCCAATGAAACTAATTTTATTTTTTGGGAAACTATTGCATATGAGGGCATGCTGAAAAGTAATGCCTCTGAGTTTTTAATGTGAAACCTCTTACAGCTTATTAAATAACACAAATGTTACTAATTCTACGTCTTTATTCTCCATGTCTACAAATTTGCATACCTCTGCCCTAGAGAGCTCTGAATTGTAGCAGGTAATACGGTGGTGTGTAAGGAACAGCATGCTGTGAACGAGTTTCAAATTCAAAGAGTCTGTCCACACATGGAACACCTCCTTAAGCATGACAATGCCAAACCACACACAAGCATTACAATGTCTCCAACACTCTCACACCTTGTGTTGACTGTCAGTGGTCATCCTAAACACAGTCCTGACTAGGCTCCATTCAATTTTCATCTGTTTCCAAAACTTAAAGAACACCTTCGATGACTTTACAGTGATAGTGATGAAGCAGTGCGAACAGGTATAAGGTTGTGTGTCTGTCAACAAAGTCAAACATTATACAGTGATGGTACCAGCATACTGGTCTTGCATTGAGAGGAATGAGTTTGTCACCAGGGTGACTCCGTTGAGAAATAAATATGTAGACATAAAGAATAAGGATGTTGAATGTTAATAACATTTGTTTTATTTAAAAAGCTGAAGAGTTTCACATAAATAATTTGGAGGCAATACTTTTCAGCACATCCTCGTATATTATGGTCCTTTTTCTGCTCTAATTTCTGTCAGTAATATCAATCTGTAACCTGACTCTAACCTAAAAACAATGCACTCCTCTGACTTCGCTAACCACAGGGATTTTGTCTTGTGTGTATATGACCCCTCTCCTCTTACACTTCCTCCAAGATGATAAGATAATCTGTCCTTCCCCCTCCTATTCAGCTGCAGGCCACGATTTGTATATCCCCATCTCCTAATTGCAGCAACAGGCACAGCATGGATATGAGACTTGGTTAAAACCTATCAACTCAGCTCTTTGTTTACATGGCTAACAGCGATGTGACTCCAGGGCTCATCATGGCACTGTAAAACCACCACAAACCCGACACGTGTGTGTGCTGTTGGTGCTTCTATTTCTTCCATGTGACCTTTTGTAGTATATTATTTGCTAGCTAGGCTGTTTCATGCTCCTCCTCCTATAAGTACCTGATCCTCTGCATCAAAATCTCTGCACAAGGCTACCATTTTCTCTGTCACCTGGCTATGATGGGCACTAGGTTTCACTATGCTTGTAACCTGGTATTCTACTTCTAGCTTTTCCTGAAGCATTTAGCCTACACCCCTTCCATGACTGTTACATAGCGGCAGGACTTCCTTTCTTTCTTCTTGGCTTTGCTACCAACCTAACCATAAAGTTGTTCATATATATCTGCTGCTCAAAACTGGTTGAGGCTCTTCTCCTCTTTCAGGTAAAAGGTCAGACTGATTGCTAACCAGAATTTGGAATGTGGTTTCAGAGGTTATCTCCTTTTGCCTATTTCTTGTCACCTCGTCTGAGCTCCCACTGTCTCTTTCCTCTGTCAACCTATCTCATTCAAAAAATGCTACTTCTAATTCTGCCTTTTCCCCCTGTTCCGTGATTTTCGTGTCTCAACTGCATATACGACTCCATGGGAAAGCCTCATCTGATAGTTTACTGCCTTCTCCGCTACAGTCACTTTGGTAAAACGTTAACCCAAGGTCCTGACAAAACTAACCAACCTACGGCAACATCTACTTTCTTCACACATGACACTTCTTTCACACTAAACTAAAAAGCCCTATCACACACTTAAACTGTAATAAAGTAATAACTAGTGAAAACCTATCTTTCATTGAATTATGCAGCCAACTTCTGACAGCAGGCAGACATAAAAACACAAGAATGTAAACAATGCACAGATGTTCACTGAACATAAGCTTTAAATCATGGAAAACACACACACAAACAAACTACAACTAAAAAAAGCAGATATTTTTAATAACAGTATTAAACAGAAATGTTAACATGCAGAAGCCTACATAAAGTGTTTCAAGAACCAGTATTAAGTGAAGACCGTAGACAAATTCATTCCCTTACATTTCACTCCCATACGGACCATGAACACAAGATTAGGCTAATTACAGCATACACTAAGGTACTTATGTGGTCATTATTCCCATACTTTATATGCACTTGGAATGGGAAGAGATTGTAATATGTGGTGTCAAGCTAAGTACCCTCTAACATGCTTAGTGGTCTGCAGAGTTATGTATGTGGATGAAGAAATGCTGCTCACAAATGGGCATATGAATGCCATCACCGATGTACAGACTGACAAAATATACTGTTTTTAGACAGTTTCCATTGCAGCTTGTCCTGCAACAGTCACTTTATCCTGCTTATTATTGTATTTTAAAACTGTTAATGCATAGAGTTTATAGTGCTCATTCTTGTGCAGTATCGATATGTGACTACACACTATTTGGTTTCTGGGATCAATAATAATCAGGCCAAAGGCCATTGTTTCCATAAGATAGGAAAAGGGAAAACACTCAGGATTGAAGTAAAGGTAGTGGATGGAGTACTAAGGTTATTATAAAACCTTGGAGTAGGCAGGCATTAAAAGACTTTCATGGTTGTTCTTACCCATATTTTGTTCTTGTTTATATTTTTGGCAGTATAAAATGTAGTGAATGAAAAATTAATAAAGAATTAAAATAAATGAAACTGTGTAGTGTTAAGGGGCAGTAGTTGTTTTTGATTGTGAGAATAATGGTGCTGTTCTTATTTTCTAATTTTTATTGTAGTCTTCCACATTCATAACATTAAGTATTTTACTGCATGATGATATGCGCTTTTTTTCTTATGTATAAAGTTGATGACAAAAGGATTACTGGATTACTAGAGTAACTAAAGTGCAAAAATAATTCTTGTTGCAGGTACTGGAGAATCTGGTGACTGAAGCATCTTAGTTAGCAAGAACTATAAATATATTTTGTAGCATATGGTGGTGTACATAAGATTTCAGTTTTGTCGTGCTGTCATTTCCAGTTTGGAAGGGTGGTCTCTTGTTTGGAACTGTTTATTAGTCACTAACCTTTGAAATCAGTAAAATATTTAAACAAATATTAACATCATTTTTTCTTTAAGTTTGCATCTCTTTCACGATCTTAAGAGTAGGTGTAGTCTGATTAGAATTACTTCTGACACTTCGTGTGTTAGAGCCGGTTTCCTCCAATCACAGCGCTCAAAGTCACACCCGAACAGTTCACGTTGCTGAACTGCTTCAGCAGTTGGTCAGTTTACTTTCAATTCCTTGTCTGGCATTCTTACTTGATGTGTTCGGATCCCGAATCATGGGTCTGGCACTTTTATTTTGTATTTGATCACACTTGTTAACCACACCAAAAACAAAAAACACACACACACAAAACGATGCTAATGAAATGCATAGATTTCATACACATCACTAACCAAAACTGTTGGATACTTCCGCACAAGCTGTGATTCAGCGTCACATGTACAGTTATAAGCACAGAGATCAACTTATGTTGGATAAGCTTCACATTGAATGAAGCTGAATTATTTGAAGGCTGCGATTCAATGTTGCAGCTCAGTCATCAGTCATAAGTATAGGACTCTAAGGCAATATAGTGGTGTAGAACACTAGGTAGTGTATAAACAGTACATGTAGAAGGTCATAGCTTCAAATCTCGTCAAATGCCACAAAATCTTTTTTTATTTCTAAATCTAACCCAAAGACTGATGATTATTTCTATTCAGTCAGTGTATTTCAATATATTTTTTAAATTTCTAATAAGTTGCTGTGTCATTTCCATCATCATATTGACTTTTTTACTTTCTCTTACTTATCTTCCTATCATTCTTTATTCATTTGGAGTGTGGCTGTGTTGCCTATAATTGTAACCAAATGTCAACCGGGACTGTTCATCAGTTGGTAATACAGCAGCTTGTGTATCCCGTGTGAGGATAGTTTTAGGTAACCAATGACAGTAATAAATTATAGTTTGCTTTCAGCATTGAAATGTCAATTTTTGCGTCTTGGGTTTGCTCATAAAGATTAGCTTTAGTTGCCATGAGCCAAGTGATCACAATTTTAGTTATGCTGCAGATTTTTGATCACTGTTTTTATGGATACATTGCAAGTCACAAGGTTGTGACTAGGTTAGGACATGGGTTTAAATTCAGGTCTACAAAGTGCTCCATATGCTGAAGTTCAGTCATTGGTCTCTTAAAATCAGCTGTGTCATATTTCTGTCATACCTTGCGACAGCCGCTTCCAATGTAGCGGTAAATGATAGAAGTTAAGTATCAAATAATTTTAATTGGACTATAGTACCTAGCAGAAACAATGACTAAACACTGGTATCTGTGAAAATTGGTCCTATAAAAATAATGACCATTAAATTAAGTAATGTTCCATGCCACTTTGATTTATGTCATAAAAAATAGATTTCACGCTCTACAAGTACTCATTGTGTTACTTTTAGATCAGTAGTCTCAAGATTTATGTCAGTATCCAAAGAGAGCGGATATAGATGTCATTTGGATTGTCAGTAGAAGCAAGTTTTGGAAACTAGAAAGTAGTGTTAACATAACTTAAGGGTATAACTCTGAGAGAGCTGTGACCAAACTCGTGAGGTTTGTATTCTAGTACTTATTTTGAGAACTTTCCCTGTTGGTTCTTAGTATTCCCAGTTTTTGTTCATATCATAATTCCTGGAATATGCAACCAGACAAATTGTTTTGTAAGCACTCCAGTGGAATGTACTTCTGCTAAGAGGTATGCATGTGGCATTAATGCTCAGTTGAACTGCTCGATGCATGTAGTTCCATGAAGTTCAGCGTGTGTCAGTGCAGATGCTTTGGACCCAGGGAGCAAGTGTATCAGATTTCTTTCATCTAGTTTGTGCACCTACTTTAATTAGCTGACTGCCAGTCCATCACCCATTGCAGGATCACATAGCAGGTGAATGTGAGACTAAGGAGGTAGTAGTTAGCAAATGTAGTGTCAGAATAATGTATCCTGAGTGTGAAAAATGATGGTTGTAGCTGAATTTGGGAGAGATTTTCAGTAGTGAATGGTAAGGATAGAAATCATGTTGATTATTAGCTCTGATCTCCTGTCTTTCAGTTCCACTATGTTGCAGCTGAAGGCATGTGTCTGTAAAACACGCCAAAGTGATATGTGATATGAAATGGAATGAGCACATAGGTTGTCCTATGGGTAAAGCAGGTGGTAGATTATGGTTTATTTGTAAAAGCAGTCGACAAAGGATATTGTTTACAAATTGCCCCTGCAACCAGTTCTAAAGTATTGCTCAACTGTGTCTAACTCGTACCAGATAAGGCTAACAGATGTTGAACATATACAGAGAAGGGCACCACGAATGGTCACAGGTTTGTTTAATCCATGGGAGAGTGTCACACAGACACTGAAGGAAATGAGCTGGAATGCTTGAAGATAGACATAAACTGTGCCAAGAAAATCTATTAATGAGGTTTCAAAAACCAGCTTTAAATGATGACTCTAGAAATATACTATAATCCCCTATGTATCACTTACATAGGGATCGTGAGGATAAGATCAGAATAATTACTGAACACACAGAGGTATTCAAACAGTCACTCTTCTTACACTTCATATATGAATGGAACAGGAAGAAACGGTAATAACTGGGACAATGGGACGTACTGTCTCCTGTGCACCTCAAGGTCGTTTGCAGAGTGTAGATGTAGATCTAGAATTTACATTCTGAACTATTACCAGCTTTTCTGAAACACATGGTAACTAAAATGAGGGTAGAAGTCTGTGCTAGGGATCTTTGCCCGTTTACATTAATACGAGGATGGTTTGGAAAGTTCTCGGAATCACCATGAGAGGTCAGCGCTAGCGCGACGAGTTGTTCATGTGATACTAATTGGACTGTTGCCTGTAAATACCTGCCATTTCAATGCTTTTGGAAGAGAGCTGTGGCAGTGACGTGGCTCTGTTGTTCCCACGTAGTGATATGCAAAAATGGAAAAAATCAAATTCGAGCAGTGATTAAGTACTTCATAAAGGAAGGTATAAAAGCAAAGGACATTCATGCTGATTTCCAAGAATACACTGGGGGACTCTGCTCCTTCATATTCAGGTGTTGCCAAGTGGACAAATAAATTTAAATTTGGTCAGGAGAGCTTAGATGATGATCTGTGCAGTGGTCGGCCATGATATGTCCCTACTCAAGAAATCATTGCAAAAGTGCACAAAATGGTCATGGAGGATCGCCGATTGAAAATGCGTGGACTTGCTCACACTTGCCAGTTGTCTTCTGAAAGGGTATATCAATTTTAACTGAAGAATTAGAAAAAAAATTATCTGCAAGATGGGTGCCGCAACTCTTGATGCTGGATATAAAACTCTTGAGAATGAACATATTGGAACAACGTTTTGTCCATTTTAGGAGAAACGAACAAGATTTTTTGTTCCAGTTTGTGACCATAGATGAAACTTGGGTGCACTACTATACCCCAGAGACAAAACAACAGTCAAACCAGTGGAAACATGCTGATTTTCCGCCAGCAAAGAAAGCAAAGACAATTCCTTTGGCTGGAAAGGTCATGGCATCAGTGTTCTGGTATGTAGATTTTCTCCCCACTGGTTAAACAATTACTGGAGAATACTATGCTGACCTCCTGGACAAATTGCAACAAAAGATACACAAAAAAGGCCAGGTTTAGCAAGTAAGAAAGTCATCTTCCATCAAGACAATGCGCGCCCCCACACGTGCCGTCAGCATGGCAAAATTACACGAACTAAGGTATGAATTGTTGCCACACCCACCTTATTCACCTGATATTGCTCCGTCAGACTTTCATCTCGTCCCAAAACTGAAAATTTTTCTTGGTTGACGAAGATTCATTTCAAACGAAGAATTGATAGCCGGAGTTGACAACTATTTTGCAGGCCTGTAGGGAACTCATTTTCGAGATGGGATCAAGGCGCTGGAACATTGCTGGCCCAAGTGCATTAATCTACAAGGAGACTACATTGAAAAATAAAGATATTTTCAGTGTTGTAAGTACTTTTTTTCTATTCCGTTCCGAGAACTTTTCAAAACACCCTTGTATCAGGTGGAGAATTTTGCATTTTGTCAGTTCAGAATTTGGAAAGGTGGATGTCTCCCAACATTATGCCCCATCATATGGCAATGACACAAAACATTGAAAGACGAGTCAATGAAACATGGGTGAGTGTGATGCCCGGTTATGTGAACTGATCTGTATTAGAAAAGGTATTGTCTGTCTATTACTGCACACTTTGTCACTCAGAAGTGGACACTGCAGAATATGGTATTGGCAGCAACTTTCTTTCCTGAGAAGAAAAAGTCTGGGGAATTGTGGTAATGTTATTTAATTTAGGAGTAAATCTCCAGCATATCAGTAAGACTTCATTTGTTACTGACCATTGCTGTTAAGTATGCAAGATATTGCAATCATTTCAGTATTATGCATGCATTACACATATTATGTTTTGAACATGTCCTGAAACATATTTTTGATGATGATTATTTGAGAAGTGAGGTTCCAGTGATTTATTTGATGACTTACACTGCCAAAGAAACACACTGTTTGATGAAGGAACTATGATGTGAATTTGTTATGGACTAGCTTCAAGCAAGGAATGAAAGCTATAAGGAACATCTTGTTTCAAATGCTACAGTCTATCATTAGGCAGAATGATAAAATCATGTAAATACTTACAGAGTAGGGTGCCTCTGAAAAACTTCGTGGTTACGACAACAACTCTACAAAAGAACTCATTAAATTTTTAGAGACATTCACAGGTGCAACAGAAATGCTGATAACCGAGTAGTAAACTACAGTTCAGTTTCCTTTTTCATAGCAACTCTGGGCCCCGACAGTACAGAGGTACTGTAGAAGCACAGTTTTTTTGTTTTGCTTAATACATGTGTGACCAGCAAATGCAGATTTACTTAGCTGCGAAACATCAATTTCACTGTTACCAGTATTCAACAGTACACTACAACTGTCATATTAAAGTCTGTTATCTGTAGATATTGTGAGTGGATATTGTGTTGTCTCTGTCTTGTGGAGAAGAAAGTCACAATTTGGACACTGCACAGACTAACATCTTTTCGTGGCTGCCCTTCTGACTATTATAAATGATGTCCATTACTGATAGAGCTGAGGTGTTAAATGCTGTACGTCAAACTTGTGTTGAAAAATGAATTCCAGGTAAGGTACAATTGAATTAAAATCTGACATTAATGTCATATTCTGCTTTATTAACATCGAGCAATATTAATTTGGGGTTGACATAATAATGCTAGTGGAATATAGAATTCAAATTTACCAGAAGAATTCCTACCAAATGTATGACTTCTGTCACGATACTGTCCTTTTCCCTTTAGGAACAGTACCTATACCTTACATACGGGTTGACCCTATGAGTGCACTTCCTCCTTCTGTTTCAGTAGGTACTTCCCAAAATAAAGAAAATTCTCCTCAAAATTCTATATGACATTAAATTCTGATAGCCAGTCTACACCAAATAACACGTCCCTATTGATATTTTCTACTACTAAAAGTGTCTGACGAAATGGGATATTCCCAATGTTTAAGTTCACCTGGGTCTCGTGTTTTACAACTTTGTTCTTTGTTCCAATAATACCCTCTGTGTACACTCCCATTACTGGTAATATCAGTAAGTGATATTATGTTCATAATGTGTTAAAGGAAATGCTAGAAATAAGTGACGCTTCACTCTTGTAATCTATAAATATGTTACCTTCATAATCCTCCACTTTTCCTATTACTATTGGTTGTGAATTAATGGTAGTTTAGCTCAGTTCTTCCAGGAGCAACCATTCTTTGGTTGGTATTTTATGCATGAAATTAACATACCCATTATAAACCAGGCCTCCTAATGTATTTCTATGCCCTGGGTTCAGTTCACACTTCATTTTCCACATTATTGGTGATCACTGGTTGGTTATCAAATCGGGCTATTACGTTACCATTTTATACTCTATTACTACTTGGTACAAATTCTTGCAAAGTAACTGGATCTAAATCTGAAGGTGAATGCTACTGGTGTACTCTAGCTGTACTCGCTTTGGCGGTACATATACTACAAAATTGTACTCTAGCTAAGTTGGCCTCATGTCTCTTAAAATTGCTATTACTGTTATTGCTACCTCTTCTGAAATTCTGATTTTCATTTTGATGTACATTCTCATTGTGGTCTTTGTTTAAGGCATCAAGTACGTCTACAAAGGATAATAATTCTTCTACAGTTTTGCACCCGCTACGTAATATAACCTTCCTTGCGTAAATGGGTAAACATCTTATTAAAATTTGCACCAACCCTTCTTCCTCCATGGGCTTATCTAAGTACTTCGCTCTCGTTAAATGCCAGTCGAAATACTTTCGCATCGTACCTTACGAACTGTTGTAATACTTTGGGTTCCACAAGTCAGATATTAGTTATTCCTGGGCGCTTGCTGACCAATACTGCTCCTTCAAGTTTTACTGGAAGTCTGCCCAAGATGAAAAATTCTATGTTCACTGTGCCCCACACTGAAGCTTCTCCTAAAAGGTACCCCACCACAAATTCAATCATTTTTGAATCTTCCCAAGTGTTGGGCAAGGCTTGACTGAACCTTTCCAAAAAATGAGTAGGATGTACTTCCCCATATGGCATAAACTTAGGGAACTGTCTCGATAACCCTGAATTTGCCCTCCCACCCCCTCCATTGTAAATCTGTCGTTACTTCACTAGTTAATACTACGTTGGGAGAAGTCACTCTTATCATCTACTGTGTCCTGCATAAGTTTGAATTCTTTCCACAGTTCATCTACATTTCTCTTGGTATTACTAAGTTCAGAAGGTAAAATAGGATGCACATTGTGGAGGATACTCTCATGGCAACTTTTCTGTCTATCATCTCTTCTACTTGTTCCTCCAGACTGCTTACAATCATTGTGTCTGATGTTGCTAGTGTCTCTTTAAAATTCCTTTCCATGTTATCATCTCGAGTGTTATCACCTGCAATTTGCGATTGGACTACAGAAATTAGCTTGTCCTCTTTCTCAACACTCCCCTTTAAAGTGTGTAATCTCTGTTTTACTGCATCAAATGTAACATTACATATACTTTGAAATGATCCTAATTTTTCATTAAATTAAGATTCTACATTATTACATTTATCTTCAATATCAAATTCTAGTTTTTTAGCTAAGTCCTGAAATTGGTTACTCTGGGTCTGACTAAAGTCAGTGAACGGTTGGTTGACATGGATAGTCAGGGAATTACTTAAGTCATTCTTTAAATCTAATTGCAAACTCTCCACTTTATCATTTAAGGCATTGAACTTAGCATTTAAAACCTCACCCTGTGCTTCTAGTTTTTCACTTAAAGTAGCACTTAATTCCTTTCTTATAGCAGTTGAATCCGCCTTCTGCTCATCTAATCTACCATTTAACTGAGTATTTACTGAATACTTAGTTCTTGTCTTAAAGTAGCTGAACTTGCACTCTGTGCATCTAATTTTTCACTTAAAGTTGCAATTTGAGCATTTGCAGCTGCACTTTGGTCATCTAATCTAGCATTTAGTTAAGTATTTAATATTTAGTGCTTTAATTAAATTTGTTACCTCAGTCCAGTCTGGCATTTCTTTTGTCACTGTCATGACCAGGACTAGTTCTGATGTTTCCCCAGTTTTTTGAGTATTGTCCATATTTTTCTTACTTTTAGATTGAATTATCATTAAAAAAAATTCACCTCTGAGTATAATAACTATACTAACACTCCATTATTGAACAGTGTCCTTAACTTCACACTCAGTTAATTGTCTTTCGCTCACCCGACGTAGAGTTTTAGGCTGCATTGGTGAGCAGGTGTGGATCAGCGCTGGTGAACAGCACGGGCACTTGCAGCGTCAAAGGTTGGTTTCAGCACTGGTGAGCCGCAGCTGGTGTTGTTGGCGTCGATTGCTGGTTACGGGGTCCACACCCCTGCGATGTGTGCAAGGGCTGCTTACTCTCCACACTGGAACTTTGTCATTGAATAGATCTCATCGTAACTCTTCTTAATCTAAACTGTTGAGATTTTCCTTGCATCTTTTCTTGTATGGTATTTATTAATTTTCACCCCTTTTTACTGTTTATGCAGAATCCAACTCTGCGAAACAATTTCCCTGCCTTGTTACTACTGGTTGCTATGGCAACTCTCAAGATGTTTTTATCTTGATTTCGTTTGAAAATGCCCCTCTCTTTGGGTCCTGATCACGTCGGTTGCCACGTTCTAACGGTTTCGGCGACAAGAGAAGTGGTACAAAACTGAATTGCGAACTACGCACTTCTCTAACTACAGTTGACTTACTTGAAACATTTAGCCAATCCTCTTCTCTGGATATGTGGCTGTATTAATCTCCATAACTTCTTCTCTGAAGAAATAATGCTGGTTAGAGGAATGAAAAAATTACTCTCTCTCTCTCACTTGAAATAACTCGGTACTCTCATATTTTCAGTTCAGCTCAGGTGTATTTTCATTTCCACAAGTTCCATATAAGCATACAAACTCTTGCAAGTCAACTACACTGATACCCATTAGATACAATTAAATATAATCACAATGGCCTGGTTTTAACAACTAAAAAATTTATAGATGTCCCATGCGTCTTGCTTTGTTCAGAGTTAAGACATGAAGTAAGTAAAAGTCTATGGTCAATTGCTCATTTTTTTTTTTTTTTTTTAATAACAACCACATATACTGACACAGCAAAGAATAGCATTTAATTACTCTGTGTCCTCGCACACAGCGTCTGTGATGCTTGCTGCAAACACTTGTCAGCGTTGTTCAGTTGCCCCCTTATCGTCTTCTTATTACAAACTTCCAACCTGCACACAGAAACTGGTGGCGCAGTAGATGCGTTTCCGCTCTCTTACTAATATTTAAAATATCGTGTGTTCGAAATGGTGGAAGGCAGAGTGTCTCTAGAATTTACACTGAAATTCTCGAGTCACTACAAGCTTCATCATACTGCCAATCTGTGACGTCACCAGAGAATAAGCCAGTAACAGAGAATTTTCTATAATGTGACCATACCTTGATATTCAATGATTTTTAAGCTTTAATCACATAGAAATAACAGATACTTTATGAGAATATTGTCTGTAAATGCCATTTAAATGTTTTAATCAATGAGAAAAACAACAATCTGAACCATATTTTTAACAGAGGAAAATAGCCTATTGACTAGTATTTAACTCTGAATGGATGGTAGGAGTGACAGTGGTCCACTTGAGTGACAGAAGCATAACAGTAGTGTTTTTCCCAAGCTATCTGTTCAGTGAAGAGTGTTTTGCATTCCAGCCTCAGTTTTAGTGCAGCAGGAAACCTCCTTGGACAGATGAAGCAGTTTTTGCATTTCTTATGTCACAATATTTGCATTTGTAAATTTGAATAAATAAAGCACAGGTGTTATAAAAAACAACAAATGTGAGTTTTTGTTCTGAGATCAACTATCATTACATACAATAGTTAGTAGTTACCTAAGTTTTTGTAAAATTTTTGTTCCCAAATTTTTATTGCAATTTAAAGCCAGCTTTTTCTCTCTTATAGATTATAATATCACAATTAGACACTACTATGCATGAATATAATTTACAATACAACTAAATTGAGTTAAGTGTAGTTCTGTCAGCTGGTAGGAATGTATCAGGAGCAACACCGGCCTGTAGACACACAAGAGTTACAAACAACAGTGAGTGTGCCAGCCTAGCGCGTGTGTGTGTGTGTGTGTGTGTGTGTGTGTGTGTGTGTGTGTGTGTGTGTGTGTGTGTGTGTGTCCCTTCAGCAACAGGGGGCTCGCAACTCTATTGTACGTACATGCTTGGCACACAGGGCCCCTTCCTTTTCTGTGTTGTATATCTATCCTCCCCCTGTTCTTTCTCCCCTCTATTTGGGACCATGTCTTGTGTACACTCGGGAAACAAGCTTGTGAAAGTATTGAAAAACTGACGTGGATTTCATTTTTGTCTTTCTCTCCTTTCTTGTTATGACTTCTCCTGTCCTTTCTTCTCTTCAGCATTTGATTCACCTTTTTTGTCTCTCTTCGTCCCTGCCCATGCCTGAGGCAGGGATAATGAGTTAACTCCGAACCCTGAGTCAAAGGGTAGAGCTCGCACGTACTACCATGGTAAAGGCCAGGACCAGGGAGGGGTGATAGCCTGAGCTGTTACCTTCCCAGTTGCCGATCGGTTCCTTTAACTAGAATTTGTGAGGTGTGAACGATCACCTAAGGTGGGTGTGCTCCCCTCTGTGGGGCCCCCCCAGAAGGAAGGAACGCCGCCATTGGAGACATCGGCAATCATGGGGGATTCACCCAGGATGAGCACATTAACTCCATAAATGCAACCTCCATCTAATAAATTGAAAGGGAATACAGCCAAAGACATGACAGATCTTGCAGTTGTACTTTATCTTGGGGTGTGATGCATAGGAGGTGGTCAGAATTTTTCTGCAATGAACCCCTTCACCATTCAGAAAGGTGTGAATACCACTGCAGGAACTTTACTTCAAGAGAGGCTGCCTTCCAAGCCCAAAAACTGCTTAAAGCTACACTCCTCCACAGATATACTGTTTGCTGGTATGACTGAGGGAGATAATGTGTATCTCTCTGAACAGGGCATAACCACAATCAATCACGTTATGAAGAGGTTTGATGAAGACAGAATTAGTACCTACTCACACCCTTTTTGTAACATTTGATTGAGTGGAGCTCCCGTAGAAGATAAAGGCGAGCTATGTAGTTACCGTCAAACCCTATATACCAAACTCGTCTTGATACCGGTGTCAGTACTATAGCAATACTCACATGTCCTGCGAAAATGTGACGGAATGTGTAACTTGTAGCAAGGATGTTCGTGGGGGAGATTGTCCATCTCCTCCTCCACACTACATCAACTGTAACAGTAACAGTGCTGCTGAGTCCCGCGAGTGCCCTGTGTACCTCGATCAGAGAGCCGGTCAGGAGATCCAGGTGAATGAAAAGGTGCCCCTCAGTGCTGCTCGCAAAACGTTATCTGGCCAAAAGCCTTGCATACCACTATCCAGCACTTACAGTACTGTTGTTGCCATTGTGACCCACAAAAGATATGGCTTTGCAGACCTGTGACCTCCAGTTCACTGGTACAGTTGTGAAGTTGCCTAATGTTAAGGTGATGTCCTCACCTCTACCAACTACAGTTACTCAACACACCGAAAAACCTTCGTCCACACTGGTGCAGTCACCTGTGACATAACCAGAAGAACGGAAATCTGCATCCCCTTCTGACAAACGCAGAGGAACTGGGAAGTCGAAAAAAGACAAACCTCCTTCCCTTTCTACAACTCGGACATCCTATACAACAGTGACACTGTGCGATACCTCTATCCAGCTGACCTCCATTTCACCAGCGTGACTTGCCAACCAGTTCTCTACACTGGAGTCAGCTGACCAATCCAGGGAGGTTATTGGTACCTCTGAAGAAACAATGGAATAGGATCCTCCGAACTTAAAACCTTGAGTAGTAGTGCACAGCTGATATCTGGCACTTGGCAACCACCGAAGTAATTGCCCCCTTTTACGAGAAATATATCCTACCATTTAATATGGCTGTTCTTCAAAGGAACATTCATGGCATCAGATAACACAGGGCAGACTTGCAGATTCTATTGCAATCACAATGTCCAGTTGTTTTATACCTCCAGGAAACGAAATTATGCCCTCAAGATCGCTGTGACCTCATACACTTCACTGCATTACATTTTGACTTTCCTTCCTAGGAAGGAACTACAGCTCAAGGGGGAGTCATGACACTCATTCAGGATGACATCCACAGCCAAACAATTTCATTGGACACCCAGCTGAAAGCTGTTGCTGTCTGCCTTTCCCTCCCCCTTTCTCTTTTTAATACAGGTCAAGTAAAAGTCGCGAGACAAGTGTATACGATTGGATGTGAATGTATGCATATAACGACACCACTTGTGGTTATATACAACAGGATGGAGCTGGCTGAACCTTGTAGCACATTTGCATACTCTTCATGCCTGACAGAGTTGTTAGCACAGCTCAGTCTGGTCATGGCCGTAGCTGGCCACCCAGGTCACTTGATCTGTCAGTGTGCAATTACGTTGTGTGGAGAGCCCTGAAGTCTAATGTGTATCACAACAACTCACATAGTCTTCAAGAACTGCAGCAGGACATTTCCGATAAGATTGCAGCAGTCCAACTTCGATCTGCCTTCAGAAACTTGCTGACAGGGCCCAAAACTACCAAGAGATGAATGGTTGTCACTTTCACATCTGTTGAAGTCAGGTTGGTATTGGATTTCCTTTTCTCTGCTGTGTTTCTTTGTACCTTGGAACGCTGTCCTCCAGGCCAGTTTTATTTCTCCCATCCCGTATCTATATACCCCTATCATCTGATCTGACCAGGGCAGTCGTACTGCAGCGTACTGCTCAGCTCCCTCAACCCTTTTTGCTACTTGGTGACTTCAATGCCCACCATCCCATTTGGTGCTCTCTGAGAACCTGCCCGAGAGGCTCTCTCCTGGGAGATATTCTCAGCCAGCTTATTCTCATTTCTTTCAGCACTGGTGAACCCAAATTTCTTTCAGATTTCACACTCACTTTCTCACATCTGACTCTCTCATTCTGTAATGCACTGCATGCCCACCGCCTAGAGTGGTTCGTCCTCTCAGACACATACTTGAGCGACCATTTCCCGTGTGTAATTCGTCTGCTAACTCGTGTACCATCCGTATGCAAAAACAACTGACAGTTTTTCTAAATTTGAGTGGAGGCTCTACTCTTAACTGGCAACCTTCTTATTATGAGAGAGCTTGAACGTACTCTCACCTCATCACGAACCTTCGCTGCAGGACTGGTCGATATTCACATTCAGATGTTGGAGCACCTATCTCTTGATGGCAAGCACATTTTCCTTTGTACATATAATGATGTCTGGATGGACGGTGCATTTCCCATACATTGGCATGAAGCCACTGCAATGCCCATACCCAGTAGTGACGATCAGGTGAAGTACCTTATGAATGTTGTCCTTAGCGCTGCAGAATGTTGCGTTACCGAACCTCTTACCTACTGTAATGTGTCCCACTAATCTGGTGGACTGAGGAATTAGGGCTGTTGATAAAATACAGAGATTTTTTCCTAAAAATATTGATATTTATCGACAATATCCTTTTCCGATGTAACGATATCAAAATGTCAATATTGAATGCCAGTATTTTTATTTTATATTATATTTTTTGCAATTTTCAGTGAAAATTTGAAATGGTTCTCCTGAAACTGTAGAACAATATAATTTTACTTTCACTGTGGGAAGGAGTCTTACAACTTTTTGAGCTTATATCACGTCCAGTCTTCCTCTTTGACTGCATGAAACAAGTATCAGTGGCAGTCTAATTGTACTGAAGGGTGTCAGTGTGAATGGAATATCAAGATGTGAAGAAATTGCATTCTTAACTTTACCCTTACCAACAGTGATACCTTGCAGCATTGCAACGGCAGGGTGACCGTAGCCCTCATTTGCGGACCTAAAGTCGATAAAGTTCCAGGGCTAGAAAGTTTTAACAGCTGGGACGTCATCGCTTATCGGACATTTCACGTCGCAGGGGTCTACAATAGAGATATGGGTAAATCATATTACCTGTCGACCATGCCTTTCGTTCTCAGGACCAGGAATCGACATCTACATCCGCATCCATACTCAGCAAGCCACCTGACGGTGTGTGGCAGAGGGTACCTTGAGTACCATTATCGGTTCTCCCTTCTGTTCCAGTCTCGTATTGTTCGTGGAAAGAAAGATTGTTGGTATGCCTCTGTGTGGGCTCTAATCTCTCTGATTTTATCCTCATGGTCTCTTCGCGAGATATACGTAGGAGGGAGCAATATACTGCTTGACTCCTCGGTGAAGGTATGTTCTCGAAACTTCAACAAAAGCCTGTACCGAGCTACTGAGCGTCTCTCCTGCAGAGTCTTCCACTGGAGTTTATCTATCATCTCCGTAACACTTTCGCGATTACTAAATGTAACGAAGCGCGCTGCTCTCCGTTGGATATTCTCTCTCTCTTCTATCAACCCTATCTGGTACGGATCCCACACTGCTGAGCAGTATTCAAGCAGTGGGCGAACAAGCGTACTGTAACCTACTTCCTTTGTTTTCGGACTGCATCTCCTGAGAATTCTTCCAATGAATCTCAGTCTGGCATCTGGTTTACCGACGATCAACTTTATATGATCATTCCATTTTAAATCACTCCTAATGCGTACTCCCAGATAATTTATGGAATTAACTGCTTCCAGTTGCTGACCTGCTATATTGTGGCTAAATGATAAGGGATCTTTCTTTCTATGTATTCGCAGCACATTACACTTGTCTACATTGAGATTCAATTGCCATTCCCTGCACCATGCGTCAATTCGCTGCAGATCCTCCTGCATTTCAGTGCAATTTTCCATTGTTACAACCTCTCGATATACCACAGCATCATCTGCAAAAAGCCTCAGTGAACTTCCGATGTCATCCACAATGTCATTTATGTATATTGTGAATAGCAACGGTCCTACAACACTCCCCTGTGGCACACCTGAAATCACTCTTACTTCGGAAGACTTCTCTCCATTGAGAATGACATGCTGCATTCTGTTATCTAGGAACTCTTCAATTCAATCACACAATTGGTCTGATAGTCCATATGCTCTTACTTTGTTCGTTAAACGACTGTGGGGAACTGTATCGAACGCCTTGCGGAAGTCCAGAAACACGGCATCTACCTGGGAACCCGTGTCTATGGCCCTCTGAGTCTCGTGGACGAATAGCGCGAGCTGGGTTTCACACGAGCGTCTTTTTCGAAACCCATGCTGATTCCTACAGAGTAGATTTCTAGTCTCCAGAAAAGTCATTATACTCGAACATAATACGTGTTCCACAATTCTACAACTGATCGACGTTAGAGGTATAGGTCTATAGTTCTGCACATCTGTTCGACGTCCCTTCTTGAAAATGGGGATGACCTGTGCCCTTTTCCAATCCTTTGGAATGCTACGCTCTTCTAGAGACCTACGGTACAGCGCTGCAAGGGGGGGGGGGGGGGGGGGGGGAGTTCCTTCGCGTACTCTGTGTAAAATCAAACTGGTATCCCATCAGGTCCAGCGGCCTTTCCTCTTTTGAGCGATTTTAATTGTTTCTCTATCCCTCTGTCGTCTATTTCGATATCTACCATTTTGTCATCTGTGCGACAATCTAGAGAAGGAATTACAGTGCAGTCTTCCTCTGTGAAACAGCTTTGGAAAAAGACATTTAGTATTTTGGCCTTTAGTCTGTCATCCTCTGTTTCAGTACCATTTTGGTCACAGAGTGCCTGGACATTTTGTTTTGATCCACCTACCGCTTTGACATAAGACCAAAATTTCTTAGGATTTTCTGCCAAGTCAGTACATAGAACTTCACTTTCGAATTCATTGAACGCCTCTCGCATAGCCCTCCTCTCACTACATTTCGCTTCGCGTAATTTCTGATTGTCTGCAGGCTTTGGCTATGTTTATGTTTGCTGTGAAGTTCCCTTTGCTTCCGCAGCAGTTTTCTAACTCGGCTGTTGTACCACGGTGGCTCTTTTCCATCTCTTACGATCTTGCTTGGCACATACTCATGTAACGCATATTGTACGATGGTTTTAAACTTTGTCCACTGATCCTCAACACTATCTGTACTTGCTACAAAACTTTTGTGTTGAGCCGTCAGGTACTCTGAAATCTGCTTTTTATCACTTTTGCTAAACAGAAAAATCTTCCTATCTTTTTTAATATTTCTATTTACGGCTGAAATCATCGATGCAGTAACCGCTTTGTGATCACTGATTCCCTGTTCTGCGTTAACTGTTTCAAATAGTTCGGGTCTGTTTGTCACCAGAAGGTCTAATATGTTATCGCCACGAGTCGGTTCTCTGTTTAACTGCTCAGGGTAGTTCTCAGGTAAAGCACTTTAAAAAATGTCACTGGATTCTTTGTCCCTGCCACCCATTATGAACGTTTGAGTCTCCCAGTCTATATCCGGCAAATTAAAATCTCCACCCAGAACTATAATATGGTGGGGAAATCTACTTGAAATATTTTCCAATCACCCTTCAGATTCTCAGCCACAACAGCTGCTGAGCCAGGGGGCCTATAGAGACATCAAATTACCATGTCTGAGCCTGCTTTAACCGTGACCTTCCCCAAATTATTTCACATTTCGGATCTCCGTCAATTTCCTTTGATACTATTGCACTTCTTATTGCTATAAACACGGCTCCTCCTTCACTGTCCAGCCTGTCTCTGCAGTGTACATTCCAATCTGAGTTTAGAATTTCATTACTGTTTGCATCTGGTTTCAGCCAACTTTCTGTCCCTAAAACTATGTGGGCATTGTGACCGTTTATTAATGAGAGCAGTTCTGGGAACTTTTATAGACGCTCCTGCAGTTTACTATTAGCACATTAATATTGTTATTCCCTGTTGCATTTTGCCTGCTCCTACCTAGCCGCGTCTCAGGAGGCGTCTTGTCGGGCCTATGGAAGGAATTCTCTAACCTAAAAAAACCCAAATGTGCACTCCACACGCACTCCGCTACCCTTGTAGCCGCTTTCTGCGTGTAGTGCACGCCTGACCTATTCAGGGGGACCCTACATTTCTCCACCCGATAGCGGAGGTCGAGAAATTTGCACCCCAGATCTCCGCAGAATCATCTGAGCCTCTGGTTTAAGCCTTCCACTAGGCTCCAAACCAGAGGACTGCGATCGGTTCTGGGAATGATACTACAAATAGTTAGCTCAGATTCGACCCCACGAGCGAGGCTTTCCGCCTTCACCAACTCCGCCAATCGCCTGTATGAACTGAGGATGACCTCTAAACCCAGACGGCAGGAGTCATTGGTGCCGACATGAGCAATAATTTGCAGTCGGGTGCGCGCTCTATCGCCACCAGTAGGGCCTCCTCCATATCTCGGATGAGACCCCGTGGCAAGCAGACAGAGCGAACACTGGCCTTTTTCCCCGACCTTTCCGCTATTTCCCTAAGGGGTTCCATCACCCGCCTAACGTTGGAGCTCCCAATCACTAATAAACCCCTCCCCCGTGTGCCTGCACAGACCTTGCTGAAGGAGCGGCCACATGTCCACTCACAGGCAGAGCGGGCAATGCCACACGGCCAGCCTCCACATTGACCCTCCGCCTCGTGCGCCGCGAACGCCGCTGAACCCGCCACTCCCCTTGGGGAGAGGGTGGCCCAACCGTGCCCGGTACCCGCGAAGATGTCTCGACAGCAGGGACAGTGGGTGAAGCATGTAACACCTGGGGTGTACCATGTGACGCACCAGACTCCCCACTGCCACAACACTCTGAGGCAGCAGCCTGAAGGCGGCTAAGCGCGGCCATCAACACATTCAGCTGTTCGCGAACAGTGGCCAGCTCCTCCTGGATCCGTACACAGCAGTCACACATCCTATCCATCCTAAGAAATCAATTTACTGTAGAGAGTTAATCAATTTTAACTAGACTGCTAATTCACTAAAGGCGGCTTATTGTTGACTAAACTGTGGTTACTAGACACTTCTTGTAGAAAACAATGAAAATAGCACTACCTGTCTCTGGACTGTATTCAAAACAAACACTAGCACTACTGGAACTATGACTGGCTAAAGGGACTCTCTCTGACTGTATTCAAAACAAACACGAAATCTATGGAACACTATTACTAGCACTCGACAATTAAAGCTTCCTAAAAGCAAAAACACACGGAAGAGGAAGTGACAAGTAAGAAAAATACAGTTAATACTTAACGGCAGCTGTGTCAGCGTGGGTTAAAGGTGTTGAGAACTGTAAGAAAATTAAACTCGTTGGTGATCTCACCCATTATTATAGAAATTAAATAAAACCTTTCCCTTCCCTTATCCTTACCCAAAAAAATACACTCCTGGAAATGGAAAAAAGAACACATTGACACCGGTGTGTCAGACCCACCATACTTGCTCCGGACACTGCGAGAGGGCTGTACAAGCAATGATCACACGCACGGCACAGCGGACACACCAGGAACCGCGGTGTTGGCCGTCGAATGGCGCTAGCTGCGCAGCATTTGTGCACCGCCGCCGTAAGTGTCAGCCAGTTTGCCGTGGCATACGGAGCTCCATCGCAGTCTTTAACACTGGTAGCATGCCGCGACAGCGTGGACGTGAACCGTATGTGCAGTTGACGGACTTTGAGCGAGGGCGTATAGTGGGCATGCGGGAGGCCGGGTAGATGTACCGCCGAATTGCTCAACACGTGGGGCGTGAGGTCTCCACAGTACATCGATGTTGTCGCCAGTGGTCGGCGGAAGGTGCACGTGCCCGTCGACCTGGGACCGGACCGCAGCGACGCACGGATGCACGCCAAGACCGTAGGATCCTACGCAGTGCCGTAGGGGACCGCACCGCCACTTCCCAGCAAATTAGGGACACTGTTGCTCCTGGGGTATCGGCGAGGACCATTCGCAACCGTCTCCATGAAGCTGGGCTACGGTCCCGCACACCGTTAGGCCGTCTTCCGCTCACGCCCCAACATCGTGCAGCCCGCCTCCAGTGGTGTCGCGACAGGCGTGAATGGAGGGACGAATGGAGACGTGTCGTCTTCAGCGATGAGAGTCGCTTCTGCCTTGGTGCCAATGATGGTCGTATGCGTGTTTGGCGCCGTGCAGGTGAGCGCCACAATCAGGACTGCATACGACCGAGGCACACAGGGCCAACACCCGGCATCATGGTGTGGGGAGCGATCTCCTACACTGGCCGTACACCACTGGTGATCGTCGAGGGGACACTGAATAGTGCACGGTACATCCAAACCGTCATCGAACCCATCGTTCTACCATTCCTAGACCGGCAAGGGAACTTGCTGTTCCAACAGGACAATGCTCGTCCGCATGTATCCCGTGCCACCCAACGTGCTCTAGAAGGTGTAAGTCAACTACCCTGGCCAGCAAGATCTCCGGATCTGTCCCCCATTGAGCATGTTTGGGACTGGATGAAGCGTCATCTCACGCGGTCTGCACGTCCAGCACGAACGCTGGTCCAACTGAGGCGCCAGGTGGAAATGGCATGGCAAGCCGTTCCACAGGACTACATCCAGCATCTCTACGATCGTCTCCATGGGAGAATAGCAGCCTGCATTGCTGCGAAAGGTGGATATACACTGTACTAGTGCCGACATTGTGCATGCTCTGTTGCCTGTGTCTATGTGCCTGTGGTTCTGTCAGTGTGATCATGTGATGTATCTGACCCCAGGAATGTGTCAATAAAGTTTCCCCTTCCTGGGACAATGAATTCACGGTGTTCTTATTTCAATTTCCAGGAGTGTATATCAAATAAAGAAAATAATTAATTAGCCTATTGCATCAGCCACATGGGAGATACTCTGTGTGAGTGTTGACCTTGGTCGTTACGCAACCGCTTATCTCTCTGTGTGCTAATTCTTCACATCAGCATTCATCATAAACAGATGCTCAAAATATGATCAAAAATGTAAATGACAAGATTGGGTTTTGAGGTGGAGGGAGCCTTGTGAGGGTATGCTGATGTAATTGTTGCTACCAACAGAAACTGCAGCGCTTAACTTCGCGTAATTTTGACACTGCAACTGCTAGGTTATTGGCGTTTGCAGAAATGAAAAAAATAGGGAAGTTGACGTGAAGTGTTCCGGAAGAATTGGATACGAGACGAAACCAAATGACAGATCCATTGGACACCTTTTATTGTGCCACTTACATGCAGTTATCAATAATAGCAAAGTGGTTATTGCCAAGATTGAACATGCATCATTTTCCTTTCAATTCTTGCTCTAAGGAGGTAAGCACACTGCTTCCTTGTTGTTGTACAGAATATCTAATAATAAATCGATACTTAAATATATAGTGTATTTACAATGTGCAGGCAATGCTTTTATAGGCCAGTTATTTTTTCCATCGATATATCGATACTTTTTCTCTATATACCGAGGGCTGATAATGATAAGTTTTTAAATATCAATATATCGGATTCCAGATATTTTTAAAAATATCAGCAGTCCTATGAGGAATGCAGTTCATGCTTGGAGATGTGCTCTCTGTGTCACTGAACACCACCCCAAAAAGGAAAACTGTATTCATTGTAAACACTTGTATGCAAAGTGTCATCGTATTATCAGAGACAGAAAAAAAGCTAGTTGGATCTCTTTTACTAATTCTTTTAACCATTTTACTCCCTCTTCTGGTTCCTGTGTTAACCTATGTTGGATTTCTGGTAACAAGGTACATCTCCCAATTGCAGGCCTGACTGTAGCGAATGATGTCATTGTGGACCCTATCGATATTTCCAACACCTTGGGTCGAGACTTTGCAGAGATCTCAAACTCCACCCATTACCATCCCACCTTCCTACCTCAGGAACGAGTAGAGAAGGCTCAGAAGATCTCTTTCCCTCTCACAATCGCGAATGCTACAATACTGTGCTTACTATGAAAGAGCTTGAACTTGATTTCACGCCATTATGATCCTTTGCTCCATGACCACATGATATTCACATACAGATGTTGCAGCACCTCTCTCTTAATGGCAAGCACTTTTTCCTTTGTACATATAATTCCATCTGGATGGACAGCGCATTTCCCATATGTTGGTGTGAAGCCGCTGTAATCTCCACACCCAAGACTGGTAAGTACAAACATCTTCCATCCAGCTGCTGCTCAGTTTCCCTCACTAGCAGTGTCTGCAAGGTTATGGAACACATGATCAATGGTCAGCTGGTATGGTGGCTTGAGTCTCGAAATTTGCTAACAAATGCACAATGTGGATTTCGTAAGCATCACTCTGCAGTTGCCACCCTGTCAACTCATATTCTGAACAAACAGTTTTCTGCAGAAATGCCAGACTGGCTGTCATTTTTTTTTTACTTAGAGATGGCTTATGATACCTGCTGGAGGACGGTTATCCTCTGTACACTGCACAAGTAGGGCTGCTGAGGCTATCTGCCCCATTTTATTAGTTTTTAAAAGAGTGGGTTTTCAACATACGTGTGGGTTAGGCTTTGTTGAACACTTTTATTCAGGAGAACAGGGTGCCTCAGGGCTGAGTGTAGCCCTATTTGCCATAGGCATTAATCCTATCATGGACTGTTTCTTGCCAGGCATGTCAGGCTCTCTGTTTGTAGATGACTTTGCAATCTACTGCATTTCTCAATGCACCTGTTTACCTGAGTGATGATTTCAGTGATGTCTAGACCATCTTTACTCATGGAGCATAGAAAATTGCTGAAAAAACTGCCTGAACTGCCGGTGGAATAAGGAGTTTCTTCCACTGTCCTCGCATCTCAGTCCTGTTGCTCTTCTGTTTGTCAAAACCATGAAATTCTTGTGGCTCATGCTCAGTAGGAAACTGTTGGTCCTCCCACATATCTTGTCTAGCAGCACCAGTATCTGATCTCTAAATATCCTTCGTATTTTAAATGGAACTTCATGGGGAGTGGATTGAAAAATCCTCCCCCACTTATACCAATCCCTTGTCTGATCAAAACTGGGCTACAGGTGTCTTGTTTGTTTATCTGCATGACCGTCTATTTTATGCCAACACAATCCACCATCAGGGCGTACGTTTGGCTGTGACAGCGTCTTACACTAGTCCAGTTATGAGTCTATGCAGAAATGCCATACTACTGCTGTCATACCGGCTGCTGTTCTCCTCAGCAGATACGCATGCCGTCTGCCCTCTATGCCAAACCACCCATCTTATGACTCCCTTGACAACCAGTAGGGGGTAAGCACAACTTCTTTGTTGCCTCCTGGAGCTGGCTTTCGTATACTGCTTCGGAAGCTTATGTTACCTACCACGTTGCTGATGGGTGAGAGCATTTCACTGACTTGGCTTCGTGCAGAGGTCCGCATTCGTCTTGGACATAGTTCATTTCTCAAGGACACTACTCTAGATTCGATGCATTGCTGTAAGTTTCTTGAACTTTGCACATAACTTGGAGGCAGCATCTTCATCTACACTGATGGCTATAAGACTGACTGTAGTATTGGAAGCATCTTTATCATTGGCAACAGACATTTTAGATACCAGCTTGATTTTTACTGCAGAACTTTCCACTCTCTATCAGGCCATCCAGTACATTCAACGACACAGACTTCTGAGTGGTGTGTTACGTTTCTGCCCTCCAGACTCTCTGTGTGCTATACATGAATCCGAGAATGCCTTCACTCGCTCGCTGATGGAGGAGCCCAGGTCACATCAGAGGTTGGGGAATGAAGTTGCCGATGCTGCAGTCTGACTACCTAGGCCTTTTAGCTGTTCCGTCCCATCCGGTGATATCTGTGTTGCCGCGCATAGGAATGTTGTGTCACTCTGGCATGAACACTGGTCTTCGCCATAAGGGAACAAAGTCCAGGAAACTAAACACCACCCAGTGACTTGAATGACTTCCTCTCATGCCGAGGAGGTACTTTTACGTAGGCTGCATTTTGGGCACTGTCATTTGTCATTGTCATGTGTTAAGTGGAGACCCCGCACCACGCTGCACTTAACTGCAACCACCTATTGACACTGGCCATTTTCTGACCCAATGCTGATGTTATAACTGTTTATGTTTTAGTGTATCTTTGCCATCTGAATTATTAGGTATTTTAGTTGATACAGCATGAGCTGTAGATTGCATTTTACTTTCTATTCATTGTAGTAATATGGCAAAGAAAATATAATTTTCAGATGGTTGAGAAACCACTTCGAAAGGGAACTGATTGTTTTTAGCTCTCCCTCAACACAAGTCATTTTGGCTCTGAGTATTATCAACTTCAAATTCATTCGGTAATTGACCATTTTAAGTTTTGCCATATGCACTTATGACCCTCAGCTGTTTTGTACCCTAAAGCAACAACAAACAAAATATCCCCTCCCCACAGTGCCTCATTCGAACACAGCCTTCACTCTCCAAGCATTTGCATTGAGCACGCCGTATTTGAGTGAAGTGTGCTTGAGAAAATGATAATGATCAAAACCATCCGCTTTGCAGACCTCTATCTTATGCAACCAGGTCGGTTGGTTGGCATCTCATGATGATAATACAAAATATTTGAGACTTAAATGTCACATAAATCATCTGTATTCTGGAGAACTTCCTGTTATACTTACGTAAGTTAGTGATCTTGTGTTCTAGCAAACATTTATAAAGAATTAATGAATTTAGCATTTCAGGAATTCTGTAACTACTTACAGCAATTGCAGCCTATTTTGTAAACATTATGGTAGAAAAAGTGCTATTCATTACCCACAAGTAGATTAAGAGACACAAGCTAAAGCTGATAGAAACATTAAATGCTAGTGTTTTGTATTCAAGGTGTCTTGCAGCCTTCATATAGTTGGTGAAAGACATTTTTATATGCATATATAACGTAAACTTTTTATATTTTTTAATTTACTGGACTGGGCTTAAATGACAACAAAATATCACTGATATTGGAAAGCATGATTTGCCTCATTTGCAATAAAATAAGAGTATGCTAGAAAGTATATAAAATTAATAGAACATCTGAAAAAAATTCTGTGAAGACTTAAAGTTAAAATAGAAAACTGCTCTTTATGAGCACATGCTCAATACCGGTCCAGAAAATTAAAAATATAGATAAAAATATGACACTCTGAATGAAACACTAGGTTTTCGATACAGACCTTTCTCCAGCTACCAAAAAAGGAAGCTGCTTGAGGAATTACTTTTTCTCAGTTAGTATTCTACCACTGACTTGGAGATGAAGCACTACTATGTTCTCATATTCACAACTTAATTCTTCAAGCATGTAATAAAATATGTGTTTTTGATCATTTTTGTTTTTAATATGCCTGCTGAATAGTGCAGGCGACCGATTCTGTTTATGGGAAGTTTATACATGTTGCAGAGTTCCATAATAGTTTCATAACATGAACATGTAGATTTCATTTACCTTCTTAAGAAGCATTAGATCTCGTACTTCTGGAGTACTGCCTAATCAGCTGTTTGTTGGAAGATGAGCTATATGGCTGAGATCTTCATTTAATATTCCAATCCAGCTGCAGATATTTTTTGATATCTTGCTTAAATGTTAACCTGTAAAGATGTAAAAGCTGCCATCGTAAAGAATGTATCAGTATTTTGAGAGGGCTTACTACTTTTAATTTATTGTATTGTCAGTATTTAATAATCCTGAAGATTGACTCAGTACAGTCCAAAAACCACTCAGCCAAAACAGTTCTCTCAAACTTTCGTAAAGTGTTCAGTGTGTGACTTTTGTGTTCAGAAAAAAAAAAAAAAAAAAAAACTCATGTAATGTAATCGGAAGAGAAAATGCACAGGAAAAGTTATCAAAATGCCAAATTAAACTACACTAACATTTAAAGTAAGTTGTCATCTTGGAACCATTTTGAAATCTTATCAAGATCTGAATGAATATTTGTGCAGCTGGCTTCACACATTGCTTAATTATAGATAACTGAAACAGCCACAAAAGTCTGAGGTTAGCATTACTATTTTCTGCAAGGTTATTAATACACAACATGAATAACAAGGGCCCTTGATACGCCTTCCTGGAGTAGACCACAAGTTACTTCTGCATCTATTAAGTTAAGCTCTCTCCATTCAAGATAACATACTTTGTCCTCCCCATCAAGAAATTATGATTCCATCTACATTCAAACTACTACTCTGTAATTCATACTTAAGTGCCTGGGAAAGGGTTTATTGGCCCATTTTCATTCAATTTCTCTACAGCTCCACTCTCGAACAACAAGTGCGAAAAATGAACAGTTAAATCTTTCTGTGCGAGCTCTGATGTCTCTTATTTTATTGCAATGATTATTTCTCCCTATGTAGATGGATATGAAAAAAATAATTTAGCATTTGGAGGAGAAAGATGCAAATTTTCGTGAAAAGATCTCGCCGAAACTAGAAACACCTTTGAAACATCTTTGTTTTAATGACTGCTGCAACAACTCGGGTATCGTATCCATGACATTCTCCCTCTTTTGTGATAATACAAAATTAGTTGCCTTTCTTCAAACCTTTTGATGTCCCCAGCAATCCTACCTGGTAAGTATCCCATACCACACAGCAATACTCTAGCTGAAGATAGACAAGCATAGGGTAGGCAGTCTCTTTAGTAAAGCTGTTGTATCTTCTGAGTTTTCTGCCAGTAAAACACAGTCCTCAGCTTGCCCTCCACACAACATTATCTATGTGATTGTTCCAATTTAAGCTGCTTGTAATTGTAAGTCCTAGGAATTTAGTTGAATTGATGGCCTTTAGATTTGTGTGATTTATGATGCAACTGAAAATTAATTGATTCCTTCTATTGGTCATATGAATCACCTCATACTTTTAATTAATTAGGGTCAATTACCATTTTTTTGCATCATACAGATAGCTTGTATAAATCATTTTGCAATTGGTTGTGATCTTATGAAGACTTTACTAGACAGTAAATGACAGCATCATCTGCAAACAAGTGCTGCTCAGATCATGTACAGTAGAAATAGCAGAGGACCTTTTGCACTTTGTTGGGTAAAGCTAGCTATCACTTCTGTTTTACTTGATGTCTTTGCCCCAGTTACTATGAACTGTGACCTTTCTGGCAGAAAATCATGAATCTAGTCACGTAACTGAGACGATATTCCATAAGCACGCAATTTCATTACAATTCGCTTGTGTGGTAGTGTTAAAAGCCTTGTGGAAATCTAGAAATACGGAATCAATTTGGAATCCCTTGTCAACAGCACTTAACACTTTGTGTGTGTAAAGAGCTAATTGTATTTCACAAGCACATCATTTTCCTGAATCTATGCTGATTGTGCGTCAACATATAACACTAACGCTGGCTAACTCGCGCCTGTGCTACACTGTTTCCCAATAACAGAACATCAGACCTGTCACAAAGAAGCCGAGTATAACACAACTGCAGGCTAATAAATAATAATTATGGTTTAAAATGCACCGTATAGTGTTATCCTCTGGAAGGAATTTTGAATTTGACCGTGTGTTACCTAATAGACAGAGGGAATCGAACATGAATTTCTTAATGGTAGTAGTTGATAGATAACAGAAAGCCTAAAATTTTGTAAGAAATAACAGTAACAGAGTTCTTGTAAATGTAACAAAATACAGTCACCAGCCTAATTAGGTATAATAATGTGAAAACTTTATTCCCAATAGATTTTCTTGTACTCTTGCAAAAGTAACTTTCATAGATTCTTTCTCAGAAAAGTGCATTGAACACCTACAATAACCAGATGAAACTACACAGTAGGTAGCAGTAGCACTCAATTGCATAGATTTGCATCCCTGCTGACTACAATCACTACTTCAGTCTTTAAATAATTCAGCACAAAAAATGTTCTCAAAGACTAACACGAGACTAAATAGCATCTGACCAGAGTTCAATTTAGGTTAACACACTTAAACATATCACAAATGCAATAAAATTCACAATACTAACATTCCATATGCATTCCATTTTGTCAATGTTTCAAGCTCATTAACAGAAACCTACTTTCAGTTTCACTTTTTCTGTTATTAAATATTATAGTGGAATCCTACAGACTGACCACTCTTTTATCCACAAATAAGCACATTCTACAGAAAATCCTCGCATTATAATAAATGCTAAACTACAACCTCACTTAAGATTTAGCCCTTAAAACTTGGAAACAATATATACACTAGCAATATTTTTATCTAGATTGGTAAGTAAGTTCAAATTAAAGCAAATATTCAAAAGGTTTCAAATTTTTCTGCCTCTTTCATCACTTGTGAAGCAAGTGATCTTAACCAATCACATTAAAATTCATTAGTACTAACCATTTGGCACTTTCCTATTGAAATATTTCATAGTAAATTAAAAACTTTTCATCTGATAAATATTATGTGCTCCTTATATTACTCGTGAAGCAAGTAGTTTTCACTGACAATCTTAATGTTCCTACACATTAAACAATGACACTTGTAAATTAGAAGCTATTCAAAGTAAACTGGAGTTTTTTCATAAATTCAAAGTAAAATAAAATAGATTAATATCAGTCTTTCACAAACAGGATACTAGGACTTAAATACTTTGAGGAAAGGACCCTGCTTGGTTGACTGAAGAGGAAAATTTCATGGTTCAAATACCAGTTTTTGCAACACTTGGAGTATTATTGCAAAATTAAACTCACATAAACACACCGATTCATACTGATATACAGTTCTAACCTCCTGAAGTTGTTGGAACAGTGGCGCAATAGTGGTGGCGAGCAGGTGGTGGCTACCTGGTCTCTCATCTGACGAATTATCTCTCTATTTCTTTTCTTCTTGGCAACTTAAATATTAATTTTGGATCCATTCCCAATGCAAGAGCACCTTTTTGTGGCAGTAACCACATCCAAGGCCATTCCATCATGGATGAGGATACCGAACGCCTCATTCGGCTCCTGCAGTGTTGACTCAACAACTGCTGGCCACTGACTGCCTTATGCTCTCTCACTTCCCACTCAGCCTTACCGCCACTTCCACCTTTTCTTTGCCCACCAAACCACTTCCGTAGCAGAGGGGGATCACTATGTCTTTTATATTATACAATACAAAATCCCTAAGTATGAACCAGTTTTTACATTGCAATTTCTCATACTTAAACAAACATTGCATTATTTAAGCACACAGTTATAATTCTACAAAACATATTTTGCTAAACTCCACTTTCTTACAGTAATGCAAAGACATTAAGCAGTAAAGAGTAAACACTTTATACTTCACATAATAAATTACACTGTATAAACTATTCACTATCAATTATGGTGTTATAAACACACCATCTCCTTAAAGGCAATTAATAAAGTTCCAAAATACTACTGCAAATTGATCTCAGTGATACAGGTCAGTAATTCAGTGGATTACCCTATTTCCTTTCTTGAACATGGGTGTGACCTGTGCAGCTTTCCATTCTTTAGGTATGGACATTCATCAAGCAGCTGTTGTATATAATTGTTAAGTACAAAGCTGTTATATCGGCACACTCCAAAAGGAATCTAATTGGTATACAATCTGGACCAGAGGATTTGCCTTTATTAAGTGATTTATGCTGCTTTGCTACATGACTATGTACTTCTGAGTTACTCACATGGACAGCATTTATTGATTCGCATTCTGGAATATTTACTTTGTCGTCTTTGGTGAAGGAGTATCAGAAAACTGTATTTATAACAGTATTTGAGAAAAAAAGTTACTACTCACCATATAGCGGAGATGTTGAGTCGCAGATAGGCACAACAATAAGACTCTCACTGTACTGTATTTAGTAGCTCTGGTTTAATGGTACTGTCGTCGGTGACTTTACCATCACTGTTGTGCAGTGAAGGTATTGGTTGTGTCGTACCACTGGTATACTTGGCATATGACAAAAATCTGTGGATTTTCTGCTAGATTTCGAGATAGATATTTCATTGTGGAAACTATAAAATGCATCTTGCATTGCACTTTGCACTAAATTTTGAGCTTCTGTAAAACTTCACCCATCTTGAGGATTTTTTATTTTTCTAATTTGGCACGCTTTTCTCATTGCTTCTGCAACCATGTTCTGACTGTTTTTGTGCTCCGTTTGGGAGGGGAGGGGAAATCAGTTCCATATCTTACTAATTTATTTGTTATAATCTCTCCATTGTTGTCAATACTATTTCTTTGAATTTAACCCATATCTAGCCTTCGCTTTTGTAGTTAGTTTGGAATGAATGAAGGCTGTGTCTTAGGAAGGTGTCAAGCGATTTTTATCTAATTTTTTTCAAACAAATGTATTTTGCATATATTGTTGGTGGGTTTGGATGTTATGGTTTTCAGCCCCACTTCAGCAACCTTTTGAACAGTAATTCCTGTATTAATCATAACGATCACAGTTTGCTTCGGATTATCTGCTCCTGTGAGGTCGAGTATGTTTTCGCAACCATTTACACTTGGACTAGCCTCATGAACTAATTGTTCAAACTAATGTTGGACAATGTTTTGTGCTTACCACCATTATTAAACTAGTATTTTCGCCAGCATATCAAGGGTAGAGTGATATCACCACCAAGTATAATTGTATAAGTGGGCTACCTTTTGAAACAAGACTTAAGTCTTTTTTGAACTGTTCAGCGTCTGTAACATCTGAGTCAGGAGGTTGGTAAAAGGAACCAGTTATTAGTTTCTTCCAGTTGTCAAGTATCACCTCAACCCTTACTAAGTCACACTCATTAATCCAAATACAAATCTCACTTGGTAACCAATATGATATTACTGTCAAAAATATATTTGTGGCACTGAGTCAAATGTCTTTCTGAAACCAAGAATCCCTGCATCTACCTGACTGACTTGATCCACAGCTTTCAGGATGTCAGGTGAGAAAAGTGCGAGTTGGGTTCCTCATGATCAATGTTTTCAAAGTCCATGCTGGTTTGCTTGGAGAATGTTGTTCTGTTTGAGATACATTACATGTGAGCTTAAAATACGTTCTAAAATTCTACAAAAAATGTACGTCAAGGATACTGGACGGTAGTTTTTTGGATCAGTTCTGCTGCTGTCATAGAGGGCTGTGACCTGTTCCAATTATTGGGTTCAATTTTTTGTTTGAGGGATCTATAGCAGATTATTGTTGAAAAAGGGCTAACTTGGCCCCTAATTTCTTGTACAGGGTGTTTCAAAAAGGATTTTACAACTTTGAAAACTCATATTAATTAATTCATAGTACCTACAGAGGTGACTGTAGTGTCAATTTGTAGGGAAATACATCAAGTGTTGTTTCACATAGTTTGCTAGTGCCGAGTCGCACTGTAAGGAGTGCTAGTGGCAGTTGCGTAAAGGTGGTTGCCTTCACTAGTGTGTTTTGGTTTGAAGAATCGAAGTCGGCGACAATAGTTCAGTGTGATTTCCATACCGAGTATAGCTAAATATCCTCCTAGTAGGCCTACAGTTTATGAGTGACATAAATGTTTGGTAGAAACAGAGTGCTGGTAAGACGTGAGGAATCATCAGATCATCCAAGCACATCTGACAACATCGTCAAGTGAGTGAGACAATGTTTTCTCAAGAGCTCTACGAAATTGACTTGGCGTGCATCTCACAACCTGCAAATCCCACATACAACTGTTTGGCATGTGTTAAGAAACTGTTTGCATTTGAAACCATACACATTGACGACTGTACAAGCAATAAAAAGACACTGATAAAATTCCTCGCAACAACTTCTGTGTGGATATGTTAAATTGGTTGCATGAGAATGAACATTTCTTGGACAAAATCATCTCTTCTGTTGAATTGACTTTTCAGTAAGTGGCAAGGTTAACAAACAGCTGTAGAATTTGGGGCACTGAAAATCCACGTCAAACATTGCAACGTATTCATGATAACCTTAAACGGAATGTTTTTTGTGCATTGAACAAGAACAAAGTATATGCCGTCTTTTTTCTGTGAAAGAACCATCAACGGGATAGTATACCTAGATGTACCATTTTTGATACCTCAGATCGATGAGGGTGACTAAGAACGAAATGTTTACTTCTTGCAGGATGGCTGATATCTGGGATTTTCTCAGCGACCGCTTTCCAGGTCAGTGGAACAGCCGTGATGCACCAGTTGCGTGTTCCACAGACCTGACACCACTCGACTTTTTTTTAATGGGAATTCATCAAGGATATCATGTTTGTACTTCCTATGCTGGCTTCTTTACCTGTACTTAGAGCAAGAATTTTTGTCTCCACTGAGCAAGTTTCACCTGCAATGCTACAGCAAGTTTAGGAAGAAATTGACTTCCGATAGGATGTGTGCAGGATAACTAGCAGGAGCCACATACAACATCTTTAGTTAAAAAAAAAAAAAAAAAAAAAAAAAAAAAAAAAAAAAAAAAAAAAAAAACTTGATGCATTTCCCTACAAAATAACACTAAACCCAATTCAATATCTTCTTTCAATAAATTTATATGAATTTTTAAAATTATTAAGTCAGTTTTGAAACATCCTGTAGAATCTAATAGGGATTTCACAGGCCTTGGAGCTTTGTTTAATTTTAATGATATGAGCTGTTTCTCAACAACAGTGATGCTAATAGATATTTCACTCATCTTTGCAGTGGTATGAGAATTAAATTGGGACAAAACTCCATAGTTTTTCTTGTAAAGGAACACTTGAAAGATGAAGTAAGCATTTCTGCCTTTGCTTTGTTACCCTTAGCTTCATTGCCTGTCTCATGCTTGAGTGTCTGGACACTAACTTTGTTAGTTTTACATACGACCAGAATTTTTCAGGTTTTGTGAGGGATCTGTTGATAGTAGTCTCTGTTTCTTTAGAAGTTTCTTTATAATGACTGTATACTGTGGGTAGTCACTCCCATCATGACATGTTCTACTAGTACATATGTATTTAGTGCATGGTTAACTATTCTTTTAAATTTGACTCATAGTTAATCTACCTACTCCTGTCAAGAGCTAAAAGTTCAAAGTTCCTCATTGCCATATGACACTACTGTTTCATTACCTAGTTTACTGAACATATAAATTTGTCCGTTTTTTTAGTTGCCTTTTGTACTTGGTAATCATTATCACTATAACTTGCTCATAGTCACTGATACCAGTTTTGGTGCGAACACTCTCAAAGAGGTTAAATGTAATTGCTGCTATTATATTAGATCCACTCGCCATCATACCTACGGCTTTTGCATGAGGGGTGTCCAACTCTGCCATGTAGAAAGGTAAACCATATTTTGCCTATAACTTCATTTTTGCCATAAGAAGCCTTTGCTGTTAACCCCAATAAAATCAGTCTGTTGTAAATTAAAAACCCCATAGCACATTAGCATCAGTGTCACATGCAAGTAAAGCTGCAGGCAAACTCTAATTAATCCAAACACCTTTAAATAAAATATTAGTAATGCAGATATTAAGGTAGTTTTTTATGACAAAAGAGACAAAATTAAACTATATTCTAAAATTGTATGTATTAATTATATTATTTAATACAATATTATTATATTATTCCTTGTTTTCATATTTAAGATTGTGACTTTTTGGTGTTTAGCTGTAGCTTTAGATTGTAAGTTAATGTACTTTAATAAATAACAATAATTATTTTAATTTAAAGTATTATATTTGACCTTTTACATCTTATTGATAACTTATTTATAATTTCTTCAGAATCTACTTGCACTGCCAGATCATGATGAACACCTATTAAAGCAAGACTGGTATGTCTTTTAGCTCCCAATTTATTTCTAATATGAGTTTTTATCCTCTTTTGAGTGAGGAAACATCCGGCAGTTCCAGTGGACGCTAGGAGTGTGGCTGCAATGATGATAACCTTTTTTTCCAGTTCTGGAAACTTTGTTAATAGACTTTTTCGGGATAGTTTACATTTATCTTCAAGAGTCTTCCAGTTCAGTTCCTTCAGTATCTCTGTGACCCACTTCCAAGGATTATACAAATGTATGACCATTCGTGCTGCCCTTCCCTGTATACATTCAATATCCTCTGTTAGTCCTGTCTGGTTTGGGTCCCACACACTTACGCAATATGCCAGAACTGGTCACGTGAGGGATTTGTAAGCAGTCTCCTTTGTAGACTGATTACACTTCCTCAGTATTCTACCGATAAACCACAGTATACCACCTACTTTACCCATGCAGAACCCACGTGATTGTTCCATTTCCTGTCACTGCAAAATGTTGGACTCCGGTATTCGTATGAATAATGTGTACTGGGAATTACGTACCTGGGCATGTTGGAAGAATGGCTGTTCTCTCAAGTTATGGAAGATTCCCAGGACTTCATTTTGCAACAGGATGGACCTCTGCCCCGTTGGCACCGTAATGTATGAGGCTTTTTAAATGACTTCCTTCCTCAGCATTGGATCAGTTGCAGGGTACATGAGGACCTGGATCTGCACTTCTGGCCACCAAGATCTCCCCATCTCACACCCTGCGGCTATTTCTTATGTTTATGTCCCGCCTCTACAAACCACTCTGAACGACCTGCGGAACCGGATCACTGCTCAGTAACAGCAGATACGCTTTCGCATGTGCAGATGAGTTTGGCTACAGCGTCGATGTTTGCTGTGCCGCCAACGGTGGCCACATTGAACATTCACATTTATCACATTTCAAATTATTAAATAATTATTAAAAACTAATTAATTACTAAATTTATTAAACTGATATCAAACATTATGAAAACAAAAGCTTTGAAACTTCCTTGGTATAAAGCTTCATTTCGGATTTGTACTTGAATACATACGAAGTTTTGAAAATGGGTCCACCATTTAGAATAACCTTGTATTTTGAAACTAGTGAAGAAACTAATGCTGGTCCATCATGGGGTTCGAATACGAATCTTTCTACATTAGAAGGGATTGGCCATCCATATGACCACTATGTCACTTCAGCTTTCGCAAGAGCACAAAACACGGGCGCAGGCTCCTAGCCCTGCGGAGGAATCAAAGTTTCCGTTTGTGCACACCGACTCCCAGGATATAATTTCCGCATAGTACCAACCAAGCCATTACCACGTATGAATGTGATGTAATTTGCAAGATATCGCTTCGAAGTTATTTTGTGCAAAAAATCAAACTCCAATCTTTCGCTAACAATTTTAGTGGAGTAATGTGATGAAGTGCGCCCCTCTGCTATCACGTGGTTGCACGACGACTGGTGTTTATGTGCCCGGTGGCAGATGCCTGGTGACCAACGGACGGTGGCCACTGCAGGGTAAGGAAATCCCAAGCAAGAACTGTCGAGATCTTGATGCAGCAACGAGTTCTTTTGTAAGAGTTTTGCTATTACTGGTGGCTTAGAAACTGAAATAAATTACACTGCTCAACAACCATTTTGTATCTGGAAAGTGATATATCAATTAGTATGTATTTTGGTGTGTAGAATCCGAATCTACATTTCCAAATGTTCTAGAATGTAAGATTTTGTTTATTGTCCACATTTCGATGTTTACTATTCCATTGTTTAGGTGTTCTTTTTTTGCAAGAGTGATAAAAGATCCACATGTTGTCAGTAGTTGGCAGGTGTGATAAAGAAACGGCAAACAACAGAAGAGCGTCATTACTACCTTTCTCGAATACCACAGATGATTAACATTGAAAATATGTTTGAGCCAATGTAGATCTTCTCTTGGTGTCATGTCCATATAGACATTTTAAATAGTATTGCGTTCCAAAGATGCGAATCTGCATTTATTTTCTGTTTCAATTCTGCCAGTGCCGGTAGTATTTTTTTCATACTGTTGTGTATCTAAGAAACGTAACTTGGTAGAGAAAAACTGATTTTACCAGCGAATTCAGCACCCCAAAATTAGGTAACTTCACCCACTTAAAAATCATATGCAGAAAAAAAGTTTAAATTTGTCGACTACTGTTAACTTTGAAGATCCATCAGACTTGCACGTTTATCAGACAGCCGAAATTCAGTTAAAAAAATAAAAGAATGAGTGGGCATGAGCTCACTACTTTGTGTCTACATTGCACGACATCTGCCACTAGGAGATACAGCACTGTACAGCTCGACAAGAAGACAGCCGCTTCTCCAGACACATTCGCACCCTATAGTGTTGTCAGATCATGCAGACAGCCAGACTTAGGATTCTGAGAGGCAGCCAATTTTGTTAGCCCCTCAAGTGGATGACTCGGACTTAATCTCTGCAGCAAGCAGCTGGCAGCCAATATTTATGTCTAAGACTGTACATGAGTGGTTCAAACTCTTTTGGTAGTATTAGCACAACAGAGCAGTTAGTAGCTCTGGGGAAGTTGAGAGTAATTCATTTCACATTTCTTCTCATTTTTATGGAAGAGTATAAAAGGATGTGTCTCATTGAAAATATGCGAAAGCATTTACAGAAATTTGACAATATTTTCAGAATTGTTATTACAGTGGCTTACTGGCTACTTTATTTTCATTCAGATCATCAGAAAATAACTTCGTATTTTCGTTGCCGAATGGTATTTTCAGGTAATTAGAGATATGGGGCTGTACAATCTGAAACTATCAAAGCCAAGCAGAACTTTGTGCCCTAAAATGTGTAATTTTTTCAGAATATTGTGCATGCAAGTTGCTATTTAATCTATTGAAACCGGCGAAGTTTTACTTGAAATGATATTCAAGTTTTACATTTACATTAATATCAACAGTTGTAATAATTATCATACTCTTCTAGTCTGCATAAAAGATTTCAAAGTTTGAATGGAAATAGTTTAGTTAGTTCAATAACTGGAGTTGCGTATACTGAAATACCGTGATTAGAATGTTTCGTTCCTCTAACTCTACACAGCAACTTTCGAACATGCTGTTTTCATACGTCAATGCAGTTTTTCACAACATTCGATTTGAAAATTAAATTTATGTATTAGAATTACGAAGCTTGTTTTCTACGCTCTCTTAAAGTCTCAATGCTTTAATCTTTCCAGTTGCTGTTATTCCTCTCTATATTTATCAAAATCAGATACAAAATGTAAGTGCACTTCTGGCTTGTGTCCACACTCTACAACTCCAAAAGGAGACGAAAGCCAACTAACTTTTCTCCTTCCATCCGCGACTTACGAAAATGAGGCAGCAGCAGAGATATTATTGTTCAATCGAGCTAACTGATACGGAACGAAGCATAAAAAAAGAAGCAAACGCTACATCGCAACTGTGAAACTAAATAGACTGTGTTACATTGTAGGTGGTGGCGGTGTAAGAAAAAATGGTTCAAAGGGCTCTGAAAACTATGGGACTTAACTGCTGAGGTCATCAGTCCCCTAGAACTTAGAACTACTTAAACCTAACTAACCTAAGGACATCACACACATCCATGCCCGATGCAGGATTCGAACCTGCGACCGTAGCGGTCGCGCAGTTCCAGACTGTAGCGCCTAGAACCGCTTTTTTTTTTTAAATATAAAAACCTTTATTAAAAAAACAATGTTACACATTCCAATTACATAGTTATACATACATGAAGTTATTTAAACAAAACGGTTTGATCATTTCAATTGCGCTGACGTTAAGGAAAGACAACAGAAGATTGTGTTACTGACTAAATTACCAGAAAGAATTAAATTAAACATCAAGAAAAAAAATTTTAAAGACATTCAAACTTCAACCTGAAGAAGTAAAATCTGCACTTTGTGAAGTGTTGGCAGAAGTGCCAACACTGTGTTGTTTGAGGAAGCCGAAATGCACGCTATAAGCTCACGCAGGATGGAGTGAGGTCTGAAACAGGATACTTAATGAATGCTATAAAGAAAAGTACGTAGCTTCTGGAATACTTAACTTTAATCCATAATTGGTGAACATTGGTCTTGTTACTGTACATGCTTCATTAGATACATAGCAAAGGAGAAATGGCGCCTTGCTAGGTCGTAGCAATTGACTTAGCTGAAGGCTATGCTAACTATCGTCTCGGCAAATGAGAGCGTAATTCTCAGTGAACCTTTCCTAGCAACGTCGGCTGTACAACTGGGGCGAGTGCTAGTAAGTCTCTCTAGACCTGCAGTGTGGCGGCGCTCGGTCTGCAATTACCAACGAGTTAAAATTTCATAGAGTGGCTATAGGTCCGCCATGTTTGAAGCAAATTGAAGTTCTGTCCGCCATGTTTTCTTTAGTCAAGTCATTCATCTGCTGTGTCCCGCCCCCTTGTAACTGCGTTTGACTTACTTGAAATAGCCCATACTAGCTTTATTTTTTCTAAAACAAGCAATAGACAGCAGTGATTTCAGTGTACACTGACAGCAAAAAGGGATATTTTTGTCGAAATATGGCTAAACTTTTCGATGTAGATAACACTACAAGACAACTCAAATAAGTCTGTCCATCCACTATAACGTTACTTGTTGCCCATAAATTAATGCAATTAGAGCAGGTACCACCAGAATATTACGGTAAAACTTCTAAACATGCTGTGGTTAACTATTAGAAACAGTAACGGGCGCAGAAATGCGATATTTTTGTCGCTATTTCAAAGTAAACAGTCAAAGCCTCAAAAACCAGTACACTGTGAACGAGAATTTATTTGAAATATGTGTTACATTGCCCAACGGCGAAGCGTTCTTGGGTGGGGTAATTTCACAAATTTTCGTAAGTAGCTGTATGCCTTGGCAGAATAAAAGTGTAGGGTCAGGGCAAATTTCCTTATTTTCTGAGAATAATGGCATACTTTAGCACTGCACTGAAGTTCCAATAGCTCCTTCAACAAACCAACTACATGTTCACTGTTTAACATAACTGAACTACATAGCCTTCTTCTCAAACCAGCAACTAAAGTCTGTAACTGCACTATTCTTCTTTTGTGTCGTACACTAAGTTGCTTCATTTGCTTTATCTGCTTCTTTAGTCGCACATTCTCTGCTTGTACTCTGTTATATTGTGTTTTCAACTTCTTAGGGCTTGGGAGACAGTAATTGTGGTCAGCAGAAACAGATATGGGTCCGACAGGCACTGAAAGAATGCAGTTACATCATAAGTTTATAACAGAGTTACACCATAAGATTATAATAGAAAGTATGTAATTCAAAGTAATAAGAACACGGAGTAAAATTACATTATTGACTTACTTTGTGCTAATGATGTCACTGTAACAGCACTATCTTGCAAATTGTCGAAAGATCGCTTTCTGGGTTGTGGTCGTAATACTTTATCTTGCTTTTGTAAATCTGGTGGAAAGTTAAAGATAGTAGGTACTGCTTTTGACAAAAGGCGCCTCTGGACATTTGTGTGGTACATATATTTCTCTTCAAAATGAGCTGAACAGAGGTAACTGGCTGTAGTAGGAAACCAGTTTTCTCGCTTCATATTTATAACCCATCTTTTTGTAATTTCCTTATCTTTTAAAGGAAATCTGTAATCAACGATAAATAAATTACTTTCCTGCATTTGTCTTAAGCATAATTACAGTTCCAATGCAAATGACTCTTTAATAAACATTAAAAAACGTGTGTCGTATTTCGGTACTAATATATTTATTATTATTATTCACGTTTGGGCCCTACTGGACCACGCGAAGTACAATCACGGGGCATTCAGTTATTTTCTTTTAGACTTTCTCTCTGCCCAAATCGTTTTCATTCTAGAATGAGATTTTCACTCTGCAGCGGAGTGTGCGCTGATATGAAACTTCCTGGCAGATTAAAACTGTGTGCCCGACCTCGGAATGAGCTCTTTTCCTTTCATCAGACCATGTGGTTCCAGTTTTCTTTGGTTTTTCAGCTTGACCAACTACCCAGTCATGAATTTTTTGCCTAAATAATTTTCTGTCTTGAATTTCATCTTGTTTTATATCTGCCTCTTTCATGTCCTCTTTTATAGCAGCAATCCATTTTATTGTCTCAAATTTAGCTTTACTTCGATTTTCGTAGAATTCCACTACTTGTTTAGTTAGTCTGGTAGCATCCATTCTTTTAATATGCCCATAAAATTTTAGTCTGCGTTTTTTCATATCTGAATATATGCTGGTGTATTGTTGAATTTCACTATTTGCTCTTAGCCTGTATGTTCCTTCTTCAGTATATTTTGGACCTAGAATTTTTCTGATTACTTTTCTTTCTCTTTTTTGAATTTCTTGAATGTCCTTTTTTCTGTTTAAAATTAGCGTTTCAGCCCCATAAAGGCACTCTGGTTTTATGACCGTGTTGTAATGTCTCAATTTAGAGTACCTAATATATTTACTTATTATATGAAATATTTGTTGTTTTATCGCTGCGATTTGTGCAGTTGAACGCTGAACACACTGCAGGCATGTTGACTTTATATTTTGTAACAAAAAAGTCAACTAGAAAAGTTAAATATTGCAGTAATATCACAACAGCTGACACACTTCCAACACAAACAACAGTAACGCTTTCCTAATGTTTTGACTAACAAGGGAACCTCCCCATCGCACCCCCCTCAGATTTAGTTATAAGTTGGCACAGGGATAGGCCATGAAAAACTGAACACAGATCAATCGAGAAAACAGGAAGAAGTTGTATGGAACTATGAAAAAAATAAGCAAAATATACAAACTGAGTAGTCCGTGTGCAAGATATGTCACATTAAGGTGCTTGTTCACTGAGGAGCATCGTGGTCCCGTGGTTACCGTGAGCAGCTACGGAACGGAAGTTCCCTGGTTCAACCCTCCCTCGAGTGAAAAGTTTTAATTTTTTATTTTCAGACAATTATCAAAGTTCATGCACTCAGACATGATCAACTTTGCTCTCCAAAATTCCAGGACATGTTCAGATTTGCTTGGACACATGCAGGATTTGACGGTCTACACACGGAAAAACTTGAAAACGTTACAAACGTTTGTTTTGACAGAGCACAGGGAAAACTGTGCGACTGTGAAACTGTTGCAGTCATTTGTTGCCGTTTATGCGACAAACTCAATGTTTTCATCACTTTTTTGGGAGTGATTATCACATCCACAAGAAAACCTAAATCGGGCAAGGTAGAAGAATCTTTTTACCCATTCGCCAAGTGTGCAAGTTAGGTGGGTCGACAACATATTCCTGTAATGTGACGCACATGCCGTCACCAGTGTCGTATAGAATATTTCAGACGTGTTTTCCTGTGGAGGAATCGGTTGACCTATGAATTTGCGATCAAATGTTTTCGGTTCCTATTGGAGAGGCACGTCCTTTCGTCTACTAATCGCACGGTTTTGTGGTGCGGTCGCAAAACACAGACACTAAACTTATTACAGTGAACAGAGACGTCAATGAATGAAAGGTCAGATCGTAACTTTGCGAAAATAAAGTAAGTAAAATTTTTGCTCGAGGGAGGACTCGAACCAAAGACCTCTCATTTCGCAGTTGCTCACTCTAACCACGTGACCACGGCACTCTTCATGTTACGTAGTCCTAGATGTTGGATATGTTGCACTTGGACTACTCAGTTTGTATATTTTGTTTATTTTTTCATAGTTCCACACAACTTCTTCCTGTTTTCTCGATTGATCTGTGTTCAGTTTTTCAAGGCCTATCCACTGTGTCAATTTATAACTAAATCTGAGGGGGGTGCGATGGGGAGGTTCCCTTGTAAGGAGAACATGGCGGCCGAGTTAGCGTTGGTTGCCGCTAGGAGCGCTGTAACTAGTATCTCAGCCACTCTATGAAATTTTAACTCGTTGGCAATTACTGACAGTGGCGACACGCGGGTCCGACATGTACTAATGGACCGCGGCCGATTTAAAGCTACCACCTAGCAAGTGTGGTGTCTGGCGGTGACACCACACTTTGAATTATGAGCTGCAATCTTTACAGAAGCATAATTAGTTCTTTATGATGGATATCAGCAAGTTGGTGGGATAATTTTAAATATAAAGCAGTTTAATAATGATATTAGACAATTTCTGAAATACTTGAGAATGGCTGAAAGGAGATATATAATAAAGTTGACTAGCCTTCCAACTACACTTTCTGGACATTAATTGAATCTAAGTATCTGAAGTGATCAGATCTATATAATCAGTCTTTCACTGCAAAAATGAACAGGGCAATGAACCAGCCATTGAATATTACATTTATCAGATAGAATCTTATGGTTTTAACCAATCGATAAGGACATTTCTATAAAAACTGTCTATTTCCAAATTTCTAGTATAAGCCAATAATGCACCTTTAATGTTTTGTGTTTGGCACTATTAGACACACAATCTCAATGTCACATAACTTCTGTACATTAGCTTATAAATTTCAAAAAACTACTCTCTGAAGTAGAAAAAGCACACATCATAAATATACTGTAAAATCTTAAATAGTATCCTTAAGGTGACTACAATACATCACTGTCAACACAGTCTTCTTTTTTATATTAACCAGTGCCCATTCTTTCAAATACAATTTTTAGCATATTACCGAACTTTTTCTTGTGATTCGAATAGCTTCTAATTTTGTGGAACTCACACAGCATGTGTACCTTGAACTCTATGATGCTATCGGATCCTAATTTGTTAAGGACGTAGTTAACAAAATTTCCCAGCAACCAGTACACAGCGCTATTTTTTGCTTCTGGGAAATAGCGTGCTTCAGGCCTGTGTATCAATGACAGCGATATATACTCAGGAGATGTTCTTGTAATCAGAGCTATTTGCTCCCGGATCCACTTCCAACTATTCATGTGACCACTGCAAGTATATCTATGAATTACTGTGTCAACTAGATGGCATTGTTGACATAAATTTGTTTCACAGAGTCCGATTGCGTGCAGTCTTTCATTGGTGCTAACTATGTTGTTAACTATCTTGTACCATGACGTTTTTATATTAGACGTGAGCACATTAGTTCTAATGTTTTTCCAAATCTCAGTCCACTCTATGTTTGGAAACTGTCGTTCTATTTTGTTTCTTCCTTCGCTTTTCTTTCGTTCCCGCATTATGGCTCTCGATGTTAAGTGTCGGGACTGCCTGAGTTCGACACTGACATATCTAAACCCAACATAGAAAATCCTCACGTGCTGTAAGCGACTGTTGATATTCTGCACGTTAATCGGGGGAAGCAGGCTTGGAGGTTTAATGATCTCGAAAAGTTGGCTGGTTATGCTTTCTCGCGAGTCTCTTATTAAATTAACTTGCTTTATGATAAAATGAGCAGAGGCTTTATCCGTTATATCAGTTAATCCTAGTCCACCATTTTTAGGATCTAAAGTGGCTACTTTAGCAGGTACTCTGAACACTTCACCTCTCCACAAAAAGTTTGTGGTTTTGAACATTATTCTCCTCGCTATCATTCTCGGTATTGGAAACAGCTGGGCAGTATAATAAGCCTTAGCAAGGATGCATGAGTTGATATACTGTGTTCTTTGAACTTGGTTCATATCACAGTCTAATATATGTTAGACTGTGGTTCATATATCGAGTTAAATTATCTACAATGGCTCCTTGCACTTTATCTGCTGCAACTTTCCAATTTAAAGCCGTCATTTTTATAGGGCATGCTGTCAGGGTGATCCCAAGTGTTTTATGTTGTCGGACTAATTTTGCCCACTTGACGTTAATATTATCAAAACCTCTGAAATTTAACATCTTACTTTTTTTTTCCGTTTGCATTGGCTCCAGATGCTCTACAGTACGAATCAGTCACTGTTACTAGCGTGGTTACCTCGTATTATTCCTTATAATAACCCCTATATCGTCAGCATAGGCTCTTATAACTGTTTTATTTCCTGATAATGTTAAGCCTTTTAATGTAGCATGGTCATGTCGGAGGAAAGGTTCCAGCGAAATGGCGAAGAGCGACATGGACAGAGGACTTCCTTGAGGAACACCTCGTTGAATTTGCATCGGCCTGGATTGTTGACAATTCACCGCTATTTTAGCATTTATTCCAGTTGCTATGATCTTAATCAACTGTATGACCCTATCGTTGAAACCTATTTTCTTCAATGTCTGTAGAACATATTCATGGTTTACTACATCGAACGCTTTATACAAATCTAAAAACAATAAAGCACACTTTATGTTTGTTACAGAAGTTATTGCAATGATATCCCTGAATTCCGCTAGATTTTGCAAAATGGTTCTGCCTTGCGCACAGTTCTGATGTTGACTAATAGTTTTACTTGTAAGGCATGAAATTCTCTTGCTTATTATTCTAGCTATTAATTTATAATCAGAATTCAGCAGTGAAATTGGACGAAAATTATTTAAATCTTTGTTTCCATTATTTTTTGGCGCCAGAACAATTTTACTCTCCTTAAACTCAGCCGGAATCATTTTAACCTGAATAACCTCATTTACAATGTCCGTGATTTTCTCACCTACTATTGGCCAGTAACTGATGTAAAACTCTGCAGGCAGACCATCCGGTCCTGGGGATTTTTTTGGTGGTGAGGCGCACAGAGTCTCATACACGTCTTCTTCACTGACAACCTCGAGAAAATTTTCGTTGTCATCTTCTGTCAGCTGTGGGGCTAGGATCTCAAGGAATTCTTCCAAGGAAGCATCACTACTTTGATGTACAGAATATAGCTCGCAATAACAGCGATAAATCTCGTCCATGATATCCTGCTGGGTTCTGAGAATCGTACTGTGTTTTGTTCGAATTTCTTCAATAAAAGTCTCTCCCGTTTTTCGTATGCTTCACTAAATGATATAGGGAAGTAGTTTCATCTTCTGACACCGAATTTTCCTTCGATTTTATTTTCAACCCTTCCATTTGACTTCGCTTGTATTAAGTAACTTGGCTTTGACTTTTTTTATGTCTGCTATCCGAAGTGAGGAACCTGCTGGGACTTGATCATATAGATCTCTCAAAACGGAATAGTAATACTGTATAGTGCATTTCATTTCCCTTGCGCTCTGGGCACTGTATTGAATAAGAATTTTCCTCAACTTTGGCTTTGCCATGTTAACCCACCAGTCAATAGCAGTGGCATATCTACTATGGGCTCGCAGGCATATTGCCCATGTTTCTTTAATCAGACCTTCTAAATCATGATTTACTAACAAGGAAGTGTTCAAATTCCACTGATTCTTGAATCGGCGAACCGGCTGTCTTGTTAGATTTATGCAAGCTAAGACACTTGAATGGTCTGAAAAGTACGTAGGAATGGTTTCTACTTTTGTCACGGAAGTTACAAGATTTTTAGAAATATATAGTCTATCAATCCTGCTACGTGATGTTTCTGTGACATAAGTGAACTCAACAGTGGAGGGGTATTTGATTTCCCATATATCCTTTAATTCTAAACCAGTAACTAACTGTTTTAGTTCACTTGAGAAATTAAAATTTGGTAACTGATCTTTTCGATTTAAAACACAATTAAAATCACCTCCAAGTAATAACTGTCTTGGCGATTTCCTTAACAAGTATATCAAGTGATCTTTGAAGAAACGTGCCCTGTCAGCTCGAAGAGAACTTCCTGAAGGGGCGTACAAGTTGATGATAGTCACATCATAGATATTTAGTCCTATTCCGCTTCCGGATTCCAGTCGTTCCACCTCGCTTACTGTAATCCCTTCCCTCACCAAAATAGCTGTACCAACACTTGTTTCGGGAGACACATTTATGTAACTGACAAAACCGGGAATTACCAAATCCGAAATTAGAACTTCTTGTAACAGGGCAATATCAGTCGCGGATTCGTACAAAAATTCCTTAAGGGCCGATAATTTCAAACCGGCCGTGATTTTATTTATGTTTATAGTGGTGACAGAATAAGATTGCGTCATTGTGCTGTCACTATGTAGTTGTTTTGATGAACTAATTTAGTTTACTGTGGTTCAGGGTTCAGTTAAGCTGTAACAGTTTTCTCGGAAGGCTGAACGTGGAATAACACTTCAATCAGTTTATTAGGTACTGTCCCGTTTTTTTCTACTACTGATGTTTTCTCTTGTACCGCAAGCAGACTGATTTCCTGGTAAACTTTCTGATTTTTCCTCCAGTGATTCGTGTACGACCGTTTCGGACTGAACATTCTTTGGGCTTGGGTCGCCCCTAACGGATTTTCCCTTCCCTTGGTTACGAGCTACATTCTCATTTGGTTGCGTCGGTATTTTACTTAGCGGCTTATCTGGAGCAGCAGCAGACGCTTTCGCAATTTCGGTTGCCGGCGCCTGCCCTGAGGTGTTGACCGTGATTTCAGTTTGGCCACCACTTCCTCGTTCTTTATTAATTTCACTCACTTTCTGATCGAGGGAAACAAATGGAGACTGCAGTTTCGCAACCTCTCCCTGAATTTGTTTATTAACAGATAGATTCTGATCTTTGCAATCGGCTACTGCACCTGTTGTTTCTTGCAAAGTAATGCTGCTTACACCCCCTTCATTTTCTGGTACCGTATGTGTATTATCTTTCTGTTCATTAGTTTCCATTCGCATTTTGACTTCAGGTTCCTCTGCCTTCTCATCGCACTGTTTTTGCTTGCGAAGTGAGGGAGTGGGAAAAGACAGCTCGTTCTTTGAACAACTATCAGTTATCTCCAGAGGTCGTTTTTTCGGTTGCGTTACAGTTTCACGAGTAGTGGCAACAGGGTTTCGAAACTTCCTGGCAGATTAAAACTGTGTGCCCGACTGAGACTCGAACTCGGGACCTTTGCCTTTCGCAGGCAAGTGCTCTACCATCTGAGCTACCGAAGCACGACTCACGCCCGGACCTCACAGCTTTACTTCTTCCAGGGTTTCCTTTAGTTGTTAACGGGGGAAATTGACTGTTATCGTGAAGGGAGACATCAGCTTGGCCCGCTGCGTTAACATCCTCAACCAGTTGTTCCGGGCTATTCTTTGGTAACAGATCATTTAAGGTAAGCTTCTGACGCTGTATCAAATTACTTTTAAGAACAACAGTTCGCCGCGGACATTCCTGTCTGAAGTGGCCGGTTTCGTTACATATATGACATGTAGCTTCCTGACCTGTGTAAACGATTTGTGCCTTATACCCACAAACAGTTATGTGAGACGGAATATTCGTCTTAACGTCCATCTCTACACAGCGGACCCAGTTAAAACACTGCAGTGTAAAGCGAGGCGACCATCTTTCATTTGCAATTGATTTAACGTCTCCGTAGTTTGAAAGAGCTTCCTTAATCTTATCATTTTCAATTTCAATGGGAAGATTCAAGACACGAACGGTTTTGTAATGAATGTCCGCTCTATAGACGGAAACCTTACTTTTATAACCATTTCTATGCACAGAATCTACTTCATAGCCCCACTTTCGCAACACTTTATCAACAGTCGAAGCACTGATTAACTTGACAAAAACACAGTATTTTTCCTGATCCAGTTGCCAGGTATGGACGGTTTCAGAATTTAGACCAATTACCTGTGTAATCCAGTCATCTATTTCCAGGGATGTCGGCTGAACAGGACGGGATTCCTTGTCAAAAGCAAATACCAGAGTATTCTTCCTGAGGTTCGTAGCCATGGTTAATCCAGCGAAGCAATTTCGGTTAAACAACCGAAATTCCAAGTAGCAGCAGCAAGACCAGAAAGAGCGATCAGATCACAAGGAACAGGAACGAACCCCCCTGCGGGTCCGGGGGTTAGAATAGGCCCGAGGTATTCCTGCCTGTCGTAAGAGGCGACTAAAAGGAGTCTCAACTGTTTCGGCCTTATATGCAGGTCCCCTCTCGGGTTTGACCTCCATCTTTCTAAATTATTCCGAAGAGCGAGCCAATTGGGGAAGGGCGCCTTGCATGGTGCACTGTATTCGTCGTGCGTTGCGACCTTTAGCCGGCTTTTTCGTCGTTGCACTGGTGTCCCGCTCGTTTTCCATCTCTTGGGCGAGGATACGTCCCTGGGTGCGATTCCCACGCTGCACTCTGCAGTGTTGCTTTTAACTGCGACGACGACCTTGGACAGTTTTGCACCTAAGATCCAGCACGGTAGCCAGCCCGTTGTGGTGGGGCCGCCATGTACCCTCTTGGTTGTAGCCCCCTGACAACACAGGGATCGCTCTACTGATGCCTGCGCCGTAAACTCCCCACGTATGCCAAGGAGTAGATGCCCATCTCCCTGGGGCATCGGGACTCCCGGCAATGGCCGTCCTGCCAGGTGGCTCTTGCTGCGGCTGGGTGGCGCCCGTGGGGAGGGCCCTTGGTCGGAGTAGGTGGCATCAGGGCGGATGACCCGCAATGAAGCGTGGTACATCATCTCTCGCTGGCGGCCAGCCGCCAGCAGTCTCTAAGCGTTCTCGGGCTCAATTTAATGCTGAAAAGTACAATCCGAAAACGTTCCCCTCTCTGGCCACGCCGTGGGAGGAACGTAAATCTCAGGATGGCAGTAGCAAATATTCGCCCCGATTCTTAGTTTGTACGAGAGCTGATGGGGAGTCTTTTCTCTCCACAAAGCCTCAGTTCTTCGTCGAACATTTAGAGGACAAGTTTGGGGAGGTGGAGGGTTTGTCAAAAATGCGCTCTGGATCGGTCCTGATACAAACGGCATCCTCTGCCCAGTCACGGCGGTTACTTGCTTGCGACAAGTTGGGGGATGTTGCTGTTACGATCACACCGCATAAGAGTTTAAATATGGTCCAGGGTGTTATTTTCCATAGGGACCTCCTTTTGCAGTCTGATGACGAGCTGCGCGCCAACTTAGAACGTAGAGGTGTACATTTCGTCCGGCGCGTTCATCGGGGTCCGAGGGACAATCAGGTTGCTACCGGTGCCTTCATCTTGGCCTTCGAGGGTGATACGTTACCGGAAAAGGTCAAGGTGATGGTCTACCGATGTGACGTCAAGCCCTATATCCCTCCCCCGATGCGGTGCTTCAAGTGCTGGAAGTTCGGCCATATGTCTTCCCGCTGCACTTCCAGCCTCACATGTCGAGATTGCGGACGCCCATCTCATCCCGATACTCCATGTGCCCCGCCTCCCATCTGCGTCAACTGCGGGGAGCACCATTCACCTTGCTCGCCAGACTGCAGCATATTCCAGAAAGAGCGCAAAATCATGGAATATAAGACCCTGGACCGACTGACTTATACTGAGGCCAAAAGGAAATACGACCGATTACATCCAGTGAGAATGACATCTTCCTATGCCGCTGCTACAACACCTGTGCTCGCCCCATCAGTTTCGCGACTTCCGGCCGGATCGCTGAGTGGTACAACTCCTCCTGCCCCCTTGCCAGTGGGGGGCTCTACCCACCGGGTTGCTCCTGCGCCACCTACCTCAGGGGCAACACCATCCCCCCCATCAGGGACGTCCGTCCCTGCTTCTAAGCCGGAGAAGTGTCCACATTCTTCGGCTTCTCACGCTCGCAAGGGGTCCCTTGGGTCCCTCCCTTCCCAGGATTCCACCAGCGGGAAGGCTGACGACAGACAGTGGCGTAAGTGCCCACCATCAGCTGGTCGAAGGGCTTCACGATCCTCCTCAGTCCCGGAGACTGAATCGGTGAAGCCCTCCCAGCCAGTTAAACCCAAGGAGCAGCGCGAGAAACCAAAGAAGAAGAGCTCTAAGCCCAAGGAACTCGCGGTGGCAGCCACCCCACCGCAACCTTCCAGCTCTGCGTCTGAGGAGGAGGTGGAGATTCTGGCGTCCGCTGAGGACCTCGATCTCGCCGGTCCCTCAGACGCCATGAATAGCACTAGCGCGGGTGCTCAATCGGAGGCAGCAGGTGAACCGGCGGCGTAATCTGCCTTCCCAGTCCCGTCACGCCTTTCCCAGCCATGGCCAATACCATCCTCCAGTGGAACTGCAGCGGTTTCTTCCACCATCTAGCTGAGCTCCGCCAACTTATCAGCCTTCACCCTTTCTTCCGCATTGCTCTCCAGGAAACTTGGTTTCCAGCAATGCGAACCCCCGCCCTCCGTGGCTATAGGGGTTATTATAAGAACCGAGCAGCATATGAAAGGGTGTCTGGTGGCGTCTGCATATATGTCCTTCACACTCTGCACAGCGAGTCTGTCCCTCTCCAGACGCCTTTAGAGGCTGTCGCTGTACGCGTGTGGACGCCACAGGCTGTTACCGTCTGCAGTCTTTACATTCCACCGGATGGTGATGTCTCGCAGCATGTCCTGGCTGCACTGGTCGCCCAATTGCCGCCACCTTTCTTGCTATTGGGCGACTTCAACGCCCATAACCCTCTGTGGGGTGGGTCAGTGGCAACAGGTCGAGGCGCCATCGTTGAGCATTTATTGTCGCAGCTCGATCTCTCGCTGTTAAATGATGGTGCCTTCACACACTTCAGTGTGGCGCATGGCACCTACTCCGCCATTGACCTTTCAATCTGTAGCCATAGCCTCTTACCGTCTGTCCACTGGAGTGTGCATGACGACCTGTGTGGTAGTGACCACTTTCCGCTCTTTTTGTCACTACCACAGCGTCACTCTTCTGGGCGCCCTAGCAGATGGGCTATGAATAAGGCTGACTGGGACTTGTTCTCCTCCACTGCCGCTTTTGAGCCTCTCTCTACTGATGACATTGATGCGGTGGTTCAATCGGTCACCACCGGCATCGTTACTGCCGCCGAATCTGCCATTCCCCATTCTTCTGGGTCCCCTCGGCGGAAGGCTGTGCCTTGGTGGTCGCCTGAGATCGCTGAAGCGATTAAAGATCGCCGGCGGGCGCTCCAGCGACACAAGCGACATCCCTCCATAGACCACCTTATCGCCTTCAAACGGCTGCGTGCGCGGGCCCGCCTCCTTATCCACCAAGGCAAGAAGGAGTGCTGGGAGCGGTATGTGTCCACCATTGGCCTCCATGTCACTCCATCGCAGGTCTGGGCCAAGATTCGACGCGTCTACGGCTATCGGCCACCTGTCAGCGTCCCTGCGCTCTCACTGAATGGAGCAGTTTGTACTGACTCCGACGTCATTGCAAATCGCTTAGCAGAGCATTTTGCTATGAGTTCCGCTTCTGCGAATTACCCCCAGGCCTTCCGCTCCATTAAAGAGCGGATGGAACGTCGGAGCCTTTCGTTTCGCACCAACCACCCAGAATCTTACAATGCTCCATTTAGTGAGTGGGAATTTCGCAGTGCCCTAGCTGCTTGCCCTGATACCGCTCCTGGGCCAGATGGCATCCACTGTCAGATGCTGAAACACCTCTCAGTGGACTGCCAGCGGCGCCTTCTCGATCTTTACAACCGTCTTTGGGTCGAGGGGGAGTTTCCGTCGCAATGGCGGGAAGGCATTGTCATCCCCGTTTTGAAACCTGGAAAGAACCCTCTGGAGGTGGACAGCTACCGTCCCATTAGCCTCACCAACGTTCTTTGCAAGTTGCTTGAACGGATGGTGAGCCGGCGCTTGAATTGGGTACTGGAGTCTCGGGGCCTTCTGGCTCCGTCTCAGGGTGGGTTCCGTAAAGGCCGCTCCGCCACCGACAATCTGGTGAGCCTGGAGTCGGCCATCCGTACTGCCTTTCCCCGCCGTCAGCACCTGGTCGCTGTCTTTTTCGACATGCGGAAGGCGTACGTTACGACATGGCGTCATCACATCCTTTCTACGCTTCATGGATGGGGTCTTCGTGGTCCTCTGCCGATTTTTATCCGCAATTTTCTGTCGTGTCGTACCTTCCGCGTGCAAGTCGCGGCCTCGTATAGTTCCACCCACGTGCAGGAGGACGGTGTGCCACAGGGTTCTGTTTTAAGTGTCTGTCTGTTTTTAATAGCCATTAACGGGCTTGCTGCGGCCGTGGGAAATTCTGTCTCCGCTTCCCTGTATGCTGACGACTTTTGCCTTTACTACAGCTCTACTGGCATTGCAGCTGTTGAACGTCAGCTACAGGGCGCTATCCATAAGGCGCAGTCTTGGGCTGTAGCGCATGGGTTTCAGTTTTCGGCTGCCAAGACACGCGTTATGCATTTCTGCCGGCGCCGAACAGTCCATCTTGAGCCGCGGCTTTATCTTGCCGACGAACTGCTTGCTGTGGTGGAGACCCACAGGTTTTTGGGGGTGGTTTTCGATGCCCGGTTGACTTGGCTGCCTCATATCCGGCAGCTCAAACAGGCGTGTTGGCGGCATCTCAATGCTCTGCGATGTTTGAGCCACACCCGCTGGGGCACCGACCGCTCTACCCTGTTACGGCTCTACCAGGCGTTCATCCAGTCCCGCCTGGATTATGGGAGCCTGGCTTATGGCTCAGCATCCCCATCTGCGTTGCAGGTGCTGGACCCAATTCTCCACAGCGGGATACGCCTTGCCACTGGTGCTTTCCGCACCAGCCCTGTGGACAGCTTACTAGTGGAGGCAGGTGTCCCTCCACTGCGGTTCCGACGCCAACGTTTGCTGGCCGCTTATGCTGCCCATGTTCTAAGCTCGCCCGGGCATCCTAACTGTCGTCTCCTGTTCCCGCGATCGGTCGTCCGTCTGCCAGAACGTCGGCCCCGCTCTGGTTGTACAATAGCGGTCCGCGTCAAAGAGCTTCTCTGCCGGCTTGGGTTTTTCCCTTTTCCACCTCCTTTCCGGGCGCCTCTGCGTACACCCCCGTGGTGTGTTCCTCGCCCTTGCCTTCGGCTCGACTTGGCACAGGGCTCGAAGGACTCGGTCCCTCCAGAGGCCTTCCGCCGCCGCTTTTATTCCATCCTGGCCACGTATCAGGGCTCTGGCATTGTTTACACCGACGGTTCGATGGTTGCTGGTCGTGTCGGGTATGCGCTAACTCTAGGGGACCATTCCGAACAACGTTCCTTGCCGGATGGCTGCAGCGTTTACACTGCTGAGCTGGTCGCCATCTTTCGTGCCCTAGAGTATATCCGCTCCTGCTCAGGTGAGTCCTTCGTTATCCGTAGCGATTCCCTGAGCGGTTTACGAGCTCTCGACCAGTGTTTTCCTCGTTCTCGTCTGGTGCTGGCTATCCATGAGTCCCTGCATACTCTTGCGCGTTGCGGCTGCTCTGTGGTCTTCGTGTGGACCCCAGGCCATGTTGGGATCCCCGGCAACGAGAATGTTGACCGGCTGGCGAAAGAGGCGACTAGTGCACCATCTCTGGACGTTGGGCTCCCAGAGACAGATTTGCGAGCGTTCCTACGCCGCAAAATTCTGGACCTTTGGGACACTGAATGGCGCGCCCTGCCTTCACGCAACAAACTTCGGGCCATCAAGGGGGCAACCGGTGTGTGGCGCTCCTCCTTGCGGGTCTCTCGCAAGGAGTCTGTTGTCCTCTGCCGGCTGCGCATTGGGCACACTCGGCTGACACACGGCCACTTATTGCGCCGTGAGGACCCACCTCTGTGTCGCTGCGGCTCCGTTTTATCTGTGGTGCACATTTTATTGGAGTGTCCGCTTTTAGCTGTGCTCAGGCAGACGTTCGCACTGCCTGACACGCTCCCTGACCTTTTACTAGATGACTCTGCCATGGTGGACTTAGTTTTGCGTTTTATTCGGGCAGGGGGTTTTTATAGTTTAATCTGAGTGTTTTTTTTTTTTTAGCGTTGATTCTGGCTTCTAGCCTCTGATTTTAAACTGAGTTTTTAATGTGTTCTTGGTGGTTGGCTTTTCCTCTTTTTTTCTCTATGGTCGGCCAACCACCGTCACACTCTGTGTGTTTTACTTTGTTTTGTCTGACCTCTGTCGGAGTCTTTCTCGTCCTGTGCCGTCTGACGTCTTTCCTGCTGTTCGTTTTTTATTCTCTTTGGGCGGTTTTAATTTTTTGGAAAAAGGGACCGATGACCATCGCAGTCTGGTCCCTTTAATCCCACAAACCAACCAACAAGAACGAACACGGAGATTAACGAACGGACGGCACTCGGCGAAGCACAACTACAGCGATGTAAACACTGAAGTGAAGTGCAGCGCAACAGTTGACAGCGGCCACTCGCGAGCGCGGCTGAAACGGAACTGAGGATGGAAGGAAGTCGGCCGTGTCCTTTGAAAGGAACCATCCCGGCATTTGCCTGGAGCGATTTAGGGAAATCACGGAAAACCTAAATCAGGATGGCCGGACGCGGGATTGAACCGTCGTCCTCCCGAATGCGAGTCCAGTGTCTAACCACTGCGCCACCTCGCTCGGTACTAACAAGGAAGTGTTCAAATTCCACTGATTCTTGAATCGGCGAACCGGCTATCTTGTTAGATTTATGCAAGCTAAGACACTTGAATGGTCTGAAAAGTACGTAGGAATGGTTTCTACTTTTGTCACGGAAGTTACAAGATTTTTAGAAATGTATAGTCTATCAATCTTGCTACGTGATGTTGTTGTGACATAAGTGAACTCAACAGTGGAGGGGTATTTGATTTCCCATATAGCCTTTAATTCTAAACCAGTAACTAATTGTTTTAGTTCACTTGAGAAATTAAAATTAGGTAACTGATCTTTTCGATTTAAAACACAATTAAAATCACCTCCAAGTAATAACTGTCTTGGCGATTTCCTTAACAAGTATATCAAGTGATCTTTGAAGAAACGTGCCCTGTCAGCTCGAAGAGAACTTCCTGAAGGGGCGTACAAGTTGATGATAGTCACATCATAGATATTTAGTCCTATTCCCCTTCCGGATTCCAGTCGTTCCGCCTCGCTTACTGTAATCCCTTCCCTCACCAAAATAGCTGTTCCAACACTTGTTTCGGGAGACACATTTATGTAACTGACAAAACTGGGAATTACCAAATCCGAAATTAGAACTTCTTGTAACAGGGCAATATCAGTCGCGGATTCGTACAAAAATTCCTTAAGGACCGATAATTTCAAACCGGCCGTGATTTTATTTATGTTTATAGTGGTGACAGAATAAGATTGCGTCATTGTGCTGTCACTATGTAGTTGTTTTGATGAACTAATTTAGTTTACTGTGGTTCAGGGTTCAGTTAAGCTGCAACAGTTTTCTCGGAAGGCTGAACATGGAATAACACTTCAATCAGTTTATTAGTTACTGTCCCGTTTTTTTTCTACTTCTGATGTTTTCTCGTGTACCGCAAGCAGACTGATTTCCTGGTAAACTTTCTGATTTTTCTTTCAGTGATTCGTGTACGACCGTTTCGGACTGAACATTCTTTGGGCTTGGATCGCCCCTACCGGATTTTCCCTTCCCTTGGTTACGAGCTACATTCTCATTTGGTTGCGTCGGTATTTTACTTCGCGACTTATCTGGAGCAGCAGCAGACGCTTTCGCAATTTCGGTTGCCGGCGCCTGCCCTGAGGTGTTGACCGTGATTTCAGTTTGGCCACCACTTCCTCTTTCACTCACTTTCTGATCGAGGGAAACAAATGGAGACTGCACTGAATTTGTTTATTAACAGATAGATTCTGATCTTTGCAATCGGCTACTGCACCTGTTGTTTCTTGCAAATTAATGCTGCTTACAGCCCCTTCATTTTCTCGTAATGTATGTGTATTATCTTTCTGTTCAATAGTTTCCATTCGCATTTTGCCTTCAGGTTCCGCTGCGTTCTCATCGCACTGTTTTTGCTTGCGAAGTGAGGGAGTGGGACAAGACAGCTGGTCCTCTGAACAACTATCAGTTATCTCCAGAGGTCGTTTTTTCGGTTGCGTTTCAGTTTCACGAGTAGTGGCAATAGGGTTTCCTTTTGTTGTTAACGGGGGAAATTGACTGTTATCGTGAAGGGAGACATCAGCTTGGCCCGCTGCGTTAACATCCTCAACCAGTTGTTCCGGGCTATTCTTTGGTAACAGATCATTAAGGTAAGCTTCTGACGCTGTATCAAATTACTTTTAAGAACAACAGTTCGCCGCGGACATTCCAGTCTGAAGTGGCCGGTTTCGTTACATATATGACATGTAGCTTCCTGACCTGTATAAACAGTTTTTGCCTTATACCCACAAACAGTTATGTGAGACGGAATATTCGTCTTAACGTCCATCTCTACACAGCGGACCCAGTTAAAACACTGCAGTGTAAAGCGAGGCGACCATCTTTCATTTGCAATTGATTTAACGTCTCCGTAGTTTGAAAGAGCTTCCTTAATCTTATAATTTTCAATTTCAATGGGAAGATTCAATACACGAACGGTTTTGTAATGAATGTCCGCTCTATAGATGGAAACCTTACTTTTATAACCATTTCTATGCACAAAATCTACTTCATAGCCCCACCTTCGTAACACTTTATCAACAGTCGAAGCACTGATTAACTTGACAAAAACACAGTATTTTTCCTGATCCAGTTGCCAGGTATGGACGGTTTCAGAATTTAGACCAATTACCTGTGTAATCCAGTCATCTATTTCCAGGGATGTCGGCTGAACAGGACGGGATTCCTTGTCAAAAGCAAATACCAGAGTATTCTTCCTGAGGTTCGTAGCCATGGTTAATCCAGCGAAGCAATTTCGGTTAAACAACCGAAATTCCAAGTAGCAGCAGCAAGACCAGAAAGAGCGATCAGATCACAAGGAACAAGAACGAACACGGAGATTAACGAACGGACGGCACTCGGCGAAGCACAAGTACAGCGATGTAAACACTGAAGTGAAGTGCAGCGCAACAGTTGACAGCGGCCACTCGCGAGCGCGGCTGAAACGGAACTGTGTGCTCGGCCACCCCGGCCGGCGGCGGTGTAAGGAATTACAGTTGTCTCGTACCTTGTATCCTATAGAATTTTTAATTAACATGTATGAATCTCTAATCATTTATTTATTCCTCCAAAATATACTGGCTACAACATAGTTTGTTCAAAATACTGATGCTATCTTTTGTAAGGCAGACTTCATTCAGGAAAAGCGCTGTAATATTCCTCCATTCTGATAGAAAAAAAATCAGTTTTTGCCTGTATGCTGCTTGAATGCTTTGGATTTGCTTCACTTTCAGGTGTATTAAGAATGTTTTCTTGGTTGGGGGCCTTGTTTACAACGTTTAAGAAGCTACCCTGATACTCATTAAGGGAACAGGATACAAACAACTGCAGACTGCTGCACAAGTTGGGACAAACAACGCCCATTATCTGTGCCCCGAGGTCATACCCGGATCATTCCAGCAACTGACAGAGAAGGTTGAAATACCGGCTTGTTCATGGAGTTTCAACGAAGTCTGTGCTCAAAACTGTTCGTGGCACCTTGGTTCTGAGTAGAGTGGAGGGATGAAGCAAAGACTACGAAGGTTTTGTGACAAACTAGGCTGCTACTTACTAGACAGGGGCTCATTCTGTGAGGGTGCGGGGTGCCTACAAAGGTTTTTTAGGTTAGACGACTCTTCATCCAGATAACGACAGTTGTAGGAGACCCGAAAGTAACAGTGTAAAATTCGAAGAACAGCGCTCCCCACCCCCTCACCCTGAGTGAGAGTGTTAAAATCCTAATGGTAACTGCCGAATCTTTCACAACGAAGTGCCAGAGTTTGAAGCATTTCTAGAAAGCAGTACTGCTCACACAATACTAGGCAAAGAAAGCTGCTTTAACCCTAAAACTGGCAACACAGAGATTGTTACGTAAAAATAAAGGATAAGCTAATGAGAAATGGTCGTGATGTATTTGCAGATAAGAAACGCAGAGGAGATACCGCGGAACTGAAGCTGTGAGGACGGGTCGTGCGTGAGTCGTTCTTGGATAGCTCAGCAGGCAGAGCACTTGCCCGTGAAAGACAAAGGTCTCGAGTTCGAGTATCGGTCCGGCACCCAGTTTTAATCTGCCAGGAAGTTTCATTCGATACTGAAATCCATCAAGACAAAACTGAAGCTGCGTGAAAAATTGTTTGCGCAAGACTCATTATCAAGGATGTGCAAAAATAACTGGATCATTCTATCGACCACCAAACCCAACCTCTGATGTTACGGAAAACTGTAGAGGAAATGTCATTTCGCTAGTACATAAGTTCCCCAATCGTACTGCAAACATTAGAGAAGACTTTAATCATCCTTCAATCAGTCTGGGTAATTACCGTTTTGTTAGTGTTGGAGTGACGAGACACCCTTAATACATTACTAAATGCATTCTCTGAAATCTTCCTGCTCGAACAGATAGTTCGGAACCCCATAGATGACGAGCCCATGTAAGGGGGTGCGGCGAGGTTTATGGGGTACGAACACTCCCCTTAGCATACCCAAACAGAATATTAGCCGAATACCCGCTTTTGTAGCCATATTCCACAAAATAGTAGACACGCGCAGCACTTGCTTGACATAGCAGCAATCAAATGGAGATATGATGCAACAAATGGTAACTGTGCCGTGAGGTGAGGTGTGTCTTCCCTGAACCCTCCTTAAGCGCCCAATGGAGTCAGGCCAGTTGTCGCTTCACTTTGGGCAGTCAACAATTAACAGCGAAAGTTTCGGGGGTCGTGTGTCAAGCAAGCTCAAACTGCGAGTGCTTGTGGTTAACTGTTAATTAATCGTGTTTGAAAAATCTATAAAATCAATAATCAGGAATATATATATTTTTTTACCTAAAAAAGAGACAGAAACATCTTGAACTTATTTCAAAAGAGAATGGCATGACTCTGCATGATCCAGAATCCTGGACGCGGGCTCTTTTAGTAAATTTGAAGATATAACAATTTCGTTTGTTTTGTGTTTGTAGGTTGGTAGTGAAAAAAAGGCGATTTGCCTGTTACTGTCGGATTTTTGTATTAAAAATATGGACACTCGAGCTTGGGATTTAAATACTCACGAAGTAGCGAACCAACAGGCCTATCGCAAAACAAGTCACGCCAATATTTCTCTTGTTTAAGTCTGCGTTTAGCTATATGATGCAATTAGATTTTAATGTTCAATAACAATATTTATGATTATTCATTTTTTATTTTATTTATTTATTTATTTTATTTATAATTATTTATTTATGATTACAATAAGAATTGTCCAGGTTTGTAGTGTCTTTGCTAGCAACTGCTCACTGTAAAACTCCTGAAGGGTATTAGTCCGATATTAAAGAAATTTTAATAGGTTATGGGCGCATCCCCCCCATGAACCATGGACCTTGCCGTTGGTGGGGAGGCTTGCGTGCCTCAGCTATACAGATGGCCTTACCGTAGTTGCAACCACAACGGAGGGGTATCTGTTGAGAGGCCAGACAAACGTGTGGTTCCTGAAGAGGGGCAGCAGCTTTTTCAGTAGTTGCAGGGGCAACAGTCTGGATGATTGACTGATCTGGCCTTGTAACACTAACCAAAACAGCCTTGCTGTGCTGGTACTGCGAACGGCTGAAAGCAAGGGGAAACTACAGCCGTAATTTTTCCCGAGGGCATGCAGCTTTACTGTATGGTTAAATGACGATGGCGTCCTCTTGGGTAAAACATTCCGGAGGTAAAATAGTCCCCCATTCGGATCTCCGGGCGGGGACTACTCAAGAGGACGTCGTTATCAGGAGAAAGAAAACTGGCGTTCTGCGGATCGGAGCGTGCAATGTCAGGTCCCTTAATCGGGCAGGTAGGTTAGAAAATTTAAAAAGGGAAATGGATAGGTTAAACTTAGATATAGTCGGAGTTAGTGAAGTTCGGTGGCAGGAGGAACAAGACTTCTGGTCAGGTGAATACAGGATTATAAATACAAAATCAAATAGGGGTAATGCAGGAGTACGTTTAATAATGATTAAAAAAATAGGAGTGCGGGTAAGCTACTACAAACAGCATGTTGTTGTTGTTGTTGTTGTTGTTGTGGTCTTCAGTCCTGAGACTGGTTTGATGCAGCCCTCCATGCTACTCTATCCTGTGCAAGCTTCTTCATCTCCCAGTACCTACTGCAACCTACATCCTTCTGAATCTGCTTAGTGTATTCATCTCTTGGTCTCCCTCTACGATTTTTACCCTCCACGCTGCCTTCCAATGCTAAATTTGTGATCCCTTGATGCCTCAGAACATGTCCTACCAACCGGTCCCTTCTTCTCGTCAAGTTGTGCCACAAACTCCTCTTCTCCCCAATTCTATTCAATACCTCCTCATTAGTTATGTGATCTACCCATCTAATCTTCAGCATTCTTCTGTAGCACCACATTTCGAAAGCTTCTATTCTCCTCCTGTCCGAACTATTTATCGTCCATGTTTCACTTCCATACATGGCTACACTCCATACAAATACTTTCAGAAACGACTTCCTGACACTTAAATCTATACTCGATGTTAACAAATTTCTCTTCTTCAGAAACGATTTCCTTGCCATTGCCAGTCTACATTTTATATCCTCTCTACTTCGACCATCATCAGTTATTTTACTCCCTAAATAGCAAAATTACTTTACTACTTTAAGTGCCAATTTTCCTAATCTAATTCCCTCAGCATCACCCGATTTAATTTGACTACATTCCATTATCCTCTTTTTGCTTTTGTTGATGTTCATCTTATATCCTCCTTTCAAGACACTGTCCATTCCGTTCAACAGCTCTTCCAAGTCCTTTGCTTTCTATGACAGAATTACAATGTCATCGGCGAACCTCAAAGTTTTTACTTCTTCTCCATGAATTTTAATACCTACTCCGAATTTTTCTTTTGTTTCCTTTACAGCTTGCTCAATATACATATTGAATAACATCGGGGAGAGGCTACAACCCTGTCTCACGCCTTTCCCAACCACTGCTTCCCTTTCATGCCCCTCGACTCTTATAACTGCCATCTGGTTCCTGTACAAATTGTAAATAGCCTTTCGCTCCCTGTATTTTACCCCTGTCACCTTCAGAATTTGAAAGAGAGTATTCCAGTCAACATTGTCAAAAGCTTTCGCTAAGTCTACAAATGCTAGAAACGTAGGTTTGCCTTTCCTTAATCTTTCTTCTAAGGTAAGTCGTAAGGTCAGTATTGCCTCACGTGTTCCAACATTTCTACGGAATCCAAACTGACCTTCCCCGAGGTCCGCTTCTACCAGTTTTTCCATTCGTCTGTAAAGGATTCGCGTTAGTATTTTGCAGCTGTGACGTATTAAACTGATAGTTCGGTAATTTTCACATCTGTCAACACCTGCTTTCTTTGGGATTGGAATTATTATATTCTTCTTGAAGTCTGAGGGTATTTCGCCTGTCTCATACATCTTGCTCACCAGATGGTAGAGTTTTGTCATGACTGGCTCTCCCAAGGCCATCAGTAGTTCTAATGGAATGTTGTCTACTCCCGGGGCCTTGTTTCGACTCAGATCTTTCAGTGCTCTGTCAAACTCTTCACGCAGTATCTTATCTCTCATTTCGTCTTCATCTGCATCCTCTTCCATTTCCATAATATTGTCCTCAAGTACATTGCCCTTGTATAAACCCTCTATATACTCCTTCCACCTTTCTGCTTTCCCTTCTTTGCTTAGAACTGGGTTGACATCTGAGCTCTTGATATTCATACAAGTGGTTCTCTTCTCTCCAAAGGTCTCTTTAATTTTCCTGTAGGCAGTATCTATCTGACCCCTAGTGAGACAAGCCTCTACATCCTTACATTTGTCCTCTAGCCATCCCTGCTTAGCCATTTTGCACTTCCTGTCGATCTCATTTTTGAGACGTTTGTATTCCTTTTCGCCTGCTTCATTTACTGCATTTTTATATTTTCTACTTTCATCAGTTAAATTCAATATTTCTTCTGTTACCCAAGAATTTCTATTAGCCCTCGTCTTTTTACCTACTTTATCGTCTGCTGCCTTCACTACTTCATCCCTCAGAGCTACCCATTCTTCTTCTGCTGTATTTCTTTCCCCCATTCCTGTCAATTGTTCCCTTATGCTCTCCCTGAAACTCTTTACAACCTCTGGTTCTTTCAGTTTATCCAGGTCCCATCTCCTTAAATTCCCACGTTTTTGTAGTTTCTTCAGTTTCAATCTGCAGTTCATAACCAATAGATTGTGGTCAGAATCCACATCTGCCCCTGGAAATGTCTTACAATTTAAAACCTGGTTCCTAAATCTCTGTCTTACCATTATATAATCTATCTGATACCTTTTAGTATCTCCAGGATTCTTCCATGTATACAATCTTCTTTTATGATTCTTGAACCAAGTGTTAGTTATGATTAAGTTATGCTCTGTGTAGAATTCTACAAGGCGGCTTCCTCTTTCATTTCTTCCTCCCAATCCATATTCACCTACTATGTTTCCTCCTCTCCCTTTTCCTACTGACGAATTCCAGTCACCATGACTATTAAATTTTCGTCTCCCTTCAGTACCTGAATAATTTCTTTTATCTCGTCATACATTTCATCTATTTCTTCATCATCTGCAGAGCTAGTTGGCATATAAACTTGTACTACTGTAGTGGGCGTGGGCTTCGTGTCTATCTTGGCCACAATCAGTTTAATAAGCCACATCTGCAAAATACTAACGCGAATTCTTTACAGACGAATAGAAAAACTAGTAGAAGCCAACCTTGGGGAAGATCAGTTTGGATTCCGTAGAAATATTGGAACACGTGAGGCAATACTGACCTTACGACTTACCTTAGAAGAAAGATTAAGGAAAGGCAAACCTACGTTTCTAACATTTGTAGACTTAGAGAAAGCTTTTGACAATGTTGACTAGAATACTCTCTTTCAAATTCTGAAGGTGGCAGGGGTAAAATATAGGGAGCGAAAGGCTATTTACAATTTGTACAGAAACCAGATGGCAGTTATAAGAGCCGGCCGCGGTGGTCTAGCGGTTCTAGGCGCGCAGTCCGGAACCGCGCGACTGCTACGGTCGCAGGTTCGAATCCTGCCTCGGGCATGGATGTGTGTGATGTTCTTAGTTTAGTTAGGTTTAAGTAGTTCTAAGTTCTAGGGGACTGATGACCACAGATGTTAAGTCCCATAATGCTCAGAACCATTTGAACCATTTGCAGTTATAAGAGTCGAGGGACATGAAAGGGAAGCAGCGGTTGGGAAGGGAGTGAGACAGGGTTATGTTATTCAAAAAAATGGTTCAAATGGCTCTGAGCACTATGGGACTCAACTGCTGAGGTCATTAGTCCCCTAGAACGTAGAACTAGTTAAACCTAACTAACCTAAGGACATCACAAACATCCATGCCCGAGGCAGGATTCGAACCTGCGACCGTAGCGGTCTTGCGGTTCCAGACTGCAGCGCCTTTAACCGCACGGCCACTTCGGCCGGCTATGTTATTCAATCTGTATATTGAGCAAGAGTAAAGGAAACAAAAGAAAAATTCGGAGTAGGTATTAACCGAGCGAGGTGGCGCAGTGGTTAGCACACTGGACTCGAATTCGGGAGGACGACGGTTCAATCCCGTCTCCGGCCATCCTGATTTAGGTTTTCCGTGATTTCCCTAAATCGCTTCAGGCAAATGCCGGGATGGTTCCTTTGAAAGGGCACGGCCGATTTCCTTCCCCATCCTTCCCTCACCCGAGCTTGCGCTCCGTCTCTAATCACCTCGTTGTCGACGGGACGTTAAACACTAACTTCCTCCTCCTCGGAGTAGGTATTAAAATCCATGGAGAAGAAATAGAAACTTTGAGGTTCGCCGATGACATTGTACTTCTGTCAGAGACATCAAAGGACTTGGAAGAGCAGTTGAATGGAATGGACAGTGTCTTGAAAGGAGGATATAAGATGAACATCAACAAAAGCAAAACGAGGATAATGGAATGTAGTCGAATTAAGTCGGAGGATGCTGAGGGAATTATATTAGGAAATGTGACACTTAAAGTAGTAAAGGAGTTTTGCTATTTGGGGAGCAAAATAACTGATGATGGTCGAAGTAGAGAGGATATAAAATGTAGACTGGCAACGGCAAGAAAAGCGTTTCTGAAGAAGAGAAATTTGTTAACAACGAGTATAGATTTAAGTGTCAGGAAGTCGTTTCTGAAAGTATTTGCATGGGGTATAGCCATGTATGGAAGTGAAACATGGACGATAAATAGTTTGGACAAGAAGAGAATAGAAGCTTTCGAAATGTGGTGCTACAGAAGAATGCTGAAGATCAGATGGGTAGATCACATAACTAATGAGGAGGTATTGAATAGAATTGGGGAGAAGAAGAGTTTGTGGCACAACTTGACAAGAAGAAGGGACCGGTTGGTGGGACATGTTCAGAGGCATCAAGGGATCACAAATTTAGCATTGGAGGGCAGTGTGGAGGGTAAAAATCATAGAGGGAGACCAAGAGATGAATACACTAAGCAGATTCAGAAAGACGTAGGTTGCAGTAAGTACTGGGAGATGAAGAAGCTTGCACAGGATAGAGCAGCATGGAGAGCTGCATCAAACCAGTCTCAGGACTGAAGACCACCACCACAACAACATGGGCGCATGTATTGGTAGTGTAAATCTAAACTTACCGAACTTTTCAATCAATCCAAAAAAAGGTTTTTATGATTTTTCTAAAGTAATGTCTTCTCACCCCAGTATAAATGTATAACGGACAATGTAGGTTTGTTTTGAAGCTCTTTTTCATGGTAATCTGAGACTACAGACACTTACACAGTGCAGAGTGATACGGATTTTGTATTAGTTGTTATATGAAAGTTGGATCGTCCTGAATTACTGAAGTGTCGGCAGAAGTGCCAACGCCGTGTTGTTTGAGGAAGCCGAAATGCACGCTATAAGCTCATGCAGGATGGCGTGAGGTCTGAAACAGGATACTTAATGAATGCTATAAAGAAAAGTACGTAGCTGCTGGAATACTTAACTTTAATCCACAATTGGTGAACATTGGTCTTGTTACTGTACATGCTTCATTAGATACATAGCAAAGGATAAATGGCGCCTTGCTAGGTCGTAGCAATTGACTAAGCTGAAGGCTATGCTAACTATCGCCTCGGCTAATGAGAGCGTAATTCTCAGTGAACCTTTCCTAACAACGTCGGCTGTACAACTGGGCGAGTGCTAGTAAGTCTCTCTAGACCTGCCGTGTGGCGGCGCTCGGTCTGCAATTACTGACAGTGGCGACACGCGGGTCCGACGTATACTAATGGACCGCGGCCGATTTAAAAGCTACCACCTAGCAAGTGTGGTGTCTGGCGGTGACACCACAATTACCTTCGTGTTTTCTGCACCATAAGTGCTGCATCAGTATGCTGTCTATTGCCTGAAAAGTATCTTTGACAAAGTTACAGGCAAGTTTAGTTATTCCCTCAAACTCTTCTTGAGACACGAGTGAACATGGAAGGGGTAGAGTACACGAAGAACGCCGAATACCGTGGTTGGTAGATGCGCAGAGCGGCGGTGGTGGGGGCTGTGGGCAGGTGCTGTAGGGGAAATATCGAATGCTGGAGGGGAAGTGCCATTCTAAACTGAAGCCTCCACTCATATTTTTTGTAAATATTATCAGGGTCTCTCCACGCCCACACTTGCATGGTGACCATTCAAAAAGATCTTTCACGTCTGCTTTGGTTAGTATCTAAAAAGAATTCCACCGAAAATGCAGCGATTTATTTTCATCTAGCCTGTTAACCATTTGTAACTTTCAGAGAAGTGTCATGAATGGCAAGTACTGAGTAAAACCTAGAATTTTCTCTTTTTTTCCATATTACAGTTTGCTTCCTTTTTCAAAACACAGCGGAATTTTCACAGTCACACCTCACCAACATGTTGTGCATACACAACTGTAAGAGAATTCTGAAACAGTGGTTCATTAAGTGAGGAACTGAGGAAAAATAAGGTCAGTATCTTATGAAAAGGCACATTCTCGATACAAGATATATGTCTAATATCTTCGTTTATGTTATTCCAAAACCCAGCTATGGATGGCCCTTAAAAATTACATTCTTTTATCAAAAAGTCTGTAGTTAGTGGGGCAACATGGTAGGTAACAAAGTCTTGCATATTAACCATATGGGAAAATACTCTCCTCTTTGTGTGCTATCATTTGCCAAAATCTCATTTCTACACTCCTGGAAATTGAAATAAGAACACCGTGAATTCATTGTCCCAGGAAGGGGAAACTTTATTGACACATTCCTGGGGTCAGATACATCACATGATCACACTGACAGAACCACAGGCACATAGACACAGGCAACAGAGCATGCACAATGTCGGCACTAGTACAGTGTGTATCCACCTTTCGCAGCAATGCAGGCTGCTATTCTCCCATGGAGACGATCGTAGAGATGCTGGATGTAGTCCTGTGGAACGGCTTGCCATGCCATTTCCACTTGGCGCCTCAGTTGGACCAGCGTTCGTGCTGGACGTGCAGACCGCGTGAGACGACGCTTCATCCAGTCCCAAACATGCTCAATGGGGGCAGATTCGGAGATCTTGCTGGCCAGGGTAGTTGACTTACACCTTCTAGAGCACGTTGGGTGGCATGGGATACATGCGGACGTGCATTGTCCTGTTGGAACAGCAAGTTCCCTTGCCGGTCTAGGAATGGTAGAACGATGGGTTCGATGACGGTTTGGATGTACCGTGCACTATTCAGTGTCCCCTCGACGATCACCAGTGGTGTACGGCCAGTGTAGGAGATCGCTCCCCACACCATGATGCCGGGTGTTGGCCCTGTGTGCCTCGGTCGTATGCAGTCCTGATTGTGGCGCTCACCTGCACGGCGCCAAACACGCATACGACCATCATTGGCACCAAGGCAGAAGCGACTCTCATCGCTGAAGACGACACGTCTCCATTCGTCCCTCCATTCACGCCTGTCGCGACACCACTGGAGGCGGGCTGCACGATGTTGGGGCGTGAGCGGAAGACGGCCTAACGGTGTGCGGGACCGTAGCCCAGCTTCATGGAGACGGTTGCGAATGGTCCTCGCCGATACCCCAGGAGCAATAGTGTCCCTAATTTGCTGGGAAGTGGCGGTGCGGTCCCCTACGGCACTGCGTAGGATCCTACGGTCTTGGCGTGCATCCGTGCGTCGCTGCGGTCCGGTCCCAGGTCGACGGGCACGTGCACCTTCCGCCGACCACTGGCGACAACATCGATGTAGTGTGGAGACCTCACGCCCCACGTGTTGAGCAATTCGGCGGTACGTCCACCCGGCCTCCCGCATGCCCACTATACGCCCTCGCTCAAAGTCCGTCAACTGCACATACGGTTCACGTCCACGCTGTCGCGGCATGCTACCAGTGTTAAAGACTGCGATGGAGCTCCGTATGCCACGGCAAACTGGCTGACACTGACGGCGGCGGTGCACAAATGCTGCGCAGCTAGCGCCATTCGACGGCCAACACCGCGGTTCCTGGTGTGTCCGCTGTGCCGTGCGTGTGATCATTGCTTGTACAGCCCTCTCGCAGTGTCCGGAGCAAGTATGGTGGGTCTGACACACCGGTGTCAATGTGTTCTTTTTTCCATTTCCAGGAGTGTATATCCAAACCATTTATGAAATATGATGAATGTTGTGGATATTTCACTCTTGCTTTACTGCTGGCGCCGCGCGATCGCAAATGTGTTTGCTATCTTAGACCAGTTTTCTCGAGAATGGTGACAGAAAGAGACCTCTACCCAAGTTTAAAGAAAAATTCAGTATGTTAGCTAAATTCCGTAAGCAGCAACTTGTTCCGTAATATGCACCAAACGCAAAATCATAGCAACCGCTATTTTCGATTGCAAACGTTTTCGAATTTCGTGCAATGTCTCACTTCCACATAAATATCACAATAACTATGATCATTAACGAAATGACTGGCATATCATATTGAACCTGACATATAAAGCTACAGGTAAAGAAAAATGATTTTTTTTATCGAATAGTTTCTGTAAAATCGTTTGAGAAAGGTTGCACTGTGTGCACCTCGATTCTGTCACCACCGACCGGCTGAAAGTTTGCAGACAGAACAAATAATGAACTCGCCCAGCGGTTTGGACGAAAATTGAATTAGTCACTGCATATTGGCCATCGTACACTGCGCGGGCTCTAATAACTGGTTGGAGCCATGGACTCTAAAAGTTTGTGGCGGGGAGGGGGAGTGGGTGAAGATCTCGCTCAGTTCTAACATTTGCAGCTGGTGATATGTTCTGCCCTCTTGTGCTACAGAAATGGTACACGGAAATAACAAGGTTCCGTTACTGTGCATTACATCGGCATTCAAGTTCACACGTCGTACTTGTTTCAATGAATATGAAATAAATTATATGAAGGCCACAGTGCAAGATCAAACAATAAGCAGTTCACTGCACAACAGCTACTGGCAGCAGTAGCACTTGTCACGAGAACTTCCGCATTCTATCGACGAGTTGCGGACAATATTATGGGGCTAAAATGTCAAGAAAAGTTGGACTGATTATACGTTGGCCATATTGCCTGTAGATGACACTGCTTAGTCTTAAGCAATGTAGGAGAAATTCTATGGATTTCCCGTCGGTTCTCCAGTCACGTTCTCTCTGAAACACATGTTTGGAGGTATAGCAACTTACCGCCTTGGTAGGACAAAGTTGCAAAAATTAAAAACATATTTTATGTAAACAGTATAAAAGTTGAAGTTTCAATTGACTATACATTGCATGAAGGTCAGACATCAAAAAATTTTAAAGCGAATGTTACCATAATTTTAACCTTGCCCTTTCACAAAATCTTATCGAATTACTTGTACACAAGAAAGAAGGCAGACTTTGTGTTGAACAGGGCATTATGATGTAAGTTAGCAGATTTCAGCGCCTTACGTGAGATTGATTCAGAAAGTAAAGGACAAATACAGTAAAACTGGCCGCTTAACTCAGGGGCAGAGGGATGAGTAGCATGGCCACGGCGGGTTTGAAATGTGAGAGGGCAAATGTTTTATTGTTTGTCTTACATTACTTATTACTCACGGATGCAGGCGAATGTAGTGATCAGCTGTTATAGTATAAATTTTGACACAGAACTAACATGGATTTGTAAATGCACATTACAGAGGCGGTCGTCTTTAAGTGTGGTACGTATTTATAGAAAGGAATATGAAATTAAAGTAAGGCTATCGGAACACAATGCAATAAGTAGAAGAAAATGACATTGAAAACATTTCGTATACATTTGTGATCGTGTCTCATATAATATAACGCATAGTTAAGTAAGTACATTTTCAGTCATTAATCAGTTAATCATCTGCTCAGACAGGCAACACAGCAACACGTAGTCATGCAATTACGGTGTCACAACTTTGGGGTTACTGCTGGTGGCAGCAGTCTGTAGGCCTAACAGAGAACACAGTCGACACGAAGTGTTCCGAACGCTGTCGAATTTTATGGATTAGTTCCTGGGGGACGGCTACCATCTTACTGGGCCCTTACTATAGGTGGTCTATTGGAGACACATAACATATTAATTTATGTAGGCGACCAATTAATTATAAGATCGGTAACATTTGCCACCAGAGGTGATCTCCCACAGTGTCAGTATTGGCTCTTGAGCAAAAACGTTGGATGACCACTGATATAGAGCCTAGTTACTAATAATACTCAGATACATTGACTGCAAACTTAACACTATAAGTCAATAACTGTTACAGTTATTTCTGTTTCTCTGTCCGAAGCGTACTGAAAACTGAAAAACGTCACGAGACGTGCCTACTCAAATCTGAAACATTATCAGTAGGCAACACATCTTTTGATCGTTGTAGAGTTAGAAAATGTTTTCCCTAAGAGCGCTATCATTGGCACTGTCCCAAAACAGAAGAAAAGACAGCAAGACAACATCGATTGCAGAACATGGGTATCCACGGAGAGACTTCATAAACAACGAATAACGTAAGGTTCCTCATCCAGAATGTCCACAGAAGTTGGCTCACAAACCCGTGGAGAAAATTAATCCAGTGGATGTGTGGAGAGCCAGTTCGATTCTGACTTCAGTTAATATGGAAAGAGAAGCAGTTGTCTTCAGAATGTGGAACAAGGAACACGAAACACTGGCAGTGATGGCTAAAATAAGCCATTCTTAACCAAATCTGTCACTCAGCGTGTAAATAATGAAAGATCGACAAGTATCATTAACTTGTAACGCTTACAATATAACTGCCGCTGATGTTTTGTCAATAAAAACGGAAAACAGCTATGTTGAAGAGCTTTTCAACTTGCAATATGCTTAAGACAGGGAGAACCCGAAATAACAATAGCTTCAACAAGCTGAGCGTGGTGCTAGTTTTCTATGCAACGCTTCACAGTCAGGGTACAGTGTTATTAATTTAGTGCCTGATGGTTTCAAACGAATGATGTTCCTAGGCTGCCACAATATTCATACGAGAATTATGGAGATGTAATGCAACGGCACAGATAGGCTGCCGCTTCATGATGCCAAACTACCACTGCTTTATTGTAACAAAGGTCATTGCTAGCCAGTTATACCCTTGGCTCAATAGTGGGTGAATAGCATCAACACCCAACACAGACCTATCAAATGCCAATTAATCGGTGCAAAATGCCCTAAGCTTGTATCTTTATCGAAACGACTTCTTTCTTTCACAGCTGACTGTCATCACGTTATGGAGACAATAAACAAGTGTTGCAGTCTCTTGCACCTTCGCTCATGAGCTCACGTCCACTTCCTCCCACCCTCACACCACTCTCCCGACACTCACTGAATATGCCTCATAAATTATCACACTGGATGCAGAATTATACGTACTTTATGGGCTTCTTGCTTTTAGCTTTTCTAGACTATTCTCCTGTCGCTCTGAAGATGAATAGCTATGAAAAAACGAATATTCTGTGCGGCATATATCCACTCATTCCATTTTTTCAGCTCCACCATTCAAAAAATACTGGACATAAGCGACAAAAAAGCGCTCTTGAATTAATAAATAATATAGTAATAATCAGTGAATTTGGTAAGTTCATCTACCATCTGACGATTATGGAAAGCTGCTTTTTTATCTATAAAACACTGTAATACGAACTCAAGGGCTTTTTCTAATTCCATTATTTGATTTCCTAGTTGTCATTTTAAATTACACTAAAGGAGGCGGTAAAACATCTGACTTTAAATATACTTAAGTATCATATAGGAAAAAGAGTTAATTTTGAGGCATATTCGACGTAAAATCTATTTGGGATTCCGTCAGGGCCTTTTGCCTAGTTTGCTTTAAGTTGTCTTAACGGTATTTTAATGTGTCTCTCATTTGTGAGCATGTGTTGCTCAATCATTGATGATTTTGCATGAATACATTTTTAGATATGGAATTTAAATGTTCTGCTTTCTGCTTAGTATCTTCAGTTTCAGCTCCAATTAGATTCACGAGAGACTGAATGCAAGTTTTGGACTCATTGACTGACTTGTACGTATTACCAGACCTCCGTAGGACAATGGTTTCCACCTTTTCTACATGTCCCTCTTTGCAACCCTAGGATATTTCAAGCACTACTATGTTCATTTATCGCTTCTTTCGAAAAAACTTTATTTGAAATTTATCTGCAATCGACACTTTAGTGAAAGACGGTTATCACATGTAGCGCAATACAAAGCTATAGAGTCTCGAAGGATTTGATAGACAAAATAGAAATGTCTGTAGTCTAACATTTTTTATGTGATGAAAAATTCAGAACATCAATGAGACTGTTGAAATTGTTCCCCTTTAAGCGGTTCCTGAATGTTTGCTTTAAAACCAGATAAAGCACATTTTAGGTCACTCCCCTCGTTCAAGCGACTGCGGTGTTTTGTTTTCACGATGGCTAATGTCGAGTATTCGGTCTCACATAAGGCTTCGTTTGCCGCTCTTGGATGAACTGGAAGGGAACTGGCCCAGAATTCTTCTAATCCTATTTGTTAGAACTCTTCTTTAGCACTCGAACTGCACTATAATTCAGTTGCCTACTTTCGTATTTCGTTAAGAAATGCATACACATCAATTGTGAAGGGTGATCTTGCTAATTTGCACTGCCGATCTTCTAAAGATAAATGGGAAAAATAAAGTTTGAACTCTTCTTGAAGCCATTCCAGGTGTCCACTGATGATAACTACCCATTATCTAAAAGTTTAGTCAATCCAGTGAATGATGAAAAGTTAGCAATGGGAGCATCCAGGCAACGATTCCATAGTTGTCTTTTCAAAGAAGGCCCTTAAGGCATCACTGGGATCCGTTATTGTGGTGTTTCCACCTTGTAGCCTCAAATTCAGATTATTCAGGGCTTCAAAGGTATGTTACGGAAAATATAAAGCTGTCATCAGTAAATGAATTGCGAAGCACAGCTTTCCCTTGACTCACAAAATAAAAATAAAATTCTACTCTGATTTCAGTTCATAAAGAAAATCATATTGCCCTACGAAAGCCACCAGACTTCTGTATGAAATTAACTTCATTGTCAGCCACTTAGGCAGTTTTCATTTTCCGCCGTAAAGTTTTAGAAGGTAGGGCTTCTTCGTGGATCATACAGCGAGGGTCAATAAGGTAGGCATTGTTGTCTTCGGCCATACGTAGGAAGCCGGAATGTGAAACTAGTATTCCGGTAGCTCCCTCACACCAGTTCCCACAACTCTGTCCAAAGACAGACCATTTTGAACTAAAGATTCATTAACGGCTGGTAAATAAATCAAAACCTTTTGATGTTGTTTCCAAGTTATTAGAAAACGATAATTATTCCATTGTTTTCTTCTCGTCCACAAATCGCAGTGTACTATTAATTCATTGTTAAGCTGTGTCAGTAGGATCGTGATACTGCAAGGCCAAAAATGGAAACATTTCAATTTGTTAACTAGTTGTTCTTCCACATTCAAGGCAATTTCTTCGATCCTGCGTTGTACACTGTTATTTGGAAGAGGGCAGGCGCGGCTCGTAATTAAAGGCTCTGAGGCGGAGCCGCCCCACAATGTATGTTAAAGTAAATTTCGCAAGAACGTATTACATAATTTAAATTATCAGGACGAATTTCGCATAATTCCCATTCCGATTAAAATAACGACGGTCAACGTTTTTGGAACTGTTTGTATCGATAGATGTTTTACGAACGGTTAGTAGTGTTTAGGCTGCGCCTTGGAACGTCCGTAAGCTGCATGTAGTAGCGGTTTGGGGGCGTGGCTTCTACATAGTACTGCTCTTTATGGGCGACCCGAAGGCTCAGAGCTTGCAGCCTAAGGGTGTCATACCAACCACCACACGTTTTTCACGTTCCACTATCTATGTAATAAAGGAATGTAGAGTGGCCGAAACTTTGCTATCCAATCTCTGTCTCTGCACATCTCTACTGCGCTTCGATGCGTCATTAATCGACGTTTAGTATTATTGTTTTATAATGTTTTACATAGTAGTTTTGTTTCTGCTATTGGCTATTTTATCCACATTTAGAATAAGTTTGCAAATATCCCGCCAGAGTGCACTAGACTACAGTAACATAACAGTACTACCATCTAGCGAGAGTTTCATAAGTGATTAAGAGGACAAAACGCGCGAAATTTGTCCCACTACTTTACTTTCCTTGCTTGCTGATGCTGACTGCTTTTGTTGATATCGTGTGATATTAGCAAGTTTCTTTTTCAGAGTGTATTTTGCAAGACTTTAGTGAGTTGTACTTGCACAAGACCTGTAACGTCACCAAAACATCACAGTATCGTCATGCGAACTCGTAAACTTCGAGCTTTGGAGGTAAACCGCAATAAACGCCTTAAGTTTAGAACTGAAAACACTTAAAATATTAAGCAGCCGCAAAGTTAACATTCATAGCATTAAAGATCTCTCCGAAACGCATCTTTTCATATGATTTGTTGCAAAGTGTCGGAAAATGTAATGATGACGTTTAGAAACACTAACCAAAGATTTTAACTCGAAGTTAGCTTCTAATGATATTTAATACCTGATTATAGAAGATACAGTACGTAAAATTAAGGGTAGAGAGTGATATGCCCACCCCCCCTCCCCCTGAATTCTTAGTTGTTTATGTCAGACTAATCTGTAGCGTAACCCTAGGTCTATGTTGGCTCCGATCGATAAATACCGCAGCCTTCCCCAGTATAGAAACCACGAGCCGCGCCTGGAAGAGGGATATTGTCCATTTTTCGCTGGCTATTGAAACAGGTATATTGGGGCTTTGTTAGTTGAATTTCTGGAATTTGTGCTTGCTTTGGATTTCTCAAACGCTAAGTGAGAATTTTGAATCACTTATTAATCGAGCGCAGTCTTTTGTCACAGTAGCTCTGTCGCTGAAAAACGTGTATATTTTGTCGTCTTGCTTGACAGCGAGGGGCGTGGGAGTTGTACCGTTTGAGTGGCAGTGAGCCAAACGCCGAGCAGAGCGACTCGTGGCAACGTAGAAGTAAAGTGAAGTGCATCTGTGTTTAAGTAAAATTATTTGTGTTTGAATATTGTGAGACACAGGAGAAGTGATGGTCTTGTCAACGAACTGATATGGTAAAAATGGTTCAAATGGCTCTGAGCACTATGGGACTTAACTTCTCAGGTCATCAGTCCCCTAGAACTTAGAACTACTTAAACCTAACTAACCTAAGGACATCACACACATCCATGCCCGAGGCGGGATTCGAACCTGCGACCGTAGCGGTCGCGCGGTTACAGACTGTAGCGCCTAGAACCGCTCGGCCACCTCGGCCGGCGATATAGTATAACTGAGCCATGCTTATTACGGACCAGTAAAGTGTTTCCTCATGGTTCGTCAAGCTTCCTATTTAATGAACATGGAGAAAAAGAATTAGGCGCGTTATGGCGAATTGCAAACTCAGCGAGCAAGGAAAATCTTCCACTACATCACATTTGGCTCCACTTTTCCCAATTATCCCCGTTAAATTACGTCATTTAGCGGCGGTCGACACTTACGGGCCTATACCAAAGATCAAAGGTTTTTCTTACATATTTGTTGCAGTTGATCTAACATCTAAATTTTTTTCCTTTACGCCATTTCGCAGAACCACAGCTAAAACTGTTTCAACTGCATTCACTAAGAATTTTTTTACCACACGTAGCACACGTAGAAAGAAAATGATCATAATTTCGTTCCGCAACTTGGACACACACATTGCACAACAGAAAGATTAAACCCATTTTTATTTCCAGGTACCACGCTACCTCCAAACCTTGTGAAAGAGTGATGAGAGCGATAGGAAAGCTATGTAGACTTTATTGCCAAAAACAGCTCACTGAATGGAACAGATACATTCAGGTTTTTCAAGACACCATTAATTCAATTCCTAACGATTCATCCGCAGATAAAATTACAGTACTTGTTTCTTTGCCCAAGTCACAGGGTCTACCTCATCGTGAACTGTTTGACATTGCGACTGCCAAAGTAAAAAAGGCAGCTAAAAAGAGGAAAATGCTACAAAAGAAGGTAAGTCATACTAGGAAATTCGAAGTTGGACAAAAAGTTTTAGTTTGAGCACACCCATTTTATTGTAAAGCAAAGAACAAGAGTCAGAAATTTTCATTACTTTAGAACGAACCTTTTCGGATTCGACGAATGCCACATACCAACGTAGAACATATTGAAACACTCAGAACGAAATCTTCGAGAGGTCTTCATTACATCACCAATATAAAACCGTCCATTCAATAATTATTTGACTTTCTTTTCCCTACTGATGACAACAACGCTCCGGACAGTCTTGTTATGACAACACATATTTCATTCTCTTTTGACATCAGCAATGTGTATACAGTTAGTAGTTAAGCTTTTTCTACAGGTTTTTTTTATTCACATGTACGTGTACATAACAACAACAGTTTTTTTGCCCCATACAGTACTATCAGTCATTTCGTATGTTTATTTTCACTGTGTCATTACTTTTATCTAACACACACAATGATTGTTAGAGAGCGTATACAACATCATGTTCTAAGATAACTGACCCAGATCATCACAATCCATTGTTTTACAAGCAAAGGTCACATAAAAGAAGAAAGGAAGGATTTTTTCATCACAGAAGATAAAAGCAACATGAGAAACAGTAACATCGAATCTTGCGCGTCATAATGCATTTTCTCTTACAGGCTAACGTACAGAAGTATGCAATAATGGAATCCAGGCAGTAATGATAAGACAGGTAGCGTATATATATATATATATATATATATATATATATATATATATATATATATATATATATGCATAGGTATAACACACACTATCGATAATCGGAGGAAATATTTAATTTCAGTGTAACCCTGTAACCAGGGTTTCTTTATTGACTGTAAGAATTTTACTATAGATGTCGTATGTGAAGTGGAGACTTAGGAACCAGTTATAATGAGGATATGATGAGACAATAAGAAGTGAGGATAGCGAACTTTTTATGATTATTACGCAGATGTTTATGGTTTATGACATGAAGTATGGAAGATTGATATTAGGAATTGTTGGGAATTACGTGATGATTGTACCCAAGGTGCATGCTTTGTTGATTGTGTGTTGGTGTGTTTCTCTGATGAGTAGAATTTCTAATGGTTTGCGATAAGTTGTTGCAAAACGATAATACAAGTCAATGAATTTACCAGAAGGTAAAACTTTGTTTCAAGAATATGCGTTTTTTTTTTCTTTGCCAACAGCAACGTCAAGGATTGAAAACACTTTTTGCCATGTACTTGCTTTGCTAATGGATTTTTTCTCCTTCACAGGATAATAACATTTCTCGTTCTTTTTCAGATATAATTAACCGACTTTATCGGGAAGACACAATTTTTTAATTATTCTCATTCTGTATGTTTACTTTACTTGTTCGTAGATATTACGTACTCTTCTTGATGCCACTTAAATTTTGCATTTGGGGTAATTATAAGTAATTGGTACGTGCATAGGTTAAGTTGTGTGATCATATTTTCATTTGCTTTATGTTTCGTGACTGACAGACGACAGATAAATGTAATAATTTGTTTTTTTTTCTACAGCAGCAAAATATTGTGCACATTCCTTTCTTTTCCTTGCAGTTACCCCGTATCCTTGTACGCATTTGCTCGAGTATATAAAAAATACACTCTCCAGAAATCACTGTTGTACTCTTGCATAACAACGAATGTTTGCCTGTTGATACTTTCACACTGCACTGTACATGTAATGATTACTATATTTTAATGTTTCTTTCCTCTCACAGGATAAAGCAGATTTCGATTATGATTATTCTCTTTGAGATGCCACTACCAACAAATCTGTATAAATTGTAATTTCGATGTTCGTAAGAAAGGTTTGTTATTCTTTGTCACGTAATTTGAGAGTTTGCCATGCGTAGTTTTAGATACTGAGTCTACTCTCAGTTGCCTCACAAAAAATCATGGGACAACGCGTTCACTTTATGAGCTACTGCAACATTATAAGTGCTAAAACGTGCTTCAACATGCGCAAGATAGTGAACTGTGTACATTTGTCAGCAGCTTCGTGTACAACAACCACAAAAAGATATTGCTTCGACACATATTTGCTACGACTAACAGACAATGTGGTCACAGTCAGTCTCACAAGATTTTGTGCTGAATAACTACAAAAGTAATAACGCAGTGAAAGACATTTCTTCCCACGATTGATGACTTCGTAACTAGTGCACACTGGTGTAATGCACAATTTTCTTTAACTTGTGCACACTTCTTTAAAACGAAATGTAACATATCCTGAGTGCATCTGAGCACCAATGTAAGCAACATTTGTAACTTTACTTCGGGTCCACCTGAGCATGAAATGTACACAGCTTTTTGCAAATTAATTTCTGTGCGACTGAGCACCACCAATTTAAAAAAAAAATGTTTTTCATGAATATATGCACGTCACATGTATATATTGCATATTCTGTAATTTTTTTATGTTTCTCTATGATATATTGTACTACTTCCTAGCTTACTACTACTTTTGTGTAATGTTGTATAGACGAATTTTTCAATACAATCTTTGCAATACGCAAAAATAATCGTGCAAAATTCTGGCCAGAGAGGCCGTGGGACAGCGAAACACGTCTACTGGGAGTTTGTTATTTGCATTTCAGGAATTTGTACTTATTTTAGATGTCTCAAATGCTAGGTAACAATTCTGTATCGCTTATTATTAGTGCACAGTCATTGGTCAGAGTAGCTCTGTCCCTGAAAGACGTGTTTGTTTTGTCATCGCTGCTTGGCATCGAGAAGCGCGGGAGTTCTATCGTTCGAGTAGTAGTGAGACAGACGCCGAACATAGGACTCGTGGCAATGTCGACGTAAAGTTAAGTGCATCTGTGTTTGAATATTGTGAGATAGAGTAGGAGGATTTGATTAGCGATTTAGAATGAAGAGGAATGAAGGTAATTTTTTTTTATTGCCACTGCAGCTGCAAGTAGTTAGGATTCATTGTTGAATGAGACATTCATATCAGGAAACTTTAGATTTTCATTAAAGATAGTGTAATTTTCACTGTAAGGTATTTTTTATGTTTATCAATTATATGTCTGACTTTCGTGAGTGTAAGGGTTTTATATCAGTACTGCCCTTTGTCGATGTTAATGACTGTTGTGACATGAATTTCTTACAATTAATAATATATAAGAGAGTTAGAAAAAACAGTTTGTTTAAGGAATAGTTCAGCTAAGAGCATTGTTCACGTCCTCGATCCAAGTCATTGTTATTTAAAGAGTCTCAGTGATGTGTATAAAATAGTTTACTTGCGGTCTGGAGCATTGCAGGGAAACTTTCACTATGTCTTCTCCAAAAACAAGTATGGTTGCTTTCAGAATGAAAGGTTTGATAACGTCTCACCAATAGTATGAGGTTTTTTTTTTGCTATTAAGAGAAGAAATTCATACGGTGTTTCAATAACTTCCCCATTTTCCTGCTGAAATATCCCAGTAGAGTATAATTTCATGCGATTTAAAGAATTTCTTTTTGTACAAAAACTCTTTTGGCTCTTTTTTCAACGCTGGGTGAGCTATTGTTAGGTGAAGTTACGTGCTCACAGGCCTCAATGAGTCGTTACCGAGGACACTGTTACACACAACACACTGGGGGAGTTGGACGCTGCCAACTCTACAAACAATGTATTCGCTAACTGCAGTAAGGTTATAAAATTTGTGACATGCCTGTTCGCAGTTTTCTCTTCTGAGCTTCTGAGGTGTCTGCACCGCCACACACTCTTCCACCCCCCCCTCCCCCCCTCCCCCAAGGGGCGTGCCCACCCTAGTTACGTCGGTTGTTTTCGGTTATGACTTTTCTTTCTACGCCAGTTTAAGGATCATGCTACTTTAACGGCTCAATATTATGTAAAAATCAACACCTATTTCTTTCAGGCACTGTTTGTAATGTATATGTTTTACAGATTTTTTGTTGAAATCTGGTAACGCAGCACACTTTCTAAACAAATTAGAAGTATTTTGAATACCTTTGAACCTGCTTAGGGTTATTAAAAAAATTACAAAGAAATTGATGCAATGTTTTTTCAAAATGCTTCCTCAAATTGAGGTACCACTTACTCCAATGTTATACATTTGAAGGAGTCCAAATTTTTGCCAGGTATGCATGACATGATGGTTGAGGTACTAGACCTATTTAATTCAACCTGTTACGTATATTACAAGCATAAAAGTATCGCATCTTAGATTTTAATTTTTATACATTTTTCCTAATAAAATGTTATTTTTTCTATAATTTAGTTGATTCTGCAATAAAGCTTAGGTCTGCTACTTAAGTATGGACTATTGCAAGCTACAGAAAATAAATTAGAGCAATACGTTATAAACTTTAGGAAATATTTGTACCTGAATTCTGAAAAATACAATTTGCGGGAAATTGCGAATGAAGATATGAGTCCAATTAAACTCCTCAGAACATTCTTGAAGCATAACCTTCATCCTGCAGCATTTCTTCATCTTCAAGCTTCCTCTTGGCATTCCATTTAACACTTCTTGCTTCTTTGGTCGCTTGAAGAGCGAATCTTTCAGCTTCATGCACACATTGTCTGTCACATGCAACCAATTGATCTTCCATATTAGAGCCACATTTTGTGCCTAAATTTCTCAGGACTTCCAACCTTCCTATCACTCCAACACTGAAACATTTCCCTGCATCTAGTACACCAACTTTTAATGTATTTAGTCCTACAAAAACATTCTTCGGTAATCTTTCCCACATGCAATGTTTGAAACTTTCATTTGTGTTCTGAGTGCCCCCAAGAAGACATTAGTAAGCAAAACAAAGTCACTCAGCTCTTGGTTTTATTTCATTCATAATAGAAAGTTCACAGTTTTTTTCGAAATAATACTGCTTTCTGTATCGGAAATAAAGGGTGTGTGGCGGCATACATGACTGTAACTTTAAAATTGGGTATATATAATGTATATATCAATGTAATCAGGGAAGACTATAGAATTTAATAAAGTCATAAAAAATTTCGATTTTTCCACTATTTATAAGTACCTGTATCCTTAACCTGAGCGTTAGAAACGCTCCAAGTAGTCGGTTTCTGAAATAACTGGTTTTAGGTTTTTATTCCAGTTATTTCATGTAATAAACATAGAAATCGAAAATAAATTGAGAAATTTTGACTCCTTCAGTTACAAGATACATAGAATCAAAATATTATTCTCAATGGGCAAATAAAGGAAAACTTAACACATCCACTATTCGCTATTTTTCTCAAAAAGTGATAAGTATTTGAATATTACAAAAAAAATCAGCAATATTCTCCTACTGTGAAACTCTGCTCACTATTTCGGCATTGCGAATAGTCAGTGCTAAAGAGTGAAAATTGAAACCAAAAACCTTATTTTTCATGTTAATTGGGCTGTTTTCAAAAGCTACAAGCAGGGAGAGGTATGTTATGTAGACACAGACAACAGATCTGCTGCTTTCTGTTTTTTTATGAATGAATTGTTAAGTTTTTTTGTTATATGATGTCACAAGTTTGTTGTGGCTCCTCCCGTTCTTAATCTTTTAAGCAAATGGCGCACTGTGCTTTATTCATACCGCACTTTGTAAAGTACCTCCAACAGTCCAAGCTACATGGTAACAGGTACACCATTCTCTCAGCAATGCTGTACCAATTCTTACCCCATGTGATAGTCACTCGTTTCTGTCGCCATCGTTATTAAAATACACACATCAAAAAAAGTTTTGCATCATCCCAGTTCCCAGAACCCCTGAAGATAGACGTTGACTGTGGATATTGCATCACAGACACACAATCCCTTTGACTGTTCAGAGATGTCCCTGAAGATAGACGTTGACTGTGGATATTGTATCACAGACACACAGTCCCTTTGACTGTTCAGAGATGTCACTAAACCAACCCAAAGATGTAAACAACCATGCATGAACAGCGCCTATTAGACGGAAGGGGTCCGGCAGCCGATCAGTTCCAGTCATTCCACCATCAAGGAGGTGCACGGCTCGTGTTGCCTGTAGTTCAACCATGCCTAGACGGTCAATACCACGGATCGATCGCGTCCGCATTGTTACTTTGTGCCAGGAAGAGCTATCAAAAAGGGAAATGTCTAGGCGTCTCGGAGTGAAAGAAAGCGATGTTGTTCGTACATGGAGGAGATATAGAGAGATAGGAACTGTTGATGACATGCCTCGCTCAGGCCGCCCAATGGCTACTATTGTAGTAATGACCGCTACCTACGGATTATGGCTCGGAGGAACCCTGACAGCAACGCCACCATGTTGAATAATGCTTTTCGTGCAGACACAGGACGCCGTGTCACGACTCAAACTGTGCGCAATAGGCTGCATGATGCGCAACTTCACTCCCGACGTCCATAGCGAGGTCCATCTTTACAACCACGACACCATGCAGCGCGGTATAGATGAGTCCAATAACATGTCGAATGGACCGCTCAGGCTTGGCATCATGTTCTCTTCTGTTGAATTTGCCTTCAACCAGACAGTTGTCGAAGACGTGTTTGGAGGCAACCCGGTCAGACTGAGCGCCTTAGACACACTGTCGAGCGAATGCAGCAACGTGAAGGTTCCCAGATGTTTTGGGGTGGCATTACGTGGGGCTGACGTACGCCGCTGGTGATCATGGAAGGCGTCGTAACGGCTGTACAATACGTAAATGCCACCCTCCGACCGATAGTGCAACCATATCGGCAGCATATAAGCGAGGCATTTGTCTTCATGAACGACAATTCGTGCCCCCCATCGTGCACATCTCATGAATGACTTCCTTCAGGATAACGACATGCTCGACTAGAGCGTCCAGCGGGTTCTCCAGACATGAACCCTATTGAACATGCCTGGGATAAATTGAAAAGGGCTGTTTATGGACGATATGACCCACCAACCACTCTGAGGGATCTACAGCGAATCGCCGTTGAGGAGTGGGACAATCTGGACCAGCACTCCCGTGATGAACTTGTGGATAGTATGCCGCAACGAATACAGGCATGCATCAATGCAAGACGACGTGCTACTGGGTATTACAGGTACCGATGTGTACAGCAATGTGGACCACCACCTCTGAAGGTCTCGCTGTATGGTGGTACAACACGCAATGTGTGGTTTTCATGAGCAATAAAAAGGGCGGAAATGATGTTTATCTTGATCTCTATTCTAATTTTAATCATAAAATCTCTTTTAAAATCCAAAAAATAGTTTACACTGTATTACAAAGCGCAAGTTTTGAGTATTTACATAAATTACACATTCTATCATCTAACATTCTGCGTGGTGTCTGTTCTAAGTCGTGTCTCCCTACCACTTTCGCGCAACGACGCTCTGAGCGTGTTTTTTAGGGAATTGACTAGTTTGAACCTGGGAACTGTTGCTGGTAAGGAGACGCCAGACCACACATGACATGTAGAATTCAAAAGAGTTCAGTGAGACTAGCGATGATATAATCAGATACTTAATGATTTCAGCGTCAGCTCCACTGCACTCCCTGTAAAAGAATCTTAATACTAACTAAATTTAGTGGAAGGGGTTCAAGGCTTTCCTATTTTTAGTTAGCTGGTAAAATAACGTCGAAAAAGCAGTTAAGTTTACCATTGGAAATTTTATTCTACTCACAAAACATTGTTTATAAATTTTACTATTGATAAAAGGAAATATTTCAATACAGGACGATAAAAACCAACTGCGTTCAACAAAAATGTGAACGAATATTCCCTGAATGGTTTTCCAAGTTCTACAATGGATCGAAGGATGACCTATGCCATATCACATCTACAATCTAGATTTAAGTTAAGTTTCATAAAAGAGAAAACTATCAAAATGGTCTACAGTGACCCTCAATTATCTTTAATTACTTATTTAACGTGTCATAAATTACAGTGGCTGATGTGGCTTCTCAATAATTATATAACAGAAAAATCATCGCGTTTCAGATTTTAACTTACGTAGCAAATGTGAATACCATGAGCTTTAATTGACGATCGACACTACTATTACGCAAAAAGGGGGTGTAACAGATGAGACTTCTGCAGTTCTGAGTGAAGCTTTATGCACTGTTATGTGGCATCGCATGCATTCATTACCTTGTCGTTGGTTAGGCAGCATCAGGGGGCGGCGGGCGGCGCAGCTCCACATCTCGCCGTTCTCGGAAGGAACTCTCTCCTAACTTCTCCTTACTACAATTTACCGAAGTTGGTTTTAGAAAATCCATCTGGCTGTGTTTCCAACTGACCAATCAGGGTCTCAATGTTAACCTTAAGCTCCGCCTACAAAAATTCTGTCTATCAAATGAGAAACGTTATACTTTTCGTGGTGGGGCAATGTTTTTAACGTTTGCAACGTAAAGGTACGTTTACACTGGGATACATGTATCGCGACATGTATGAGCGACATGTCAATTTGACATGTCGCGATACATCACCTCATACAAAAATTCACGGAACTTGTATGCGGACCCTCCAGCTCATACATGTTGCGTATACATTTTGTATATCGCTTTTTGGCCATATACGCGACATGTATGAGCGACATTTGAAGAACTCGCGCATGCGCAGTACTATCATTTCCTGTCGTCTTGTCGACTGCCGCTTATTTCGACGATTAGCGCATGCGTAGTACCAGGCTCTTTGGCGGCTGTTTGAGTTTTGAAGGGCCGACTGTCGTTTCGACGTTAATGTATCTGCATACAATATCAAAAAGTGCCATATGCAACATTATTCTTCGTGTTTGCGAGGCCATTGTGCAAGTTTTATATATATATCAGTGTATGTAATACATTATATAATTTTTTCATGGATCTGGCACGTATATCAATGTTTTGCTATTATTCCGGCGGCCTCTCGTGATAATGTTGACAACGGATACCGACAATCGTGTGTGAGACGTTGGCATTAGCAATCGCGCGACAATGCAAATGTTTTGTCATGAAATCTTCATTTTACGAGGAATCCCCAGTGGCTAAAAAACGAAGTGTTACTGCCAACTGATCCTCTGGTGGAATCGCTTCCCGAAAGTTTGTGTTGTTTTGGACACAAGAGGAGCCACAAGTGATAACAAACCGCGGAAATCCTCCATACTCATCCTAACATAATTTCTAAAATATGCGCCATCCTCTAGCGTTAATTCGCGAGAAACTCTCTGTGCCACCATCTACGCTTCCTCCGCCTTTTCTTCGTATCATCTTACAAAAAAGCAAGTGTATCAGCACATAAAAATGTGAAATCTTCCAAATCGTCGTCGGAAACTATCGCACAGTGATACATATCAACCAGTGTAAACGCACGCTCATACATGTATGAGGTTGATACATGTCAACTCATACAAGTCGCGATAGATGTCGCAAAGTCGCATATACACGTATCTCATACATGTGCCGATACAAATCGCAGTGTAAACGCACCTTAACAGAGAGGCAAAAAAGTCTCACGCTAAAACTTGCAGCTGGTGTGGCCCTTTTAGTGTTATCGTAAGATATATACTGTTCTTCTGGAGGGCTCTATCTTTTAACATGGGCTGGGGGGTGGTTTTGGCAGTCGGCTGGCGATGTGGGTGTCCGTCCCTTATCGTAGGACCTCCTAGCCTACACGATTCTGCTCTCGGATTCTGTTCTCGTTTCTCCCCTCAGATCTGCGTCTGTTTCACGGTGGGAAGGTATGACATGCATTTAGGCATTCTTGTGTTAGTCTGTGGTATTCCATTTGCTCACTTGTTGATCGTATTACTTTGGTTAATTTAATGTCAGGACATATTCGGAGCTATGTGACATACTGCCGTATTTGCTTATAATGTCAGGGTTTTCATGGAAGGTGTTGGATTTGTCTGACACCTTACAATCATTGTGATCAGTAATTAGTTTTCTCTGTATAACAGTAATTAATGTGTATGAATGGGGAAGTTAATGCAAGTTGAGAATGTTTATGCAGATCGACGGTGTGTGTAGTTGTATGACTATGTGTAAGAGTTGGTTTAATTTTGTCTTCCTGGTTACACTTGTACGAAACCAAAAATGGTGCAAATGGCTGTGAGCACTATGGGACTTAACATCTGTGGTCCAGACTGAAGCGCCTAGAACCACACGGCCACACCGGCCGGCCTACGAAATCAGGTCGGCGTATTGAGCTACATCAACATTGAGTTACTTCGTCGTGATTGCACTGTTCTATTATTTCCTGCGTTTCTATGTTGTTTTCTCGCTGTTATAGTGCATCGTGAAACCGTTTATTCTGTTTTGAGTGAAATTTTGAAAGGCAATAATTTTTTGCTGATTTTATCACCTGGTTAACAATTACAGGTGCTACGACAATTCCATTTATTACAGTTGACTCTCGTTTATCCTGCTACTTCGAAAAGTGTTTTATGCCACTTTTATGGATAGCTACGTGAGAGAAGTTTTATCTTCGCCCGCCATATGCAGTTGGCTTGACAGTGTGTTGGTCTGTCTTCACACATATTAAGTACGACATGACAATGGCATCATAGCCGAAACTGACCGATAGTGGATAATAGACAATATTAACGGTCTATGGTGGAAATCTCTTTATTTCATAACGTATCGATGTTATTCCTCCCACGCACCATTCACAACTGGTTTAGGGAATGATAGTGCTACCAGAAGTGTCCCACACCATACACGAAATGTGACTTGTGAAGTACAGATGAAGATGTGGAATAACAAATACATTGCCTCATAAATCAAGTGAAGCATCCAGAATGCATGGTTGGATGCCAATGTGGCAGAGGGTATGTAAAAGGTCAGAGTTGCAACTCTCTGTGACAGGTAGAACGACCAGCAGAGTGCAATAGTGATCTCGTGTTTACTGTTATTACCAAGCCTGATAGAGTACATAAGGGGCGTGAACAGTGTCAGATGTCACGCACTCGTGTGAGACAGCGTCATCAGCACCTGACGGAATTTGAAAGGGACATTATTGCGGGACTCAATTTATCCGGTTGGTCGAATCCTGCAATATCGATATTTGTGCGACATTCGGATGTCAGAGTGGCCCACTATTGGACTGTATGGGAGCATGAGGGCGGGAATACTAGTCGTCAAAGTCCTGCTCGACTACTACTGACTACTACAAGGAAGGATCGCCGTATTGTTCAGCAAGCACGACGTAACCACTTCACATCTGCACCCGAAT